>NC_059158.1:96745092-97370092 GCF_019923935.1 Bubalus bubalis | reverse complement strand
GTAGTACCATTTACATACATTTTAAGTGAAAGGGCTTCCCTGATAGCTCAGTTGGTAAAGAATCCACCTGCAATGCAGGAGACCCCAGTTCAATTTCTGAGTCAGAAGAGCGGCTGGAAAAGGGATAGGCTACCCACTCCAGTGTTCTTGGGCTTCCTTTGTGACTCAACTGGTAAAGACTCCACCTGCAATGCTAAGTACTTAATAAATATCCAAACAATACTTTAAATGTGGTAAAAAAAAATTTTTTTTTAACTTACATGGGAATGATTTCCATAAATTTCAGGATCAATAAAAATATAGTGGGGCATTTTAGCTTAGTTCTCTCAGTCTTATTTATTTAAAAACAAATGATCTGAAAAAACTATGTGAAATATGCTTCAAGTCCTCATGGTAAACTTATGATGTATAAACCTGATAATATAAATCTGTTATATTTTTTGAACACTTGAATTACTTCATAATAAAAACTATAAGATATAATTACATGTCAGAATAAATCCATAAACTACATTTTGAGATACCAACAAATTGAAAAGCTATGCTTTTTCAGGAGCAATTTGTTTTCAAACATTTCATCAGACCTTTTAAACAGCTTCTGAATTTACCTTAACACTCACGTGTAAGTGAGAGCTAAACATTTGATTCAAGTAAGTATTATTCCTCAGTTAATAATCCAAATCCTGGAAGCCTCACTCATAGATTAGATGCTAGAATTGCCAAAGGAGCCTTTAAACTGTCCAAATATATAAAACACTCTTGACTGACCTTAATGACATTAGAAGAGTCAAACTTCGACAGAGTATTTAATATTTAATTATACCAGGTATCATGCTGGACCCTTATTTTGGAATGCTTATGTTGGTAATAAAGACCATCTCTATCAGTGGGATTAAGAGAACTGGATACACTGGCTGATTTACAAACCAGTTTTGCAATTGCTTTTACAAATACTAGTTTTACAAATAGCATTTTACAACTTCCATAAACACAATGAACTCAGAGCTGTAATTAGAACCTGGCCTTTTATCTTTTCGTGGGAACTATTAATTATTCTTATTTTTCATGAAACAACTTTCCAAAGAAAAAGAATTAAGGAAAAAATATATTGTCTCACAGAAAGATTGATAATCCCTAAAAAGTCTGTAGCTGTATTTAAGTCAAAGGTCAGTTCAGATGGAAATTTCAACTTATTTTCCAATTTCTTCTCTTTTAAAAAGCCATGTGACTTAAAGCTATTCCTTTGATACAGCAAGAAAATGGAAGGTCTCAAATGATGAGAGTAGATGATAATAATCATAATTATGATAAAAGCACCATCAAGGTACTCTCCAGGAAGATATTTTGTATGACTTCAGAGCTTGGCACAAGAAATGGAGAGGAAAAAATGTTCTTATTATACTTATGTTCAGGCATTTGAAGCCAATCATATGTCAGTGATATAAAATAGCATGTTAGTAGGTGTCAAATTCAGAAATCTATAAGAATCTCTTAAATGGTGCAAATTGAATACATTTCAAATCCTAGCAACAAGGGATGTATTTACTTCTAATCAATAGGTACTTTACCTAGTAACAAGTGGTGTTTTTTCAAGATACGTAAATTGCTTTTCAATTTGAGTTGTTTACCTGTTTGAATCAATCTTCTCTACTTAACATCCAGAGAATACAGTGTAGAATGTTCTTGAATTTATGACTCATAATATACAAGAGACATTTTTACCATTTGTATTTAAGTAATTATAACTAAATCACTGCAGGGAGTAATTCTTTCAAGACCAAAGACTCTGTTGAGGGACACCCACTGGGCAGAGGTCAACAGAGACACATGAAATTCTTATACTTGGCTTCAGATTAATAATACTGGAGAGGGCCAAACAGGGTATCTCTGGCCAAGGAATCTCTTGTGCATTGTACTTTACTGAAAACAAGGGGTTGAATAGAGGTTTGTCAACTGAATGTTGAGATATCCAGCATATTCCTGTGCTTCCCAAAATGCTGGCATTCAAGCTAATATTCTCCAGGCAGAAAATTGAAATTTTATTTTCTGAGGAGTCTAAACTGAAATATACTAACGGTGGAGTTCAAAACAAACAAACAGAAATTCCCCATCAGGTTACTCTCAGTAAAACTCATGGTTGACAATCCTAGTCTAGAAAAAGAGCTTCAATTTACATCACTTTTTTTTTTTCCTCTAATTAACTTCTTGATGCCCAATTCTTGAATGTGGGCAATCAATTTAGGTCACCAGACAAACGAAGAATGTCTCAAATAATAAAAATCAAAGACCAAATAGGCAAACACATTAGCTTGGAGAAAACAAAAAACATGCAGAAAAAAATAACCGCCCTGAGGGAAAATAGCTAACATTTATATTCTCAAAGAAGTAAGAAGAATCTATGTACAGATTATATGTACATGAAATACAACCTTGAAGCTATAAGACTGATGTTAATGTTTTCTGATGTCCTTGACAGCAGCTCTGGATGTAGAAAAAACAATGTGAAATTTTACTTTTTATTTCAATATTTAGTTTCAAATTATTAATTAATATTTTCAAAACTCTAATTTTTTTCCAGGCTTTTAAAGTCTTATTTTTCAATGTTTATATCTAGCAAATTACACCATTCAGCTTTCTTTAGCATTCAGTTTTAAGGGTTTTAAATAATGTTTGTGTTTTAAAATAATGTTTGTTTCTATTTACAACTCAATAATTAAATATCCTGAATTTCTCAAACTATACTCAGTTATGTTTTAGTTGTTTTCAATTATCCAACAGACAAAACTTTTCCATGAACCTAAATAATTCTTATAGAGATAATGTATCTGTTCTAGTTACCTATAACTATATAGCAAATGACGCTAAAGCTTGTTGCTTAAAATAATCACTAAGTTCCTGGAGTCTGTAGATCAAGAATCAGGGAAAGGTAACCTGAAGATGATTTTTTCCTCTGTTTTACAATGTCTGAGGGTCTCAGCTGGGAAGGTTCAAAGCCTAGGGTTGGGGGTGGAGTGACATGCACTGGGAGAAGAAATCATCTGGAGCCATTTTCACTCATTTATCTGACTACTGACAACAAGTGTGAGCCTGGACCTCAGTTTGAACTACGGTCCTGAATACCTACACCAGGGCTTCTCTATGTTGGCCTGGGCTTCCTCCAAGCATGGCTGCCTCCACTTTCTCACATGGTGGCTCATGGCTCCCGAAGCAAAATGACAGAACCAGCACAAAGCAGCATGACTTTTTCTACTCTAGATTTAGAAATCATATAGCTCCAATTCTGCTGTTTTCTGTTGATTGACTGGTCACTACGTCAGCCTGGATTCAGGGAGAGATACAGACCCCACATCTCAGAGAGTCTTCTAAGTAAGTCATGTCTACATCTTTGCGACCCTTTGGACTGCAACCCACCAGGCTCCTCTGTCCATGGGGTTTTCCAGGCAAGAATACTGGAGTGGGTGACCATTTTCTTCTCCAGGGACTTTCCCAGCCAAGGGACTGAACCTGCATCTCCTGTGTCTCCTGCATTGCAGGTGGATTCTTTACCATCTGAGCTGCCAGGGAATGATACTCTCAATAAGAGGGATATAAAAAATTTTCAAATATAGTTTTTAAAAGGCTCCAAAGTATTATACCTATAAATTGAACATTACCAAAGTTCTCTTAAATGTATGCTCTATCTACATTCTTAGGTAAGCAGAGGGAAGGTCAGAGGTTCTTCCCGAGTCTTTTGGGCCTTGATTGTTTTCAGCTTGACATAACACAAATGCCTAAAGAGGTATTTTGGCGTGGCAAATATTACTCCCCTACATTGGGAATAAATTAGTGAGTGTTAAGTATATTGTAAAAATTAGGCCCTAGAAAAACACAAAAACAATATATTTATCAACTCCAAGGAAACAAAAAGGTATAGATGAAGGAAAATTATGAATAATAATGATGTTCTGAATTCTGAGTAATAGTAGTAAAAAGTCACTCTGTCATGTCCGACTCTTTGTCAGACTATACAGACTACGGAATTCTCCAGGCCAGAATACTGGAGTGGGTAGCCATTCCCTTCTCTAGGGATTTTCCTGACCCAAGAATTGAACCAGGTCTCCTGCATTGCAAGTGGTTTCTTTACCAATTGAGCTATCAGGGAAGCCCCCTGATTCTGAATAGTGACTTAAACTTGTTATAACTGTATTAGAAAGGCAGAATAGAGGAAGAGAGTATGCACATGTGGTGGAGAAAGGCAGGGTGGTGAAAGAGAACAAGATCCTCATCCTTCAAGTGGGAAGTCAATAATTAATAAATAAAATTTTTTAATCCAAAAAAAAAAAAAATATATATATAGGTGCACTAGCTGCATATATGTCATATCAGCCTATACTATTTGTGTACTTAGGGGTAAATGCCAGAAGAATAACCTAAACATGCTGAAGTGACTGTTTCTGGGTAGTAGTAAACAGTAGAGGAGAACAGTTCATGGAAAACATTATGAAATAATGGTGTGTAATACACACTGCACAATAATGTGCAATAAATATTATGGAAATGGGACACTTTAAGATATTTACATGTTGTAGAAGCAGAATTCTAAGACGGTCTCCAGGATCTCTTCTCTCCAATACTATACACTATGGAATTTCCTCTTTTGAGTGTGGCCATGATGCCCAGCAGGGCCCTGTGTGGCTCCCAGGCATGGAGGCCATTTTGCACCACACTTCTTGTAGGCAAGTCTCCAGCCACCATGACCTTCTCTCAGTTTCAAAAGGCAGAACAATTGGTAATCATACTTCCTTACAATTGCGCTCATTTCACATGCTAGTAAGGTAATGTTCAAAATCCTTCAAGCTAGGTTTCAACAGTATGTGAACCAAGAACCTCCAGACATACAAGCTGGATTTAGAAAAGGCAGAGGAACCAGAGATCAAATTGACAACATCTGTTGGATCATAGAAAAAGCAAGGGAATTCCAGAAAAACATCTGCTTCATTGACTGTGCTAAAGCCTTTGACTGTGTGGATCACAATAAACTATGGAAAATTCTAAAAGAGATGGGAATACCAGACCACCTGACCTGCCTCTTGAGAAACCTATATGCAGGTCAGGAAGCAACAGTTAGAACCGGACATGGAACTACGGACTGGTTCCAAATTGGGAAAGGAGTATAACAAGGCTGCATATTGTCACCTTCTTTGTGTAACTTATATGCAGAATACATTGTGTGAAATGCTGGACTGGATAAATCATAAGCTGGAATCAAGATTGCCAGGAGAAATATCAACAATCTCAGATATGCAGATGATACCACTCTAATGACAGAAAGAAAAGAGAAACTAAAGAACCTCTGATGAAAGTAAAAGAGGAGAGTGATAAATCTGGCTTAAAACTCAACATTCAAAAAATAAAGATAATGGCAGTTGGTCCCATCATTTCATGGCAAATAGATGAGGAAAAAGTAGAAACAGTGACAGATTTTATTTTCTTGGCCTCCAAAATCACTGATGATGGTGACTGCAGTCATGAAATTAAAAGACACTTGCTCCTTGGAAGAAAAGCTATAACCAACGTAGACAGCATATTAAAAAGCAGAGACATTGCTTTGCCAACAAAGGTCCATCTAGTCAAAGGTATGGCTTTTCCAGTATTCATGTATGGATGTGAGAGTTGGACCATAAAGAAAGCTAAGCGCCAAAGAATTGAAGAATTGATTTTTGAACTGTGGTGTTAGATAAGACTCTTGAGAGTCCCTTGGACTGCAAGATCAAACCAGTCCATCCTAAATGAAATCAATCCTGAATATTCATTAGAAGAACTGATGCTGAAACTGAAGCCCCAGTACTTTGGTCACCTGATGCAAAGAGCTGACCATTAGAAAAGATCCTGATGCTGGGAAAGATTGAAGGCAGGAGGAGAAGGGTGACAGAGGACAAGATGGCTGGCATCACTGATTCAATGGACATGGGTTTGAGCAAGCTCCAGGAGATGGTGAAGGACAGGGAAGCCTGGTGTGCTGCAGTCCATGGGGTCAGAAAGAGTCAGACAGGACTGAGCGACTACACAACAGCAAGATAAAGAAAGAAAATATTGTACTCTGTAACTTGTGGGTGTTCTACAGGTACATTGAGCTCAGTCTGCACAGAGATGCAGTTCCCATTAGTGCATTTTAAGAGACAAAAGGCATCCTATGGGGCATCTCTGAAAATTCTTCCCCTTCTAATTTCCAGGCAAAGGAATTTTTATGCAGATGTTTTTCCTTGAGCATTCTTTCTTTAGGGTGATGGAAATCCATAGTCAGTTTTCTCATTCAAAGAAGACTCCCCAAGGCCACACACAAAGCAAGCCTGCCAGCCTGAAGACTGCTGCCAAACGCTTATTCTCCCTACCTCCAATATGCCTTCTCTAAACCAATTTCATCTGGGGGAAGGAAGAGAACAGTACTAGAGCACAAAATCTGCACAATAGAAATACCACTTACAGCTGGCTGAGTTATTTTGCATATGTGCATCTGCCCCAAATTAAGAATACTTGTGAATGGAATACCACAAATGTCTTTGAAGTTCATTACAGTTGAGAGTTATGCACTAAGGGGGTCTTTTCCTTGTTTACATAGCCTGTTATGGTCTCACAGAGACAGAGGGAAGTGGAGTAACCACTCTGGTTTACATTATAGGATGGTTCGCAGAGATGAAAGGATTCAGTGCACTGAGTCATGCTGCCTGTGTTATTATCACCAGGGCAGATATCTCATAGAGTAAATCAAGTTAATCTGCCAGAGCCTTAGGTTATATATGTGGGAATTATTATACAAGATAATTTCACGTTCCTGGGAAGGTCCAAGTTTGCAGAGGACTGCATGACCTCTTTGTCTATTTCAAACCTATGGTTTTCATAAGGTCTCTGGCACATTTTCTCTCTTTTTCCTTTTGAAAGAGTTTAATTTTGTCTCTACATTTATTTAATGAACACTTTTCTTATATTTAGTATAAGAAGGATATTATGAACCTATATTTAGGAAGATCTCAACAGAAAAGGCAATCACCACTGACTAGGAGAGAATGACAAACTCACATGACAGGCAAGTCAAGAAAATATGGATTTAAAGATACCTGAAATTTAATTGTTTTAAACAGCATGCAGGCCAAACAAAATTGCATACAGGTAACACTTTGTTTAATGAGTCTATAGATGTGAGAAACATGGAACCAGGGCAGAGGGCCTATGGAGACAAAGTATGAGATGAATGTAGGTGAATCCAAGGAAATTTTGTAACCGTAACTACTGTAGTTGGGTAATTTGGTTTCATCATTTTTTGGTTGTCATTACAATTGAGTTAGGAACTCCATTTGTAATGCGAACATTTTTAAAGACCTTTGTAGGGAATTCCCTGGCAGACCAGTGGTTAGGACTTGGCATTTTCACTGCAGGGGGTCCAAGTTCAATCCCTGGTTAGGAATCCTATAAGTTGCACACTGCAGCCACCAAAAAAAAAAAAAAAAAATTTGTATAGATGACCCTCTGAGTTCTATGTTCTTTTCAGTCCGATATCATCCTTAAAACCTTCCACAACAGTCCAAATCTTCTATCCTTTAAATATGTCTACAGCTTTCTACTGAACCCCTCAATGACCAATTTCATCTGAGAAAATAGAAAATTTCTATAATTTAGTAGAAAGTCTTCTCCTCTTGAAAGGATAGCAGAAGAATTCCTTCAAGCTTCCAGATATGTTCTCCCCAGCCTGGAAAGCTGCCTTAAATATAGTGTGTATTTACCCTAAGCGTTTTGCAAAAGTTAACAAAGTCTTCTTAGAACATCCTTCTGTCTTAATTTTTTTTTTCCACCAAGCTACCCACAAAGGCAGGTTAAAATTTATAAGCATCCTTTGGGTATTTATGTAAAACTCCAAGTAGACCATAATTTAAAACCACTAACGCTTACTTTTTATTTTACCATTTAGTGAGAAAAATTCAACTTGCCTTTTCTCTCTAACTCCTAATACATTTTTATCACTGACATTCTCAACTGGTAGATATAAGGATTGGCATAGATCTCTAAGGAGACAAAGCAGAAGTTGGTGTTTGATGGCATGGTGACAAGGCAGAGGGGTAGGAAGTAGGGTAAGGGAGAATGAAATGAGCAGTGTGAAAACCCATCCAGAGATAAACCATGGAAAGAGCTGGATAATGTTGGGAGAACTCATATTTTTCCGAAAAGCTTAACATAAGGCCTGACTTATGATATGTAATAATACTGTCCACAAAAGTTCCCACAGGTCCAGTCCCACATGCTGACTGGACCCTTTTAATTGTCTCAATTGCATTGCATTCACTTGAAAAAGTCAAACTACTTGTTTTGCATTATTTCAAGCTAAAAGTTTCATGAAGCTAGAGACATGAGTCTCAAACAATCATTAGGGAGCACTTGTCAAAAACATATTTACTTCATTAATAAGAAAACCAGCAGGATAACAAAGCTAGTTGAAAGATAGGGGAAACTGCTATACAGAGGCAATGAAAGAAAGAAAGAATAGGATTACTAGAGAAAGATGCAGACATCAGCGACTTTGTGGTTATTTTGTCCACAAGACAGAAATCATTTGCCTAAGAAAAGTCATTTGCAAGTTTTCAATCTTCTACAAGGTAATATCTAACTTACAGACTTTGGATTCTAATCAGTAATAAAGTGGGCAAAGTCAGATCATCTACCAGCACTTCTGAAACTTGAGAATGCACCAGAGTCACCCAGAGGGTGTTAAGCCAGATGGCTAGGCCCCCACTCACACAGGTTCTGATTCAGTAGGTCTGGGGAGGCCCCTTAGAACTGGCATTTCTAACAGCTTTCAGGCGATGCTTCTGTTGCTGGTTCAGGGACCATATTTGAGAACCACTCCTCTAGCCTGACTCTAAAAAGACTTGCAGTAATATTTCTGCATTATTTTCAAGAGTCACATATGTCAAGATAAACTGTGAAGAACTTTGAAACAGACCATCAAGATTATTAGATATCTTCCATGGAAAACTAGGCCTCATCCAATGCTTGAGTTTTCTGAATCCTTGGGGTTTTTAACTTTCATTGTTTTTGAGATATTTTAGAATTCTGTTATTTATATAAAATAGCTGTGCAAATGATTCTCGTCCATAGACATACAAATTATTTCTGCCCAGGTGGAACGACAATTGATTTCCTTCCCCATCCTTCACTCTCTCCCTTTAGCATTTATTTGTAGATTCATATTCAGTTTTCCTTATTTATATGTGTGTGTATATATATATATATTTCTTATTTATATGTGTGTATATATATATATATATATAGGCTTCCCCAAGGGTTCAGTGAATAAAGAATCTGCCTGCAATGCTGGAGATTTGGGTTTGATCCCTGGGTCAGGAAGATCCTCTGGAGGAGGAAATGGCAACCCACTCCAGTTTTCTTGCCTAAAAATCCCATGGAGAGAGGAGCCTGGCGGGTTACAATCCAAAGGGCTGGAAAGAGTCAGACATGACTGAGCACGCACACACATGTGTATATATATTATGTGGTTCTCTGAATTTTCTTTCAAACTGCTTGTCACATTTTATTGAATTCTTCAATTAATGAGTTAAATAAAATTGTTGGCATATGTTTATTTCATATTCGTATGAGTCATGACTATACCCTTTACAAAATTATTCTTTAACAGATACTTTTTCTTAAAAATAATCTCCAAATTTGAACCCTCACATTTTGTTGAAAGTATTTTCATTGCAAGAAAATGAATGTCTTCCTCCACTAGAGCTGGTCTGTGGGTTTTGGACTTCCTAACATTTAACACTGAACAGTTTTAAAAATTTAGTCTACTGGGCCACTGACCAGACTGGGATCCTATGGATTCCAGCTGCCTCTTCCCTTTAACAATAACACAGCTGCTCTTACTTTTTTTAATCCTTCTTTACTGTCATCATTTATCTAACAGTGAATTCATAGTTGTTCCTTTCAAGCTGTATTATTCAGAGGTATAGTTTGGCCATTTCTATTATTCAGGGTGCTGACCTCAGCCCTTTATTAACAAAAGCAAAACCACAGAACGTTTGCTACCTGTTTCCAAGCCTGGAAACTCTTAGTCAGACATCTGGAGTGTGAGGAGGAGGCAGATTTTTATGCCAACTTAAGAATCCTTTGAATTTCTAGGGTCAGCAGGAAATCTTAGCTGGCTGCTGGGGTCAAAGACAGATATTTTAAACTCTAAGTTCATGACCCTGGATGCTGCCCAGCTTCTAATCTGAATTGCTTCCTTCCAATAGAGCATCTGTGTTCTATAAGAGGAGCTTGGATTCTTCCCACAGCCCGGAAGAAGCCCTTCCTGGGCCCCTCAGCTCTGGAATTTATAACAGGCTCCGGTTTGACTCTCAAAGTCCGGCTCTTCCTCCACTCACTCCCAGCAAGTTCATTTAAAAGACCATGGTAACACCCAGTTTTACCCAGAAACCAGTGCTAATTTCCCTGATAACTACAGTATGCTCATATGTGTGTGTGTGTGTGTGTGTGTGTGTGTGTGTGTGCTCAGTCACTTCAGCCATGTCTGACTCTTTGTAAATCACATGGACTGTAGCCAGCCAGGCTCCTCTGTCCATGGGATTCTCCAGGCAAGGATACTGGAGTGTGTTGTCGTGCCCTTCTCCAAGGAATCTTTCCAACCCAGGGATCAAACCCACGTCTCCTGCATCTTCTGCATTGCAGGTGGATTCTTTACCTCTGAGCCTCCAGGGAAGGCCTTCCGGACACTGTGGGTATATACATCGAGAAATATGGAGGCTAGGCTGAATTCACTCCACTTAATAACTCTGTAGGCTTCCCAGAGCAGCCACTCCTAGAATGCAGTTTCATTATCAGCCCTTAACATTGTTTTTACTATCCTGTAAATAGGGGAAACAATAACATTTTTATAAAGTTCAAGAAAACAAGGCTCAAGAGAAAAGACTAAGCAAGTTAAGATTAAGCATCCTGAAAAAAGAGCTGTCTAAGGCACAAATCAGTCTACAGATGTACAAAATGCTAAAATAAATGTTAGCAACTAGTTCTCCATCTCCATTAAGTCTATATCCAGAGAGAAAATAGTCAAATGATTGCAGGAAGGATGTTGGTCACCTGTATAAATAGGCCTTTTGAGCCTGCCTGTACCAAAGGAATCACACTGAGGGATAACTCAGATGTCATAAGAGAATGCCTCCTCTCAACATAAAACTTCCTATAAGTAGTCCAAGCATTGCCAACCCAGTTCTGAGACTCTCTTGGGAAGACTCATAATTACATTCACTGCCTCTAAATATAGTTGAAGCAGCATCTCCTCAGGGCCACAGATGCCTTCCATGAGAACCTACATGTTGCCTTAATCATATTTTTTATTTTCTATATTTTTATGATATTTGGACACCTTTGGACTTTGTAGAACTAGAAGAGACTGCCCTTCCCAGAGTTAGCTATTCCCTAGAGAGAGTTAGGGCTTCCCTCCCTGGTGGTAAAGAATCTGCTGCAGTGCAGGAGATCTGGGTATAATCCGTGGGTTGGGAAGATCCCCTGGAGAAGAAAATGGCAACCCACTCCAGTACTCTTCCCTGAAGAATTCCATGGACAGAGGAGCAGGGCAGGTTACAGTCCATAGAATCACAAAGAGTGATGTGTGACTAAGTTTCACTTTCACTTTCAGAGAGAGCAGACAACTTACCAGTGGGAACACCTTTCATATGCAAACCAACCAATACAGAATCCATGTCCACACACACCTCCTTTTATCAGACTCCTGTAGTCCTGGACTGTTGCTTCTTGACCTGCATACAGGTTTCTCAGGAGGCAGGTAAGGTGGTCTAGTATTCCCATCTCTTTAAGAATTTTCCACAGTTTGTTGTGATCCACACAGTCAAAGGCTTTAGCATAGTCAATGAAGCAGATGTTTTTCTGGAATTCCGTTGCTTTTTCTATGATCCAACGGATGTTGTCAATTTGATCTCTGGTTCCTCTGCCTTTTCTAAACCCAGCTTAAACATCTGGAAGTTCTTGGTTCATGTACTACTGAAGCCTAGCTTAAAGGATTTTGAGCATCACCTTGCTAATGTGAAATGAGTCCAATTGTGCTGTAGTTTGAACATTCTTTGGCATTGCCCTTCTTTGGGATTGGAATGAAAACTGTTTCCAGTCCTGTAGCCACTGCTGAGTTTTACAAATTTGCTGGCATATTGAGTGCACTATCCCCCTTCCCTAAATCACCCCAGAGCCTGATATTGGACAACTAGAGGCTACCCTTATAGCCCACATGCCAGCAAAATTATTCAGACCATCCAGTCCCAATCCTGCTCAGATGTTTATCTGACCTCACCTGTCCTTTTCTGTGAAAACCAAATAATAGCTTCTTCTGTACCTGCTTCTCCCCTTTCTCCTTTCTGCCTCTGACGAACCCTGGTGCTTCCGCATGTAACCCTCTGTTGTGTAGTATACGCCCTCCTCTCAGGAACTGTGAGTAACAACCCATCTTTTCAGTGGCAGTCAACTCCTAACCTGTTGGCCTCACCATACAGGAATAAAAAGAAAACTCCACGGACATTTTAAAACAGACTTCTGGAATCCAAAAGTGAAGTCGCTCAGTCGTGTCCGATTCTTTGCGACCCCATGTACTGTAGCCTACAAGGCTCTGAAGAGCCTCTCAGTCCATGGAGTTTTCCAGGCAAGAGTACTGGAGGGGGTTGCCATTTCCTTCTCCAGGGGATCTTCCCAACCGAGGGATCGAGCCCGGGTCTCCCGCACTGCAGACAGACGCTTGCCACCAGGGAAGCCAAAAGAGGGGTACAAATGAACTTATTTACAAAACGTAAATAGTCGTGGGTATAGAAAACCAACTTATGGTCATGAGGCGGGAAGGGGGAAGGGATAAATTGGGAGAATGGGACTGACATATTCACACCAATGGGCTTCCCAGGTGGTGCTAGGGGTAAAGAATCTGCCTGCCAATGCAGGAGATGTATAAGATGTGGGTTCCCTGGGTCAGGAAGATCCCCTGAAGTAGGAAAGGGCAACCTGGGTCCAGTATTGTTGCCTTGAAAATTCCATAGACAGAGGAGCCCGGCAGGCTACAATCCATGCAGCCACAAAGAGTTGGACATGACTGAGTGACTGAGCACATACACACTATTATATATAAAATAGATAACTAATAAGGACCTACTGCATAGGGCAGGGAACTCTATCCAATATTCTGAAATGGCATGTGAAGGAAAAGAATCTAAAAATGAGTGGACATATGTATATGTATAGCTGATTCATTTTGCTGTACATCTGAAACTAACACAACACAGTAAAATCGATAAAAAGTTTAAAATAAACAAGTAAAACAGACATCTGGGCCAAGGATGCTTTCTACCAGGGCTGCCAGAGCCATCAACCCTCGAGGCATCCTTGAAGTGCTGCACAGCCTGGATGTTTCACCACCACATCCTGGAAGGGAGGCAGAGGGCATAGAAGGCTCTTCCTCTCACTGTTGTCACCTGTGGCTCCAAGGCTCCCCCGTGCCTTTTGAACACAGCGTCTTCAGTGTTCCGCCCTGCTGCAGGGAGCCCAGACAATAGTTTTCAGAGCCAGGTGAGGAGTCAGCTCTCCTGTTCGCCCTCCTCACTGTTCGCACCCAACCACATGCCCACACAGAACTTTCTTAGCTGAGGCCCTTTCACAGACAAACCAGCTGATACAAATGGCCTTATGCAAATGCCTCCTGAACTCAGAGAAATGTGGGTGCAACTCTCATTAAAAGAGATCCCACATACTGAAAGAAAAGATTATCAAAATGTGTATGTTGTTGAACATTAGGATGACTCTCCAAAGTAGATTTAAACATCTTCCAAGACTTTAAAAGTAGGATAATCTATCAAATATTTGACTGAAGTAAGGTGTGAAGGGTATTGATGACCTTACTTTATTCTATACCTCATTGAACTACATAAAATATATATTATATATAGTATAATATGTGTGTAGTGACAGTAATTTAATCTCTTCATATATTACAAATATATGTGTATATATAATACATATTAATATACACATTACATGTATACACATATATAATGAATACATATGTTCACAATTATTTTAATTAAAAATTAAATAATTTAATCATTAAATAAAGAGTAATGACTTATTTAATTAAATTGTTTAATTTCAAAGTAAATTTTGATAAAATACACTGTCAAACAAAATAGATCTGCTCAAAGTACAGGTAATCTGCCTCCAGCAGAAGTGCAACTCAGTTCTCAGTTTTCATGCCCATGAAAAAGGCTTGGTGGGCTAGCAGGAGAGCACCAGAACCAAGATCTTTGCAGGAAACTTGCAGTGGTTGTCATTACTTCCTTTTCTTGAAACATCCATCTGACTCTACCCTCACACACAACAATCCAAAGCAGAACCATGGGCAAGCCCTTTCCAAAAGTCCTTCTCCAAAAGAAACTGTCCAACAGGAAATGTACTGAGATACTAGGGCAGTGCCTAGCTATTCATCAAGCCCCTTTTTCCTTATACTTCTAGACTCTCAGCACAGTTATATTTCCCAGCTTCCCATGAGTCAGGTGCACTCCTGTGACTGGATTCCAGTCAATGGAAGATGAGTGGAAATGATGGGCACCATTTTCAGGCTAACCTCTTTAAGAAGTGAATCTTAAGGTAGATGCTACAAGTAAAGCCCTAAGATAAAAGGTGCCTGGGTCCTAATGATTCTATCTAGATGAGAGCTAACCTCTTACCAGAAGCATATCCTATGAGTTTAGGTGAATAAGAAATAAAATTCACTGGATCTAAGCCATTTTATATGTGAAGGTCTATTTGTTACCACAGTCTAGACTTTTGCAACTAAAGACAAGTATCTACTATTTTAGCAACTTGAATCATACCCGATGTTTCTCCACCCTTCAGCAAACACCAAAAATCATTTTATGTTTCCTCTACTCTCCTGCACTGACATGATGGGAATCCCACAGGCTATAGAAGTTGCTGAGGACTGAAGATATTCTGTGCCAGCTAATGCTTCTACAAAGCAGTATTTAAAGATTCTACTTCAGGGATTTTGGAAAGAGCATGCTTTGTGATTGCTTTTAATTGGTACCTGTCATCTGCTTGGTAGAATTTTATTAACGGAAGTGTAAACATCCATTGCAATCTACAGAACACAGGAATCTTAAACAGCTTAGGAAATTTAATCAAAGTTCTTTTATCTTTAGTGTTTGCTGATAACTCATTAAATGTTGTTCAATGTTACAAGTTCTACAGCAGAACTGTTTCTTGCAAAGAAAGTGAAAGAAAGTAAGTGAAGTCGTTCAGTCCTGTCCAACTCTATGTGACCCCATGGACTGTAGCCTACCAGGCTTCTCCATCCATGGGATTTTCCAGGCAAGAACACTGGAGTGGGTTGCCATTCCCTTCTCCAGGGAATCCTGCTGACCCAGGTCTCCTGTATTGCAGGCAGACTCTCTACCATCTGAACCACCAGGGAAAACCCCAGATAGTCCTTACCTATTACTATTTAAACAAAGAGACTCTACCAAACAGTTCTTCTTGCCCATCACCCCAAAACTAGCAAAGCCATGTACTCTTCACAGACTTATACACATACTGTCTCACACAAATGCACATAGGTTTTAAAAACAGAATTTAAATCTTGTGTATAAGCTCAGGAGCCTTTACACTTAATCTTAATACAATGAGAGATGGAAATGGTCTCAAGGTCTGTAGTCCATTTGATTCCCTGGAATGCGGTCGTACTGTTAAGGCTGTCATTCTAGCAGACCTGCCCCACATCAGGCAGTAATACAGATCTCATTATTTATGTACACTCAGCAGCTTAGGCACTGATGTGTTAAGTGACAATATGGCCAACTAAACCTCAGTTTCAACCTTGGTTATTGTGCATCCATAAAGCAGAATCAGCTGAAAAGTCTATGGCTGCATTAAAACAAAGCTGGCTTAGGCTGATGGAGTGGAAATCCTTCATCCTAGGCCAGTTGTATCCCGGCCTGTACTGCCCTTATGCATGTTTCTCATTTAACTGGAAGACAAACTCCATGAGCAAAGTGACCAGGTCTTCCTAGAGGCAGGTGACCCGTTTTCATTGCTGCCTCTTTGGCAAGTATGTAGCATAGAAGGTGACATGACTCTGCAAGAAGTCTCTGCTACACAGTCTCCAAATGACACCAGGGAGGCTCTTTCAGAAATTAGCCACAACAATCTTCCAACCATGGGACAAATCACTTTACTTGAATGTCACAGAAGGCAATCAGATTCCAACAAAATCATATGGGGACTCTGCAGCTCTCAACCCCAATCATAATTAGTTTTCCTATCCAGCTACACTAAAATCTGAATAACTCACTCTGCTAAAATAATATTTTCACATTGACATGTAAGCGTGGACATCGTCACGTAACATGTCTGATACCTGTCTAAGCTAGAGGTCGACACCACAAGGAGTCTTTCTGAGTCTTGTCACTATGTTGTTCTCTCTTCTTTTTTCTTTATAAGTATTTATTTGTTTATATTTGGCTGTGCTGTGCCTTCTTTGCTGGGTGGGCTTTCTCTAGTGGCGAGCAGGGACTACGCTCCAGTTGCAGGGCACGAGCTCTAGGGCACGTGGTCTTCAGCAGTTGTGGCTCCTGGGCTCCAGTTTCTTCACAGGCTCAACAGTTGTGGTGCAGGGGCTTAGTTGCTCTGCAGCATGTGGGATCTTCCCAGATCAGGGCTTGAACCCATGTCTCCTGCATTGGCAGGCAGATTCTTTACCATTGAACCACCAGGGAAGCCCTGTTGTTTTCTTCTTATGTCTCCTGGGATGGTTGTGGGTAGGGAAAAGACTTGCAAGTCTTTTCAGGGCCTCACTGGGGTCTTGCACCATGGCTTAGGCCTAAAGCTAGTCTTGCTTGCCCAGCCCCTGCCTTGACCAGCAACAGTCCCCTGAGTGGCCTGAGGTCCTCTTGTGGCTTCCTTCCTGCAGACCAGCAGGGATGAGGACCTGCACCCCCGACTCTGTCGTCCCCCACAGACAATAGTGCAGGCATCCCGATTTGAACAACTTAGTGACAACACCCAGAAAGACTCCTGAGTGGGGTCTGCCTCTAGCTGAGACAGATACCTGTCCTCAGCCATCTGAGGCACAGAAAATGGGGCATTGCACTCAGGCACCAGTTTCTGCAGTTAAGGGAGATGGCCCCGGAGCCCCTTATTCACCCACCACTACACCACCATCCAGCCTGTCAGTTTTCTTTTACTGTGAAAATTAAAATTTTATTGCCAGTTTCTGTAGAGTTTAAATCTTTGGAACACAAAAGGACTTTCCTCTCTTTCCTGGGGATAAAACTCAGTGGTTAGAAATACAAGTTCATCTTCCATTTCCCAAGCCTGCTTCTTCAAAGAAACTGCTGGTCACATTTTCATACTTCATTATATTAAATTCTCCAAGTTCATCCTGTTCAAACAGGTCATGTAACTTTTTATTTTTTAGGGCTCCTCAACTCAATTGGCAGCACTACTCGCTGGTGTCCATTACTCATCTTTTCCTCCCCAGCATACAGAAAGCAGTGCCTGGCATGGAGTAGATATCCAGTAAAGGCTCAATGAATGAACGTTTTTTTTTAATGATCTTAGTTAGAATGACACATCCTTAAGCGCGATATTACAAATATCATCTCTTCCCTTCATGTCACATACTCCTTTTTTCTTCCTCGTTGTAAGCACTTCAGAGGAGCAACCACACTGGAAAATTGACACCTTCTTTCATCTGTAATAAATTTCACTCTAATCTGACTTGCCAGCAAAATGACTTGGGGCCGGAACACAACCCCATAATCTAATGGGAAATGTGCATTTAGCAGGTAATAGATGCTTCAGAAATCCACTTTAACTTCTTCTAGCTTTGTTCACAGGAAAATAAATAAGAGCCTTTGGCTACTCTTCCTTCTCAAATAAATACAATGCGAGTCTAGGAGATAGTAAATTAAGTTTCAAAACCAGCTGGGTGACCTTATATCTTCTATCAGCCAAGTGGTCGCCAGAATAAATAACCCTCATTTCTCTCTGTGTCAGGACGTGGTAAGTTTCAACTGCCCTGAATGTGGCTGTGTGTTCTCCTTTCCTCTTGTGCCTGGGACCTCACCGGCAGCTTTGGCTCTGGGTCTCAGGAAACAGACCTCATCTGGTTTACATTTCCTTTGAGCACCACTCTGAAGGCTAATAGGGAGATTTCAGATTTCTTTGCTAACACTATGGACTAAGTGATGAAAATCCCAATGGAATTCAGACTTCCTCAGTATTTATATATGTCTGCTGGGCAATTCTGAGTTAATAATCTTTTCCTGAAATCACTTTATATTTAACAATTATTTCTGGCATTACTCCCTTTTTCCCAAAAGAAATTTCCTTAAGTTTATTACTAGCACATATATAAAATGGTCATTCTAAAATGTGACAATATTGCTTGGCTTTTGAGTTTATTTAAACTAATTTAAATACAGTAAGGTCTTCTTCTGACTATTTATTGTATTTTAATATAAGAATATCTTTAAAAACAATTAGAAAATGGGAATTTTTTTCAGAACTTAGTATTAAATACTGAATTATTTAATGTAAACAAAGCCATCGATCTCTCTAGTTTGCTTCTCTTTCTCCTTTTAGTTTCAACAATAGATATATTTATTCAATGGGACTGAATGCAGTTTAGTTTAGAACCATCCTCCACCAAGCAAGTGTCAAATTCTTCAAAATATATATCCAATTTTGGACACCTCAGGTATTTCATATTAGTTAGAAATTAGGACTTCAAAAGCTCTCTAAATAACCCATCTTGTTTACATAGTTTCTTCCACTGCAGCTTGACACGGTTACAAATTATGACTTAGGCCTCCTTCAGCTCTGTTTCTTTGGCTTTGGAATTTTACCTGACATATGATATTACAAGGTGCAGGTGTTAACCCAGACCAAGGAGATGCCTAGTTCATCAGATGTATTTGGAGGAGCTGGTTTCATCCTTCTCTTTTTAAATTTCCTGTCCCTTTTGATGCTTCACAACTGCCCAATAAACTCCATCTCTAGGAACTGGGCTACTTTTCATTTGAAGTCACCCATGTCAGCTTACTTTGTTTTATGGGATACTCTTCATGTTCAATTACTGCTTTTGTTAAAGGGGGCCCTAGTCAACTAGGTTGAGAAGCACCAGGACAAAGTGGGAAGCAAAAAGGAGTAAATGAGATTAAGATTCTGTGATTGTTTCCACCATTAGCTTGTTTTTATGAGAAAGCAGGCTCTCAGCTTCTCTATCTTTCTAATAAAAAACAATAAAATTTATCTTTGCCATTTCAGAGGGCCATTACAAGGTTAAAAAAGATTTGATAGATTTTTTAAAAATGCATTCAGCATGCTATTACTTGATGATTCTATAAACCTATGAGGAAAACAGAACATTTTTTAAAAGCAATTCATAAAAGTAAAAATATAAAACAGCCATAAAACACATATAAACATTAACTTCTTTAGCGATTAAAGAAATGCAAATGAAAACCAGTAAAGATTTTCTTTAAGCAATCTTATAGGCTGGTGTGTGGTGGGAAAAGGGTTTTCTGACATAAGTGGGGACATAGTTTTGTCCAATAATGAAGGACAATATTTTTCAAATGAATGCAATTCACCTGGGTTTCCTAAGTGGCTCAGTGGTAAAGAATCCACAAGCCAATGCAGCAGACGCTGGAGGCATGGGTTTGATCCCAGGGTTGGGAAGATCCCCTGAAGAAGGAAATGGCAACCTACCCCAGTATCCTTGCATGGAAAACCCCATGGACAGAGGGTACTTGGCGGGCTACAGTCCATGGGGTCGCAAACAGGTGGACACGACTTAGTGACTGGGCTTCCCTGATAGTTCAGTTGGTAAAGAATCCACTTGCAATTCAGGAGACCCCAGTTCAATTCCTGGATCTGGAAGATCTACTGGAGAAGGGATAGGCTACCCACTCCAGTATTCTTGGGCTTCCCTTGTGGCTCAGCTGGTAAAGAATCTGCCTGCAATGCAGGAGACCTGGGTTGCATAGATCCCCTGGAGAAGGGAAAGTCTCCACTCCAATATCCTGACCTGAAGAATTCCACTGGACTGTATAGTCCATGGGGTCACAGAGAGTCAGACATGACTGAGTGACTTTCATTTACTAGTGACTAAGCATGCACACAGGGAGAAGGCAATGGCACCCCACTCCAGTACTGTTGCCCGGAAAATCCCATGGATGGAGGAGCCTGGTAGGCTGCAGTCCATGGGGTCGCTAAGAGTCAGACACGACTGAGTGACTTCACTTTCACTTTCCACTTTCATGCATTGGAGAAGGAAATGGCAACCCACTCCAGTGTTCTTGCCTGGAGAATCCCATAGACAGAGAAGCCTGGTAGGCTGCAGTCCATGGGGTCGCACAGAGTCGGACACGACTGAAGCGACTTGGCAGCAGCAAGCATGCACACAACCTCTATCCAGGAACCCTACCTTTAAATCTATTCTAAGAAAGATCATCAGAAAAGTATGGAAATACCTGAATATGAGGATGTTTGGTACAATACCGTGTTATAGTAGTATAAAGTATAGTTGAAGTAAATAGTGAAGCTATCATTTTGACAGGGTACAAGTGATATGATGGTCAGAACTCCTTCGGAGTTTTGCATTTCTTTTTAAAGAGTTTTTTATTGTGGACCATTTTTTTTAAGTCTTTATTGAATTTGTTACAAAATTGCTTCTGTTTTATGTTTTGGCTTTTTGGCCATGAGATACGTGGGCTCTTAGTTCTCCGACCAGGGATCAAACCCATACCCCCACACTGGAAGGTGAAGTCTTAACCACTGGAGAGCCAGGAACATCCCTGGGTGCATTTAAAGCAACTGGGAAGGAACTACACTGATTTCCAAATGGGTTTACCATTTTTTCTGAGAGGTAACTATAGACTGTCTAATAGTTCACAAGAGATACATGAGTTTGATCCACATTTTCAAGACACCTCTTCTTTCTCCTAGTCATTCTATTTCCTTCTATAATCTCCTGCACTGCTAAATTAAGGTCACAGCTCTTAGCCTGTTCCAAACATGCTCACACAACCCCTTCCCCACCACTGACACACATGTCCATGCACCCCACATTTTAACTATAAACACAAAACCCCAAGAATTGTGATTTAACTGTAAATACAAAACCCAAGGTAAAATGTCAGAAAAGGATTCCTTACTTTGGGTTAATGATAAAACAAAATGACTTTCTGAAAACTAAGAAATCTCACTTAGGAAGGACCACCTTACATAGTGGTCCTTTCTGTAGGTATGAGCTTTGGGTGCTAGACCTATTCTTATCTTCTTTCTTAGTCATGATGTACCACTTTAATTATTCATAAGTGAGGCAGAAGAGACTGGTATATTGGGAAACTATCAAAAGGGAGAAAGAATGGAATGGTCTTTTAGTACATGATATACAACAGACTCAGAGAAGGCAATGGCACCCCACTCCAGTACTCTTGCTTGGAAAATCCCATGGATGGAGGAGCCTGGTAGGCTGCAGTCCATGGAGTCGCTAAGAGTCAAACACGACTGAGCGACTTCACTTTCACCTTTCACTTTCATGCATTGGAGAAGGAAATGGCAGCCCACTCCAGTGTTCTTGCCTGGAGAATCCCAGGGATGGCGGAGCCTGGCAGGCTGCCGTCTATGGGGTCGCACACAGTTGGACACGACTGAAGCGACTTAGCATACAACAGACTAGTTCCAAATAGGAAAAGGAGTACATCAAGGCTGTATATTGTCACCCTGCTTATTTAACTTATATGCAGAGTACATCATGAGAAATGCTGGGCTGGATGAAGCTCAAGCTGGAATCAAGATTGCCAGGAGAAATGTCAATAACCTCAGATATGCAGATGACACCACCCTTATGGCAGAAAGTGAAGAACTGAAGAGCCTCTTGATGAAAGTGAAAGAGGAGAGTGAAAAAATTGGCTTAAAGCTCAACATTCAGAAAACTAAGATCATGGCATCCAGTCCCATCACTTCATGGCAAATAGATAGAGAAACAGTGGCTCACTTTATTTTTCTGGGCTCCAAAATCACTGCAGATGGTGATTTCAGCCATGAAATTAAAAAACACTTACTCCTTGGAAGGAAAGTTATGATCAACCCAGATAGCATATTAAAAAGCAGAGACATTACTTTGTCAACAAAGGTCCATCTAGTCAAGGTTATGGTTTTTCCAGTGGTCATGTATGGATGTGAGAGTCGGACTGTGAAGAAAGCTGAGCACTGAAGAATTGATGCTTTTGAACTGTGGTGTTGGAGAAGACTCTTGAGAGTCCCTTGGACTGCAAGGAGATCCAACCAGTCCATCCTAAAGGAGATCAGTCCTGGGTGTTCATTGGAAGGACTGATGTTGACGCTGAAACTCCAATACTTTGGCCACCTGATGTCAAGAGCTGACTTATTTGAAAAGACCCTGATGCTGGGAAAGATTGAGGGTAGGTGGATAAGGGGATGACAAAAGATGAGATGGCTGGATGGCATCACTGACTCAATGGACATGAGCTCGAGTGAACTCCAGGAGTTGGTGATGGACAGGGAGGACTGGTGTGCTGCAGTTCATGGGGTCGCAAAGAGTCGGACACAACTGAGCGACTGAACTGAACTGATACTTCAGTATTTTTTATGAGTACTTAAAACATAGCAGATGGCCAAGAAATATTTGCTACATGAATAAATACTCTGTCCTGTGACAGAGATTTAAAGCATGAACACTCTCTTGCTAAGAGACCTACATATCCAACAAGCCCGATTCAGACTTGAATGCATGATAGGAAGATAAATGGCAGAGAATGGCTTTTCCTCACCCAAATAAAATAGAATATTGAATTAATTATGAAGTTATACTAAAACAGGTATAATAATTGGATGTGCTTATCAAACTTACATTTTTGAATTCTCCAGTCTCATAGTTAATTTGAAAATGAGGAAATCTGCATGGTATAGGTTTATCAGCATGATAATCTGTATAATCATCTATATTCTTTTTTTTTTTTTCATCTATATTCTTACATTCACTTTGATCTTCCTCATGCACTATCCTCTGAGACTATAAGGACACCTAACCTTCTTCACTAATGATAATTTTGTTTATAATCATTTCTTTCAGATAATTTGATCCCTTGAGTATTCCCTATTCCTTTCTGTCACCTTCAGTGATTGTATTCTTTGCCTGCTGTGTCTTTAATAGATTGTCATGTTGGCATTTGTTACTGATGAATTTGAGGTCTGTTCTCTTCTTGATCTGTTCTCTTCTCTTCTCCTTGCCATCATGATCCACCCTCAGCATGTAGTATATTCTTATCCATCCTGAAGGCTCTCTCATCTTAGCCACTCCCTGTCTGGTCCACAAAGTCTACCCAGCAGATACATGGCCAGCGGATGCCCAAGTCTGTAAGTTGTACCTCATTCTTGCTCAAATTCACCCATCAATGCCATTAGCTACTTTCTGCATCTACCAGTTTTACTTTGATAAGGCTGCCTATAGTGGTGTTGAGACTATCCTTTGAGGTGAATCCCAAATGAGAAATGAAGCAAATTTTCCTCTGCTTTCAACTTTCCCTTTAATCTGTCTTTCCCAACTACCCTCACCTTGGCATCATGGCCTGAAATAGGGAATGGGTGAGAAAACATTTGTCTCCCTGTCTTCCTCCATAACCTCTATCCTCTTTTCCTCCCCATAACCCCCCAGCATTATCACTATACCGTCTTAGAACTATGAATGACAAACAGAGTTCAGGGAATGAAAAACTGAGAGGAAAATACAAATCATGAGCTTTTAAAATGGACTTACTGAGTTAACACAGAATCGTCATTGATCCAGCAATTCCACTTCCGGATACATACCCAGGATAGAAAATAAGAACTCAAAAAAGCTTAACGCCCTGTTCATACCAGCATTATTCACAACAGTCAAAATGTAAAAGCAACCCAAGAGTCTATCAACAGATGAATGAATAAATAAAATATGGTGAGTGTATGCCTACAATAGAATATTATTTAGCTTCTAAAAGTAAGGAAATTTTGACACATACCATAACATGGATGAAGCTTGAAGACATTAGGCTAAGTGAAATAAGCCAGTCACGAAAGGGAAAATATTGTATGATACCATTATTTTTACATGATGTAGCTAAAGTAGTTCAATTTATATAGACAGGAACTAGAAGGTTGGCTGCCAGGGGCCTGGAAAACGGAGGGAACTGGGAATTATTGTCTGATGGGTATGGCATTTCAGTCTTGCAAGATGGAAAGCGTTCTGGACATGGACGGTAGTGACGGCTGCACACCATTGTTAATGTATTTAATGCCACTAAACTGTACCCTTAAAAGTGGCTAGGATGGTAAATATTGTGTTATGTGAAATATTTTGCCACAATAAAAAAAAAAGTTAATGTATTTATTAGGCCTGTTTACATCAGTGTAAAGAACTGAATAGAAAAAAAAAAACTCTAAGTTGGCATGTTGAGGAAACCAACAAGTGTATTTGATTCAAACAGCAGGAAAATAAGCATGGAGAAAAAGGATCTTCAATAAGGGAGATTTTCTCTTTTTTTTTTATTTATTATTTTGTATTGGGGGATAGTTAATCAGGGCTTCCCTGGTAGCTCAGACAGTAAAGAATCTGCCCGCAATGCAGGAGACTGGGATTTGATCCCTGGGTTGGAAAGATCCACTGTAGAAGGGAATGGCAAGCCACTCCAGTATTCTTGCCTGGAGAATCCTGTGGACAGAGGAGCTGGTGGGTTACGATCCATGGAGTTGCAAAGAGTCGGATACGACTGAGCAACTAACACTTTCACTAATAGCCAATTAACAATGCTGTGATAGCTTTAGGTGAACAGCGAAGGGACTCAGCCATACAGATACATGTACCCAGTCTCCAATAAGGGAGATTTTCTGGAAATCCCTCAAACCAGAAGATATTCAGGTTTGTCTGACAAAACTAACACACTGATACTAATGAAGAAGGAATTGTCTTCAGAAATTATTTGCTGAGATTGTTCATAACCAAAGAAGGAACATAATATTTACTTTTCCTGAAATTTCTTGCTTTGCATACAGGACGACTCTTTTCCACAAATCTTGGCTCAAAAATATTTCCAGGGAGCACCATTCAAGTTTTGGTCTGTATAAATGATTCTCTCTGGACTCATGGAATCCTCCATTTGAATCCTCAGCGCCTAGAATAATACATGGCACATAATCCATGTGAACAATAGTATGTAGGCTTCAGTGAGGAGTATGTTTCATATGGGACTAATTTAACACCAGTTAAGGATCAGTTACAGTGATTACCCATGAGAGAAGTTTTGAGGGACTGAAGTAAGGTAATGGAAACAAGCTATGGACTAGCAGGGGACAAATTCAGGAAATACAAAGTGACGGAATTTAACATACAATCAAGGGAAAGGGTAATACAACTTAAGGAAAAGCAGAAGATATGCCTGCTGTTGAAAATTATGAATCCCAAACTAGACATGGCTATATTTCACAAAAGATGGCAGTAGCAAGACTGCTGTTTATAGTTTCAAATAAATAAAAAATCTGGCACTTGATAGTAAGCTGGATGTTAGTTGTGCAGCAAGTAGGCAAATGGGAAGGATGCCTGGGAGAAAGAAGAGGCAGTTTCACCCTCAGGTGCTGGGAACACAGATCTCCAGTTACTCAGGCCGTCGTACAACAGGTTTGCCATACACCTGTGATTATGTGAGCTTATGGGGGAGCAGGAATAAAGAACCAAGAACCCAAAAGGCATCAGCACATGACTTGGGAAAGCATTTTTCAAATGACACTATTACAAGCCTCTTTCTACTCAAGGAATTCACATTATAAATCCTATAATTAAGCCTCATGCAAAAATGTGACTTGAAAGTTGGAAAACTACTTCACATCCTGCACCCCTGCTCCACTCATACTCAGCATGTCTCTTGTGTCTGCATCTGATCACAGCGTTTGGTTTCTGGGATTATAAAATTGCCACCTTCTATTCTCATTCTCTCCAACCATTTGCTTTTGGCAATTAGAAAGCAGATAATCCAGGCAAGATCAGCTACATAATTTGCAAGGCCTAGTGCAAAATTAAAATGCAGAGACCCTTGTCAAAAAATTATGAAGAGTTTCAAGACAGCAACCACAGAGCTGAGTGTGGGGCCCTTCTGAACAGGGGACCCAATAGGACTGCACAGACCACACATCCACCAGGCTGGCCTTGAACCTCAGCTTTAATGTAAAACAACTGGGCTAAGGTGTGTTGGAGGTGGTACAGAGGGTGAGAGAGGAGAAAGACTCACTACCATGTAAAACTTCTTAAAATAAGGGAACTATCTATTTCATTGTCTGACAAAATCACGCCTACCTAAATCCAGCCCGTGTGTGCCTATTATAACTACCTGTGTCTACCCGTTACGCAGGTGGGTTAACCAGGGGTAACCAAAAGGGAACAGCTGCAACTACCATTAGCTAGAGGGAATGACAATCCTGTTTTAAAAATGAAATGATGGGTGGATAGATATATCAGCTGTCTAGAAGATAAATTACTTAAAGTAAACATGCTCACAACCATTATGTGGAACACCCAGAGGAGGCAAATTGAGGGGTGCAAGTTTTGAGTCCATGGCACTTCAACCAAATGCTTGAGGTGAGAAGCAATGATCAGCCAGCATCTTGGCTTCAGAGAGGAATCTCATTCACTTCAATTCTTCTGACACTGTGGGATGAAAAACAGAAAACAGAGGCCTGGAAGGCCCTATCGCTAACCCTAACCCTAACTACCCTAACTTACCTACAAACCGTTTGCCTGAGGAACTCCCTCAGAGAGGGAAGAAGCTGCAGAAAACCAAACCTTCATTCACTGCTCAATCCATTTTAATGAAGCCCATATTAATAACATTCAATAAATTTAAAACATACACACTCATATTCAGGAGGCCCCTTCTGAATCAGGAGCATACCCTGTGTAAGAACTCGTGATCTACAATACACAAGTTAATTCACCTTAGATTGGAAAATCCCCATAGTACGATCATAACATGGGCTGAGATGTGAAAGTCATCTCACTCATGTCCAAATCTGTGCGACCCCAAGGACTGTAGATTGCCAGGCTCCTCTGCCCATGGGATTCTCCAGGCAGGAGTACTGGAGTGGGTTGCCATTTCCTTCTCCAGGGGATCTTCCCTTCATTTCCAAACCCGTATCTCTTATGTCTCCTGCATTGGTAGGCGAATTCTTTACCACTAGTGCCCCTTGGGAAGCCCCATGAAAAGTCCTAGGTAACTGCAATTTGTTTAGATTTACCATTGGGGTCATTCTTTCAGCTCCTGAGCTGTCTGCTTAGCCACCTTCAGGAGTTCTGTGCCTACTCTGGACAAATTAGTATAAACCCAGAATGTTACATTAAAAGAGAAGCAACTGGCTTGTTCAGATTTAACAACATCTTAATATTATTCTATTGATAAAATTGTATTTTGTACATTTGCATTGCAAACACTTATGATCCTAATAAATCTATTGTTCTATGTCTATGAACTGGTTCCCTTGTACTGGGATTAAGGTAGAAAAGAGAGGTGGTCAGGAGAGACTTGATTCTAGCTGTGCCTTCTTCCCATTCCTGTTAGTTTCATCTCTAAAGATGGCATTTAGAGGCATTCTTAAAGATGATGCTGTGAAAGTGCTGCTCTCAATATGCCAGCAAATTTGGAAAACTCAGCAGTGACCACAGGACTGGAAAAGGTCAGTTTTCATTCCAATCTCAAAGAAAGGCAATGCCAAAGAATGCTCAAACTACCGCACAATTGCACTCATCTCACACGCTAGTAAAGTAATGCTCAAAATGCTCCAAGCCAGGCTTCAGCAATATGTGAACCATGAACTTCCTGATGTTCAAGCTGGTTTTAGAAAAGGCAGAGGAACCAGAGATCAAACTGCCAACATCCGCTGGATCATAGAAAAAGCAAGAGAGTTCCAGAAAAACATCTATTTCTGCTTTATTGACTATGCAAAAGCCTTTGACTGTGTGGATCACAATAAACTGTTGAAAATTCTGAAAGAGATGGGAATACCAGACCACCTGACCTGCCTCTTGAGAAATTTGTATGCAGGTCAGGAAGCAACAGTTAGAACTGGACATGGAACAACAGACTGGTTCCAAATAGGAAAAGGAGTACGTCAAAGCTGTATATTGTCACCCTGTTTATTTAACTTATATGCAGAGTACATCATGAGAAACACTGGACTGGAAGAAACACAAGCTGGAATCAACATTGCCGGGAGAAATATCAATAACCTCAGATATGCAGATGACACCACCCTTATGGCAGAAAGTGAAGAGGAACTCAAAAGCCTCTTGAAGAAAGTGAAAGTGGAGAGCGAAAAAGTTGGCTTAAAGCTCAACATTCAGAAAACGAGGATCATGGCATCTGGTCCCATCACTTCATGGGAAATAGATGGGGAAACAGTGGAAACAGTGTCAGACTTTATTTTTGGGGGCTCCAAAATCACTGCAGTTAGTGATTGCAGCCATGAAATTAAAAGACGCTTACTCCTTGGAAGAAAAGTTATGACCAACCTAGATAGCATATTAAAAATCAGAGACATTACTTTGCCAACAAAGGTCCGTCTAGTCAAGGCTATGGTTTTTCCTGTGGTCATGTATGGATGTGAGAGTTGGACTGTGAAAAAAGCTGAGCGCCGAAGAATTGATGTTTTTGGACTGTGGTGTTGGAGAAGACTCTTGAGAGTCCCTTGGACTGCAAGGAGATCCAACCAGTCCATTCTGAAGGAGATCAGCCCTGGGATTTCTTTGGAGGGAATGATGCTGAAGCTGAAACTCCAGTACTTTGGCCACCTCATGCGAAGAGCTGACTCACTGGAAAAGACTCTGATGCTGGGAGGGATTGGGGGCAGGAGGAGAAGGGGACGCCAGAGGATGAGATGGCTGGATGGCATCACTGACTCGATGGACTTGAGTCTGAGTGAACTCCAGGAATTTGTGACGGACAGGGAGGCCTGGCCTGCTGCGATTCATAGGGTCGCAAAGAGTCGGACACGACTCAGCAACTGAACTGAACTGAACTTATTAACCCCATATAGACTGAAGCAGAATAAAATGAAATGAAGTAGGAACAGGTCAGAGCTGGGAAGGAAACGTTGGGAACTGGTAGGTGGTGTGTCCAGTACATTTTTTAAACTAAGAGTATAGATGTAGTGTTTTTCAGAATATTTTACCAGTTCTACAGGGTAGTGTGGAGAAAAAGCAAGATCTGCACTTTCAACCCACTAGCTATGCTATCCTGGGAAATTCACCGAACCTCTCTACAGTTCAGGTTACCTATTTCTAGAATTGGAATATAAATACCTGCTTGTAGGCTTGTTCTTGGAGAAGGCTATGGCACCCCACTCCAGTACTCTTGCCTGGAAAATCCCATGGATGGAGGAGCCTGGTAGGCTGCAGTCCATGGGGTCACTCAGAGTCAGACACGACTGAGTGACTTCACTTTCAATTTTCACCTTCATGCATTGGAGAAGGAAATGGCAACCCACTCCAGTGTTCTTGCCTGGAGAATCCCAGAGACGGGGGAGCCTGGTGGGCTGCCATCTATGGGGTCGCACAGAGTCAGACACAACTGAAGCGACTTAGCAGCAGCAGGCTTGTTCATGGATTTAGTGAGTTAATATATTCTAGACCCCAAGCACAGTTCCTGGCACACAGACAATGAATAAATGTCACTGTCTTTTCTATTCTCTTTCCTTTGGTCTTCACCCTCCCTTCTTCCCCGGGATTACCAAAAAAGATGTAATTTTATCTCCCCAGAAAGTTATTACAATCTTTTTCAGAATGAAACAAGTATAAGAAGTATATTGTCTTCTAAACCCTAAATTCCTGAATTTAAGCTCTGACTGTTTTCAACATGTGTTCCTGGTACCAAAAGTTTATACCCAATGATTTTCATTTCTTACCTTGCCAAATCACACACCTTCTTTATCAGGAAGCCAATCAGCAGGAAACTTATTGATATCCTGAGGGGCTATGCTTTAAGGCATTCTTGCACTTCCATGACATGGAAATATTCCATACTGGAGCATGGTTCTAACAACAGTATTCATTAACTTCATGGCTAGTGCCAAAGACATCCTGTAAAAAAGAAGTGATTTGCAATGTAAGGTTCTCATTATCTTTGGGCTGTTAAACTGCATTTTAGAAAATGCACAGAAATACACTGCTATATTCAAACACATGTGCACCCACAGACAACTGTTGGAAAGAGCTGCCATGGACCCTGGTACTTTTGGAAACTAGAAACCAAATGGGACTAATCAGCCTACATGGATACAGCCAACTATAAAGCCAGGTTTTAAGTGTGTTTCTTTATATGGTAATACATTCCCACTTCTACCTCAAATCCCTAAATGACCAACCTATTTCCTTGGAGAGGTATCTGTGGCAGATGCTACTAGCTGGCTATGTAATATATTTTCTTCTTTTTCTATGGTAAATATAACCTCAATTTTATTGGGTACAGCCAAATAAACATTATCTAACCTCGCTTGCAGCTAGAGGGGACCATGTGACACAGTTTCAGCCAGAGTGAACAGAAACTTTCTGGGGTTATCGAGAAGGGTTTGTTTTCCTGGTAGAAGTGCCTTCCATTTCCCTTGTTGCTCGTGCCTTCACCTGACAAGATGGCTGAAGCCACGGTAGCCATCTTGCCACCATGAGGGAAAGGCCAGGAGAAGGGCAGAAACTACAGCCTCAATATTCACTGCATTCTTGAGGACTTCCCTAATTCATTTAAGTCATTGTGATTTGGGTTCTCCTTTGAAAACACTCCCAACTGACACAGTATTCCTCTCATTTGGCCAGAAATTTCTATTAGATTAGTTCATTTGGAGTACACATGCATATTCACCATATTCTGACTACCACACCTGTTGAGATGACCAAAAGAGAGTCTATGAGTATGTTTCAAAAACTGTCTAAAAATGATAATCAGTATAACAAGGAGGATGGTATATTCATCTCTCTAACTCCAAGAGCAGACACAATGCCTGCACATGGTTGCTCATTATGCATTTAAGATACAGGATTTTTATTTATCAGATTAGCTAGAGGATAGTCACCTAATCAGCTAATATTCAGGCTTCCCTGGTGGCTCAGGGGTAAAGAATCTGCCTACAATGCAGGAGACCCAGGTTTGATCCCTAGGTCGGGAAGATTCCCCTGGAGAAGGAAATGGCAACCAACTCCAATATTCTTGCCTGGGAAATCCCATGGACAGAGGAGCCTGGTGGGCTACAGTCCATGGGATCTCAAGAGTCGGACATGACTTAGTGACTAAATCACAGAGGATAGGTCAGAAAGCAGAGACAAGTTCTGTCTATCCTGTACAAGAATAGCAAATATATAACATGCCTGCCTACATTCTCCCTTCTTTTCTAGTCATAGACATAATCAACCAACCAACCAACCAACTAATCCTTCCAATGAGAAAAAAATTATTCTCAACATAGTGACTTAGAGAATCACTATAAATCTATCAATGTCTTAAAAGCAAGTGACTATTTATAACCAAAAAAAGGCAGCTGCCCTAATAATGGGAGGTCAAGGTCCGCCAGGACTGAGCATGAGGCTGTTAGAGACAGCACCATAACAGCAGGGATGAAATGAATGATCAGGACCCTGATGGTGGAGAAATGACAGAGGGCGCCATCTGGGAACACAACTTCAGGACTAGAGGTCAGGCATGGCAGTACATGAAGGATGCCTGAGGTCCAGGAACAAGGAAGACCGACCCAGGAGGAGCCAAGTAACTTTATTCCTACATCTCCACTTCTACCATCTCTTCACAGCCTTGCTCAACCCTCTATACAGGCATTCTTCTCACTGTTTTCTTTTTTCTTCATCACCTTGTAATTCTCCCCATTGAGGGGTACCATGATTCAGTGGAAATGCTTTGCAACCAGGCAGATCTCAATTCAAATACTGATCTTTACAGGATGGGAAAAGTTGGGTGGATTGTTCAACCTCTCCATCTCTCCATCTGACCAAAGAGGACAATACCAGAACCTCATAGGCTTGCGGTTAGCATGGAATATGCTTAACTACAACTTAACGCAGGGTCAGGCTTATTGTAAAAGCTCTTCCTCAGCTGGAGTAAGAGTTCATTTGCCATCTTAGATTGTGGACACATTGCCATCTCTCGGGAATAAAGAAGTTTCCAAAGATTCAGTATGGCTCCAGACATTTTATAAGGACTCAGCAAATATTCTAACTCATAAAATAAAGGAAGCTTATTTTGAGCAAGTTAAGTCATAGGTCTAGTTTGTACAAGGTAAATTGAACAAATACCTACAATAGTAACTTCACCCTGTTTTCAGACAACCAATGACCATCAGACATATTACAGTTTAATAAACTTTAATGAAAGGACCTTCAAATTTCACTTATATTTTCCAGTGAAATTCTATCTGCTCCAATAATTTTTAAACATATGGAATTTATTTTCCCTCACACCTGGCTATATTTAATTTGTTATGAGAGGTTTCTGACTGTGTTATGCGACCTATTCCCATGATGCTTAAGAGTTGAATGTGTTTCCTGCTTTCTTGAATTCCAAATAAACTGAATAAAATAACCAATCCTTGGATACACAAATGTAATATCCTGAGCCTACACACTCACACACACACACACACACACACACACACATACACACACACACACACCATGCTCCTGTTTTCTATTAACTTTCAGCTTGTGGGTATAAGGGACAGAAGTAATAAGAAGAAGGAAATTATGAATCACTTAAACAGAATTACCTGAAATCTTCATATTGCAATTATTCTTAAATGCTCTCAACCATCCTAATAATTTAGTATGTTACTGACACCTAAATAACTTATTCATTTGATTTCTCTGTTTTTTTTTTCCTTATGAGCTAACTAATGTGAATAATTAAAGTAGTACTTCAAATTTGAAAAGCAAAAATTGTTTTAGAAACATTAAAAATAACATAATTCCTTATTCAAATGTGAGCAGTATATTTTGAAAATTCTTAAGCCTATCTTAAAAATGAAGGTTCAAGTGTAACTATTCAATACTCATTTTTTTTTTAAATCATGGCTATTCTGCACCCATGATACATTAAGTCTACCAAATGAAGACAGTCTTATATTGCATTTCCACAATTTCAACTATTAAATGGTATTTTATAATACTAGAAATGTATACAAATTGCATTACAGATCTAGTTTTGTAGGTGTTACAGATCTAGTTTTGTAGGTGTAAAGGCAATAGGGCTTCCCTGGTGGCTCAGCTGATTAAGAATCCACCTGCAATGCGGGAGATCTGCTTTCAATCCCTGGGTTGGGAAGATCCCCTGGAGAAGGAAAAGGCTACCCACTCCAGTATTCTGGCCTGGAGAATTCCATAAACTGTATAGTCAGTCCATGAGGTCACAAAGAGTCAGACATGACTGAGCTAATTTCACTTTCAAAGGCAATATGGAACAGTGAACAAGCACCATCAGAGAAACTAAACATGTGAGATACAGTTCCTTCTACCATTTACTGTAAACATAATTTAGATTAGTCATCTGTGTCTCTGGGCCCCAGTCAGTTCATGTATAAAGTGGGGTTAATAGTTAATCCAACTTGGGACTTCCCTCGTGGTCCAGTGATTAAGACTCCACGTTTCCATGGAAGGGGACACAAGTTCAATACCTGGTCAGGGAATTAAGACCCCGCACGGCACAGTAAAAAACTAAAAAGAAGAGCTTAAGGGTATGATCTTTGTAGTGCTAATTATTAGCTGTGTATCCTTGGGAAAGTCACTTAATCTCTGGATCTCCTGTCTTCACTGAGAGGTGAATGTTATATAAATGCAATGATGTCCATAAGCCCTTGACACAGTCCCTGATCACACCATGGTAGGGGTATGGTATGGGTCACGTACCATGGTTTTTGCTCATTGATACACCCTGTCTGACACATGGGCATTTAATAAATATTGTTGAATTCTGAATGGTGCTGGGAAAACTGGGCAGTTACATATTAAAAAGTGAAATTACATCATTCTTTAGCACCATACACAAAAATAAGCTCAAAATGGAGTAAAGACCTAAATGTGACCAAACACTATAACACTCCTAGAGGAAAACATAGGCAGAACACTCTCTGACATAAATCACAGAATAATAGAAATAAAAACAAAAATAAACAAATGAGATCTACTTAAACTCAAAAGCTTTTCACAGCAAAGGAAACAATAAACAAAACCAAAGGATAACCCACAGATGGGGAGAAAATGTTTGCAAATGATGTGACTGACAAGGGATTAGTCTCCAAAATTTACAAATAGCTCATGACACTTAACAGCATCAAAACAAACAACCCAATCAAAAAATGGGCAGAAGACCTAAATAGACATTTCTCCAAAGAAGACATACAGATGGCCAAGAGGCACACGAAAAGATGTTCAACATCTCTAATTATTAGAGAAATATAAATCAAAACTACAATGAGATATCACCTCACACAGGCCAGAATGGCTATCATCAAAAAACTCCACAAACAATAAATGCTGGAGATGGTGGGGAGAAAAGGGAACCCTCATACACTGTTGGTGAGAATGTAAATTGGTACAGCCATTATGGAGAACAGTATGGAGGTTCCCTAAAAAACTAAAAATAGAGCTACCATATGACCCTGCAATCCCACTCCTGGGCATATATCCAGAGAAAAAAAATGATCCGAAAGGATACATGCACTCCCCTGTTCATTGCAGTACTGCTTACAATAGCCAAGATGTGGAAGCAACCTAAATGTCCATCAACAGAGAAATAGATACAGAAGATGAGCTACATATATATACAATGGAATGTTACTCAGCCATTAAAAAGAATGAAATAATGCTATTTGTAGCAACATGGATGGACCTAGAGAGAGTGCCATACTGAGTGAAGTGGGTCAGAGAAGGAAAAATATCCTATGACATCCCTTATAGGTGGAATCTAAAAAGAAATGAAACAAATGAACTTACAAAACAGAGAGACTCACAGACTTAGAGAACAAGGAAGGGATAGTTAGGGAGTTTAGGATGTACATGTACACACTCCTACATTTAAAATGTATAACCAACAAGGTCATACTATATAGCACATGGAACTCAGCTCACTGCTATGTGGCAGCTCAGATGGGAGGGGAGTTTGGGGGAGAATGGACACATGTATATAAGTACAGCTGAACCTCTTAACTGTTCATCCGAAACTACCACAACTTTGGTAATCAGGTATACCCCAATACAAAATAAAAAGCTTTAAAATAAATAAATATTGTTGAATTGATTTTAACTAAAATACCATCTGGAGTCACCCTTTAAAAATATGTAAGATTAACTCAAAATCCAATCTCGGTCAATGTCTTACTCACAAATTTTATAAATGTATGGAGTCATACTATTCTCTCTGTCATATGTGGTTCAGATTTCCACCCTCTGTTGTGTTTGTTTTGTTCTCCATTATAAGGCTTTTTTCTATGTCTTGATTACCACGGTTATCATCCTTTGATTAGCTCCACCATACATACATACAATCGTGTGTACATACATACACACAATCCACAACACAAATAACCAGATACCATTCTCATGATGCACAGGAGGATTTAGGAGTATCAGTCAGATGGGGTAAATCACAGAGCTATACACAAGACAGCTTACACTTGAATGTCAAGCTTCTTTTAACAAGGTCCCTTGGCCATAGGACTTTCCTATCCTAATAAAAAAATTATTCCCAAGAAGTGACTGTGAGCACCTTTATATAAATTATTTAGAGTACATATATTTTATTGCTTTCTAATTTAAAAAATCTGATTTTAGCAGTTGTCCTCAGAATCTTTCTCAGATGTATGACATTTGCTTGTTTACAAAGGCTTATTTATTTACCATGAGTAGGGATAAAAATAAAAGAGCTTAAATATTTCCCAACACTCCTTGAATTCACAAATACACAAATTTCCATCAGCCAGACATATCAGAACCCATCTGACAACGAGTACTGGAACTCTTTGATATGTATTCTGTACAACCTGTGCTAGACATCACAGGTTTCATTTCTGAAAGGTTCAGTAGTTTGCTTGGGAAAATGCCACTCAGAGAACCGAAAGAGCGTCTGTCTGGATCCAGAATTAGTATCTTACTCTCCATATGTATTGTCACTAGGAATTGTCTCGAGGAATGTAGCAGAGTGTTTTTCAAAATGTTCTTTTTGTAATTTAGTAACTGTTAAGTCTTAAAATGAGACTTTGAGGATATGGAAATGAAGTGTGATAGTAACTATTCTTTCAACAAAATGAATTATTTACCAGAAAAGAAAGTCTATTTCATGTTATTTCCCCTACTCTTGAGAATATGAAGGACATGTTAGGTATTCTTACTCCATGTATGGTAGGGTGGCTCAGACGGTAAAGCGTCTGCCTGCAATGCAGGAGACCCAGGTTCTATCCCTGAATCAGGAAGATATCCTGGAGAAGGAAATGGCAACCAACTCCAGTACTCTTGCCTGGAAAATCCCATGGACAGAGGAGCCTGATAGGTTACAGATCATGGGGGTCTCAAAAAGTCAGACACGACTGAGCTACTTCGCTTCACTTACTCCATGTGATGAATAAGAGCAATTCCCATCACCAAAGGATAACCACACAAGTTATCTACAAGGGATGCAGCTTGGGTTTAGAGCCTGGAATGCTCTAAACCCAAGAGGAATCTTCCAAGCCCATAGAAGCAGTTTCAGTACTAGTCCTCCCCTCTTTCCCTTAGAGAGATTCAGAGACCCAGGGCAGCACTACCGGGGTGCAAGGACCAAAAAGAGGTGACACTCCTTCAGAGAGGTAAGAACTGGCAAGTATCCTGAACCACATCTGCTCCCAAGAAACAGTCCATGTTCACAGTAATGCTATCTTATGCTTACACATCATCTTTGTGAGCACAGCGATGCATTCAACAAACCATGTCTCTAAGGCAAGGTGCTAGCTTTTCACAGGAGAGGCAGCAGAGTGTTGAGATCCTGGACTCTGGAGCTAGACTGCCTGGGTTCCAATCTTGGGTCTGTGCTCATTGGCTCTGCAATTTGGGGCACATAGAGTTCCCTATGTGTCACTGTACATGGGAGTCAACCAGAGAAATCACTTACTTCAAGAGGTAAAAAACAGGACAGAGGGGCAGTCTAGCAAAGAAAACAAATAGGGACACGACCAAAGTAGTATGCAAAAAGTGATGTGTTAAAATAGAACTATAAGGCAAATACCTATCCCCAAGAAGGTGGGGATTAGGGCACATTTGCATCTAGAACACTAGGGTGATGGTAAAACCACTCTAAGGTAACAAAGCAAAGTGAGTGTCTGAGATGACACAGGGATGGAGTCTGAAGGAAGACACAGGAATATTTATAAGTCCCATATAGACTCTACTGTGCTTCTCATCTTCTGAGTTATCTCCAAAATTTTTAAATATACAAGTAAATAACTTAAATATTATATTAATTTATATTACATACTATATGCATATATATATATATATATATATATGTCATTGTTTCCAAAAGGTAGAAATACAATGATATAAAACCCTGGTTAGAAGCAAGGAAACTGTTAACAGTTGGCATGGAAATTACCCCATTATTTATTACTGTGATTAGGTGAGATTCTTAAGCCACATAACTCAATAGACAATAACATCTATTTGATTGCATGGGATGAGAGTCTGATCTAGTATTATTAATTTGCCTTCACTCTAGCCATTAAGTGACTGCTCCTTTGGATCATAAAAAGTAGTCCATGAATAACATAGGAAGGTTTTTACCCCATTCTCAATAAGATAATAAATTCCAGCTACTGTCTCAATAAAAGATTCAGCCACCTGCTTGGATATTTTTCTGCCACTGGGCTCAAAAGCAAACAAAACTGAGTCCAACTGGTGCACTGAGCAAATATTGCTCCTTCCCGGGGTTGTTAATTGATTCAGATACCAATAAGATTCCTCACTACCAGTGCTCAGAACGCCTCACTGACATTTGTTAAGCCTGTTCTCAAACTTCACCTGCATGCAGAAGTGCCTGCTTCTGATTTTTCTGCTCCTTCCAAATATGAGGGTCTCTGTAGCCTCAGGGCCACCATCGTCTCTCATCCACTCTGCCTGGTGCAGAGTCTAAGTTAGTAACATTTGACCCCTGGATACATGGAACTCAAAATTAAGTCCTAAGGTCCAATGGTCCAGGTGCCATTGCTGGCCTCCTTAAAGACCTCCTGGACAATGGAAAGGATGTTTTTAGAGCTCCCGATCATGGGTCACAATTCAGAACTGGACCTGGGTTCTACATAACAGCTAATCAGAACAAAGGCAAGTGACCTGGAAGATTTAGCTTTATCACTTGTCCTAAATTTGTAGGTGTAGGGTCTGGATGCAGCAATAAGTAATGGTTAAGAACACAGACTCGGCTGTCAGACTGCCTGGGTACCACTCTCATCAGCAAAGATTTCTAGCTAAATTTGGGCAGGTTTCTGGGGAATATTGAGTAGTATTCTTCCACTAAGTGTTGTTCAGGAAATAACTGATATGAGAATCAAGACCATCTACACAGCTTATTAGATTAAGCAGATTTCACTATTCCAATCTTTTCATCAACATAACTATTCCAGGAAACTCTTGCCTGGAAGATAATAGTTCTTTATTCCAAGAACTTTCTGAAAGACCAAATAACTCTTTCACAGAAAGCATCAAATGATGGTTTACACCTAGACTCCTTGTTTCTCAATTCTCATTGCTGTGCCCGGTAATCCTAACCTTTCTGTCATGATCTTTTTCCAATCCTAATCAAGCCCCCTGACATGAAACTGAAGTGAAGAAGTAAAGTCGCTCAGTCGTGTCCGACTCATTGCAACCCATGGACTGTAGCCTACCAGGCTTCTCCATCCATGGGATTTTCCAGGCAAGGGTACTGGAGTTGGTTGCCATTTCCTTCTCCAGGATATCTTCCTGACCCAGGGATCGAACCTGGGTCTCCTGCATTGCAGGCAGACGCTTTACCCTCTGAGCCACCAGGGAAGCCTGACATGAAAGTTCTACCATAAACCAGTCTTCTAAAATTTCAGTAATATCCCAACATTGCCCCTCCCTCTCTGAGGTACTACTAAGACTCTGTCAAGGCAGTGCTCTCCCTTCAAGTGATTCTAAGCTTGAAGCAGGGACAACAGTTAGAGAAGCTGTTGGTTACTAATCAAGTCCTGGCCATTTTGCACCAATCTCTATAGAAGTTATTGTTTAGGTTCTTGGATTGTAATGAGAGATAGCAATCAGGCTTACTGCAAGTCTGACTTACAGCAAGTTGGCTTTCTGGGTTGTTTATTCTAGATAAAGGGGTTGGTTTCTTGGGCAGGCAGCAGGTCACAATCCTATTTTTATATATGATCTGGCCACCATCCATTTGCATAGTCAATTTCTCAAAGCAAGATCTGTATCGGAGTTTGTTTTTATCTTGTTCTTTGGGTTCCATGGTATGGTTCTCAACATAGCATAAGGGTATAAATTTGCATAAATAAATGAAAGACTTCATGGTGGATACTGGAAGTGAATCAGAGCTAAGTTAATTGTCAATAAGCTGATGTCATCTTGAAAGGAAGTAAAATGCATGAAATTCAAGTTAAGAACAGATAGTTTGGGGCATAAGAGGAGATATGGTGAAATCTCTTGTCATTGCTTCTTCAGTAATACCTTTGACATTTAAGTCTAGGTTCTGTTCCCTGAAAATTCTTCTTAATAAAAATTTGCCTGGTCTTTTGGATTTGCTCAGAAAAAAAAATATGCAGCAAAATGAAATCTGACTGCTAATTTCAAAGCATAGATAGCCATGGAACAAGAAGTATGAGACATGAAACACTGCACAGACAGGACAAGACTATTTATAGAGTCAAAGACCTCAGGGTGTAGAGTGACAGAAAGACAAAGGATGGAGTGAGAAAGTGTCTTTGGTGACAGTTTTGGGGATGAATGCTACCCTACTCAATGGCTCCTGTATCTACAATTAAATCCCCCAGAATCTGATCTCCATCTGCATTCCCAACCTCATTTCTTCATTCTTGGATAGAAAACTGGAAGGAAGCCAAGCTGGTTACTAAAATACAGCTTGAAATTTTTTTATCTTCATTTTTCTTCATCTCATCCCTATATTGCCTGCCTTAAGTTCACCTTTTATTTTCTTTTTCAAGACCGTACCTATTCTACCTATCATTTTTAACACAGTCCAAAGCCAATCAATCTCTTAGAAGTTTTCTCAGACCAGCTGAGCTGAAAAATTACATCCCCAACCTTGACATTTTGATGACACTTGTCACCGTTACCATTTACTCACTACGAAGCACGTGCTGCTTAGATTTGTTTCATTACCTTATCGTGTGTGAAGGCCTATTTCTACAACTTGACCAAAACATGGAAGGGATAATGGCTTACTGTTCCTTGCATTACTACAGTCTCTATTTCAGAGTTTCACACATGGTAGGCAGAACAGTAAATGATGTCTTATTGTGGCAGTTATTAAGGGTCTCTGACACTTGATAGATGAGTTTTCGTGTTAAGGCTTAACTCAAATTATAAACGTGGTACATGGTTTCCCTGAAATAAGCTCACAAACTGTTTATTTATTATATATTAAATGAATTATTCCTATTAAAACAGTATTTATTTTCCTCCTCAGTATTAGCTAAAATTTCAGTGGTTAATGAGTAACTGAAATGGGCTACTTAAATGAATGTCTCCTGTGTTTTCACTGATCACAATAAGACATTTTACACCCATTAAGTTTCCCATGTTTTTCCAAATACAGGAGTACTAGTTTTATTTTAAGAAAAATTATCATTTAGGTAACCATCTGCCAGCATGTGTTTTTAGGTAACCTTTTCCCAATGATTCCAGTGAGTTCTGCCAAACTGTGCATGAAAATAGTCTATTATTATAATTCAGTTTTACCTGGATGGTTGTCCTAACTTTAATGTTTGTATTAACACAAGGAAAATTGTTTTAGTTATTCCCCAAATTCTTAATACTAATAATCATTTTTCCTACCCAAAGCCTAGTGTTTAATCCCCATTCTCTGTTCCATTTATGTAAGATATGGTTCAAAATGTCTCATTTCTAAAGTTTATTTCTAGAAAATTTAATCAACTTTTATTAATTATGTACATCCTTGTTATTGAAGCCAAACCTTAAATAAATTAAGTCTACCTAAAAATTCTACCTTTATTGTTGATGTTTGGCATTTCATGATTGGTTGGTTGAATTGTGAAGTAAATGAACCAATTATTTTGGCACCTGGTGTATGTGTATGAAAATTCACAAGGGGATGGTATTTTAAAGGGTAGGATAATAATAAGCTAAGATTCCCTAAAGATCCTATTTTATCATTTGCAGACTGAAGTATGAGTGTCTGCGAAAGAACCGCTCACTCAGCCTTAGGCATCGTATAGCCCGGCTGGACCATCACATATCTATAATTAGAGCCTTCATCATCAATCAGCAATTATAGCAGATGAGAAGATAGAAGCTAATGATGCCAGTCCAGACAATTGCCAAATACATTCAGATAAGCTGCAGCATCCGACTGAATTGCCAGATAATTTTGAGAATCGCAATAAATTTCTCCTACTTTAACAATAAAAGTGGAAAGAAATCACCTGAAAACTATAATAACAGACACATTTTTGTAAACAAATACTGGAAGTAAAGTTTTATTGTAAAGATCAGGGAGTAAAGGTTGGTTATTTTTTCATTTAAAATAAATATATCAATCAAAACTAGCAGAGGCAAATGAAAATAATGTGAGTAAATTATGGACATTGAAAAATGGAAGGAAGAAGAAACAGTCAGGAAATTTGCATGGAAAATCAATTTCTTTGTCTGAAAAAAAAATTAAACTAGCATAAGAATGAAAACAAATCCTAGTGGATAAAACCACAGTAGAATTGTTTTGTGTGAGGTAACGTCTGCTGAGCCCAGAAAGCCTACCAAAGACACTAGTTCATAATAAACACCTTTTGTTGGTGCTACCACAAGGACCACATTAGTGAATTTCCCTTAATACAACTGATGAATTTGTTTGGGAAAAAAAAGAAACCCACACTAAAGTCATTAAATCATATCTAAAATTCAAAAAGAGAATCAGCTTTTTCAAAGAAACCAACCAAAACTGTACAAATCTAGATTACTATGTATGTAATCCTGGACCTGATTTAGGTGCTACATAACTGCACTTAGAATATGCCCCACAAATATAAATAACATTCTATGAATACAATAAAGACACAGAGATATTGTTTAGATATGTATTCTTTTAACCCTGAAGTAACATTTGAAATGTATGAAAGGCTGATATAAAAAGAATAGCAATATTATTAATAATAGTGATGTTACTGTGTCCTGTGAGAAGTTGCTTCAGTCATGTCTGACTCTTTGCGACCTCATAGACTGTAGTCCTCCAGGCTCCTCTGTTATGGGATTCCACAGGCAAGAATACAGGAGTGGGTTGCCATTTACTCCTCCAGGAGATCTTCCAAATCCAGTGATCAAACCCATATCTCTTATGTCTTCTGCATTGGCAGGCGTGTTCTTTACCACTAGCACCCCCTGGGAAGATAACATTTATCATATGAGTGCTATGCTTTAGTCACTGAGCTGTGCTTCTGAGTCATTATTGCCTGGGCAGATATAATGCAAAATACTTTAGCAAGCATATTGCTAGTAGAGTTAGGAAACACTTGCTTTGTAGGAAGAAGAAAAGACAAAAGAGGAGTTTGGAGCAAACTGGAGCCAAAGCCTATGATTGGCCTTAGTCTTATTTAAATAACTGGGAAGGGATGAGAAAGAAAGAGTGAAACAGAATAGTATAATGAAGTCACTTGGAGCCAGGGAAATGTTTCTTAAGGAATTTTGGGGGTGTAAGTGTTTTCCTATCAGTTCAGTTCAGTTCAGTCACTTAGTCATGTCCAACTCTTTGCGACCCCATAAATCACAGCATGCCAGGCCTCCGTGTCCATCACCAAATCCCAGAGTTCACTCAAACTCACATCCATCGAGTCGGTGATGTCATCCAGCCTTCTCATCCTCTGTGATCCCCTTCTCCTCCTGCCCCCAATCCCTCCCAGCATCAGAGTTTTTTCCAATGAGTCAACTCTTCGCATGAGGTGGCCAAAGTATTACAGTTTCAGCTTTAGCATCAGTCCTTTCAATGAACACCCAGAACTGATCTCCTTTAGAATGGACTGGTTGGATCTCCTTGCAGTCCAAGGGACTCTCAAGAGTCTTCTCCAACACCACAGTTCAAAAGCATCAATTCTTCAGCACTCAGCTTTCTGCACAGTCCAACTCGCACATCCATACATGACCACTGGAAAAATCATAGCCTTGACTAAACGGACCTTTGTTGGCAAAGTAATATCTCTGCTTTTTAATAAGCTATCTAGGTTGGTCATAACTTTCCTTCTAAGGAGTAAGTGTCTTTTAGTTTCATGGCTGCAATCACCATCTGCAGTGATTTTGGAGCCCAAAAAGATAAAGTCTGACACTGTTTCCACTGTTTCCCCATCTATTTCCCATGAAGTGATGGGACCAGATGCCATGATCTTCGTTTTCTGAATGTTGAGTTTTAAGCCAACTTTTTCACTCTCCTCTTGCACTTTCATCAAGAGGCTTTCTAATTCCTCTTCACTTTCTGCCATAAGGGTAGTGTCATCTGCATATCTGAGGTTATTGATATTTCTCCCAGCAATCATGATTCCAGCTTGAGCTTCTTCCAGCCCAGCATTTCTCATGATGTACTCTGCATAGAAGTTAAATATCCTATCACTCTGGCTGCCTAAGGTACACATGGGCTTCCCAGGTGGCACTAGTGGTAAAGAACTCACCTGCCAGTGCAGGAGACATAAGAGACACGGGTTCGATTCCTGGGTTAGGAAAACCCCATGGATTAGCAACCCACTCCAGCATTCTTGCCTGGAGAATCCCATGGACAGAGGAGCCTGGAGTACTACAATCCATAGTGTCACAAGGAGTCAGAAACGACTCAAGCAACTTAGCATGAACACACGCAAGCAAGGTATACATATGACATTAGTAAAATAACTGGGCCATGTGTGAAGGCCTCTCCTCTGCTGTGTGACACTCCTGTCATCATTAGGGTCATAGCCCTCAGGGGTTTGAGGGCCAATCAGCATCATTGGTGCCTCCCCGGTGCCACAGAACTCAGAGGTCTCAGAAGTAAGACCAACAGCATATTAATTTTGTCAACCCCAAGGCTAGCTTTATTTCTGCACTAGAGAAAAAATGGGAGGGAATTCTTTTCCTGACTAGGAATTAGAACCACAATTTTGGGACTCTCAAAAACGTAATTCAGAAAGCCCTGGTTACACATTCCTTTAACCCACCTGCTTAACTGAGTCCCCAGGCTCTCCTCACTAGGAATCTGGTAACTCTCATAAAACCGATGTGTTTTATGCCCTTTGTAATTGTAGGAACCACAAATGGTTGCCTCTAGGTTAATTTTGCACCAGTTCTTCCCTATAACTTAACAGTGAAATGTTGCAAACGTGTGCATTCCCAGAGAAGTCAAGATAGTCAACAGTTGTGGGTCTGGATGTTGAACACTAAGAAACTAATTGCCAGATGTCATATCTGAGCTCTCTTTCCTAATAGAAATGAAAGTTTTATCTGGAATCTTCTTTTTTCTTCAAGTGTAACTCGTTTCTAGTAAAAAACTTGACTAAGTTTCATGCATAGATATTTCACACTGGGAAAAATTTATTATAAGCATTTAAATGTATATTTGGGAGTTCTAGTTCAAGGGAGCAACAACTTCCTCATTCAATTGACAGAACAGCTAAGAAATATAGATTTTTTTATATTACATTAGGATTTATTTTACTTGTCAGAAAAGTAAATTCCCAACTCAAATGATCTTTAACAATATAGGAATAAATTCCCTCAAAGTAATGGAAAAATTCAGAACGTTTTGGATTTCCAGCAAGAGTTGATGCAGTAACCCAGGCATGTCCCAAAGGAGTGGGTTGTCACTCCATGTCTAGGCTCCGTCTTGCATGATACTGCCTCACCCTCTGTCTTGCTCCTGATCCAAGAAGTCTACTCTTATCTAGGCTTCATTTTCTTCCCTCAAACATGGAACAAAAGTCTTGAGCTTTGGTGTGAGTAAACCAATTTGGTCAGATCCTGTCCAAAATTCATCACTGTGGTCAAGGGGAAGGCACTTGCCTAGGAGGTTAACCCACCCTAAGTTGCATCATTGCTGTCCCCACGTCAGGACCACATCAGAACCAATGACGCAGGACTTCCCTGGTGTTTCAGTGCTTAAGACTGAGTTCCCAATGCAGGTTGGATCCCTGGTCAGGGAACTAGATCCCACATACTGCAAATAAGATGCCACATGACCAAATAATGTTTTTTTAAGAACTCAATGACACATAGTAGTGGTTCTCAAGTCACAAATTAGAAACAATAAACTAGAAATCCTAAGAGTTCCCAGCCATAAATGTCTTTCTAAAGCGATCGGATAGGCCTCTTTCATCAGATCAATTATCATTTGATCCCTATGGCTTTTCAGTGTCTAGAAGAATTTAAACTGGGTAATATATAGCTGTAAGGGGAAACGAAATAATATGACACAGGCTGAAAGGAAAGAGAAGCTTTGAACAGTTTAGAACAAAAAGAATGAGAAATCTTGTGGAATAGTTCTTGTAAAACAATAAGTCAAGGAATATTTATAACCAATGCTGGAAAATGCTTTGATTACAAATATTGGATTTGGACTTCTGTTGGAACAGGAGTCCAGGTGACTCAAAACAAAAGAAAGTTATTCTCTCACAGTTATGGACCCTGAGAAGTCCAAAACCAAGGTGTTAGCAGGGTCGTCCTCCCTCTGAAACTTGTGGAGGACCCCTTCCTAGCCTCTTCCTAGCTTCATGGTTGCTAGCAATCATTGGCATTCCCAGGCTTGCAGCTGTATAACTCCAGTCTCTGCCTTCATTGTCACGTGAGTTCCCTGTGCCTTCTGTCTTTACATGGCTGTCTTATTATATCATGTTGGATTAGGGGGTTTCCCTACTTCAGAACAACTTCTTAACTAATTACATCCATAACAACCCTATTTCTAAGTAAGGACACATTCTGAGGACTGGAGGATAGGACTTCAACATATCTTGTTGGTGGGGAGGGGACACATTTCAACTCATAACAGTAATAGACACTAACTAGAATAAGGGAAATATAGCAAAGCACAAACATCCTAAGAAGCAAAGATATACACAGACACACACACACACACACACACACACATGCTATATATATACATAAATAGGAGAGTGAAAAAGTTGGCTTAGCTCAACATTCAGAAAACAAAGATCATGGCATCTGGTCCCATCACTTCATGGCAAATAGATGGGGAAACAGTGGAAACAGTGGCTCATTTTATTTTTCTGGGCTCCAAAATCACTGCAGATAGTGATTGCAGCCATGAAATTAAAAGATGCTTACTCCTTGGAAGGAAAGTTATAACTAACCTAGACAGCATACTGAAAAGCAGAGACATTGATTTGTCAGCAAAGGTCTGTCTAGTCAAGGCTATGGTTTTTCCTGTGGTCATGTATGGATGTGAGAGTTGGACTGTGAAGAACGCTGAGTGCTGAAGAATTGATGCTTTTGAACCGTGGTGTTGGAGAAGACTCTTGAGAGTCCCTTGGACTGCAAAGAGATCCAACTAGTCCATCTTAAAGGAGATCAGTCCTGAGTGTTCATTGGAAAGACTGATGTTGAAGCTGAAACTCCAATACTTTGGCCACCTGATGTGATGAGCTGACTCATTTGAAAAGACCCTGATGCTGTGAAAGATTGAGGGCAGGAGGAGAAGGGGACGTCAGAGGATGAGATGGCTGGATGGCATCACTGACTCGATGGATGTGAGTCTCGGTGAACTCCAGGAGTTGGTGATGGACAGGGAGGCCTGGTGTGCTGCAGTTCATGGGGTCGCAAAGAATCAGACACAACTGACTGACTGAACTGAACTGAACTGATATATATATATAGTTCTCTAAATTTGGAAAGATGCAAAAATTTCCTATCTGTGTCTTATAAAGCTAGATCGCCAGATGTGTTCAAGTCTTAGTTCAATCAATGACTCTGAAGAGAAACCCCAAAGTCAAAACTAACTTACAGTTGTGAGAATACAAATGGTCAAGCTCAAGAAAGTATATTTTGCTACTAAACATTTGAGCCATGTTTGGTTCATCAAAGAAGAGACAAATATATATGCTGCTAAGACACTTCAGTCGTGTCCGACTCCTGTGCGACCCCATAGACGGCAGCCCACCAGGCTCCCCGTCCCTGGGATTCTCCAGGCAAGAACACTGGAGTGGGTTGCCATTTCCTTCTCCAATGCAGGAAAGTGGAAAGTGAAAATTGAAAGTGAAGTCGTTCAGTCGTGTCCGACTCTTAGCGACCCCCTGGACTGCAGCCTACCAGGCTCCTCCATCCATGGGATTTTCCAGGCAAGAGTACTGGAGTGGGGTGCCATTGCCTTCTCTGCAAATATATATATATATATATATATATATAGCAATAGCAAAAGCAAATAGAAAATCACTCGTCATACAGACCTTTAAGTTCATTAACCATATGATAAAAAAAAAAAAAGATCAGAGGAACAACAATACTTGATATTTAAATAGCATTGTTTGCTTTTTAGGGAAAGAAAAGAATTGTAAAGGGAAAACATGTCTAACATTCCAGACCAAAATAAATTTTGAGCTTCTCTCTTTAAATACATTTGTATATTTTTGAACAAAGTTTGTCTTCTTGAAAAAGTTAATATGCTAAGTTGTATAATCTTCCTCAATCAATGAGCAAATTCAAACATAATGCTTAGACTTATTTTGTTATTATTTTCAAAATCAAATTAACAAGGGATTTAATGTATGTGTGTGTGTATGTGTATAAAATATATCAAAACTGTAAAATAAGAAATTCATCCTGTTGCAAGATTAAACAGAGAGGAAAATATATTAGGAAGAAAAGGGCCTTGAAATTTAGTCATATTCAAGAGCATTTCTAGTTTAAAAATGTCTTTATTAGAATTTAGAATAAGATACTTGATTGCCACATAGGACCTACATAGAATACTATACTAAGAAATACATCTAAACGACTTGTACTAGCTTTACATTCTGCTTTCTATAATTCATTTGTTAGTTTATATCTATAGAGTCTGAAGCAAGTTCCTCTAGTCATGAGCACTCAAGTATGCACAGCCAGCAATCTGGCCTTGAAAAAGCATAATAGCTTTAATGAGCAGGAAATCAATTAGGAATTTTGACACATGGTGATATGCTTAAACAATCAAGCCTGTCCTTAGCTAGGAGGCTCTGCTTTTAATATGACAATGAAATTGACTATGTCACTTCAACCTTCTAATGGCTGGGAGCAACACCATTCAATGCCCATCACCAACTCAATCTTCCTTTCTAGGGAAAGCATGTGGCTGCAGCCTGATTGGTATTCGTGTTCTGGATCAGCTATAATTATATGGGTGTGATTTATTGGTTTTCTATCTACTGTTTTCTGTTTACACTGGAAATAATGCAATTTGTTTTCCTTCTGAAACTCCCAAAGTGAATTGCACTAAAGTGATGCGTGCTTAACTCATAGATGATTCAAACTGTCAGTGATCAAAAAAGTCACTTGAATGCATAATTCATGACAGTGAATGAATTCCCCTTCCTCCCTAATTATTTGGTCTAGACTATTGTTAATATTGCTTTTCTCTATCTGTGATTCTACCATCTCATGTCTGAGGAAGATGCTCAGAAATATGGCAAGAAGTGGAGGAAATCAGTCTGGGAAGTTTTTAATTGAGCAAGTAACCAAAAATGATGTGCCATGGTCAGATCAGTCAGAATTCTATAGGCATTTTACAGTTTTTAAGATTCCTAAGAGATACGGTAGTATGTCTTGTCCTCCGAAGTAGAAATGCAGGCAGTCCACCCACACATGGTCAAATCTGCTATTTATTCCCTACTCATTTGAGTCACATTTTTTCAGCACCCATGCTGGGTACCAGCAATGTGGACAAGACAGAACATACAATTCCTAGTTTTAGGAAGGACATGATCGATAAGAAATTCTTCAGTTCCTGCCTGCCCGCCCACCCCACCTCATCCATTTTCTTATCCATTGTGTGCTTGTCCTGCTTTTGAATTTACCAGTCTTTACCCCAGTCTGATTTGTAAGCAAGCTCAATAAACATTTTTTATTTTAAACGACAGTGGTTTGGAGGTGAAATAGTACCTGTCTCACTGTCAACAGAAAACTATACCATTAAAAACTATAATATCTTTTTTTCTGATTACAAAACAATACCTAAATACCAAGAAAAAACTTGGAAAATATGAGAAACAATAAAAAGATAAAATAAAAATCCCTTTCAATCCAAACTCTAAGAAAGTCATAGGAAAGCTTCAGTTATTTCTTTTCAGATGTTGACTTTATCACATCTTTTTTTCACCTAATATAGAAGAATTATTTTCTCATATGTTGAACTATTTGAAAAAAAAATCATCTTACTGATTGATAATTTCCCATGTATAATTTATTTAACCATTTTCCAATGATCACTCTAATGCAAAATGGTCAATTCTAAAACAACAGAGAAAATGGCTTTGTTTTTATGTTTGGTTCTTTCAGTGAAAGGTAGAAAAAAATGGAATACCTTCTCTCTTTTTTTTAGGTTCATTTTTTTAAGCTATCATATAAATCAAGATACAATCCTTTTTTCCTTCTCTTTCCTTGGCGTCTGTATAATGTCTGTTGAGGCCCACCTCTGACATTTATGATTGTAGATATAACACAGATGGCAGGAAAGAGACATTGGGCAGAAAGCTAGTTCCTATCTGCCCTGGGGAGCTAATTTGCTCTGTCTTCATAAAGGTAGGCCAAAGCTGTGTAGCAAACACTTGTGTAAAGTTTAAGGCATGCCTACATGGCATACAGAATATGGGAAAGTAAAAACCAATTACTGTGGCGGATTCATTTTGATATTTGGCAAAACTAATACAATTATGTAAAGTTTAAAAAATAAAATTAAATTAAAAATAAATAAATAAAAACCAATTACTAGGTGGCAAAAGAAAGGAAAAAGTAATGGGATTCAGGGCACACTACCAAATATGACACTTTGATATACTGAATGTCTTAAGCTAAAGGAATTTAAGAAAACAGCCACAGAAGGTTATTCTGACATCCTCACCATCCGTATCCTCCTTCTCTGAAACAGGTCATAAAACTCGCCTGGGAGAGGTATCCTCCCAATATCTGGAAGAAACACACATCCTTATCTCCTAAGACAAAGGGATGCCAAGAAGAATCCTAACAGACAAGCCTTGATAAGCCTTTCCCAGTTAGCTACAATTATCTCATATTCCTTAACCTATCCTATTCCTCCACAACTGTCCACTCTTCATCAAACCCAGCACAAAACACTCATGTCTAACAGTCTCTGTGGGTCTTCATTTCCTTACAAAGACTTCCATGTCATGTAAAATTACAGTAAATAAATGTGTATGCTTTTATCCTGTCATAATTGGTCTTTATGAGTTTAATTTTCAGACCGCACAAGGGACCCTAATAAAGTTGAGGAAAATTTTATCATCTCTCACAAGAAAGAGAGAGAGAGTAAAGGAAGGAAGGGAAGGAAAGGAGAGAAGAGGAAGAAAGTAGAGGGGAACAAAGCACATGAGATAAGGTAGGTATCTGCCAGCTGTGACTCCAGAACTTACTTGCTGTGTGACATTGAATAAGAATTACTCTCAATTATCTTCCACAACCTCCACAGTCTTCAGTTTCCTTCTCTCTATAATGGACACAATAATCGAACCTATTGGATGGGTTACTTTGAAGGTTAAAGGACTAAAGTTAAATGCATAATAAAAGTCTGATGCATAATAAAAACAAGATGGATTCTAATTATTACTATCACTTCTATACTGGAAATGTTTATTTTAAAAATAAATTGGCTAGAGTTGACACTTCCTCTTTAAGGTGATACACCTGCACAATTTATAGATAAGTGACCGGACTACCTGACCAATCACATAAAACCTTTGAATGAACACCTCTCAGAGGCATCCACTGTCATCTTGGAGGGTTACTTAGGTGTACTTGTTAAGAATGACATTTCCTGGAATCCATCATCTATATTTCCTGGTGCAGAATTGGGAGAGAGACATGTGATCCAAAATCGCTATTTTTAAACCTATTTCTAGGTGATCTTTATACAAGCTAAAGTTTGAGAAACTCTAACACATCTTTACCCAGAAAAATGTTTAAACAAAAATCTTCTAGTGAATATTGCAGTAGTTGCTACAGCAGATTCAGAGTGATTGGTGTTTACAAAAATGTCATTGGACTGGGTGCATTCCAAATCAGCCCTGTGAGTTATTTACAGAGGAGTGAGTATAGACTGAAGGATTTTTATATAGTCTTTGCAGCATTCCAAAACATTTTCTGAAATTACTAGGGAAGAGTTTCACCAATCATAAACAAGTCGCCTACTTTCCCAAACACCACCACCCACTACATCCACACATAGAATCAAGATCAGCTGCCTGGAAATGTCTTATTTTCTCCATCAATTGATATTGGTGGAGAAAAAAAAAATGAGACATTCTAATTAAATTACTCTGCTTACTCTCATTCAGAAAATATCACTTACTTCATAAAGTATTTAAAAATAAATTCCTCTAGAAAGTGTATCTTTGAAATAGAATTACAGAATCAGAATTGCAAAGCTATCAGTTTGGTTCAGTTGAGTCACTTAGTCGTGTCCAACTCTTTGCAATCCACGGACTGCAGCACACCAGGCTCCCTTGTCCATCACCAACTCCTGGAGCTTGCTCAAACTCATATCCATCGAGTTGGTGATACCATGCAACCATCTTATCTTCCTTCATCCCCTTTTCCTACCTTCAATCTTGCCCAGCATCAGGGTCTCTTCCAATGAGTCAGTTCTTCGCATCAGGTGGCCAAAGGATTGGAGCTTCAGCTTTAGCATCAGTCCTTCCAATGAATATTCAGGACTGATTTCCTTTAGTATGGACTGGTTAGATCTCCTTGCAGTCCAAGGGACTCTCAAGAGTCCTTTCCAACACCACAGTTCAAAAGCATCAGCTTTTCAGCACTCAGCTTTCTTTATAGTCCAAATCTTTTATACATACACAACTACTGTAAAACCATAGCTTTGACTATATGGACCTTTGTCAGCAAAGTAATGTCTCTGCTTTTTAATATGCTGTCTAGGTTGATCAAAACTTTTCTTCCAAGGAGCAAGCATCTTTTAATTTCATGACTACAGTCACCATCTGCAGTGATTTTGGACCCAAGAAAATAAAGTCTGTCACGGTTTCCATTATTTCCCCATCTATTTCCCATGAAGTGATGGGACCAGATGCCATGATCTTAGTTTTCTGAATGTTGAGTTTTAAGCCAGCTTTTTCACTTTCCTCCTTCATCTTCAGAGGCTCTTCAGTTTCTCTTCACTTCCTGCCATAAGGGTGGTGTCATCCGCATATCTGAGGTTATTGATATTTCTCCTGCCTTCTTGATTCCAGCTTGTGCTTCATCCAGCCTGGCATTTCTCATGATATACTCTGCATAGAAGTTAAATCAGCAGGGTGACAACATACAGCCTTGACATACTCCTTTCCCAATTTGGAACCAGTCTGTTGTTCCATATCCAATTCTAACTGTTGCTTCCTAACCTGCATACAGATTTCTTGGGAGGCAGGTTGGGTGGTCTGGTATTCCCATCTCTTTCAGAATTTTCCACAGTTTGTTGTGATCCACACAGTCAAAGGCTTTGGCATAGTCAATAAAGCAGAAGTAGATGTTTTTCTGGAACTCTGTTGCTTTTTTGATGATCCAACGGATGTTGGCAATTTGATCTCTGGTTCCTCTGCCTTTTCTAAATCCAGCTTGAACATCTGGAAGTTCATGGTTCATATACTGTTGAAGCCTGACTTGGACAATTTTGACCATTACTTTGCTAGCATGTGAGATGAGTGTAGTTGTGCCGTAGCTTGAGCATTCTTTGGCATTGCCTTTCTTTGGAATTGAAATGAAAACTGACCCTTTCCAGTCCTGTGGCCACTGCTGAGTTTTCCAAATTTGCTGGCACATTGCATGTGGCATTTTCACAGCATCATCTTTTAGGATTTGAAATAGCTCAACTGGAAGTCCATCACCTCCATTAATTTTGTTCATAGTGATGTTTCCTAGGGCCCACTTGACCTCATTCCAGAATGTCTGGCTCTAGGTGAGTGATCACACCATCACGGTTATGGATCATTAAGATCTTTTCTGTATAATTCTGTGTATTCTTGCCACCTCTTCTAAATATCTTCTGCTTCTGTTAGGTCGATACTGTTTCTGTCCTTTATTGTGCCCATCTTTGCATGAAATGTTCTTTTGGTATCTCTAATCTTCCTGAAGAGATCTCTAGTCTTTCCCATTCCATTATTATCCTCTATTTCTTCACACTGATCATTGAGGAAGGCTTTCTTATGTCTCCTTGCTATTCTTTGGAGCTCTGCATTCAGATGAGTTTATTTTTCCTTTTCTCCTTTGCCTATTGCTTCTCTTCTTTTCTCATCTATTTTTAAGCCTCCTAAGAAAACAATTTTGCCTTTTGACATTTCTTTTTCTGGGGATGGTTTTGATCACTGCCTCTTGTACAATGTCATGAACCTCCATCGATAGTTCTTCAAGCACTCTGTCTATCAGATCTAACCCCTTGACTCTATTTGTGACTTTCACTGTATAATCGTAAGAGATTTGATTTAGGTCCTATCTGAATGGTCTAGTGGTGTTTCCTACTTTCTTCAATTTAAGTCTGAATTTTGCAATAAGGAGTTCATGATCTGAGCCACAGTCAGCTCCTGGTCTTGTTTTTGCTGACTGTATAGAGCTTCTCCATCTTTGGCTGCAAAGAATATAATCAATCTGATTTCAACATTGACCATCTGGTGATGTCCATGTGTAGAGTTGTGTCTTGTGTTGGAAGAGAGTTTGCTATGACCAGTGCATTCTCAAGGGACTCTCAAGAGTCTTCTCCAACACCACAGTTCAAAAGCATCAATTCTTCAGCACTCAGCTTTCTTTAGAGTCCAACTCTCACAAAACTCTGTTAGCCTTTGCCCTGCTTCATTTTGTACTCCAAGGCCATATTTGCCTGTTATTCTAGGTATCTCTTGACTTCCTACTTTTGCATTCCAGTCCCCTATGAAGAAAAGGACATCTTTTTGGGTATTAGTTCTAGAAGGTCTTGTAGGTCATCGTAGAACCATTCAACTTCAGCTTCTTCAGCATTACTGGTTAGGACATAGACTTGGATTACTGTGATATTGAATGGTTTGTCTTGCAAATGAACAGAGATCATTCTGTTATTTTTGAGATTGCAAAGCTATACAGGACATTATAAAGACTTTGGCTTGTCAAGGAGGGGCGAAGCTTTTCCCTCAACCTTCCTTGAGTTCTGTGGAGTTCTGTAATAAATTTTCTCTTATTACAGAACCTTGAGTTGTCAACAAGGTTGTGTGTTGTAAACCTTGAGTTCTGTAATAAAATTGACACAAGACAGATTCAATTCAGTTCAGTTCAGTCACACAGTAGTGTCCAACTCTTTGAGACCCCATGAACCGCAGCATGCCAGGCCTCCCTGTCCATCACCAACTCCCGGAATCTATCCAAACTCATGTCCATTGAGTCCGTGATGCCTTCCAACCATCTCATCCTCTGTTGTCCCCTTCTCCTCCCGCCCTCAATCTTTTCCAGCATCAGGGTCTTTTCAAATGAATCAGCTCTTCGCATCAGGTGGCCAAAGTATTACAGTTTCAGCTTCAGCATCAGTCCTTCCAATGAACACCCAGGACTGATCTCCTTCAGGATGGACTGGTTGGACATCCTTGCAGTCCAAGGGACTCTCAAGAGTCTTCTCCAACACCACAGTTCAAAAGCATCAGTTCTTCGGTCATCAGCCGAAGATTGATTATATTCTTTAGAGTCCAACTCTCACATCCATAGATGACTATTGGAAAAACCATAGCCTTGACTAGAAGGACCTTTGTTGACAAAGTAATGTCTCTGCTTTTTAATATGCTGTCTAGGTTGGTCATAACTTTCCTTCCAAGGAGTAAGCGTCTTTTAATTTCATGGCTGCAGTCACCATCTGCAGTGATTTTGGAGCCCCAAAAATAAAGTCTGCCACTGTTTTCCCATCTATTTGCCGTGAAGTGATGGGACCGGATGCCATGATCTTAGTTTTCTGAATGCTGAGCTTTAAGCCAGGTTTTTCACTCCCCTCTTTCACTTTCATCAAGAAGCTCTTTAGTTCTTCTTCACATTCTGCCATAAGGGTGGTGTCATCTGCATATCTGAGGTTATTGATATTTCTCCTGGCAATCTTGATTCCAGCTTGTGCTTCTTCCAGCCCAGCGTTTCTCATGATATAGTCTGCATATAAGTTAAATAAGCTGGGTGACAATATACAGCCTTGACGATTAGCTGAAGAAAAAGAAACAGGTTTAATTCTTTGAACAAGACAGGGCTCGCAGAAATGAGACCTAAGAAGTGGCCAATGCAGGCAGCATTTATATTATTATACCAAAAAAAAAAAAAAAACAGTAAATTTGAGAGGAACTGACAGGACAGAGAAGTGTTAGAAACAGGTTTGGCATGCTTAACTGGTCAGGAATTTCAGCAAAGTTTGTGCTTAGGCAGCAACTTGGTAAAGACGTTTCAAGGTCTGTTTACACAAACTCACGGCCCTTAATGCCTTCCCTGGTGATAAGGGTATCTTTCTACCTCCTGGTACAGGAAGGGCATGTTTCACATGAGAGGCTTCTTTTCCCTACTTTCAGGGAAACAGAGAAGAGGATCAATGTCCTCTTTCATCAGTTGTTTCTTAAGGATCTTTAATTCAAAATAATCAATATGCCATTGAGGCAAATTTTGGGGCTGTGCTCCAACAGCGTGTCAGTTAGTACTGCGTAGTGGCTACTACTTGGGCTCAGCAATCAGATTGCCTTCCAGCTGCTAGTCTTGTCACTGCTGGACACAGGCTGGTGACCTCACTGTGCCTTGATTTCTCAGTTGTAATGTGGGGCTGGCTCTTCTCCTGTCTCACAGGGCCGTGCTAAGGCCATAAGTATTCAATGTGTCTAACGTGCATAGAATATCTCTGACAAACACTAAGTACTGAGAAAATGTTCATTATTATCATTTTTTTTATTGCTCCAACAATCTCATCTTATAGCTATGAAAACTAAGTATAGCTAAACAATTTACCCAGGTCACACAAGAGGAAAGCTAGAACCAAGACCTAGTATTCCAAACTTGACATATATCTTTTCCCAGTACCCTGCTAAATGGTCAGAAGATAATTCTGTTTTTACTGATTCATACTTAAACCTCACTCATTGCCCTAAAACCTATAAATTACCAAATGAACTGTTAAAAATAATTTTGCTTCCCCATGATATGTCTAAAAATTGTCACCACAGTAGTGACTCTGCTCTTGAAAAAAATGATTTCTTCAATAATCTAGTTCAGAGGGGAGTTTTAGAGCTATGAAAGCACATATTGATATTATTGAAATATGGAATCTAAGAAATCAATCATGGCAAATGAATTGTGGTGTCACCTTGCTGTGGCTCATAATTGTGTTCTTTTCATGTACACTAATTGCTTGATCACCTATTGTAGCACAGCCCTAATTTTATTCATAGTTTTTTTTGTTTTTTTTTTTTCCTTTCTCCAGGAAACGTATGGATGGCTCTGGCATGAATTTCCTTATCTTTTGAAATCCCTGAGATCAACAATCCATTTAATTACTTTTAGTAATGACTTTGGTGAATGCATTAGACATTCTGCTATGTTACAACTCACTCTGGATGTGGATGTTTTGCTAGTGTTAAGTTTGAACATGGTACCAAGGGGTCTCATTTTATAGCACCTAAAAACACCTTGGGGATTTGCTGGGATGCATTTCCGGTTTCTTTCCCTATTCCAAAACAGTTTGTGTGTCTTCTTCTCTATTTTAGCCTGTGGGTTACAACCTAAAGAGAACCAGAGGTTGACCTCTTGGCCAACCTGATAAAGCAAATGGGAATGTGTTTTAGATATTTTTCCCTCATCTTTATTCCCTTTTCATGTTTCATTTTAGCTCCTTCCATTTCACAGACCCACTAGGCCTTTTATTTCCTCAACAGATACCACTACTTTTCCCTTAATTCCTAATACACAGAATGATTTTTTTTTCTTTCTCTGTGAATTATTCACTTAGAGTTAAAATAGATAATAAGGCTAAATAAATAATATTATAAAGCATTTAGAACAGTGCCTAACACATAGTAAATGAGGTATACTGCTTATTAAATGAAAATAAATTATTAAACTAATTTATTTTATGTAAATTTTTTCTTAAGGAATTTTATTTCTTTTCCCTTTTAAATTTTAGCTTACAAGAAGCTTTAATAAACAGCCTAAAGGGTAACAATTTTTATACTGAGAACTTAAAGTGGACATTTTGGTAATCCTTAAAACACATTTCAGAGAAGGCAATGGCACCCCACTCCAGTACTCTTGCCTGGAAAATTCCATGGATGGAGGAGCCTGGTAGGCTGCAGTCCAGGGGGTCGCTAAGAGTCGGACATGACTGAGCGACTTCACTTTCACTTTTCACTTTCATGCATTGGAGAAGGAAATGGCAACCCACTCCAGTGTTCTTGCCTGGAGAATCCCAGGGACGGGGGAGCCTGGTAGGCTACCGTCTATGGGGTCACACAGAGTCGGACACGACTGAAGTGACTTAGCATAGCATAGCATAGCATAGCATAAAACACATTTATAGCAGCTATTTACTCCACTTATTTTAGTCCAGGATTATATCCTGAAGGATACGACAAAAAATGTACAACATTAAAGAAGTGACACTAACCAATCTGTCCACTGAACTCTGCCACTGTTGGACTCCTAATTTCTGTACTGACCGGGCCCCACTAACCAGTAAGCAGTAGCATCTGCACAAGTCAGGGTCTGGCAACCAACTAGGCTAAGGGCCAAATAAGCTTACCAGACCACCCACCCATAGTTAACCTGTTACAATGGAAGGACACAGGCAGCCCCCTTAGGGAGCATATAACTTGTGTGTTGAGAGGGGAGTGCATTACTGGGATACATAGGACATCTCCTACAGAAGGCCACTTCTCTAAGGTTGAGAAAGGTAACTAACCTACTACATCTATGAAAAGACAAACTGCAACTTAGACAAAATGAGCTGACAGAAGAACAGGCTCCAAATGAAGGAACAAGATAAAACCTTAGAAGAAGAGCTCCATGAAGTGGACTTAGGCAACCTACCTGAGAAAGAGTTTAGAGTAATGATCATAGAAATAATCAAAGAACTCAGGAGGAGAATGGATGCATAGAGTGAGAAGTTAGATGTTTTTAACAAAAAGTTAGAAAACACAAGAACAACCAAAGAGAGATGAAGAATACAGTACATGCAATGAAAGATACACTAGAAGGAATCGGTAGTGGACTAAAGGGTACAGAAGAACAGATTAGTGAGATGGAAGACAGAGTAGTAGAAATCACTGCCGTAAAGAAGAAAAAAGAATGAAAAGAAATGAGGACAGTTAGAGAGATCTCTGGGACAACATCAAACATATTAATATTCACTTTACAGTGGTCCCACAAGGAATAGAGAGAGGGCAAGGGCCTGAGAACATATTTAAATACATAATAGGTGAAAATTTCCCTAACCTGGGAAAGGAAACAGTCACCCAGTTCCAGGAAGTGCAGAGATTCCCTTACAGGACTACCCCAAAGAGGAACACACAAAGACACATTATAATTATAATGACAAAAATTTAAAGAGAATTTTAAAACAGCAAGAGAAAAGCAACAAATAACAAACAAACCAACTCCCATAAGACTATCACCTGAATTTTCAGCAGAAATTACAAGACAGAAGGGAGTGGTATGACGTATTTAAAGTGACAGAAGGGAAGAATCTACAACCAAGAATACTCTACCCAGCTCTCATTCGGATTTGATGGAGAAACCAAAAGTGCTACAGACAAGCAAAAGCTAAGAGTTCAGTACCACCAGTCCAGCCTTACAACAAATGTTAAAGGAACTTCTCTAGGTGAAAAAGAAAAGGCCACAACTATACACAAGAAAATCACAAAGTGGAAAGCTCACTGGTAAAGGCAAACTCATCCACACATAAAGGTAATAGAGAGGTTAAAAGACAAAAGTAGTAAACTCATCTATATCCAAAATAAAGAGTTAAGGGATACACAAAACAATTAGTTGTACAATATGACATCAAAAACAGTAATCATGAGGGGAGGAGAGTACAAATGCAGGGTTTAAAAAATGCATTTGAAATTAAGAGATCAGCAACTTAAGATAACCATATATATAGATTATGATATGATAATCTCAGGGACGGGGGAGCCTGGTGGGCTGCTGTCTATGGGGTTGCACAGAGTCGGACACGAATGAAGCGACTTAGCAGCAGCATATCATAGAATCATATAATGAATGAACTGCTATACAAAAATCTCTGGTTTTAATTGAGCCTGATGATTGAAACCTTACAAGACTTGCCTTCTCCCCTATCCCTGCTGTCTTAAATAATTAGGATGAACTAAGTAACTCTTATAAAACTTTCATGCTTATCTACATGTAACATGGATGCAAACAGCAATGAAATCCTGTGTCTAATAGGGGCATAACTTTCTATGATAGGATTCATCATCTCAGTGATAGTCATCTTATTAAAACAGAATCATTTGCCCTCACATATAGGAGAAGGCAATGGCACCCCCCTCCAGTACTTTTGCCTGGAAAATCCCATGGACGGAGGAGCCTGGTAGGCTGCAGTCCATGGGGTCGCGAAGAGTCAGACACAACTGAGCGACTTCACTTTCACTTCTCACTTTCATGCATTGGAGGAGGAAATGGCAACCCACTCCAGTGTTCTTGCCTGGAGAATCCCAGGGACGGGGGAGCCTGGTGGGCTGCCATCTGTGGGGTCGCACAGAGTCGGACACTGACTGAAGCGACTTAGCAGCAGCAGCATAGGAATTTCTTTAAATTTTAGATGGTTTCCTTCATCTGTTTGTCTTTCCCATCTCAGGAATAGAAATAGAAAATAGAAAAAGTATCATCAACTACAGTCTACAGTGGAATTGTCATAGTCTGGTCACTCAAATGTCTTATCAGCAGAAATATTACCATCCCAACTCCCTTTTCTTCAGATGAAACAAGAACGAAAGGAAACTACTGCTGTGAGTTCACAGACTGTCTCCACCGTCTTCTCTGCCAATCCACACATTTCACATCCTCTATCCAGGTGGGGAGACCCTGCAGTCTCTGAGAAGCTTTCAGTGAAGAGCCTCAACCACACTGAACATTTTCTTACTTTGTACCAGCTGCTCACCTGCCCAACCTGGTTCAGAGGAATGGCCTAAGCTGAGGGTAGGAAGGCTGGCTGCCAATAACTAATTGCTTACATAAGAAATATACAGTCCTTCTGCAATTACATGAATCCTCAGTTAAATTAGGATACATTTAGTCCCAGGAGTTGTTTGGAGGAAACTTTCTTATGTCGAGGTAAGACACAAATTCAATATTTCTTGACTGGATTTAAATATAACTCACATCTATTAGTTTCAATATTCAAGTCACTGAATGTTAGAATGGCAGGAACACTGAAAGACATCTAGAGAAACAGCATCTTCATTATACAGATTAGAAATATGAAACTTAAAAGAACAAATACATTTCCTTGCATTCTACCATAAGCTAGTGGCAAATGCACTCAGTATTTAAATGGATATGAAGATGGAAAAAATACATTCTTTGCATAAAGAAGTTTTAGATCTGGAGATGAGGATCTGTCAAGTTACTACAAGTTATTGTTGCTTTGACAGCTATTTTATTTGATCAAATGTCCTGCAAGGTCCTTAAGTTGACATTACACTTCATGTAAGCCCATACCCTAGACAACAGCCCAGATAATCAAAAGCAAATGTAAGTCCCTGATATGATCTTCCCAATAGCCTTTATGATCACAGTCTCCCAGCAACTTCCCCTGATATTCCAAAGACCCCCAAGGAGCTCACCAAAAGCTCACTCTTGGTTTGAATTGACCAGTCTGGCCTTAGCACAGGAATCCCAAAGCACTCCACTTGTGGACCCTAATAAAGGAGTGTGCCCCAGGTCCCATCTCTCTGTCTGCATTTTGCCTTGAACTCCCCATGCAGCCCCTCATGGTGTGCTGGGTACTTCCTCCAGGCCGTGTGAGTAATGCTGCTGCTAAGTCACTTCAGTCGTGTCCGACTCTGTGCAACCCCATAGACGGCAGCCCACCAGGCTCCTCTCTCCCTGGGATTCTACAGGCAAGGACACTGGAGTGGGTTGCCATTTCCTTCTACAATGCATGAAACTGAAAAGTGAAAGTGAAGTCGCTCAGTCTTGTCCGACCCTCAGCGACCCCATGGACTATAGCCCACCAGGCTCCTCCGTCCATGGGACCTTCCAGGCAAGAGCACTGGAGTGGGGTGCCATCACCTTAAACATCTCTATTTTAATTTCTCTGTGATCTGCTGTTGAACTGCAGTTCATCGCCCAGTACCCTGCATGCCACTTAACAAGTCTTAATATGACAGATACATTACACAGTCTTTCCTTGAATTTCCATCATCATTTAGTTCAAAAAATAGTTGTGCAAGTTGACCATCCTATGCTTCTTCACCTGTGAACTAGGGATATAAACGTAATTATAACAATTCTTTTCCTTTAGTCTGTAAGATACTAAAAGAGGAGTGAAGTTACAGTATATAAAGTGCTGTGTGTATGTGTCTAAGTGCTATAATTAAACAAAAATATACAGTATTTCAGGGATAGTATAAAGGGAAGAATTATTTCCACCTGTCTGAGTTCAAGGTAAAATTTAAATGGAAGATATTTGAATTGAACCTTGAAGGAGAAATCACACCCTATCAATGCCAGATTGAGGACTTTCTATGTAGTGAAAATTTTGAGCCTGTAACTTAAATTTCAGAAAGGACCTGTGGTAGGCAGAATAATGACTGCTCCAAGGATGTCCACATACTACTCTCCAGAACCTGTGAGTTAAAGTATTATATCACATGGCAAATGGGAATTAAGGTTGTTGGCAGAATTAAGGTTGCTAATCAGCTGACCTTACAATAGGGAGATGATCTGAAGTTATCCAAGTGGGCCCAATGTGATTACAAGGGTCCTTAAAGATGCAAGAGGGAGGCACAGGAGGTATGAATGGTACAATGTGAGAACTCAGCCTGTCATTGCTGAAACTGAAGATGGAGGAAAGAGAACATGAGCTAAGGAAAGCAGGAGGCCTCTAGAAGCTGGAAAAGCCAAGCAAACAAATTCTCCCATAGGGCTTCCAGAAAGGAATGTAGCTCTGCTGAAACCTTGATTTTAGCTCTATGAGACCCATGTTAGATTTCTGACCTGGAGAATCATAAGATAATAAATCCATGTTGTTTGAAGCCACTGAGTTTGTGGTGATATGGCAGCAAGAGAATATAACTCAGGATTGAAATAGCAGTCACATCCTCCTTGCTGTGCCACTTGTGCAGAAATTATTCTTTTGCAGAGAGAATAAAGAAGAAAAGCAAAAGTGCTCTTTCGTTTCTAGGTTTCCTCTCTGTTGACCTAAGCTTTTCCCCACTCGGGTTAAAGCTCCATGGTAAACACTGCATTTCCCTTTCCTTTGGCAATGGAAGTACCCTGCCAGGTGGATAGACTAAATAATGTCTCTGTGGAATTTTCCAGCCACAGGCTTTGCTCTCACTCAAACAGCCTCCACCAGCTCTCTATCTCAGAGGCTGAAAGGACTGCATGAGACCACCCTAGACGTCTGCATTCCTTCGTTCCTTCAGGCCCAGGGTACTGGCTGCACAACACCCACTGTTTGACTGGTTTCTATCTCCCTGCCATTTATTGTTCTCTGGAAGTCTGCATTCCCCAACTCCTTACTCCTGTCTGTGTATTCAGCCATTGCTTCAATGTGGCTCCTAGGGTGGATCTGTTACAGCCTAGGTTCCCTAAAAGACCTCGGCTTGAGTGCAGGTTGCAATCCCAGGGAACAGGAGGTGGAGGCTAGGGAGAATGAAGCAGGGCAGATGGGAAAGCCACCACAAGGGTGCAGGACCACACTACTGCCACCATGGATAGCGAGCCTCACTCCCCATGAGGACCCAGAGACAGAAGTGGTCACCTCCCAGGTTTGTGCAGGCTGCCTAGGGCCCACAGAAGTACCACGAGGTCACAGAGATGCCCTTGAACACAATGTGAGCTAGCCAGTGATACTGCTGAGGCCAGGAGCCCTCAAGTCACACCCACTTGCAGCTGGTTGCCTCAGCAACAGCCAGAGTAAAGAGCAAGGCTGAGAGAATGCCAGGCAGGCAGTGAGTTGTCCAATACAGGAGACCAACAGCTTTCTGACTGTGGAGCCTCAATTTACCCAGACCCCCAGACCTTCATTTTCCACATTGCCCAATTCTTCCAGACCAGGGGCCCAGCTCTATTTTTAGCACCACCAGAAACCATGCCTCAAAGCTTCCTGAAGGCCTTCTTCAACCATGGCTGTCAACTAGGTCCCCAAACCCCCCCAAAAAAAACCAGTAGACAGGGTCCCAGACCGTCAGATCTGAAAGTACTGTTTGCTAGTCCTTCAAAGTGTGTCCTGCTCACAAGAATAGATTCACAGTCCTCTAAGGCACCCATTTCCTCTCAGTCACAAAAAGGATAAAAATCATTGTCTCTCAATACCATAAGTAGATAAATAAAGCTTGATATTTTTCAATGCATACTTTCACAATATTTCATTTATCTCTCTGTTTACTTACAGTGTTCTTAACAAGAATTTGGTGATTCTGATGCCACAAAGGAGAGCCAAATGGTATGGTGTGCTAGCTTAAAGCTGGTAGCTCCTCTGAGCCTTACTGAAATGATCAAACAAGTCCAATCTGAAGGATCAATTTTAACATCTTTTCCCTAAACAATCTTTGTATCTAGGTAACATTTAAGGGTCTTAGTAAAAGCTAACAGCAGGGAATGCAGAGTTAATGTAAGCTTAGTGATTTAGAGCCCTTCAAATGAACAGTCCATTTGAAGTGAATTCCATGACCATCATCTTATTTGAAAAAAAAAAAAAACAAAAAAAAACTTTGTTCCCTCAAAGTCCCCTTGGAGGGTTTCTCCACCAATGCCTTGAGCAGCATCCTCTGGCACCGAAATGGTGGTAGGGCTCCTGGCTCCCCAAGAGCAGCCTGCTGCCATCCACCGCCTTTAATCTAACCAGTCATGCCAGACCATGTGCAAAGCTGCTATGCTAATTTCTTTCCTCAGAGCATTCTCTGTCCCTGGCGGCAGGCACCACACAATGTTCAGAAGTGTTTTCTTTAACTGGCACACGAAGCTCCAAAGATCCCTGTTAATTGCATGGTACATATTGATTACCCTTGCTTCTGGAGTTCATGATTTTGCATACTGCAAAGCAACCTGGGTACATCCTCACCCCTCACAAAGAACCAACCTCTCTTGCATTTTTGGTTCATTTTTCTTCTTCCCTTCCCTCCTTCCTTTCTTCCTTCCTTTCTTTCTCTCTTTTTTTCATACACACCTCTTACACAAATATGCAAAACTCACAATGTTCTTTCCCTCTTCCTCAGAAATGAAAAACTTCCTAGTGATTAAGAGAAGTCTATTTAAAAAAGCAGACACTGGGTTTATCTTATATACTTAAATGTCATTTTAAAAAGTCATCAGGCATTAAACTGGATTTCATTTTTAAATACATGTTTTAGAGAGAAGAAAGAATTATTATGTACCAATTAATTAGCTGCCTTGTATATTAAAGAAGAGTGGTGGAACATTCACATATAAATCTATAAAGGAAAAATCCTTGGAGAAGCTCATGTGCTGTGTAATTAGAGTTAATTAACACATTTGCTAATTGACTATTATTTAGCACTCCAGCTGCTGAGAAAAATCCATAGGCCCATTAAATATTAATTAGCAAAATCTATTGTTTGATCCTGTCAGATTCTGTATTGATGAGACTTTTTTTTACAAGCACAGCTTTGTTAGGCAGGGTACATAGTAATAACACAGTAGCTAGCTGTTGAAGAACAAGAAAATGAGAATCTCATAACACACAAGCTCTGTGTTTCAGTCTTTTTTTTCTTCTTCAACTGATTACATTGTCAAAAATACTAAAGATGAATTATTTATCTGTGTCTGCATAGCTACCTACAATCTCAAGATTTATGTGATTACTGTTACTTCAAATTCTTGGTGTTTACTGGACAGTCTATGTTACATATCTTTTAGAAAACTAAAGGAAAACTTACAATTGTAGAAACAAAATGCTCTCCATAACTTTTAAAAAGTGTTTTATTGAGATATAGTTCACATCCCATATAGTTCACTCATTTAGAGCGCACATTTTAGTGGCTTTTGGTATATTACACTGTTAATTTTTAATATTTAATGCAATATTTAAAATATATTTGTTAAATATATAAAACATAAAGTTTGCCAATTAAGCCATTTTGAATGTCATATTCAGTTGCATTAACTACATTCACAATGTTGTACAGACTCTCATAGCTTTCATTAGATTGATTTGTTTTGTTAAGCTAAAACAAATAGACTGCTGGTTATTTCTTCAGCAAAAATGGGTTTATTTGGAATCAACAGTGAATTGGAATTCGTGATTTGCAACCATGGTGAGTCACATGCAAATTCCCAGCAAAAATGGCAAGGAGAACTCTTTTATAAAGGGGAAAAGGAAGTTGGGAGGGCTACAATTAATGGAGTCAATGGCTTTTCATTGGTTGAATTGTTGCCAGGAAGAAAGAGGAGTCATTCTTCTTCCTGTTGGGTTCTGCCATCTTCACAGAGCATGAGAGCCCCTCTCCCCTTGCTGGTCGCCCCACTCAATTCAACTTAGACTTCTGTTTTTTCATTTTCAACTGAGATTGCTCTTTATTAATTTGCAACTGAGATCTCTGTTATTATTTTTTTAGTTTTAAGTTTCCTTGTGACTAAAGGCACAGTCTGAGGACAGATCCATCTGCTCTTCCTACTCTCCAAAGCTGAGTTTTCACGTGGCTAAAACATCTCACTGCTGAATCAGCAGCAGTGACTCCCATGAAAACTGCTCTCTGATTGGAAGCCATCTGGTGCTGCACCTATCCTCCTTTTCTCCTTTCTGGGTTAACTCTGCCTCCAACATCCCCATTTGGCCAAGCAGCTGTAAGGAACAAGAGCCATGGGCCCTTTATCCCGACTCCAGGCAGGTGTCCCCCTGGCAGTTCCAGTCTGGTCAAAGTCCAGCTATCCCTAGACTTCGTTGGACAGAAACCACTTTTCTCCCCTACCACTTGCCACACAAAACCCATCCTCATCCTTTTTCCAGAGGAACTCCGCAAAGACAAGTCCATCAAAGTGATCACAAATGATCACAAGCCCATCAAATATCACAAATTGATCACAAATTTAATCTATTTATTCCTTGCACAAAAGTCCTGCACAGATTCCCCAGGTAATTGACTTTGTGAAAAACTGCTTTGTCATCCTTCAGAAATCCTGGAAATACTAAAAACAGGGTGCAGAAAAGCTGGCATTTTTCACACAACTCTATTAACAAGTTTAACTTGTATTAAAACAATATCTAGCAAAATCAATTTTGTAGTTATAATATAAGGGTCCCTTGGACAGCAAAGAGATCAAACCAGTCAATCTTAAGGGAAATCAATCCTAAATACTCACTGGAAGGACTGATGCTGATGCTGAAACTCCAGTATTTTCATCACCTGATGCAAACAGCAACTCATTGGAAAGTCCCAGATGCTGGGAAAGATTGAGGGCAGAAAGAGAAGAGGGCATCAGAGGATAAGATGACTGGATAGCATCACTGATGCAATGGACCTGAACTTGGGCGAACTCTGGCAGATGGTGAGGGACAGGAAGGCCTGGCATGTTGCAGTTCATGGGGTTGCAAAGAGTCAGACACAACCAGGCAAATGAACAAGTTATAATATGAAGCTAAAATAGTAATTAATGGTTATTTTTAAACTATTGAAACTTTCTGTCAGGCACTAAAGTATTTCATATTCAGATCTGATCACATCAGTCGCTCAGTCGTGTCTGACTCTTTGCGACCCCATGAATCGCAGCACGCCAGTCCTCCCTGTCCATCACCAACTCCTGGAGTTCACTCAGACTCATGTCCATCGAGTCAGTGATGCCACCCAGCCATCTCATCCTCTGTCGTCCCCTTCTCCTCTTGCCCCCCAATCCCTCCCAGCATCAGAGTCTTTTCCAATGAGTCAACACTTCCCATGCAGTGGCCGAAGTACTGGAATTTCAGCTTTAGCATCATTCCTTCCAAAGAAATCATTCAGAATGGACTGGTTGGATCTCCTTGCAGTCCAAGGGACTCTCAAGAGTCTTCTCCAACACCACAGTTCAAAACCATCAATTCTTCAGCGTTCAGCCTTCTTCACAGTCCAACTCTCACATCCATACATGACCACAGGAAAAACCATAGCCTTGACTAGACGAACCTTTGTTGGCAAAGTAATGTCTCAGCTTTTGAATATGCTATCTAGGTTGGTCATAACTTTCCTTCCCAGGAGTAAGCATCTTTTCATTTCATGGCTGCAGTCACCATCTGTACTGATTTTGGAGCCCCCAAAAATAAAGTCTGACACTGTTTCCACTGTTTCCCCATCTATTTCCCATGAAGTGGTGGGACCGGATGCCATGATCTTCGTTTTCTGAATGTTGAGCTTTAAGCCAACTTTTTCACTCTCCACTTTCACTTTCATCAAGAGACTTTTGAGTTCCTTTTCACTTTCTGCCATAAGGGTGGTGTCATCTGCATATCTGAGGTTATTGATATTTCTCCCGGCAATCTTGATTCCAGCTTGTGTTTCTTCCAGTCCAGCGTTTCTCATGATGTACTCTGCATATAAGTTAAATAAACAGGGTGACAATATACAGCCTTGACGAACTCCTTTTCCTATTTGGAACCAGTCTGTTGTTCCATGTCCAGTTCTAGCTGTTGCTTCCTGACCTGCATACAGGTTTCTCAAGAGGCAGATCAGGTGGTCTGGTATTCCCATCTCTTTCAGAATTTTCCACAGTTTATTGTGATCCACACAGTCAAAGGCTTTGGCATAGTCAAGAAAGAAGAAATAGATGTTTTTCTGGAACTCTCTTGCTTTTTCCATGATCCAGCAGATGATGGCAATTTGATCTCTGGTTCCTCTGCCTTTTCTAAAACCAGCTTGAACATCAGGAAGTTCACGGTTCACATATTGCTGAAGCCTGGCTTGGAGAATTTTGAGCATTACTTTACTAGCGTGTGAGATGAGTGCAATTGTGTGGTAGTTTGAGCATTCTTTGGTATTGCCTTTCTTTGGGATTGGAATGAAAACTGACCTTTTCCTGTCCTGTGTCCACTGCTGAGTTTTCCTAATTTGCTGGCATATTGAGTGCAGCACTTTCACAGCATTATCTTTCAGGATTTGAAATAGTTCAACTGGAATTCCATCACCTCCACTAGCTTTGTTCATAGTGATGCTTTCTAAGGCCCACTTGACTTCACATTCCAGGATGTCTGGCTCTAGGTCAGTGATCACACCATCGTGATTATCTGGGTCATGAATATCTTTTTTGTACAGTACTTCTGTGTATTCTTGCCATCTCTTCTTAATATCTTCTGCTTCTGTTAGGTCCATACCATTTCTGTCCTTTATCGAGCTCATCTTTCCATGAAATGCTCCTTTGGTATCTCGGATTTTCTTGAAGAGATCCCTAGTCTTTCCCATTCTGTTGTTTTCCTCTATTTCTTTGCATTGATCGCTGAGGAGGGCTTTCTTATCTCTTCTTGCTATTCTTTGGAATTCTGCATTCAGATGTTTATATCTTTCCTTTGCTCCTTTGCTTTTCGCTTCTCTTCTTTTCTCAACTATTTGTAAGGCCTCCTCAGACAGCCATTTGGCTTTTTTACATTTCTTTTCTATGGGAATGGTCTTGATCCCTGTCTCCTGTACAGTGTCACAAACCTCAGTCCATAGTTCATCAGGCACTCTATCTATCAGATCTAGGCCCTTAAATCTATTTCTCACTTCCACTGTATAATCATAAGGGATTTGATTTAGGTCATACCTGAATGGTCTAGTGGTTTTCCCTACTTTCTTCAATTTCAGTCTGAATTTGGCAATAAGGAGTTCATGGTCTGAGCCACAGTCAGCTCCTGGTCTTGTTTTTGCTGACTGTATAGAGCTTCTCCATCTTTGGCTGCAAAGAATATAATCAATCTGATTTCGGTGTTGACCATCTGGTGATGTCCATGTGTAGAGTCTTCTCTTGTGTTGTTGGAAGAGGGTGTTTGCTATGACCAGTGCATTTTCTTGGCAAAACTCTATCAGTCTTTGCCCTGCTTCATTCTGTATTCCAAGGCCAAATTTGCCTGTTACTCCAGGTATTTCTTGATTTCCTACTTTTGCATTCCAGTCCCCTATAATGAAAAGGACATCTTTTTGGGGTGTTAGTTCTAAAAGGTCTTGTAGGTCTTCATAGAATCATTCAACTTCAGCTTCTTCAGCATTACTGGTTGGGGCATAGACTTGGATTACTGTGATATTGAATGGTTTGCCTTGGAAACAAACAGAGATTATTCTGTAGTTCTTGAGATTGCATCCAAGTACTGCATTTCGGACTCTTTTGTTGACCATGATGGCTACTCCATTTCTTCTCAGGGATTCCTGCCCGCAGTAGTAGATATAATGGTCATCTGAGTTAAATTCACCCATTCCAGTCCATTTCAGTTCGCTGATTCCTAGAATGTCGACATTCACTCTTGCCATCTCTTGTTTGACTACTTCCAATTTGCCTTGATTCATGGACCTGACATTCCAGGTTCCTATGCAATATTGCTCTTTACAGCATCGAACCTTGCTTCTATCACCAGTCACATCCACAGCTTGGTATTGTTTTTGCTTTGGCTCCATCCCTTCATTCTTTCTGGAGTTATTTCTCCACTGATCTCCAGTAGCATATTGGGCACCTACTGACTTGGGCAGTTCCTCTTTCAGTATCCTATCATTTTGCCTTTTCATACTGTTCATGGGGTTCTCAAGGCAAGAATACTGAAGTGGTTTGCCATTCCCTTCTCCAGTGGACCACATTCTGTCAGATCTCTCCACCATGACACGCCCATCTTGGGTTGCCCCACGGGCATGGCTTAGTTTCATTGAGTTAGACAAGGCTGTGGTCCTAGTGTGATTAGATTGACTAGTTTTCTGTGATTATGATTTCAGTGTGTTTTCCCTCTGATGCCCTTTTGCAACACCTACTGTCTTACTTGGGTTTCTCTTACCTTGGGCGTGGGGTATCTCTTCACGGCTGCTCCAGCAAAGCGCAGCCGCTGCTCCTTACCTTGGACGAGGGGTGTCTCCTCACCCCCACCCTTCCTGACCTTTAATGTGGGATAGCTCCTCTAGGCCCTCCTGGGCCCACGCAGCCACGGCTCCTTGGATGTGGGGTTGGTCCTCTCGGCCACAGCCTCTGGCCTCGGTCGTGCGGTTGCTCCTGCCCGCCGCCACCCTTGGCCTCGGGCTTAGGGGCGTGGGGTAGTTCCTCCCACCCGTCGCCCCTGGCCTCCGGCTTGCGGCGTGGGGTATCTCCTCCCAGCCACTGCCCCTGACCTCGGATGCGGGGTAACTCCTCTCATCGCTGCCCCTGGCCTCTGGCTTAGGGGCGTGGGGTAGCTCCTCCCGGCCACCGCCCCTGACCTCGGACATGGGGTAACTCCTCTCGTTGCCACCCCTGACCTCGGACACTGGGTATCTCCTCTCCGGCGCCCCCCCCCCACCCCCCGACCTCGGACGCAGGGTAGCTCTTCTCGGCCGTTCCTGCGCCGTCATTTCATATTATATCTCACTTAATCGCAAGAGTTGCAGAAGCTGTATTATAATATAGCCATTAGGAGCTTTGGGGCCACACGGGACCTGAGTTTGATTTCGCATTTCTCTATTTAACAGCTATTGTCCTACAAAATGTTTACTAGGGAATGCCACTTCGTGCTTCCTAGAAATGATAGGCAAAAGGATCCAGGAGGGAACACAGTCCCCATTCTAGCAACATTCTACAGAGAAGTCTGCTTAAGCAAGGGGGTAGTTGGGCACCTACAGGGTTATGTTCCAGGAGATGAACTTATGCAAAGTTATGAATGAACTTAGGGAAACATGAGGGCAACTTTACACTGGGGAATAAACATGTTGGCTCAAGTCTAAATAATCTGAGTTCAAGGCCATCTGTTTAGAGAAGTGCCCAGAAATGCCATTTCCACACTTCCCTAATACCTAAAGTTCCCAGTCCTGTGGGAAATTGAGTTTTATAAACTGCCTCCCTTGCTTGGGAAAAGAGAAGCTTCTAGGCCCAGCTAGTTTATTGGGAAAACAAAAACAAAACACCAAAAGAGGTCCCAGGGCCACCTATGACTGTCCCATAGCTGGTTAACCTCAGGTTGGTTTTTAATCTTCTACACCCCAATCTGTTCATCGTTCACAGGGACATAATAATAGTACTTTCCTGTAAGTGTCATGGGAATAAAATGACATATGTAAAGCACTTGGTCCTGAGTTAACTCCCAGACAATGACATTATATGCTTCCATAATCAGACTGGAGGGTCAGTTGGTAATTCCTGCCATCTATAGTCTAAGCCGTTTACCTTGTTTTATTTTTATCCATGGCTTCTGACAACATATTATTCATATTTTATTATATTCTGCCCCCTTCTACTAGGCTATAGAGTTCATGAAACCTCTACTCTATTCTGAGCACCTAGAACAAAACCTGTCACATAATTAGTGCACAATACATCTATGATTAATGACTGAATGAATTTTATATGCCCAGTACTGGTAAGCCAAAGTTGTGAATTTATTTTGTCATTATGGAAATATCAATATTCCCTTTCCCTTCATTTTGTTGCCAAGATAGGATGGCAGTGGAGAAGGGTAAAATGATAAATTTATTCTGCATTCTGGCTGTTTATATATTTTTAGCCAGCTTTGTTGATGGGAAAGTTAAACTGAGGAAGCTAAATTCCATATGGCAAGCTAGGGATGAGTTTAAATTAGTAAAAGATTTTAAGACCTTTAGTAAAATTTCTGCAGGGAAATCCTAAAACATTCTTATTAACTTGGAAGATTAGAGCTGGGGATCTCCTTTTGGGGTCCAATTGTCTAAGCTCATGGTTTGCTCAAAAGTGATTGATACACAGATAGTAAGAAAGACAATACTGCAAAACCAGGCCCCGTGTACCATAGATCATTTGACTGATTATTAATTGGAACTCCTAGTGGATAGATGTGACAATAAAGTTTGGTTTTGAAACTGTGACTCGTATTTAGGTCTGTAAAAATGTAATTAAGAAAAAAAAAAAAAAAACATGGAAAAGGCTGATTCTACCCTTCAGGGTAGAGTAAGACTATCATAAATACAATCAAGGTAAAAAAAAATTTTTTTCATAAAACGTGTATTTCGGCATTTCATAAGAGACCATTGGCTAATCAGAACCTCTATCCTCCCATTCTTTCACGAAGTTTTACTTAAGAAAGTGTTACTATAATCCCCATATAATTGAGCATGAAAGTGAAAGTCACTCAGTCGTGTCTGACTCCTTGTGACCCCATGAACTATTCAGTCCATGGAATTCTCCAGGCCAGAATACTGGAGTGGGTAGCTTTTCCCTTCTCCAGCAGATCTTCCCAACTCAGGGATGGAACCGGGGTCTCCTGCACTGCAGGCGGATTCTTTGCCAACTCAGCTATGAGGGAAGACCTATAATTGTGCATACAGTGGTTAAATAGCAAAGCAGCAAGATGAATGGGTGAAATTTCAAATCCTACTTGAGATTGGAGGCAGGGTGAATGAATGGAATGTGGGACAGAATTGTTTTGAGGGTAAGGATCATTCCTGAGAGACCTTTCCCTCTCTTTAACCATGAATGATATTTTCTAATGGTTTCACGTGATTCAGGATTGCTAAGGAAATATTAAACAGAAGTACATATTATTATCTGAAGATTATAAAGAGCAAAGGCATGTTCATGAATCAAAATATTGTATAATGAAAATATAAATGCCCTACCACCCGTCAAAATCCACTTAGAATAAATATAAATAAATAAATCTGCTAAAAATGTTAAGAGCTTAAAGTGAAGGTTTGGTTCAGAGGTAAAATACCTTTAATACTAAGATTTCTACCTCAATCAGAATGCCACATAGCCTAAAAGGTTGGTGACATAGCCCCATGAAGCAGCCTGGGTCCCGAAACCTCTCCTGGGTGGGGGGGGTCTGACAGCTGAAACTCATCATCCCAGCTTCTAGTATCACTGATTTAGGTCACAAACACCATCAGCTGAATGAGAAACACTTCAGGTTTCTGTCCAAGACAGAACAGTGAGCCAAACCATTCTCCATGCCAGAATTCCTCCAGGAGTGGTTCTACTGTCTGTTCATCTTCTCAGCAGCCCAAATATTCTCACACATCTCCTGCTATTCAGAGAATATTCATCTCTCTAGCAGTATCAAATGGACCAGAATCAATTGATGACCTCCCCATTCTTCCTTCTTCTTCCCCATCTCCCTCCCTTCCCTTGGTCTAAAGTAGACAGGAGTGAAAGGAACACCTACATGTCCATTGAGACAGGCATGTGCCATTGTCCATCTCAGAGTAACCTGGGTAGCAACAACCTTAGAAAAAGAAAGTTAATAAAACCTGAAAATATGTTGAATGCAATTCTATTCATACTAATACCATGTTGGTTATATAACAACCTCATGCAACTACCACCAAGGAAAGAAAAGAACAAAAAGATAGACATTATGTAGGAAAGTGGTCTGCTGCTGCTAAGTAGCTTCAGTCGTGTCTGACTCTGTGCGACCCCATAGATGGCAGCCCACCAGGCTCCCCCACCCCTGGGATTCTCCAGGCAAGAACACTGGAGTGGGTTGCCATTTCCTTCTCCAATGCATGAAAGTGAAAAGTGAAAGTGAAGTCGCTCAGTCGTGTCCAGCTCTTAGCAACCCCATGGACTGCAGCCCACCAGACTTTTCCATCCATGGGGTTTTCCAGGCAAGAGTACTGGAGTGGGGTGCCATGGATAGAGAAATACAGGCCCAGAGAACACTGCCATGTAACATCTATGTTGATTGCTGTGCCTCCACTCAAATCAACCATAACTTATTTATTTATAACTGTAAATATCCTTCATGAAAGATGAATGGATAAACAAACAGTGGTGAATCCAGACAATGGAATATTATTCAGTGCTAAAAAGAAATAAGCTATGAAACCATGAAAAGACATGGAGGAACTTTAAATGCATATTTCAGTGAAAGAAGCCATTCTGAAAAGGTTACATTATGAATGAATCCAATGATATGACATTCTGGAAAAGGCAAAAGTATGGAGGCAATAAAATATCAATGGTTTCTGGGGACTAAGGAGGAGGGAGGGATGAATTAGCAGAGCACAGAGGATTTTTAGCTTGATAAAAATATTCTGTATGATAATCATGTATACATGTCCTGATACATTTGTCCAAACCCAAAGAATGCACACTTAAGAGTGAGCCCTAATAAAAATTATGGGCTTTGGGTGATGATTATGTATCAGTGTGGATTCATCAGTTTTCACAAATGTACTGCTCTGGTGGAAGAAGACAATAGCAGGGAGGCTATGCATGTGTGGGTGTGGACGAGAAATCTCTATACCTTCTCTTCAATTTTGTGGTGAATCTAAAACTGCTATAAAGAATAAACTCTATTAAAAATAATTAAAAAAAAAATAGAGGCTTCCCTGATGACTCAGTGGTAAAAATCCACCTGTCAATGCAGTTCAATCCCTGATCTGAGAAAATCCCACATGCAGCAGAGCGTCTAAGCCCATGCACCACAAATATTGAGCCTGTGCTCTAGAGCCTGGTGGTGGTGGTTTCGTCTCCAAGTTGTGTCCAACTCTTGTGACCCCATGGACTGTAGCTTGCCAGGCTCCTCTGTCCATGGAATTCTCGAGGCAAGATTACTGGAGTGGGTTGCCATTTCCTTCTCCATCTAGAGCCTGGGAACTGCAACTACTGAGCCTACGTACAGCAGTGACTGAAGCCTTCACGCCTAGAGCCCATGCTCTACAACAAGAGAAGCCACTGCAGTGAGAAGCCACGTGCTCCAACTAGAGAGTAGCCCCTACTTGCCGCAACTAGAGAAAAGCCCACACAGCGATGAAGACATTGTTTAGTCGCTAAGTTGAGTCTGACTTACTGCGATCCCATGGACTACAGCCCATCAGGCTCCCTGTCCATGGGATTTCCCAAGAATACTGGAGTCCATTGCCATTTCCTTCTCCAGGGATGAAGACCAAGCACAGCCTAAAATAAAAAAATAATAAATAAAATTATTTTTTAAATAATCGTATTTTTTAAATATATCCTTTATGATACACAGGCTCTGTGGAAGACAAAAACTGTCATCCTTTTTTCTGTATAGTTAGTAATGTAAGAAGCAATAACTGTAGAAGTGGTCTTAGAAGGAACTCTCCTGGCCCCCAGACTAAGGCCATGCTCCTCTCTGCAGTGCCCACTAACAGTCACAAAATCGCAGTAGGTGCTAGAAAGCTTTCTAGAATAAACACTTAAAACTGAGCACAACTGATGCGGAGGCCTGTAGAGCAGTCTAAGGAGACCCTGAAAAAGAAGAGATATTAAAGGAGGAGCAATGGGGATCCCTGAAAGAGGACTCACGAGAAAGAAAGATGAAATTGCTAAGTGAACTCAACCGTAACAGCTGAGTGGAGGATAACAGATGCTCCTAGCACAGCTTGGATGGAAGTTCACGCCACCCTCAGGGGCGCGTGTGCACTGCGGAAGCCAGGGGCTGTGTATGTATCAAGATAACTGTCTCGCTAAACTCAGAAATGACTATGAGCTCAACCAACACTGGGATGGCATTTCCCTGCCCTCAGGTCTCCGTGAGGGGAAGACAGAACAAATGTTCTTCTCATCTCCCTGGATTTCTGAGGCTGGGCACTGACTGGCCAGTCCAATGGTATCTGAACAACAGCAATGGCAACCAGGACAGAATGTCAGCTCAGAGTCTAAGGCTCTGTTGAGACTTGATGGCAAGGTCTCCAGGTGACCCACCCATGGCAATCATTGAGTGCAAGAGTGAACTTTTTGGATTCATGTTGTCACATATGTTTCCTCAAAGAAGTGCTTTGTTGTTGTTCAGTTGCTAAGTTGGATACAACTCTTGTGACCCCATGGACTTAGCCCGCCAGGTTCCTCAGTCCACAGGATTTCCCAGGAAGAATACTGGAGTGGGTAGCCATTTCCTTCTCCAGGGGACCTTCTTGACCCAGGGATTGAACCCATATCTCCTGCAGCTCCTACATTAGCAGGTGGGTTCTTTACCACTGGGCCACCAGGGAAGCATCCAGGAAGTGCCTGGCGAGGGTTTTTCTGCAAAAGAACTACCTTCTTGCAGCCAGGCAGATGGAAATTAGAAGTCAACTACATTTAGGCTTTTATTCGCTTTGTTCACACCAAGTAATAAAACCCAAGACATAAGGATGGAGTAAATCGGGTCCTGAGAAAATTGCCTTAATGAATTCACGTTATCTCCAGTGACTCCTCTTTGAGTCAACAAGGTGGCAAGAACATATTTACAAATGCTCAAATGTGTGGGGAAAGAAAAAAAAGAAAAAAAAACATTTAAACTTATCGCTGTCTAAAAAAATGATTCCTCCAAAGGCCAACTGTTTTGGTTTGGGCCCCATGCCTAGCATCGTGCGTAATACATGCTGTAAGCAGGCTGCAACAGATCACAGTGGTTTTTGTTATTTGTAAAGTTGATGGCCAAACGTCTTGTCTTATTTTATTCATTAAGCTTCCTTTTTCCTTTTGAAGTCTGAGGATACATAGGGACAGAGTTACTGCTGGTGCCATAATCTTTTATTCAAATAATCAGATAAATATTTCAATGACACCAAGTGATAAAGGAAGTGTTTCATTACCTTCAGGCTGAAGAATCTCAGAGAGATAAAAGGAACAGGGAGGGAAAAAATATATGAAAAGTGCTGCTGTTGAAAATCCAACACAACCCATGTGGATGGGCAGCTCTCCTGCCGGAGTCATTCCTGCCCCTCATTATAAAACAGTCATGAATGTTTAATACCTGCTGGAAGAGAGAGTGACGTTGTGGAACTGTGGACTGGGAGACTGCTATTGTCTTCTGTCCTGATATTTACAGGAGCTTCGGGGCTCAAGTGACATTTCCATCCCACTTGCTGAGTTTCCTCCACAGCTGATTCCTTAAAGGCAGAGAAACAGGTTGCTTTCCCCATCTGCTCCACACCTCTGATCTCCAGGCTTGGCAAATTAGTTTTCAGACAAATAAAAAATATTTTGATAGTAAATCCTTGTTTATAATATCCCCCTGGGGAGGGAATAATCAGTCTTAGAATATCAGGCAGGCCAGCAGTTTAACGGCAATTCGACTATTGCAATCTGGTCAAACACAATTTCCTCTCTCTTTGTTGCAGACTATTTTCTATTTTTCCCGTCCTTTGTTCTTCTTTTCAAAAATCCCACTGCCCAAATAATAATATTTTGGAGGATTAATTATTGTAAGGTAACCATAACCACTGGAAAAAATTATGTTTTTGTTTTTTCTCACTTACATCAGAAAAACAAGTTTGATTTCATAAGCCAGTGGTGTTATCTTTTGCAGCCCTATAAAAGCATACAGTATCTATATGCTTGAGTGATTGTATTTCTGTGACTATTATATAAACATCTATGAAAAATTGCACAAATACATAATCAGACCTCTTGATTACTATTGGTTATCATACTAAGTAAGCCAGACAGAGAAAGACAACTATCAAATGATATCACTTATATGTAGAATCTAAAAAAAAATGATACAAATGAATTTATATACAAAACAAATATATACAAAACAGTTACCAAAGGGAAGGAAGGAGGGATGAATTAGAACTTTGGGATTAATGTTACACATTACTGTATACAAAATAGATAACAAACAAGGAACTCCTACTATATCACATAGTTAACTATACTCAATATTTTTGTAATAACATATAAGAAAAAAGAATTTTAAAAAGAATATATATATATACATATATATGTGTGTGTATATATATATATATATATATATATATATATATCTCTGAACCACTAAATTGTAAATCAACTATACTTCAATTTTTGAAAATAACAAAAAAGGAGGGAAAAAACAGGGGTCTTCCTAGCCCAGGGATCAATCCTAAGTCTACTGCACTGCAGGCAGATTCTTTCCCAACCGAGCCACCAGGGAAGTCAACACATCTGAATCACTTTGCTGTAGACCTGAAACTAACACAACATTGTAAGTTGTGCTGCAGTTCATAGGGTCTCAGAGTCAGACATGACCGAGCAACTGAACTGAACTAAGTCAACTATACTTAAATTTTTAAAAATAATTTAAAAAGGAGATGGAAAAAAAAAAAAAACAGGGACTTTCCCTACTCAGGGATTGAACCTGGATCTCCTGCACCGCAGGCAGATTCTCTCCCAGCTGAGCTACCAGGGAAGTCCACACATTTGAGTCACTTTGCTGCATACCTAAACCTAACACAAGATTGTAAGTCAACTATATTTTAATTTTTAAAAATTATAAAAAAGGAGAGGGAAAAAAAAAACAAAACAGGGATCTTCCCAACTCAGAGATCGAACCTGGGTCTCCTGCACTGCAGGCAGATTCTCTCCCAGCTGAGCTACCAGGGAAGCCCACACATTTGAATCATTTTGCTGCACACCTAAACCTAACACAAAATTGTAAGTCAACTATACTTCAATTTTTAAAATAATAAAAAAGGAGAAATAAAACAGGGATCTTCTCAACTCAGGGATCAAACCTGCATCTCCTGCACTACAGGCAGATTCTTTCCCATCTGAGTCACCAGGGAAACCCATATACCTGAATCACTTTGCTATATACCTAACACTAACACAAGATTGTAAGTTAACTATAATTCAATTTTTTAAATAATAATTAAGGAGAAAAAAAAATACAAAACAGGGGTCTTCCCAACTCAGGGATTGAACCTGGGTCTCCTGCACCGCAGGCAGATTCTCTCCCAGCTGAGCCACCAGGGAAGCCCGAACATCTGAATGATTTTGCTGTATACCTGAAACTAACACAACATTGTAAATCAACTATACTTCAATTTTAAAAAATAATAAAAGGGGGGGAAAAAAGAAACATCTAGCAAGGGACTAGAGAATTATTTAGAACCATGAAGTGAAATATTAATGCATTTTTTTAAAAAAAAGGGGACTGTAGTAATGATGACTTAACTTCAATTATAATTAAACAAACTAAACCAATCAACTGTTTCCACTGCACTAACAGGTCTTTTATGTTTTGGAGAACTCTGTTTCCAGAATTCTGAAAGGCAGATAAAAACAGCAGCAGAAGAAACTCCTTAAACAGAGACCCACGGACGTATGCACCAGGGAACAAAAATACAGGCACAAAGGGGAAAAAAAAAACAAAGATGGTAATGAATCAAGCAATGAGATAAATTTTTTTAATAGTGAGAAAAGTAGAGTGTACCTCTCAGTGTCCACTCGTGCTTTTCTCTTCAAAGCAACACTGAAAGCATGGGCTGCAGGATTCTAAAAATGATCCAGGGATCTGCCTGACAAAGAGTATGGTCTGAAAGGTGGAATCAAAGAGAGGAGTTGGTGATGATGCCAACAACTGAAGCCACGAAAGGGGACTCAAGGAAAGCCACTGTGGTCAGAAAGAGGGAAATGCAGAGATTAGACTGTGGGCAGAGTTGGAAACACTGGTCTCTTGTAAAGACACAGATCTATAAAAATATACTATTTAACAACATTTATTTAATTCATATTCAGGCAGTTTGTAATGAAGGAGGGAAAAAAAAAGAAACAAAACCCCAAGCAAAATCTTACCCATGTTTCAAACTTCCCATTGAGTGCTTGGGGAGGGGAGTGCTGGGATAAATGATCAAAAATCAAATTCCATTAAAGTAATTTTACCCAAAGAATTCCTCAAGAAAACCACAGCAACAACCAAAACAAAAACCAAAATGATGGAGGTATTATATAACAAGTGTGATATTTTAAAGTGATACATCACCAACAGAATGCACACAGGAGGGAATAAAAAGGGCACCGGTGACAGAGCAAACATTTTGCAGATGCAGCTGGAGGGAAAAGGGATAGAAGAGAAGAAATGTGCGCAAGAATTGCGTCAGAAAACAAATCATCAAGATTAAATATGGAGGGCAAGATGAAGAAGCCAAGATTTTCCAGGGCTCTGATGTGCTTATTCACATGGCTTTTACAGAAATTGCCCTTTTTCCCATCATTGTTATTAGAAGCAACATTTCTACAGAAGTCTTAGGATAGCTCTATGAAAACAGATAAGACAGTGTCCTGTCTTTTCAAGTGTCTAGGTAGCTTGTATTTATTTATAAACAAAAAGCTGCTTTTTCTTGGCTAAATGAGTTGGATAGTGAAGAAAAAAGTTCATAACTTTAAGTAGTAAAAATAACCCAAGTGAACCCTCAGGTTCTGCCAAAATTGAGGATGACTTTTTTTTAGGGCTTGGCTTTATTTTCATTCACTGAAAATGTATGAAGCAAAATATGTGAAGGTTATCAAAAGCACTAATAGTAAAAAACTGGAAATAATCCAACTTTCCATCAATAGGGAGCTGACTAAATAAATTACTGGTCGTGCAGGCTGTGAGAAATACTATGCAGATGTAGGAGAAAATGACAAAGTTCTTGATGTACTACTGAAAAGGAAAGATCTCCAAGAGAGAGCATTAGGCGAAAATAGCAGAAAATAAAGAACAGTCTATAGTGTGCTACGTTTTACAGAAGAAAGAGAGACAATAACAAAACATATGTGCATTTCCTTGCTTGTGCATGAAGAAATTCTGGGAAGATATTCAACAATTAATAATATGATTACCTGCTGGTGACAGAGACAATAGGGCTGATGACAACAGAGGTAGGAACAAAACGTTTTAATAAGAAATAAAAGAAAGTAAAAATTTAATTACAATTAATTTCAGTACATGAGACTATTCAAAGTGACTGTATTTCAACTTTTTGTTACTGCTGTTTTACTATCATGGTATCCTAACAAAGAGTAAAAATACTATTTAGTTCTTGGTTTCAGAAATCTACATGTACAATTTATTGCTGTCAAAAGTCCACTCACATTTCAGGAGAAGACACAGAAATTTTTTCCCAAGAGGTGATGACTATTTCATAGAGGGAAAGTGTTCTGACCTTAGTAATTGCCTCTCTTGGAATAGAAAACTTGGCTACAGTTAAGGCCCCCTTTTAACTCCATTCTGTTACTTCAGGAAGTTCAACAGGAAGCTTCCTTCTTCTCTGGAGTAGCAACATTTGAGAACAAGGTATTCACTCTCCAAAGAGAAACTCTCCCAACAACTTAGCAATTGTTAGATATTCTACTTGCTTTCTTACTTTCCATATTTTTTAATGGAGAAAAAATATCTAATGACTGATCATAAAAAATATCCAGTGATTTTAGACCCTTTATGGTAATTTGGCCAAGGCCTTTCAGAACATCACTTCATGACCTCTTGTGCCTTCCACTCAACACTTCTCATCAGAAATCTATGTTTATATATTTTTATTTATTTTTTTAATTTTATTTTATTTTTAAACTTTACAAAGTTGTATTTTTAAATAGGCATTATTTTGGAAAGTGTAAACTCTTCATGATTATTCTTGAAAAACTAACCTGACTCTTATTACTAGTAAAGCAATCTTATATAGTTCTCATTTGCATCTACCTACAGTAAGACGGTAGGTGTTGCAAGAGGGCATCAGAGGGCAGACACACTGAAACCATACTCACAGAAAACTAGTCAATCTAATCACACTAGGACCACAGCCTTGTCTAACTCAATGAAACTAAGCCATGCCCGTGGGGCAACCCAAGATGGGCAGGCATGGTGGAGAGGCCTGACACAATGTGGTCCACTGGAGAAGGGCATGGCAAACCATTTCAGTATTCTTGCCTTGAGAACCCCATGAACAGTATGAAAAGGCAAAATGATAGGATACTGAAAGAGGAACTCCCCAGGTCAGCAGGTGCCCAATATGCTACTGGAGATCAGTGGAGAAATAACTCCAGAAAGAATGAAGGGATGGAGCCAAAGCAAAAACAATGCCCAGCTGTGGATGTGATAGAAGCAAGGTCCAATGCTGTAAAGAGCAATATTGCATAGGAACCTGGAATGTTAGGTCCATGAATCAAGGCAAATTGGAAGTGGTCAAACAGGAGATGGCAAGAGTAAACATCGACATTCCAGGAATCAGTGAACTAAAATGGACTGGAATTGGTGAATTTAACTCAGATGACCATTATATCTACTACTGTGGGCAGGAATCCCTTAGAAAAAATGGGGTAGCCATCATGGTCAACAAAAGAGTCCGAAATGCAGTACTTGGATGCAATCTCAAAAACGACAGAATGATCTCTAATCGTTTCCAAGGCAAACCATTCAATATCACAGTAATCCAAGTCTATGCCCCAACCAGTAACGCTGAAGAAGCCGAAGTTGAACGGTTCTATGAAGACCTACAAGACCTTTTAGAACTAACACCCAAAAAAGATGTCTTTTTCATTATAGGGGACTGGAATGTAAAAGTAGGAAGTCAAGAAACACCTGGAGTAACAGGCAAATTTGGCCTTGGAATACGGAATGAAGCAGGGCAAAGACTGATAGAGTTTTGCCAAGAAAATGCACTGGTCATAACAAACACCCTCTTCCAACAACACAAGAGAAGACTCTACACATGGACATCACCAGATAGTCAACACCAAAATCAGATTGATTATATTCTTTGCAGCCAAAGATAGAGAAGCTCTATACAGTCAACAAAAACAAGACCAGGAGCTGACTGTTGCTCAGATCATGAATTCCTTATTGCCAAATTCAGACGAAACTGAAGAAAGAAGGGAAAACCACTAGACCATTCAGGTATGACCTAAATCAAATCCCTTATGATTATACAGTGGAAGTGAGAAATAGATTTAAGGGACTAGATCTGATAGACAGAGTGCCTGATGAACTATGGACGGAGGTTCGTGACATTGTACAGGAGACAGGGATCAAGAACATCCCCATGGAAAAGAAATGCAAAAAAGCAAAATGGCTGTCTGAGGAGGCCTTACAAATAATTGTGAAAAGAAGAGAAGTGAAAAGCAAAGGAGAAAAGGAAAGATATAAACATTTGAATGCAGAGTTCCAAAGAATAGCAAGGAGAGATAAGAAAGCCTTCCTCAGCAATCAGTGCAAAGAAATAGAGGAAAACAACAGAATGAGAAAGACTAGAGATCTCTTCAAGAAAATTAGAGATAGCAAGGGAGCATTTCATGCAAAGATGGGCTCGATAAAGGACAGAAATGGTATGGACCTAACAGAAGCAGAAGATATTAAGAAAAGGTGGCAAGAATACACAGAAGAACTGTACAAAAAAGATATTCACGACCCAGATAATCACGATGGTGTGATCATTGACCTAGAGCCAGACATCCTGGAATGTGAAGTCAAGTGGGCCTTAGAAAGCATCACTATGAACAAAGCTAGTGGAGGTGATGAAATTCCAGTTGAGCTATTTCAAAATCCTGAAAGATGATGCTGTGAAAGTGCTGCTCTCAATATGCCAGCAAATTTGGAAAACTCAGCAGTGGACACAGGACTGGAAAAGGTCAGTTTTCATTCGAATCCCAAAGAAAGGCAATGCAAAGGAATGCTTAGACTACCACACAATTGCATTCATTTCACACGCTAGTAAAGTAATGCTCAAAATTCTCCAAGCCAGGCTTAAGCAATACGTGAACCATGAACTTCCATATGTTCAAGCTCATTTTAGAAAAGGCAGAGGAACCAGAGATCAAATTGACAACATCCTCTGGATCATCAAAAAAGCAAGAGAATTCCAGAAAAACAATTATTTCTGCTTTATTGATTATGCCAAATCCTTTGACTGTGTGGATCACAATAAACTGTTGAAAATTCTGAAAGAGATGGGAATGCCAGAGCACCTGACCTGCCTCTTGAGAAACCTATATGCAGGTCAGGAAGCAACAGTTAGAACTAGACATGGAACAACAGACTGGTTCCAAATAGGAAAAGTAGTACATCAAGGCTGTATATTGTCACCCTGCTATTTAACTTATATGTGGAGTACATCATGAGAAACGCTGGGCTGGAAGAAGCACAAGCTGGAATCAAGATTGCCAGGAGAAATATCAATAACCTCAGATATGCAGATGACACCACCCTTATGGCAGAAAGTGAAGAGGAACAAAAAAGCCTCTTGATGGAAGTAAAAGTGGAGAGTGAAAAAGTTGGCTTAAAGCTCAACATTCAGAAAACGAAGATCATGACATCCGGTCCCATCAGTTCATGGCAAATAGATGGGGAAACAGTGGAAAAAGTGTCAGACTTCATTTTTCTGGGCTCCAAAATCACTGCAGATGGTGACTGGAGCCACGAAGTTAAAAGATGCTTACTCCTTGGAAGGAAAGTTATGACCAACCTAGACAACATTTTCAAAAGCAGAGACATTACTTTGCCAACAAAGGTCCATCTAGTCAAGGCTATGGTTTTTCCTGTGGTCATGTATGGATGTGAGAGTTGGACTGTGAAGAAAGTTGAGTGCCAAAGAATTGATGCTTTTGAACTGTGGTGTTGGAGAAGACTCTTGAGAGTCCCTTGGACTGCAAGGGGATCCAATCAGTCCATTTTGAAGGAGATCAGCCCTGGGATTTCTTTGGAAGGAATGATGCTAAAGCTGAAACTCCAGTACTTTGGCCACATTATGCGAAGAGTTGACTCATTGGAAAAGACTCTGATGCTGGGAGGGATTGGGGGCAGGAGGAGAAGGGGACGACAGAGGATGAGACGGCTGGATGGCATCACCGACTCGATGGACATGAGTCTGAGTGAACTCCGGGATTTGGTGAAGGACAGGGAGGCCTGGCGTGCTGTGATTCATGGGGTCGCAAAGAGTTGGACACGACTGAGTGACTGAACTGAACTGAACTGAACTTCTTGTCTATTAAATTTGCCTATTGAGTGGCTTCTTTTGTCAGTACTGATCTAGCTAGTCACTTTCAAGACCTTATAACTTATGTTGCTTGAGTTTATTTCAAAGCTATTTTGGATGTCTGTTTGAGGGAAAATGAAGTGAAATTTATAGCATGATATATAAAGCAATTCATTTGCTTTGGTTGCAAATAACAGATAATCCTACTGAAATTGTCTTAAGCAAATAGACTGATTCACTTAAATACAATTTTCAGGTACAGAGATGATTGCAGCCATGAGTCAAAGGTTTACGACATCATCAGAGTTCTACCTGTCTTTATAACTTCCTTCTTCCTGCTTCCTTCTTTCGTCAGCTTTGCCATTAGACTGACTTCATGCAGCAACAGTGGCTGCAGCAGTTCCAGCAGCACTACCACACCTTACCATTTATGCTAAGTTATGCTACAGAATAAAACAACTCACACATGTCAATGGCTTACATCAACAAAAAATTATTTTCAGTTCACTATACATTTTCATGGTAGATCAACTGTGGCCCTGTGTCATAGACACTTCATTCCAGGACCCAGGCTAATGAAGGAAAACCTATCTGGGATATTGCCAGTGTTACAACAGTGGTAGGGGGGAGAATATACTGGAAATGTACAAGGGTTATTAACAGTCCTACTCAGACACGGCACACATGAGTTTCTCCTATATGGCATTGGCCAAAGTAAGTCACGTGTCCTGGTGTAAAGTCAAGGGAGCTGGGAAATAAAAATCCACACTATCTTAATGAGCAGAAGCACCTTCACTCCAGCATTCCAAGGTAAGTCTTGAGATTCATACTGTTTAGATGAGCTATGGTTCCATGCTCAATTGTTACACTAATTATTATGGCCAAAGAAAAAGAAAGCTTTGATCAGCTTTGGCTGTGTCACATGATATACAACCTTAAAATCCAAGTTAAATTTGGTTTCCCTGGACCCACAAGAATCCCCTAAAGAAAACTGAAGATCTTTGGGGAAAGACAGGGGCAATGGTTGCTAGGGATAAAAAACAGCATCCAGGACAATACAGATTCATATATAATAATGTTTATGTTAAACTTCTTATAGGTAATTTAATGATTGCTAAAAATTAAAACAGAGGGGAATTATATCATACTACCTTTCCACATTTCAAGTCATCTTGGAATGGTCTGTCTTCTCAAGTTGATGAAAAGAACATGAGTTTGGGAATAAGAAAGACTCAAGTCTCTGTTAGAAAGACTACTATGTCTCTCTTATTTACTGACTTAATGATTCAGTTTAATTCAGTCGCTCAGTTGTGCCCGACTCTTTGCAACCCCATGGACTGCAGCACACCAGGCTTCCCTTTCCATCACCAACTCCTAGAGTTTACTCTAACTCATGTCCATTGGTTCAGTGATGCCATCCAACCATCTCATCCTTTGTCATCCCCTTCTCCTCCTGCCTTCAATCTTTCCCAGCATCACGGTCTTTTCAGAGGAGTCAGTTCTTCACATCAGATAGCCATAGTATTGGAGTTTCAGCTTCAGGGTCAGTCTTTCCAATGAATATTCAGGACTGATTTCCTTTAGGATGGACTAGTTGGATCTCCTTGCTGTCCAAGGGATTCTCAAGAGTCTTCTCCAACACCACAGTTCAAAAGCATAGATTCTTCAGCGCTCAGCTTTCTTTATAGTCCAACTCTCACATCCATACATGACTACTGGAAAAGCCATAGCTTTGACTAGATGGACTTTTGTTGGCAATAATGTCTCTGCTTTTTAATATGCTGTCTAGGTTGGTCATAGCTTTTCTTCCAAGGAGCAAACATCTTTTAATTTCATGGCTGCAGTCACCATCTGCAGAGATTTGGGATCCCCAAAAAATAATGTCTGTTACTGTCTCCACTGTTTCCCCATCTATTCGCCATGAAGTGATGGGACCAGATGCCATGATCTTAGTTTTCTGAATGTTGAGTTTTAAGCCAACTTTTTCACTCTCCTCTTTCACTTTCATCAAGAGGCTTTTTAGTTCCGCTTCATTTTCTGCCATAAAGGTGGTGTCATCTGCATAGCTGAGGTTATTGGTATTTCTCCCGGCAATCTTGATTCCAGCTTCTGCTTCTTCCAGCCCAGAGTTTCTCATGATGTACTCTGCATATAAGTTAAATAAGTAGGGTGACAATATACAGCCTTGATGTATTCCTTTCCCAATTTGGAACCAGTCTGTTGTTCCATGTCCAGTTCTAACTCTTGCTTCTTTATATGTAGACTTAATGATTATGGATATGAAGATCTTCTTTCTACCTTCATCTGTAAAATAAATTAATAATATTTAATGGTGCTATATTAAACATGACAATGTACATAAAGTAAGAGAAAACATAATAGATGCTACAAAACTTGTTCCCTTCCCACTCAGAAGGCTTAATAGAAGCTGTTAAAGAACTGCAAATAGTGGTTAAGCATGCCTTCTTTCAAGAAAGAAAAGTTAAATTTCAGAAACAGTGCTTTAGCTTCTCCTTAACATTCAGAAAACGAAGATCATGGCATGTGGTCCCATCACTTCATGGCAAATAGATGGGGAAACAGTGGAAACAGTGTTAGACTTTATTTTTCTGGGCTCCAAAATCACTTTAGATGGTAACTGCAGCCATGAAATTAAAAGACGCTTACTCCTTGGAAGTAAAGTTATGACCAACCTAGACAACATTTTCAAAAGCAGAGAAATTACTTTGCCAACAAAGGTCTGTCTAGTCAAGGCTATGGTTTTTCCAGTGGTCATGTATGACATGAGAGTTGGACTATAAAGAAAGCTGAGTGCCGAAGAATTGATGCTTTTGAACTGTGGTGTTAAAGAAGACTCTTGAGAATCCCTTGGACTGCAAGGAGATCCAACCAGTCCATTCTTAAGGAGATCAGCCCTGGAATTTCTTTGGAAGGAATGAAGCTAAAGCTGAAACTCCAGTATTTTGGCCACCTCATGCGAAGAGTTGACTCATTGGAAAAGACTCTGATCCTGGGAGGGGTTGGGGGCAGGAGGAGAAGGGGACGACAGAGGATGAGATGGTTGGATGGCATCACCGACTCGATGGACGTGAGTTTGAGTGAACTCCGGGAGTTGGTGATGGACAGGGAGGCCTGGCGTGCCACGATTCATGGGGTCACAAAGAGTCAGACACGACTGAGCAACTGAACTGAACTGAACTAACCTAAAACAAAGGGGAAAAGCAGTGTTTTTCTGTTGATAATGCCATTCTATTAAAGAGAAATTATAAAATTCACAAAATTTCTTCAAAAATTGAACTGGGGAAAAGACTGTGGAGGAAATTTAAAGACTTTTTTTTATCATTGACAACACATATTTATGAAAAGAAGTTGTTGTTGTTCAGAGACTAAGTCATGTCCAACTCTTTTGTGACCCCATGAACTGTATCCCACAAGGCTCCTCTGTCCATGGAATTTCCCAGGCAAGAATACTGGAGTACCCATTTCCTTCTCCAGGGAATCTTCTTGACCCAGGGATTGAACCCTCATCTCCTGCATTGGCAGATGGATTCTTTACCACTGAGCCACCAGGGAAACTCATTAAAAGAAATGGAAATATATAAATTGTGAACCTACTGTTAACACATTCTTACATATCTGTCTCTATGCAACTTCCCCTAGAGAAGGTCATATGTCAATTACATTTTGTACATGATTTGGTTTCAAGCACAACCTATTCATCTGCAATTAATATTTTAGAGACAGTGCTTAAAGATCATTAAAGTATAGAATATTAAGCCTTCAGAATGATTTGTCAGTTACTTATACATGGATAACTTCTTAAACGTCATGAAGACCAGACTGATGTGATTTCATCTTAATTGCTATTTTAATATTGGCTTATAGTATTATATATATATATATATATATATATATATATATATATAAATCATTGGTTCTTGTGTTCTCTTTGTGGCACATGCAGCAAAACACCCTCAACATCGATTCAAGCCAATGTACGAATGGTTATAAAGTTCAGAGAGAAAAAAATATAATTGCACTTCATGATTCACCCTTCTGATTGTATAAAATTTAGTTTACCCATCCCCCTCCTAACCAAGTATTCCCAAAGAAAAGTCCTCCTCAGGACTAGGCACGGTAGATTAAAATGCAAACATTAAAGCAAACGAATTGCAATGTCAGTTATATAATGAAGCCCCTGTCACCTTGAGAACTTCTCTTCCCACATGAACACAAAGCAGAGAAATCAGCAGCTTGGTAGCTGTAGCAACCACAGCGCCAAGCCTGAAGAGCAAACGTTTTCTATGTAGGTTTTGTGCCCCTCTGGCGCTTTGTAGATTCTGCTAATGTTAAGGCCTCTCAGATTCTCAACTTGGTGAATTCATCCAGCTGGGAAAATTGGAGCTGTGATCAGGAGACAAAAGGAGGCTTGCTTTGTGTCTGACAAAAGTAGGAAAACACCCTTCAGTGGAAGCAGACATGCTCCTAATGGCCACCCTCAGCATCAACAGAAATATAGCAAATATTTATCATGCATATTCTTTATTTAATTTCTGATAAGAATACAGGCAACCTACTTGGGTTAATAAACCACTTTACTGCCTTAAAAGATTGAAAATTTAAGACATGTGTCAAAAAAAAAAAAAATCTGTGTGTTACATAGACCTGGAATTGAGTGCCAGGCTGAGGAGTATTTATTAGATATTTGTTGAATGTAACAACCCAGTAGTTTAGCATCAAAATCCAGATGCACCTATATAATTGTGTTTTTTCAACAGAACAAAATATAGTGTTCCTAAATGAACAAGTCTCACCTTTATTATTTTATTTTTATCTACTATATCTTAAAAAAAAGTTTTATCTCTTTTTGTACATATTTCTGGGAAAAGAGTATGAGACAAAGTAAAAAAGAAATACTCTTCCTGACCTAAGGACTGTATCCTGATTTGTGGAACAGCATAGTTGACTTATTTTACCACTGCTCAGGAAAGGAAAGCAGACACCAGCTGTGTATCTGGAGCGAGGTGGATGTGGAAGCCTCACATTATGCATGTAACACAGAGACAGAGGGGTGCCCCCAAAGCAACCCTCCTCTCTTTCCTCCTCCTAACAGAATTCTTAGATGAAGGGGAGGGGAGTAATTCAAATGTCTCTGAGATTACATTTCCCAGGTTCCCTCACAAAAAATGGCAGCCTTTCACTGGGCAGTGTTCCAGAAAACTTTTTAAAATAGACTGACCATTTATGTCCTTCCTTCTTTTTGCTGGAGCTTCTGAGAATTTTATATCATGAGGTTAAGGATGAAACCTGAGGGACAGCAGAATGGGGAGCCACAAAGAGCCAGAGTGGTAACTGTGAACCTACGTCCTGATGTCTTTATTACATAAGAAAGAAAGAAAGAAATACCTCTCATATTCAAATATATTCAGGTCTCTGACAAGTTGCCAAATGCACTTCCTAACAGATGCAACATAAAGTAAGCATATAAAGTTAAAAGAGTTTTAAACTATGTGCTACAGACTCAATGCTTTTAGATTTGAAATGGGAAAAGCAATGGAATAAAGACTTAATTATTCAAGAAGATTTCATGCAAGAGATATGAGCAGGCTAAAACTTGAACAGATGTGGGATTTATCTCAATAAAAAAATAAGAGGGTGGTTTAAAATGGCAACCCACTCCAGTACTCTTGCCTGCAAAATCCCATGGACAGAGGACCTTGGTAGGCTACAGTCCATGGGGTTGCAAAGAGTGGGACACAACTGAGCGACTTCACTTTAAAGATATAGATGAATGGGGAGAGGTTGTGGAAGATTAAACAGCCTGGTTACTCAAGGCTTGATGCACAAGAATTTGGTTTTCATTTGATGAGTAACAACAATTTATGTCCTTGAAAAGTGATATGATAAAAGAAGTATTTCAAGAAAATTTATGTGTTAGGAAGATATAGGTAAGCAGACAACAAAGAAAGGAGAGGAGAGCACTCTGAAGGCAATGGCGATTGATAGTTCTGAGAGATCTGGGGCTGAAGAGGTGGTGCTGGGTGGTAGCATCATTCAGGGAAGCAGAACACAGCCCTGGAAGAAGGGGAGATGTCAGGGTGCAGCATAGAGAGAGTAGGAGAAGACAGTGGTTTCAGAGGAATGTGGGTAGGGAGTTCACCTAGAATTATGGAGAAACAGACAAAAAACAATGAGGAAACTGTACCCAGCTACATTTTCAAAAAGTAGAGTGAACCAAAGTTGGAGTTTGACTAAATAGAAGATTCAAAACAGAGATGGAATTATGCATGCTCTCCTCCCAGAGTTCCTGGCCATGGAACTTCCATCAATGCTAATAAAAGTAAATAACCCACATGCAAATAAAGCAAATGATAATTAGAGGCAGAATCTCAAGTGGTCTAGTTATCTTTACCTTGGAGAAAAGACAAGAAGAGTTTAGGAGGGCTCTGTAACATAGATCAAGAGGTACTGACAAATAATTCCAGTTATGTATCAAAGGGTTGCCATGAGCTTGCACAATTCAAGAGGGCGTCTGGGTTCTATGGATATAGAGGTTCTCCCATCACTATTGACCAGTCAGTTGAGTAACAAATTTTGTAGCTGAACATTTACTCCATCTGGTCCTCTCCTTAGCATCACTACTTGAGTCTGGAAAAAAGGCAGAAGCAGCACACTCTTAGAGTGCACTCTGGAAACTGGTCTGCTCTTCCAATTTCCCCAGAGGCTCAGGTCCACTTAGGGTAAGGAGTAGAATAGGAAGTCACTCATGGTTCTAGTAAGTAGTGTTCAGTATAAGGAAATAGGAAAATTAAAAAAAAAATCCTGAATTGCCTCAGTGATCAATGCAAAGAAATAGAGGAAAACAATAGAATGAAAAGACTAGAGATCTCTTCAAGAAAATTAGAGATACCAAGAGAACATTTCATGCAAAGATGGGCTCAATAAAGGACAGAAATGGTATGGACCTGATGGAAGCAGAAGATATTAAGAAGAAGTGGCAAGAATACACAGAAGAACTGAACAAAAAAGATCTTCATGACCCAGTTAATTATGATGGTGTGATCACTCACCTAGAGCCAGACATCCTGGAATGTGAAGTCAAGTGGGCTTTAGGAAGCATCACTACAAACATAGCTAGTGGAGGTGATGAAATTCCAGTTGACTATTTCAAATCCTAAAAGATGAAAGTGCTGCACTCAATATGTCAACAAATTTGGAAAACTCAGCGGTGGCCACAGGACTGGAAAAGGTCAGTTTTCATTCCAATCCCAAAGAAAGGCAATGCCAAAGAATGCTCAAACTACCACACAATTGCACGCATCTCACACTCTAGTAAAATAACTCTCAAAATTCTCCAAGCCAGGCTTCAGCAGTATGTGAACCATGAACTTTCAGATGTTCAAGCTGGTTTTAGAAAAGGCAGAGGAACCAGAGATCAAATTGACAACATCTGCTGGATCATCGAAAAAGCAAGAGAGTTCCAGAAAAACATCTACTTCTGCTTTATTTAGTATGCAAAAGCCTTTGACTGTATGGATCACCACAAACTGTGGAAAATTCTTCAGGAGATGGGAATACCAGACCACCTGATCTGCCTCCTGAGAAATCTGTATGCAGGTCAAGAAGCAACAGTTAGAACTAGACATGGAACAACAGACTGGTTCCAAATCAGGAGATGAGTACATCAAGGCTGAATATTGTCACCCTGCTTATTTAACTTCTATGAAGAGTACATCATGAGAAACGCTGGGCTGGAGGAAGCACAAGCTGGAATCAAGATTGCCGGGAGAAATATCAATAACCTCAGATATGCAGATGACACCACCCTTATAGCAGAAAGTGAAGAACTGAAGAGCCTCTTGATGAAAGTGAAAGAGGAGAGTGAAAAAGGTGGCTTAAAGCTCAACATTCAGAGAACGAAGATCATGGCATCTGGTCCCATTACTTCATGGCAAATGGATGGGGAAACAGTGGAAACAGTGAGAGACTTTATTTTTGGGGGCTCCAAAATCACTGTAGATGGTGGTTGCAGCCATGAAATTAAAAGACTGCTTACTCCTTGGAAGGAAAATTATGACCAATCTAGACAACATTTTCAAAAGCAGAGACATTACTTCGCCAACAAAGATCTGTCTAGTCAAGGCTATGGTTTTTCCAGTAGTCATGTATGGATGTGAGAGTTGGACTATAAAGAAAGCTGAGCACCGAAGAATTGATGCTTTTGAACTGTGGTGTTAGAGAGGACTCTTGAGAATCCCTTGGACTGCAAGGAGATCCAACCAGTCCATCCTAAAGGAGATCAGTCCTGGGTGTTCATTGGAAGGACTGATGTTGAAGTTGAAACTCCAATACTTTGGCCACCTGATGCGAAGAGCTGACTCATTTGAAAAGACCCTGATGCTGGGAAAGATTGAGGGTAGGAGGAGAAGGGGACAACAGAGGGTGACATGGTTGGATGGCATCACTGACTCAATGGACATGGGTTTGGGTAGACTCTAGCAGTTGGTGATGGATAGGGATGCCTGGCGTGCTGCGGTTCATGGAGTCGCAAAGAGTCGGACATGACTGAGTGACTGAACTGAACTGAACTAGTAACAGTATCAAATATTTGGTATTAACAGTTGTGTCAGTATACTGGTACTGCATAAATATAGGTGTCTATAAAATTAAAATACTCTTAGACTTGCTTTCACCCTATAAAATAGAATTTTAATTGTTTGTAATGTCCATTATCAACAGAATAGCTATATATTGGTTAAGTGAAATAGAAATGATTTTTATAAATATGCACCAGCCATAAAGAGATCACAGCCAAAAACTTGCAGACTCTTATTTGGACAATTATGTCTAAAAGAAGAGTCACACTCATATACTAGTAGGTATAGAGAAGATGTTCAATAAATATCACTGAAATCAAGAAAATATAAAATAAATTATCACATTTAGTAATAATTAGCATCAGATCAGATCAGTCGCTCAGCCGTGTCCGACTCTTTGGGACCCCATGAATTGCAGCATGCCAGGCCTCCCTGTCCATCACCAACTCCTGGAGTTCACTCAGATTCACATCCATCGAGTCAGTGATGCCATCCAGCCATCTCATCCTCTGACGTCCCCTTTTCCTCCTGCCCCCAATCCCTCCCAGCATCAGAGTCTTTCCCAATGAGTCAACTCTTCGCATGAGGTGGCCAAAGTACTGGAGTTTCAGCTTAGCATCATTTCTTCCAAAGAAATCCCAGGGCTGATCTCCTAAAGAATGGACTGGTTGGATCTCCTTGCAGTCCAAGGGACTCTCAAGAGTCTTCTCCAACACCACAGTTCAAAAGCATCAATTCTTCGGCGCTCAGCCTTCTTCACAGTCCAACTCTCACATCCATACATGACCATGTAGTCTTGACTGTCAAGACGAACCTTTGTTGGCAAGGTAATGTCTCTGCTTTTGAAAATGTTGTCTTGGTTGGTCATAACTTTCCTTCCAAGGAGTAAGCGTCTTTTAATTTCATGGCTGCAATCACCATCTGCAGCGATTTTGGAGCCCCAAAAAATAAAGTCTGACACTGTTTCTACTGTTTCCCCATCTATTTCCCATGAAGTGGTGGGACTGGATGCCATGATCTTCATTTTCTGAATGTTGAGCTTTAAGTCAACTTTTTCACTCTCCTCTTTCACTTTCATCAAGAGGCTTTTTAGTTCCTCTTCACTTTCTGCCATAAGGGTGCTGTCACCTGCATATCTGAGGGTATTGATATTTCTCCCAGCAATCTTGATTCCAGCTTGTGTTTCTTCCAGTCCAGCATTTCTCATGATGTATTCTGCATATAAGTTAAATAAACAGGGTGACAATACATAGCCTTGACGAACTCCTTTTCCTATTTGGAACCAGTCTCTTGTTCCATGTCCAGTTCTAACTGTTGCTTCCTGACCTGCATACAAATTAGCATACTCTTCTTCAAATCACATTTTCCACTTTAATTTTATTAGAGTGTAAAAGTAAGTTCTAGTTTGATAAATAATATTTTCTATTTATAGCCACAATTCAGATCATTTGACTGTCTAAAACTGATTTTTACTATATGATAGGCAGCAGGTAGACAAGTAGTATGAACTTGTAGCATAATTATATAATTTTCTATTCCCAAATAATAATATTATTAAATATAAAATATTACAAAGTAATATTATAAACTACATGCAGAACCAGAGGTGATTCTGATACTAAAAAACACATTATTTCTATAATAGCAGAATTCACTGCATATTTGTACAGATTCTTCAGTCTGGGTTATTTCCATTAAGAGACTCCAAGTAAGTCTATTCCTGGCTTTCAGCTTTTTCTCCCATTTCAGTCACTGAGTGACTAACTTGTGAAACTCTTCTTCCAGATGGCCCATGTTGTCTGGGTCAGACTCTGTGTAGTCAAATACTATTTCCCTTGAGGCAATATGCAAATGAAAGAGCGTATACGGAAAGCCAAAGCCATCGTGAATAATTCCAGCAACACTTTCTTAACTGTGCCAAGTAAATCATCCTAATATTCCAGTCCTTCAAAATTATAAAGTTACTAATGGATGAACATCAGAAACCTAAACAATGACTTTTGAAAATAGGTGTTTGTGCTTAACTCTCCACTTTTCAATGCAATGTTGCAATACATGCAGACACATAGATGCACATTCAGCATTTTTAAAGAAATAATTCTGAGGTAATCAATAAAATTTAAAAAAAATAAATATTGAGGAGACAGAAAAAAAATAACCAAAGCAACACTGAATTTTTAATTGACTGTGGAAATTATATCTTTAATTTTTTGAATTTTTAACATATTCACACAGTTTGACTTAAAAAATAATTAAAATATTTACATTGAAACATCTTGCCTCTCCTAACTACTGTCTCTCATCTGTTTAGGATCTCTGGGGGATTTCCATTTCTCCTCTAGTTCCAGTGAAATCTTGAGAAATTAAAGGGTACTATATACAAAGTATAGAAACAGATGTATATATGTAAACATACCCATGCACACATGTAGTAATTTAATACATGATACAGTTCAGTTCAGTCACTCAGTCATGTCCAACTCTCTGTGAACCCATGGAATGCAGCATGACAGGCTTCCCTGTCCATCACCAACTCCTGGAGCCTGCTCAAACTCATGTCCATCCAGTCAGTGATGCCATCCAACCAGCTCACCCTCTGTTGTTCCCCTCTCCTCCTGCCTTCAATCTTCCCTAGCATCAGGGTCTTTTCAAATGAATCAGTTCTTTGCATCAAGTGGCCAAAATATTGACGCTTCAGGTTCAACATCAGTCCTTCCAATGAATATTCAGGCCTGATCTCCTTTAGAAAGGACTGGTTTGATCTCCTCGCAGTCCAAGGGACTCTCAAGAGTTTTCTCCAACACCACAGTTCAAAAGCATCAATTCTTTGGCACTCAGCTTTCATTATGGTCCAACTCTCACATCCATACATGACTACTGGAAAAACCATAGCTTTGACTAAATGGACCTTTGTCAGCAAAATAATGTCTCTGCTTTTTAATATGCTGTCTAGGTTGGTCATAACTTTTCTTCCAAGGAGCAAGTGTCTTTTAATTTCATGGCTGCAGTCACTATTTGCAGTGATTTTAGAGCCCAAGAAAATAAAGTCTGTCACTGTTTCCATTATTTCCCCACCTATTTGCCCCACCATGAAATGGTGCGACTGGATGCCATGATCTTAGTTTTTTGAATGGTTTAGTTTTAAGCCAGCTTTTTCACTCTCTTTCACTTTAATCAAAAGGCTCTTCAGTGAAAGTGAAGAGGACTTCACTTTCTGCCATTAAGGGTGGTGTAGAGGATATAGAGGACATTTCAAATAAGGGGGTGGGGCTGACTATTCAATAAAAATCACTGAGTCTGGAAAAAAATGTATTTTATTTTATAACATAGAAATATGAATAAATAAATATATTCTATGGTTAGTGACACTAAATATAGTATAACTTTTATCATCACCTTGGGGTTAGCAAGAAAATTGAAAGAGAGCCAAGAAACACAGAAGGAAAGACTACCAAAACCAAACTACTTAAAAGTTGAAAACTTCTATTCAAGAAAAAAACTCTATAACAAAAGTTAAATGGTAGAAAAGAAAAATACATAAATATGCAACACGTACAATAGGCAAAAATCAATAAAGTTCCTATTTCTATATTTATATAAGAAAAAGAAAAAAAATAGAAATATGACCACAAGTTGTAAAGAAGCAATTCACAGAAATATAAATAAAGAGTAAATAAATTTTAGAAGATGCTCTGCCTTACTAGGTATAAAAAACCTACATTAATCCAACAAGATACATATTTTTTCCTTTTTGATTGGTTAAAAAAAAACAATGAAGTTGATATCAAGTGTCAGTAATAGAGTGAGGAAATTCTTAATCTTATACCTTGGAGGTTTAAATAGATAATATATACATATACATGTATATATATACATACATATATAGAGAGAGACAGAGAAACTTTCTTAAAGTTTCTTTACAAGAACTTTAAGAAAGCTTAGAATGCAAGCCAAGCTGGCAAGGACCACACAACCCCACCACCCTTCAAGAGAAGCAGTTGTCTCGAGAGGCTGCATGACACATTTAAAGTGACTCCCTCACCATAAGGAGCAGAAGGCAGCTGGCCTTTGGCAAGCAGCTGAGCAGAAGAGGGGCCCGTGAGAGGGAAGAAGACCAGGAAAGAAGTAGAGAATGATGATATCACTTATTATGACTTCTCTTTTTTTCAAGGAGGTTTCAAAGCTCAGAAATCTGGGGTATGATTGGCTTTTTGGAAGGAAACAGAAAAGGGAATAAACTTTAAACACAAAGTATTGTGAAGGATGTAAAGGGCTAATTCATAGGGAAGCTTTGAACTACTGCAGACTCTGGGGTTGGAGATTGGTCCAAGTTGAACAGGATCTTTACAGACAGGAAAACCTTTACAGACAGGAAATTTGAAACAATAAATAAGAAAAAACTAAGGACCCTACATGTGTCTTTGTGTTTGTGTGTGTGTGTGTGTGTGTGTGTATACATACCTACTTAATTTAGCATAACTTGTTATGTCACTGTTTTACTATGGCACTTTCCACCTTTGAAATAGTTTTATATTTTAAAAATGTATATATTTGCACTACTGAAAAGCAGCTATTAATTTACTCAAGGTTTGTCATCCATTTTTAGAGATTAAACACTCTCAAGCAATGAGCAAAGAGACTGTATTGCACTGTCTTCACAAAAATATTTGCTGTACCATTAACTTTATTATTTTTATTTTTATCAAATAAAACATGCCATAGTTTAACAGATTTATTTAAACCATAAGGCTAACCATTCCCTGCCCCCAAGAAAAAGAAGACAGTACCTTCTATAACCCTCCCCCCTCTTTCCCAAGTCTTCTTTCACAGGACAATGACTTTCAACTCCCTTTCTCTCTCAAACTACATGAATTTTTGTCTAAAGACTTGCGATGTTTAGTCCTGTGAATTGCACATTGATATACTAGCTAGTAATGACAGGCATGGTCGTAAGAATTTAATATTTTTCCTACCAACTTTTAATCATGTTATTTCAAAGATTCAATCCAAGGTTCAGTTCAGTTCAGTCGCTCAGTCATGTCCGACTCTTTGCGACCCCGTGAATCACAGCACGCCAGGCCTCCCCTGTCAATCACCAACTCCCGGAGTTCACTCAAACTCACGTCCATCGAGTCGGTGATGCCATCCAGCCATCTCATCCTCTGTCGTCCCCTTTCCCTCCTGCCCCCTATCCCTCCCAGCATCAGAGTCTTTTCCAATGAGTCAACTCTTCGCATGAGGTGGCCAAAGTACTGGAGTTTCAGCTTTAGCATCATTCCTTCCAAAGAACACCCAGGGCTGATCTCCTTTAGAATGGACTGGTTGGATCTCCTTGCAGTCCGAGGGACTCTCAAGAGTCTTCTCCAACACCACAGTTCAAAAGCATCAATTCTACAGGCATTAAAATAGCCATCTAAAAAGAAAAACGAAAATTAAGTATGATTTTGTTTCCCAATTACCCAAAATGAATAGCCGCAGGCCAAACATACATGCACACAGCCAAACTCAACGAAACTGCTTTTGATGCCTCAGGGCCAAGATAAATTCACTCAGCTCCTTGAGTCTAAGCCAGAACCACTTCCTTACCAAAACAGAGAAGTTCTTAAGCTACAACTATCAGTTAGAATCACCATGAAGTTTGCTGAGAATCAAAACTAATGACAAATCTAATGTTATGTTTAGAGCTGCCTGTAGAAATATTGCTGATGATTTGTATTATAAATAGAAATAAAATCACTAGCTTGATCTTTTTAAATTGAAGGGCTGTGAAAGATGACATCAAGAATTATGGCCTGTTTTCCAAGTAATAGCTATAATTCTACAACTTGTATAATCTGACAACTGGTACACAATAGGTATAATCTTTCAACTGGCTAACCATGAAAACTTATCACTAGGAAATGTTCTTTCAAAATAAGCTCAAAAACATAATGTTTTGAAATGGTTTTAATTTACAACTGAAGACGCTTATGGGGCTTTTCTCTTTGGTAAACCTTTATGTTGAAATATATATACATTAAACAGTTCTGTATATATACACAGTAACCACACAGCTCAACACATTTTGATCACCTAGTTCAGGACTGAGAGCATTATCAGCATCCTGGAAGCATCCTCCATCTCTATCAATCATCCTCAATCATTATTCCTGCAAAAGTAACCGATATTCTGATTTCTGTCACCAAAGATTATTTTTGCTTGTTATTAAACTTTATATAAAAATTGAATCATATATTATCCTATAATATGTACTCTTTTGAGTCTGGCTTTTCTGTTCAATATTTTAACTGCAAGAGTCATCCAAATTTTTACTTATTGCCATAGTTTGATCTTTCTTTGGTGCTATAAAATATTCCATCACAGAATACATCACAATGTACTATGGATTTGATAGACAGTTGGGTTATTTCCAGTTAGGGACTCTTACATATAAACCTAATATAAATGTTCTGTATATGTTTCTGATGAATGCATGGGTGCGTGCTAAGTGGCTTCAGTCGTATCCGACTCTTTGTGACCCAATGGACTGTAGCCCATCAGGCTCCTCTGTCCATGGAATTCTCCAGGCAACAATACTGGAGTGGGTGGCTATTGCCTCCTTCAGGGGATCTTCCTGACCCAGGGATCAAACCCATGGCTCCCATGTCTCTGGCATTGGCATGCGGGTTCTTTACCACTAGTGCCACCTGGGAAGCCCTACTGATGAGTATATATCTGTATGCATTTCTGTTGGTTGTATATGTTTATGACATGAGGTATATATTTAGCTTTAGTAGATATTTCAAATAGTGTTCTATAGTAGTTGCAGCAATTTACATATCCCCAGCAGGGTGGTAGAGTATTAATTGTTCTATATCCTTACCAATACCTGGTGTTATTTTTTTTTTTTCTCATTTTAGTCATTTTGGCAGGTGAATAGTATTATGTTATTGTGGATATGACATGCATTTCTCTTTTCAGTGTTCTTTCATAGGAAAGACTCGCTTATATTCCTCTAAGTGCATACTGAGGTCATTTGCCCATTTTATTTGGGTTGTCTTCTTATTTCTTTACTTTATTATTATTTATTAATACAAGTTCTTTACATCCATATTAAATATCTTTGTTCCTCTATGACTTGAGTTATAACCTTCATAGTATATTTTAATGAATAAAATGTCTTAATTTTTAACAAAACCCAATTTATCAAGCTCTTTCTTTATAGTTAGTGCTTTTGTGTCCTTTTTAGAAAGCTTTGCTCATTATGCTAAGTGAAATAAGTCAGGAAGAGAAAGACAAAGATATTTATATGTGGAATCTAAAAAACACAAAAAACTAGTGAATAAAACAAAAAAGAAGCAGACTAACAGATATAGAGAGCAAACCAGTGGTTACCAGTGGGGAGAAGAAAAGGGGGAAAGGCAATATAGGGGTAGGAGATTTTAAAATAGAGTTATTAAGAGATTATATGAACTTACATGTGTGAAACTTTTTAAAATTGTAAAGCACAATAGAATTTAAAGAATCTTTAAAAAATAATAAAATTTTTTAAAATAAAATTTAAATAATAGAAAGCTTTGCTCAATTCATGGTCATGGTAATCTTGTCCTATGCTAATCTTAACCTTAGTTTACTTTTCACATTTAAGAATATTACATTTAAGCATTCCACATTTAATTAAGCTATTAAATCCATCTGAAATTAACTTTGTATATAAGATAGGAGTTAAGGTTCATTTTTTACCACATGGATAATCCAGTTTAATTAATCTAGCTCAATTCATCTTTTAAAAGCTTTTCTTGAAAATGCATTTGCATTGAAAGTCAAGTGACTGCATGTGTAGGTATTTCTGGACTTGCTGTCTTGCTCAATGATCTATTTGTCTATCTCTGTGCGAGAATCATACTGCTTTAATTATAGTCGTTTGATAAGTACTGGTATCTATTGACATAAATCCTCCAACTTTGATCTTCTTCAAGATCGTCTTAACTGTCTAGATCATTTAATTGGACAGAAAATCTTTAGAGTTAGTTTATCAATTTTCAATCAAAGAAATGCTGGTGCAATTTTGGTTGGGATTGCATTAAATCTACAGATCAATTTAAAGAGAACAGACATCCTTGCATTGCTTATTCCAAATCCATTGAAATGGCATATCTTTTATTTTGGCATTCTTTCATTTACCTAAATAATATTTTGTAGTTTTCTGATTATAGGTTTTCAATATTTGATTGATTTACTCCTAGTATTTAATGTCTTATGCCATTGTAAAGAATAGTATTTTGAAATAAATATATCTGCATGCTTATTGTTATTATATAGAAAAACAATAGTTTTTTCTTTCTTTTTTTTTTATTTTATTTTTAAACTTTACAAAATTGCATTAGTTTTGCCAAACAATAGTTTTTTCATATTTACCTTCTATTCAGCAACCATGCTAATTTACATGATAAGTTTCTTTTGGATATTATATGTACACAATCACATCATATATCTCCAAAAAATGACATTTCAAAAATTTCTAATTATTATAACTTTTGTTTTTTTGTTCTATTGCACTGGCTAAGCAGTCCTGTACAATACTGAATAGAAATAAGGATACTGAACATCTCTGTCTTACTCCTAACTTTGGGAGAGAAGGAATTTACTATCTCCCCATTAAGTCATCGGTATTCCTGGCAGCTCAGCGGTAAAAGAATCCACATGCAATGCAGGAGACATGGGTTCAATGCCTGGGTCTTCTCCCTGGAGAAGAAAATGGCAACCCACTCCAGTATTCTTGCCTGGAAAATCCCATGGACAGAGAAGTCTGGTGGACTACAGTTCATGGGGTGGCAAAAGAGTCAGACACGACTTAGCAACTAAACAACAACAAAAATTAAGTGGTTAGCTGTAAGTTTTTAAGAGATATCCATTAATAGCTTAAGAAAATTTCTTTCTATATCTAGCTCCTAAGAGATTTTAGCATGAATGGGTGTTGAATTTTATCAAATGCTTTTTCAGCATTTATTGAGATGATCATATGGTTTCTCATATCCTTTTACTGTCATATCTCATGATGATTGGTGTTTAATATTAAATCAACCACACATTCCCAGAATAAACTTAACTTGGTCTTGATGTGCTTGATTTGCTAATATTTTATGTAAGATTCTTGAATCTATATTTATATAAGAAATTGGTTTTAAATTTCCCTTCTTGTAATAACCTTGCTAGGTTTTGATTTCAAGGTTATGCTGCCCTCATAAAATGAGTTGGGAGACACTTTTTCTTTTTCCATTTATATGTCTTTTTTCCTAGATGATGGCCCTTCATGAGCCTCAAATAAAAGTCGAAGGTATTTATGAGGGGCTCTCCCTGGCAAGCCTGAATTCCAGTTACTCCTCAGTACTGTCAGATTGCCAGAATATCTGCAGCTTAGCTTTTTAGTGTCTTAGCAACTGCATTCTGCTAGATTTCTATGTGTCTCATCCTGTGAACATTCAGCTTACAAATAATCAAATAACTCAAGGGGAAACTGCACACAGAATGCTGGATTCACATCTCTGCAGATTCTCTTCTCAGCACAAAGACCTTTCTAGTCCTACTTGTCTTATAGCTCTAAGGTCCAATTTTTTTGTATCCCTTTCCCAGAGAGGCTGCAAGATCTCAAAGGTGCTGCTTTCTTTTCAGCCTCCGTGCCATATCCTGAGGGGTGAAAGCAGCAATGGATGTAGGATTCATCTCAACTGTTTTCTTTCTCTGGCTTCTCAGCCCTTCAAGTCCTGGCTGTCTCAATTGTTCTCCAGTGATGCCATAAATATTTCTGTTTGTTTATCTTGCATTTTTTTTATCCAGCTCTTTGGCTCAGTATCATCAGAAAGACGAGTCTGGTAAGAACTAATCCATCATAGCTAGAATCAGAAGCTGCTGAATAGAGCTCTAAAATAGACAACCTCGCAGCATCCCTTCCCACTCTGTCACTTCACATCTGGGAACAAACTACTTTTTAGCTTAGGTCAGAAGTTTGTGCCCCACTCAGGGGCAGAATGAAAGATTTTGTCTCACTCTCCTGAGCCCCGATGTTCTTCAGTGACTGAGAGTCATCTTCATGGTCTACTGGTGTTGCCTCATTAACAGGCCTATTCACAGGGCATAATTTTAACCAAATTGGATTGCTTAATTTTGCTCAATTGACACTAAAACAGGAGATACATTTTAAGTTTGTTTGGGGTTTTTTGTGTGTGTGTGTGTTTTTTTTTTAACAGCTACCATTTCCTTCTATACAGTGGAAGGATAAAATATTAACTCATAAATCAAGAATTTGAATCTACCACCTGAGCAAGAACAACTTACATACCTATGATTGCTTCATTACCTGTAATTCAACAGTTACAGTATTTCAAGAGATGTTGATAGCACAAATTTCTTCCACATGAGCCCAAACCTATGTCCTGTTAATGTTGACCATACACAGTCAGAAATTAAAATAGAGTCAAGAGTACTCCTCTGGACAATCTATTTACTTATTTATTTTAAAGGAATAAAATATCCATTGGCTGGAAATACTATTCTGGCACTTGCCTACGAATAGCATGGAGACAAGTTTACCTAATCTATAATAACTCTTTTATAAGTTTAAAAATTAACTTTGAACTTCTGGTTTCCTAAATCCTACAGTAGAAAAAAAAATGGCATGACACTGAAAACTTATTGTCATTCATTTCTGAATAGCTATGAAAAAGGATAAAAATAAGGGGTTAGAAGACCTGGGAAGGGGGAAAAGGCAGTAATTGCTTAAGAAGGTGCTCGGTCCCTGGTTCTAGATTGTTTATATCTTGTTTCTAAGCCTATCTCCTCAGCACCTCTCTCCCCACTTTATAGCTTTTGGTTTTCCTGGAAGGGCTCACTGTCATTGAACACTAAAAACTACTGATTTGAACTGCTTTGCCAGGGCACTTCAGTCATGCTGGTCAAGTCTTTAATGGCTGAGATTACCTGTGATTCAGCCATGACAAATATCTTGTTTTAGCTCTACCAACAGTAAATAACAAATTCTGGGACCATCTTCATATGCAGCTCTTTATTGAAGACATGACCAAAATATCACAAGCCTATTTAGAGTAGGTAACAGGTGCAAACATGTCACATTTCTGCTTTGGAACAAGGGATGAATTAATAACTATCCAATGCTAATTTCCTTCCTAAGAATCTCTAATTAGATAATACCATGAAATCAACTAATAGTAAGGAATTGGTATGTCACCTGTGGATGGACTATGCCACAGTATGAGAAAAACCAGATGTTCTCTTAAAGAATTTCTGAGACACTTGGAGAGTAAGAGAAAAAATTGAAAAAGAAGAGAAAGTAATTTCTCTAAGATTTTAAATATCAAACCAACAGACATGCATTAAAAGCTGTAGGGGATACAAAGACTTGTAAAACACACTTCCTCGCCTTTAGAAATTCATGGACTAATTAGGAAACATCTGTGGATCAAACACTGATAATGCTCACAGGCATTCACAGGAGCTGGGAGCCTTCTCCCAAGTCTGACCACACTCATCCGTCTATGTAACTATTAATATTGTTAATTTGAAGAAGCGGGTGACAGAGGATGAGATAGTTGGAATGGCATCACAACTCAATGGGCATGAGTTTGTGCAAACTCCAGGAGATAGTGAAGGACAGGTAAGCCTGGCGTGCTGCAGTCCATGGGGTCACAAAGAGTCGGATATGACTGAACAACTGAACAACAACTACACAACTACACTGTGAGTTTCTTGAGGACAGAAGCTCTGCCTTTTTCATAAAGCTTAAATCAGCATTTCATAAATTTTGTAAAATAAAAAAAAAGGTTTTTGATGTAGCCAGGGCAACTCTGGAAAACTCCTTTTCAGAACAAATTTACTGTTTCCAAGTATATATGCACATGTGAGGAAAGAGGATCCATTCGGATGCCTTGGGGTACAGCGGAATGTAAAACTGGTTCTGTGGGAGTACTATTAACATCAGGAGGGAGAGACAAAACTGCCATTCACACTACATTCTTCTTCCAAAAAGATTCTTCTGCATATGATTCAGAAATTATCTGTGAATGACTCACAAAAATTGTCAAGTTAATGTGGGTTTAGTTAGTGCTGCCAAACCTTCTATTTGAGCACTTGGATTTTTACTTGGGGGATGACAATTAATGCCCCTCAACCTTCCCAAGGGAGAAGGAAATGGGAACCCACTCCAGTATTCTTGCCTAGAGAATCCTGTGGACAGAGGATCCTGGTGGGCTGCCATCTATGGGGTCGCACAGAGTCAGGCACAACTGAAGTGACTTAGCAGCAGCAGCAGCAACCTTCCCAGTCTGACTTATATAATGAGAATGGTGTTCCTACAACTGGAGCAGAATGTTAATTCCCCAAAATGGAAGTCTATGTAAAAAATAAATAAAATTCAAATAGGTCAAAGGAGATAATGGTTACTTCATTAAGTGAGAAGTTCTGAGTACATATATGTGCACACTTATATATATGTGTCTAAAGTATTTTTAAATCAACTTTGCTATGCTTCCTTCTCCTGTCATTTAAAATCACCTGAGGCTTAAGAGGTTATTCCTTTTTTTTGATGTAGTCCTTGCTTGAGAAAATTCTTTCTTGTGTTATCATGACAAAAACCTCAGGGCCTAGGTAAAGAGCTCCCTTCCCTATGGGTTGTTATAGTTGTTGGCTTTCAGAAGCATTGAGTTCTGCTACTGAAGAATGTGTAAGTTTCTCTAAAGTTTAGATAACTGTCACTAAGACAATGTCTGTTTATAACAGCAACTCCAAAGATATCAACTGGAATTAACTACCTCTGCAATTATTAGTAATTAAAATCTATTAATAAAAAAGCAGAAAGGCATTGAAGAATTACTTGAAAAAATTAATCTGTTATTAAGAAAAGTAAAATATATAAAAATAATGAATACAGGAAATGTTCATGAGTCTTATAACTCTGGTTTTCAGTTTATGTATCAAATACATCTTAGTTGTTCTGTGGGACTGAAAGTGATTAAAAGCTAAGGCCCTCAGTCATTAGGAAAGATTTTTTAATACAAGGAACTTGTACTAACTACTTGAAGTAACATCAAGGCCTATTCCTATCTATATCTGTTGCAAATGTACCTAGACATGTGTATGCCTTTAATACAAACATATATTATGCTCTACAGTTAGAGCTGTGCTAATAGTACATGTGTTTTTCTTTTTAAATTTTACTTCAGAGGAACTGAGGTTTTATGACTTGGAAAGATCATTGCCTTTCAGGTTCAACTTGTTAAGAAAGAAAAGAATTGTTTAAGGCAGTGATGCTAGAGAAAGCTTTGTAAATTACAGCACATTTGAAAATATTAATACTTCAAAGTAAAACATGTTACCTTCTCTTTATTGTAATAGAAAAGGCTTTGGATTGAATTTCTGTTATAATAAGCCACCGCCAGCCTGCAGTGCTCAAAAATGAGGTAATATACAGCATGCTAGGTGTAAAAGTCAGAGGTCTTCACACCTATTTTATTGCCCTTAATTCCTCCTTGAAGGATGCCAGTAAAGATGTGCAGACTTCAGGTCGTGATCTTCTCAAGGAGATTGGGAACCACTCAAAGTAAACACTGAAGTCACAAAACCGCAGCATTTCCAGATTGGAAGCTTAATTAGCATCAACTCAGTGACTTTTCCAAGCAGAAGTCTTCTGAATGACAGGCCTCTGACTCCTACCAGGGACAAGAAGCTCACTAATTTGTAGAGTGTTCACTATTAAATTACTCTAATCCAGTTGAAGTCTGCATTTTATTCATCTAACCATTCCTCTTAATTCTTCCCTTGGAAAACATAGATAAAAAATTGAATCCTGTAACCAAATTAAATATTTCAAGTATCAAAAGAAAGCCTCATATCCCCCTAGAGTCATTTATCACACTCAAGACATAGTAAATGATCACAACATTTGCTAGATGAATAAATGAATTGTTTTAGCTTTTGAGCTAAAAATTGAGGCAAGAATGTCAGACTCAAGAAAACTTCTCTTTGTCTTTCTTTCCACCACCTTTTAGTCTCATTTCCCAGACTAATATCACATTAAAACACATTTGCAGATATACTGCTGAATGAGGTTGGTTGAAAAGCACCAGATTAACTGAAAACTCCAAAATATTAAGCCAATAAGTCAATCTGGGCTCTGAATTCTCAGAGTTTTTGATCCACAACAAGTGCAGAAATTCATTAAATCTACCAGAGATGACATTAAAACCAGAAAGCATGGCGGAGGGAAGCTAATTCTTGTGGTCAAGAGACTTTATAATTCTGCTTTTACAAAAATAGGACTAAACCTGTGTTGCTTCAGGTGAGATCTTTGAAAGCAGCTGCCAAGTCAGTGACCTGCAACATTAGCTTTTCAATTCTTCCACTGCTTGTGACCTCAGAAGAACATTCCAGCCTAGTGTGAGTCCTTTGAAGTTAATAGCAACCCCCAACTTAGTTTTTCTGGAGCACAGGGCATTATTTTGGATGAAAACAACTTTTGTAAACAAAAACCAGAAGGTACAAGCTCTCACCTCTGTGTCTGGTAGCAAATGAGCCTGAAAGACTTCTTCAGAGTTGAGAGTAGTGATTGGCCAAGAAAATAGCCTAAGGTCGGGAAGGTTATGTTTGAAATCATCTGGGTCTTGGGTCCATGAGCACACAAGAAAAACAGCTATGGGGTCACTTCCTTGAAAAAGGAAAAACAAGAAGGACTAAAATATAAATCGACATCAAGGAAAGAAAATGAAACACAGCTATTTTGACTTCAATAAATGAAAGCTATAAATTCTCTCTACAAATCACAAAGGCTTCCTCCTTTTTACTCAATTGGTTTACTGTATTTGCTAATTAAATGAGAGCTTTGTCTGAGCCTGCAGCATCAGCGAGGATGCAGAAGGGAAGGCACATCCTCTGTATTTTTTCTGAGGAAGGCAAATATTGCCATTTTGGCATCATGGATCACAACAGTATGTGGCTGATCCTTCACATTCCATATGTTTTGCTCTTTCAAAGCATTTGATTAATAATAGAAAACAAAGATGAACACAGTGGACTTCAGAGTTTTACTGCCTGACTTCACATCCCAGATCCTGTTAGATGACTTGGGAGAAGTCACTTGGCTTAACTTTGTCTCAGTTTTCTTTTCTGTGCAATGGGGTGATATTGCATAGAAAATATTCAGGAAATACCTGAATCAAAATACTTTGGTAGGAGTTTCAAAGAGGTGGTGTGTGTACTTAGTAACCACACTAAAATACTATTATTTCTGTAATAAAAATGCTTATTATTGTATAAATATTTCATGTAATCCAATTATAATTTATAAAACTTTTTATAGCTCTAACTTACTGATAATTATTAAACATATAACATTTTATAAATATAATCACTCATATAATTATTATTACTGTCATCATCATTATTACAGTACCAAGTATTATTAAATCCAAACATCCAGATATTTTTCTGTATTTTACTCTGGGCCTCGAGAACATCTGGGGATGAAGCCAGATGCCTAGGGCTGAGAAAGGCAAGTCTTTTGTTACTAACAGAGAGACAGTCGGCTGGAGCACAGAAACCTCCAGGAAGCAGTTCCCTAGAGGGCAATCATCTCCCCTCTCTCACACCCCTTGCCACATGCACAGCATTCTTCTAATCTCCCAAGGCTAGTGCTGGGCCCAGCTCCTGGGGCTTATTTTGATAAATGTTTCAGGCTACAGAGTGCCAAGAAACTTGATCCCTTTGCTTTTCAAATGCCAAACCTCTACCTGGAGAAAGGAATGCTCAGATCAGTGCACAGAGATGAAAAGTTTTAAGTTAAATATGCAGTTCTCCCCTTAACCTATCGTCTTCTCTGAAAAGTTGAAAGAAAAATATCTTCAGATAAAGAGTGTCGTAAATCACTAGTGGAAAGTTAAACACAATTTAGCAAATGCTCATTTTATCTTGGAAAGCAGGGTTATAATGGAACTACCTTTATGTCTAAAGCCAACAATGTTCTTAAGGGAATTGTGCGTATTTTAATCAAATTATTCTGCAAAGTTCCATAGCTCAGATTCTTTACTAAACTTCTTTCTAAGTTTTTTTAGAAAAAATTTTCTAAACTTTTTATACCTAGCGGTCAAAATAAGTTACACCTGGTTATTGTAAGAGGGATAAATACCATATCATTCTTTTTCACTGGAAGGGAGAACGAATATTTCTTGAGTACCTGCTAAGTGCCGTGTGTTTTACTTATGTTGTCCTATTTAATATAGCAAAACTGCACTGTTTTACAGACAAAAAACCCTGACACTCAGAAAACTCCAAAAAGCTTTCTAAGTTCATAACACTAATAAGAAGAGCAGGTAATAATCCAATGCACAATTTCAAAGCCTAAAAAGAAATCACGTGCTATCACTGTTTAATGATCAATTCTTGCTCATTTATTTGCTTACATGCTTACTGTCTATGTGCCTCTGCAATAATACAGGCTCCGTGGAAACCAGGCCTTGTTTCCATGAGCCCATTAGCCGCAACTCCTGAGCCTCCGTGCCGCAAATACTGAAAGCTCTGCTTCCTAGAGCCCGTGCTCCACACGAGAGGAACCACTGCAGTGAGAAGCCGCACCAACTGCAGAGCAGCCCCTGCTTGCTGCAAGTAGAGAAAGCTCATGCACAGCAACAAGGACCCAGCACAGCCAAAAATAAATACATACATAAAAACTTTAAAAAATGCATGCATGAATGAATAACACAATTCTGCCATGCCCAGAATGAGTCAATAGGAAATCAAGTCGATTCTCACTTTCCCTCTTGAAGTAAACAATGATGGTAATTGTTCCAGTATCCTATGGCATTTTATCATTTGACACACGATAGAAAAGAAATCTTTCCTTCTGTTTTGAAAATACCAATAGTTATCTCGTTACGTCTGGAAAGTACTGTCATTCCCTATGAAGTCTGTCAAAGCACTGAATCCATGCTGTTGAATCCTGAAGAATTTTCTAACTTTGGAAGATTTATCAGAAACTTCTCCTAAAAAGATAGTTTCCAAAATTCTTTTGGTTAATGGTGACAATAGAAGCAGCTGGGGTGATGTGTTTCATGCATTGCTTTAGATTTGATGTCATGTTCCTCTCACAGGTTTCTTCCTTACTAGCTCAGTTGGTTAGACCTTGATATTAAATATAATGAGGTATACGTCATGGGTCCAAACCTCTGGTGGAACAATTAGTTTAAGTTTGTTCCCTGGACAGAGGATTAACTCTGAGCCCCTTCCATTCCCCTTCACTTTGGTTTTGTGCTTCAGAAAGGCCAGGAGAAACACAAAGCAAAACAGATGCTTTCTGGGAGACCAGCAGGAGAGTCATCTCCCCATAAAATCCCCAGATCTCACATTTACACTCCCTCAAAGAGTTATCTTACTGACTCACACTTTATTAACAATTGATTTTATGCATTTCCTAATTAGAAATATAAACAGTGGAACAAACCATCTATAAACAAGCTCATAAATAACCAAGCAACCAGTTTATATAAAATTAAAGATGAAAAAAAAACTTAGAATTTCTAATGACCAGAAGTAGCCCTTCTGAATAAAACTCTTACTATAATACACGAGCTAAGAGCACTTTAATGAGAAAGCAGTTACTTAGGTTATTCTATGGGTGGATACACATTAACATAAATTGCATTCATAAACTCGCAGAAAAGTATTAGTGACTTTAAAAGCAATAAAAAGAAGGGGTCTCATTAACTGAGAAAATTTAGGTCCTGGAGGAGATTGATTCCAGGAGACACAGAGCCCAGTAGTCTAATTCCAATAAAGACTTATTCAATTTAAGTCAAGAGCTGAATAAGAAATTGGACCAGGGTCTGGCCCACAGACAGATGATTCCTTCTGCTGAGAAAATGTGAGGTCTTTAAAATAACTCCAGGTACCCTTAGTTTGATGAACCAAATGTCCAGTATCCTTTTATAAATATAATTTGTTTTTCCTGCTTGAACCTCTGGAGAATGAATGGTTCCACAATTCATCAAGTAAAAAAGGGGAGATGGGTCCAGCTAAATGCCTCTCACCAGCATCTGACTATATCTATCCCAGGTAAGCAAGTGACAGGATCTCATCTCATCCAACAGGAGTGTATCTAGTCTTAGAGTTCATACTAGTCAGTTGCCTTAAAAACTGAGCTCTCTGTTGATTTCAATAAAAGCAGTGAACTTGCAGTTTGCCTGGCTATATTTTTTATTAAAAAGGTGAGAGTGATACTCTACCTAACTTTCTACATTCATTCCTGAGTGGAAAATTAAAGTCTGGATGCCACACTTTTTGAGGCTGTATCTTGGGACCATGTCACAAGTTGACAAAGATATCAGAAAAGTGCTAGGGGTCTCCAGGGACATGGATGCAAAAGGCTATGTTGCCTATTACCCCTCTCTTATTTGGGCCTGTCAGTGGACAGTTTCCCCTGATAGCAGGGGCTGGTTATTCAATGGGGTAGGGACTGAACATGGGAGAACTGGGGGACAAGTTCAGAAAAGGGACCAGGGATACTGAAGTTACTGTTAAGAGAGAAGCTGGGGTAAGATCCTGACTAAACAGAGATGTATGTGAAGTCAAAGACGGCTCGCAGACTAGCAGAAAAATGGAATGATCATAGACCTAGAGATTCAGCAGAGCCAAAGAACAGTTTGCATGGGACTAAAGAATGAGAGAGCCAGAGACGCAATAAGGGAATAGGATAAGAAAGGATGTGATAAGGGAAGAAGTCAGCCAGTTGAAGATCAGCTGAAGATACAGAAAGCTCCCCTAGACTTGAAACAGTTAAGAAGACACAGTCATCTGGAGCAGACTAAAAGGAAGTCTCTTTGGATTTTGTAGAGGGACTTATGTGGAGAGAGTTAACTCTCTCTGGAAAAGGAAGCTTTTTACTTTAGATTTCAGATAACCACAATTTCCTGAAGAAGGCAAGTTATGGTACACTTTCAGTTCCTTTCTAACTTCATGATTCATTCTCTGTTAATTTCAGGCTGTCTTATGTGGAAAAAAATGTCAGTGCCTAGTCTGGCTTTGCTCCCATTCTAGTTTCAAAGAAATGCAAAAGTTGATTATAAAGTCACATCAAAATGCCAGGTTTTCTCATAAATGACTTTACAGCTGTGGCCACCTAAAGCATGACCAGAAAAGTTTGTCTTGGTTTCAAGACAGTTGTTATGAAAGTAGGCTTGATTGGCAGTTGATTATCCACAACTCTGAAGTGAAGAGCCACATGGATAAAGAAAATTCACGTATAACCCCAAAATTTCATGCCAATGTAAACAAGAGAATAAAACCACCAGATAAAATTCCTATCTCCGTCCTGGCTTGCTCTTTGATGGATGTATTAATGAGCAGTGAAATGGGCAGAGGAGTCAGAAGTGGGAGACTGTCTGGGTGAACAAGAACTCTAGCAAATCTATAGCTTGGATAAGAGTATGGATAGAATGTCACAGCAAGAAATCCAGAATCAATGTGACTGATTAGCCGTAGTTTTGCTGTTCAGAAAATTATCTTCCTTATTAACACGACTTAGACCCAGAATGATTTTCATCACTGAACTCAGCTATGGTGTTTTTCTTCTGGCATCCGATCAGTCTGCTGGGGTGATAATTGTTTTGTCCCAAGGATTACTCAACTATATACACACAAACTCTGTACAAACATGGGCCAAAAAAGCATACTTGTCACATAAATAATAAAGCCAAACATGCTAATCTTTTGCTGCGTTTTCAGTGATCCATCAGGGAACTTTTGCCAACTAGACCAGAGTCAAGTCAATGTTATATTTTAAAATGAGAAGAAACTCTAGGCATAAATGCATGCCAGTTTCCTAGCCAACAATGCTGATAGACAAATGTGTCTGTAAGACTAATTCTCTTTATGGAACACAGTGGTCTCTGAACTTTTTGAAATAACTCTATCAAAAAAAAAAAAAAACTGGAGGACTCGTCCCCAGTAAGTATTGGCTATATAAATAAAAATTTTATGTGTATGTGATATCAACCTACTCTAAAAACATGTTCTTGATGCAATAATGTTTAAAAGAATTTAAAATGATATGACCAACAATGAAATAATATTTATGAACGTCATGCAAGTTTTCATATTTCTATACTACCACTGATAATATCCTAATACATAATATTAATATACACTTAGAGTATGATATGTTGTTAAACATAGTAGAGATAAATTCACATTTTTAAATACTTGTGTTGAGAAACTTCCCTGGTTGTCCAGTGGCTAAGACTTCACACTTCTAGTGCAGGAGGCCCAGGTTCGATCCCTGGTCAGGGAACTAGATGCCACATGCCACAACCAAGAGCTTAAAAGTCACAATGAAGACTGAAGATCCCGAGTGCTGCAACTAAGAACTGCCACAGTCAAAGAAAAAATATATATATTTTTAATAAATAAATTAAATAGTTACATCGATACTCAAGATTTTTAATGACTTCTTGTCAGACCTTCTTAATGTGACTGACAAAAAGCTCCTACTAGAAGTGACAACCCTACCATGCTCCTACTTCCTCTTTGATTATTAGTTTTACCTTACATTTGAGCTTTCTGTGCAAGATATTTTAGCAGCCATTTGCTTTGTAACTGTAAAGGTTAATTTAGTAAATACACAAGTGAAAATATATAAATAACATAAAAATATGATCCAAAAATCCACATAAGAGGACAAGGAATTATAATGCACTACAGTATATTGGTAGTAATCAATCACACGAGGGCACCATTCCCAACTGCCCATGATGTGGAATTTCACTTCCTACAACACAGCTTCTCTATCACCTGACAAATGGGCATGTGGGAGGTGAACATCACCATTAGTTCATATACTAAAATTAGCTATATAAGCAACAAAAGAAAAAATAGATAAACTGGGATTCCCCCCAACTTTAAAACTTTTGCACATCAAAGGACACTATCAACAGAGTGAAAAGGCAGCTCACAAAACAGAATATTTGCCAATCATGAATCTGATATGGAATTATTATCTAGAATATATAGAAACTCTCATAACTCACCACCACAACAAAAACAATATGAAGGTGGGCAAAGGACCTGAATGGACATTTTTTCAAAGAAGACATAAAAATAGTCAGTAAGCACATGAAAAAATATTCAACATCGTTAATCATTGGTGGTGGTGGTGGTTTAGTTGCTAGGTCATGTCTGACTCTTAGTGACCCCATGGACTGTAACAGACCAGGCTCCTCTGTCTGTGGGATTTCCCAAGCAAGAAAACTGGAGTGGGTTGCCATTTGTTACTCTAGAGGATCTTCCCAACTCAGGGATCAAACCTGGATTTCCTGCATTGCACATAAATTCTTTACTGACTGAGGCACAGGGAACCCCCATTAATTATTAGGAAAATGCAAATCAAAATTACAATGAAATACTACCTCACATCCATTAGGCTAACTGATATTTTTTAAAAATAACAATTTTTTTTTATTTTAAAACTTTTTTTATTTAAAAAAAATAGCATTTTCTTATACATTCATCTGCTGATGGACATCTAGGTTGCTTCCATGTCCTGGCTATTATAAACAGTGCTGCGATGAACAGTGGGGTACACGTGTCTCTTTCAATTCTGGTTTCCTCAGTGTATATGCCCAGCAGTGGGATTGCTGGATCATAAGGCAGTTCTATTTCCAGTTTTTTAAGGAATCGCCACACTGTTCTCCATAGTGGCTGTACTAGTTTGCATTCCCACCAACAGTGTAAGAGGGTTCCCTTTTCTCCACACCCTCTCTAGCATTTATTGCTTGTAGACTTTTGGATCGCAGCCATTCTGACTGGCGTGAAATGGTACCTCATAGTGGTTTTGATTTGACATAGAAGCAACCTAGATGTCCATCAGCAGATGAATGGATAAGAAAGCTGTGGTACATATACACAATGGAGTAATACTCAGCCATTAAAAAGAATACATTTGAATCAGTTCTAATGAGGTGGATGAAACTGGAGCCTATTATACAGAGTGAAGTAAGCCAGAAAGAAAAACACCAATACAGTATACTAATGCATATATATGGAATTTAGAAAGATGGTAACAATAACCCTGTATACGAGACAGCAAAAGAGGCACTGATGTATAGAACAGTATTTTGGACTCTGCGGGAGAGGGAGAGGGTGGGATGATTTGGGAGAATGGCATTGAAATATGTATAATATCATATATGAAATGAGTCGCCAGTCCAGGTTCGATGCACAATACTGGATGCTTGGGGCTGGTACACTGGGACGACCCAGAGGGATGGTATGGGGAGGGAGGAGGGAGGAGGGTTCAGGATGGGGAACACATGTATATCTGTGGCAGATTCATTTTGATATATGGCAAAACCAATACAATATTGTAAAGTTAAATAAAATAAAATTTTAAAAAAATAGCATTTTTTAAAAATAGTAATGTGTTAGGGTATGCAGATATTAGAACACCCATGCATTGTTGATGGTTATATAAAATGGTTCAGTCACTCTGGAATAGTTAAACATAAAATTACCACATGATCCAGCAATTCTAATTCTAGGTATATACCCAAAAGAATTAAAAACAGACTAAAACAGATACTTAAATGCCAGTGTTCATGGCAACATTATTCATAACAATCAAAAGGTAGAAACAACCCAAATGAATGAACAGATAAACAAATGCATACACCCACGCAGTGGAATATTCAGCCCTAAGAAGAAATGAAATTCTGATACATGCTACAACATGGATGAACTGTGAAAATATAATGCCAAATGAAATACACCAAACACAAAAGGATAAATATCATACACTTCCATTTGTATGAGGTAGCTGGAGTAGGAAAATTCACAGAGACATAAAGTAGAATAGAGGTTACCATGGGCTGATGTAGACCCCTATGGCAGAAAGCAAAGAAGAACTAAAGAGCCTCTTGATGAAAGTGAAAGAGGAGAGTGAAAAAGTTGGCTTAAAACGCAACATTCAAAAAATGAAGATCACGGCATCCAGTCCCATAGACTGGCACATAGATGTGGAAACAATGGAAACCATGACAGACTCTATTTTCTTGGGCTCCAAAATCAGTGCAAATGGTGACTGCAGCCATGAAATTAAAAGACACTTGCTCCTTGGAAGAAAAGCTATGACCAACCGAGATAGCATATTAAAAAGCAGGGACATTATTTTGCTGACAAAGGTCGGTCTAGTCAAAGCTATGGTTTTTCCAGTAATCATGTATAGACGTGAGAGTTGGACTATAAAGATAACTGAGTGCCAAAGAATTGATGTTTTTGAACTGTGGTGTTGGACAGGACTCTTGAGAGTCCCCTGGACTGCAAGGAGATCAAGCCAGTCAATCCTAAAGGCAATCAGTCCTGAATATTCATTAGAAGAACTGATGCTGAAGCTGAAACTCCAATACTTTGGCCACCTGATGCGAAGAACTGATTCATTGGAAAAGACCCTGATGCTGGGAAAGATTGAAGGCAGGAGGAGAAGGGGATGACAGAGGATGAGATGGTTGGATGGTATCACCAACTCTATAGACCTGAGTTTGAGCAAGCTTTGGGAGTTGGTGATTGACTGTGAAGCCTGGCATGCTGCAGCTCATGGGGTCACAAAGAGCTGGATGTGACTGAGCAACTGAACTGAGCTGAACTGACGGGCTGAGGGGAAGGGGATCACCTCCCAGACATTGAAAGGTTTAGGTTTGACTTGGGATTGTCATACACATGATACCTCTAGGGTTTTAGAAGTGCATGGCACAGTGGTGCCCTAAAGTGTTGTTTAGATAAGAGGGTGAATGGGTCTGAAGTCTAACTTGTGCTGCACTCCCTAAGCCATGTGCTTTGGAGGAAGGTTACATCCTGTTGGAGGAAGAGGTGCACTGTTTAAATCATTTTGAAACAGTATACAAAGTCATCCCATGTGTAATGACTTCTTGTTATTACTACCTGCGTTCAAAACCCCACAGTGGGAACAAACAGTTTCAGGATTTCATACTAATATTCAAGTGCATCTTTCTTGGCATATCTAGAAATGGTTAAGTTTGCCAGTTGACGTACCATCTTGTTAGTCAAGACACTAAAAATCTGTTATTTTTTTCTGAGTCAAAAATGGTAACAAAAAATTGTTGAATGGGGCATAGGGGTCTTAAGACTCCAAGATCAAACTCACACTCCTAATTAGTTAATTAATCAAAATGTATTGCAATTTATTCTGTGCCAAGTAAATGGATACCAGGGGCTAAAAGGTGAAGTGAGGTCTCCAAATTCACACAGGCGATTACTGGGGAAACCAGCATGAGAACCCGCAACCCCAAGCAGATCAGACTCCTGCTGCAGACAGTGAGTGTGATGTTCCCCAGGCGGGGGAAATCAGCATGTGGGATCCAGTTCAGGCGTGGCTGGGACTACTGGGCTCCACAGAGCAGTATGTTAGCACTCTCAGTGTAGGCTGAGATGTTTATGACATCTTCACATGAAGTAGAGGAAAGAAATTAATAAACTAAGAAAAATGTGATATCACCATCATGTCATGTCATTTTGTGTGGGCTCCTGTATTCCGCTTTTCTCAGAACATTTCACAGTATCTACTATTTTGGATCTGCCAAAGGCAAAGGATACTTTGTCTTATGTACATGTATAATACAATGCATGAACTGTACATAGATATTTATATATTTATTTTCCTCTCCATTTACATAATCAATCATACTTGCTCTAAAAACTCATGTTACGTAGTGAGTGTTTTGGAATTTCAAATGTTTTCCAAAATGAGGAAAACAAAACCCACTTCCCTTAATAAGCTGTTTCTGGCTCATTTTTAAATATAACATGTAAATATAACAAATGAATCTGGAGGAAAGAAACAAAACTAAGAAAAATATATATATATATACACACACACATATATATGTATGAAAAAGCAAAAAAGTGTTAGTTGCTCAGTTGTGTCCAACTCTTTGCGACCCCATGGACTGTAGCCTGCCAGGCTCCTCTGTCCATTGGATCTCCCAGGCAAGAATACTGGAGTGGGTAGCCATTCCCTTCTCCAGGAGATTTTCCTGACCCAGAGATTGAGCCCAGGTCTCCTGCATTGCAGGCAGATTCTTGACCATCCACGTCAACAGGGAAGCCCTGAAATTATATATATATTTATATTTATATTTCCATTTGATTGATAATTCTCATTCCTTCTCTCCTACTCTCTACTCATCCTCATGTGTTTATGTTATTTCTGATTTTCTGTAGGCTATAAGCTAAACCACTGACAAACACTGGCCAGGTTAAACCATGTTACAGGAACAATGAGAAGGGCCCAATTTCTCTGAAGAGTCATGAAGTGAAAAATCTTCACCACTGGATGACATTATTTCATGGCAATTGAAACCAGCCTGCCCCTAATGATCAGGAGCCATGCCTTCCCCTGCCACCTTCCACATGGAACCAGTTTATGTGCTCTCTCCAGGAATGGTGCAGAGCTGGGAAAGTCTTCCAAAGGTCACCTATTCCTAAGGCTTCCAGGCAGTTCTCTAAAGCATTCCAGAATTTTTATTCCCCAATTCTTTAAAATGCTCTGAGCAACTGACAGATCTCTGATGTCTACAGGAAAAAATGTTAGAGTCAATGAGTCTTAATTCTACTCTTACGCCAATCTCTGTTTAAGGCAAGGATCCCTTTTAAAGTCAAATTCAGCTTTTGTTTTCTTTATTCCTGCATTCTGATAACACTTTAGGAAGCTGGTATTAAGGGGAGGCCAGACCACAGATTAAAATAAGAATTATGTCCATTTTGAACAGAGACTTTGAGACAACAAAATGATCATTTAGTGTCTATATTAGATTCCTTCCTGAATTCAGCCTTTAGGCAATCGGTTTACTAAAGGATTCTAAAAGCATTTGGCCTTTATATGAATGGGAGGAAGCTCCACAGAGTTTCAAACTATAATGAAATCAGAAGGGTCATAAACCTTGTGCTGTAGACATTAATTAAGGGCCAGCTTACTCCACAGCAGAGGAAATGCTGGGATAGCAGGTGTGTTTGGGGGAGGTACACGACTGCCTGGGAAGCAGCTGGACTTGGCAGCCCTTGGACTGAGAACAGAGAGACAACAAATTCCTAGCATAGGGGCAGTTTGGCCATTCCTTTGACCCCTGCATGCCTTAACTAAACTCCTTTGTTTCTTGTCAATTCTCCCTCAACATGCAAAAAAACATGTTTTCCTATCTTTCAAAGAAAATAAGTCTGCTTCTCATTCTCTCTCCTCCACCACACCTGGACTGGACCTCATTTGTCTTGAGGCAGAAGAAGGCTCAATGCAACACGTGATCATATTTAATGGTCTCCAAAATTACTTCTGTGAAACATCTACCTACTTGCCACGGCTTGATTTACTGCATCGCCTGGAAATAACAAATGTAATTACTTTGGAATCAACATAATATGAGGCCAGATTGCCTTAACATTCCTTTCGCTTGAGAGGAGCTTAATATGAATGAGAACCAGCTGTCTGTCATCATGTGCATTTGGTCAGCTTTCATAACTGATGACAGATACGGCTCTTTTGGAAAATACTTTAAAGTCACATAATTGTAATGGCCATTTTTTTCTCTGACAGCTTTCATACCTACGATGAATCATGTAAAGCACAGGTATCTTACCTGAAACCAAGAGATAACTCAGTGTTTTCAAATGGTTATCTCCCCTGGAATTGTTTCCCCCAGGCTTATGTTTTGGATTTCTTTAATAAAAGGAATAGTGTGTTCTTATTCAAGAAGAGAAAACAATGAAACTTGTGACTTCATAATGAGAGAAATTCCCTAAAGCTTTGAATGGCAAGAAGGGTCTTCAGAGCATGTGTGTATAGTGTGTGTGTATAAATGTTGATTTAATTAGCCTTTATTTCATATCTACTAATTTTCAGACACTCTGTCAAATGATAAAATTTTTTAAATGAACTAACATTTTGGGGGTCTCTACACTATCTACATTCACTTTCTTATTTAACCTTCACAGGAACTGCACTTTGTGAGTTAGGTAATAAGACCTGCTTCTTTGCAAAGAGAACGCTGAAGGTTAGTGACATGAGTAACTTCCCCAAGGTCACAGAACTAGTTAGTAATGAAGTTGAAAGTAGGATCTAGGCCTCATTGATTCAAGTCAGTAAGAAAACCCTTAATGAAAGAATTGAGAAAAATTGGCAAATGCAACTCATTATACAAAACCTGCTATCTCTATAAGGTAACAACTAATTAGCATAATACAGAAAGTTGATCCCATTTGTAAATCAGAGTACTGAGAGTATGACAGACTTTCAGTAGATCAATGAAACCAGAGTACAACTGCATGTGTGGATATTTGATATATGACAGAGGTGTAATTACAATGGAAAAAGGAAGGGCTAATAGACAGGTGTGATCAGAAAATAAGATATCCATATGATTCCCTACATAATACTGCTGCTGCTGCTGCTAAGTCACTTCAGTCGTGTCCAACTCTGTGCGACCCCAGAGACGGAAGCCCACCAGGCTCCCCTGTCCCTGGGATTCTCCAGGCAAGAACACTGGAGTGGGTTGCCATTTCCTTCTCCAATGCATGAAAAATGAAAAGTGAAAGTGAAGTCGCTCAGTCGTGTCCGACTCTTAGCGACCCCATGGACTGCAGCCTACCAGGCTCCTCTGTCCATGGGATTTTCCAGGCAAGGCTACTGGAGTGGGTTGCCATTGCCTTCTCCTACTTAATACTACATACATATTAAAAATAACCCAGGGAGATTAAAAACCTAAATGTGAAAAGCAAACCTTTAAACACTCTAGAAGAAAATAAAGGAGACAAAATGATGTTAAAGTATATTCTTAAAACACAGAAAAGCACAAATGACATAATGAAAGATTACTAGATACACTATATTAAAAATAAGCTTTTTTTACAACAAAATTCAATTACAAATAGTGAAAATGCAAGTCACAGACTGGGAGAAAATATTTGCAACACATATACCTAGAATTAGCACCCAGAACATATAAAAAATGTATGGAAATCAATCACCCAACAGAAAAATGGGCAGCTCACAAAACCGGAAATCCACTGGTCACTTAATATGTGAAAAGATTTTTAACCTTATTAGGAATGAGGTAAATAAAATAATGAGGGATCAGTTCACAATTACCAAATTGGCAGATTTTTAGAGTATGAAAACACCTATTATCGGCCAGATACAACACGAAAGGAATTTTCATTTACTGCTGATAGAACTGGAACAACCACTTGGGAGCATGATTCAGCATGTCTAGAAAAGGTGAAGATACACACAGCCTCATACCTAGTAATTCTGCTCATGTGTATATATCTTAGAGAAACTCTCTAACATGCACATAAGAAGAAATTTAAAAATGCTACTTGCAGCTATGTTTATGGAAACAAAACAACAGATAGCCCAACATATTTAAATTTTAAAAGGATATATTTTGATAGATTCATAAAATGTAACACTATTTTAGCAACTAAAATGAATAAACTAAATCTAGCTATTTATGGCAACATGGATAAATCTCAAAAATATAACATTGACAAAAGAAAGTTGCAAAGCATTTGTACAGTCTAATATATACAGTCCAAAAACAAGCAAAAACATATTATCAAAACAACTTATGGAAATTTATGCTTTACTGAACAGTGAAAGATTGTTTATTTAACAGTATAAAATCATGCATACAAAAAAGAAAAAACACTAGAAGCGCTTCTCTCTGAAGAGAGACAGATAGGAATGCAATCAGGGGGTTTCAAATCAGGGGCTTTGAATTTTTTCTTTAAAAAAAAATCTGAAATGAATATGGCATTGGCTGTTGTTGTTTACGCACTAAGTCATGTTCGATTCCTTTTGTGACCCCATGGACTGCAGCCCACCAGGCTCCTCTATCCATGGGATTTCCCAGACAAGAATACAGAAGTGGGTTACCATTTCTTTCTCCAGGGGATCTTCCCAACCCAAGGAAAGAACCTGCATCTCCTGCTTGGCAGGTGGATTCCTTATAACTGAGCCACCTGGGAAGCCCATGGTGTTAGTAGATGATGTAAATCAAGAGACAGAAAAGAGGAATGAGGCAGGAGGGAGAGAGGGATGGATAAAAGGAAGGAAGAAAGGAAACACAGCAGGGGTGGGGCAGGAAGGGAAAGAAGAAAAAATATTTAGAGAGTATAAAACTCTAGATCAAATCATTGAGATTCTGTCTTTTCAGGGTACAGTCATTTAAATTTTAAAAAGATTAAAAGAGAATTTCCAGGCTTTTTGAAACATAATGAACAAATGGAGCTAGTTATGAGATGAATTAATATAACTCACTAATTTAGGTCAACTAGGGGAAGATCCACTGGATCATGGAAAAAGCAAGAGAGTTCCAGAAAAACATCTATTTCTGCTTTATTGACTATGCAAAAGCCTTTGACTGTGTGGATCACCACAAACTGTGGAAAATTCTGAAAGAGATGGGAATACCGGACCACCTGATCTGCCTCTTGAGAAACCTGTATGCAGGTCAGGAAGCAGCAGTTAGAACTGGACATGGAACAACAGACTGGTTCCAAATAGGAAAAGGAGTATATCAAGGCTGTATATTGTCACCTTGCTTATTTAACTTATATGCAGAGTACATCATGAGAAATGCTGGGCTGGAAGAAACACAAGCTGGAATCAGGATTGCCAGGAGAAATATCAATAACCTCAGATATGCAGATGACACCACCCTTATGGCAGAAAGTGAAGAGGAACTAAAAAGCTTCTTGATGAAAGTGAAAATGGAGAGTGAAAAAGTTGGCTTAAAGCTCAACATTCAGAAAACTAAGATCATGGCATCTGGTCCCATCACTTCATGAGAAATAGATGGGGAAACAGTGGAAACAGTGTCAGACTTTATTTTTTGGGGCTCCAAAATCACTGCAGATGGTGACTGGAGCCACGAAATTAAAAGACGCTTACTCCTTGGAAGGAAAGTTATGACCAACCTAGATAGCATATTCAAAAGCAGAGACATTACTTGGCCAGCAAAGGCCCATCTAGTCAAGGCTATGGTTTTTCCTGTGGTCATGTATGGCTGTGAGAGTTGGACTATGAAGAAGGCTGAGCGCCGAAGAAATGATGCTTTTGAACTGTGGTGTTGGAGAAGACTCTTGAGAGTCCCTTGGACTGCAAGGAGATCCAACCAGTCCATTCTGAAGGAGATCAGCCTGGGATTTCTTTGGAAGGAATGATGCTAAAGCTGAAACTCCAATACTTTGGCCGCTGCATGGGAAGAGTTGACTCATTGGAAAAGACTCTGATGCTGGGAGGGATTGGGGGCAGGAGGAGAAGGGGACGTCAGAGGATGAGATGGCTGGATGGCATCACTGACTCAATGGATGTGAGTCTGGGTGAACTCCGGGAGTTGGTGATGGACAGGGAGGCCTGGCGTGCTGCGATTCATGGGGTCGCAAAGAGTCGGACACGACTGAGCGACTGAACTGAACTGAACTGAGGGGAAGATCAATTTGAATTAGGTCCAGAAATTTTGAGAATTTAAAGGCATGCAATTATAAAACTTACTCTATGCCTACAGCTCTTCAAACTAATTGTAACAGTTATCCTTTTTGTGGGTGGCAGGTTTTTGCCTTGAAACGTGAAGCACTTTGGTCTCTGTGTACCCACTCCCCTCTCTCACTTGTACCCCAATGGCAATTTTCCTTCCTTTCATCCAGAAACAATAATTCAAAAAAATCTATGAGCTAAGTGCTAATTTAAAAAAAATCTGCATGTGTATATTTCCCTTTACTATTATTCTATACATACTGTTTTTAACCATTTACCTTGGGGCTTCTCAGGTGGCACTAGCGGCAAAGAGCCTGCCTACCAATGCAAGAGACATAAGGGATGAGGGTTCAACCCTTCCTGGTTTGAGAAGATCTCCTGGAGGAGGTCATGGCAACCCATTCCAGTATTCTTGCCTGCAGAATCCCCATGGACAGAGGAGCCTGGAGGGCTACAGTCCACTGGGTCACAAAGAGTCAGATATAACTGAGGTGACTTGTTATATATAATAGAAATAATTGCTGAACAGTGAAACACTGTATTTTTATCAAAATAAGATAATACTCTCAATATTCCTATACTTTTCCAGTTCACATTCACTATCTTTATTTCAAAAAATGTTCATCTCACCTTATATCAGAACTTAAATTCTATTCATGGACCAAATGTTCCATTTAAGACTGATCTATATAAATCAAGCCCACACACTGTACCTAGCTGTTTTATTCCTTGTGCCTCTTCTTATGTGGAACAAACCCTTTATTTTAATGACTGAACTGTCATCTTACAGGATATACCACCTTTGAATTCATCTGATTTCTTCTCTGTAGTGAAATTTAGCTTGTTCCTTACTTCATAACTGAGAGCTATAAGGATAAGCTCTGTGGATTTAAGTTAACCACATGTGGCTACACAGTATCATAAGTAATGTTACCTACTTCATTTTACATCATCTAAGAAAACACAGTATACTATCTAATTGCCTACCATTGATGATACTAAGATTAACCACTAGATTAGGGTGGTGATAATTTGATTTCTCTATTTAATAGCAGTATTTTCCCCTTTACAACCTGAAAGTAATCTGTGTAGTGTTACTCTGGGGTTAAACAAGTGTTTCATCATAAACCTTCACTAAATTGATAACTGACAACTGATAATCCTCCTGAATTAGTAATTTCATTACATCACTGGTCTAGATAACAAGGAATAAAACAAGTGAAAATCAATGCTCTCAGGGAGTTTATCATCTATTGCAAGAAAGGCATCAATAAACATTAAAAATTAGAAAAATACATAAGTCAACTCTACTTCAATTTTTAAAAATTAGAAAAATGTTGCATGAAGTATGTCATGTGCTGAAGAGTGCTATAGAAACAAATTTAGCTGGGAAGCAGTGAGGACCTTCCCTGATCACCTATGGAGAGATGGCCTCACAAGCAAGCGTTGCCCCTCATACTTGTGGTCTATCTCACCTAATATATTCAACTCAGAACAACTCAGGGTTCTGAGAGTAAGAGTATATGCTAGTTTTCTGGGGGTAATGTAACAAAATACCACAAATTCAGTAGCTTAAAACAACAGAAATTTCTTTTCTTGCAGCTTCTGACCTTCTTGGTAGCTGCACGCAGTCCTTGGTTTGGAGACACACCTCTTCAGTCACTTCAAACACCACCTCTGTCTTCTCTTGAGCTCCCATTCTGTGTCTCAAGGCTCCTTTTCCTTTCTTTTATAAGATGCCAGAACTGAACTGAGTCACAGGATTCAGGGCCCACTCTAAAACCAGGATCATCTCATCTCAAGATCCTTTATTTAACCACATCTGCCCACATGCTGTTTCCAAATAAGATCACGACTTCAAGTACCAGGACTTCCCTGATGGCTCAGATGGTAAAGAATCCACCTGCAATGCAGAAAACCTGCATTCAATACCAGAGTCAGGAAGATCTTCTGGAGAAGGGAATGACAACCCGCTCCAGGATTCTCACCTGGAGAATTCCATGGACAGAGGAGCCTGGTAGGCTACAGTCCACGGAATCACAAAGAGTTGGACACAGCTGAGGGACTAACACTTTCACTTTCACAGGTATCAGGGGTATCTTATCTTATTGGGACCATATTCAACTAAATAAAAAGGCGACAGAATGTGTTAACTATAATCAATGGACCAAGAGAGTATAATACAGGCTTCATCTCTCCTTCTTAAGGATGAAGGGAAATCAGATACGAAGGGAATATTTCATGCAAAGATGGACTCAATAAAGAACAGAAATGGTATGGACCTAACAGAAGCAGAAGATATTAAGAAGAGGTGGCAAGAATACACAGAAGAACTGTACAAAAAAGACCTTCATGACCCACATAATCACGATGGTGTGATCACTCACCTAGAGCAATACATTCTAGAAAGTGAAGTCAAGTGGACCTTAGGAAGCATCACACGAACAAAGCAAGTGGAGGTGATGGAATTCCAGTTGAGCTATTTCAAATCCTAAAAGATGATGTTGTGAAAGTGCTGCACTCAATATGCCAGCAAATTTGGAAAACTCAGCAGTAGCCACAGGACTGGAAAAGGTCAGTTTTCATTCCAATCCCAAAGAAAGGCAATGCCAAAGAATGCTCAAACTACCGCACAATTGCACTCATCTCACACCCTAGCAAAGTAATGTTCAAAATTCTCCAAGCCAGGCTTCAGCAATACATGAATCGTGAACTTTCAGATGTTCAAGCTGGTTTTAGAAAAGGCAGAGGAACCAGACATCAAATTGCCAATATCCACTGGATCATCCAAAAAGCAAGAGTGCTCCAGAAAAATATCTATTTTGCTTTACTGACTATGCCAAAGCCTTTGACTGTGTGGATCACCACAAACTGTGGAAAATTCTGAAAGAGATGGAAATACCAGACCACCTGACCTGCCTCTTGAGAAATCTATATGCAGGTCAGGAAGCAACAGTTAAAACTGGACATGGAACAACAGCCTGGTTCCAAATAGAAAAGGAGTACATCAAGGCTGTATATTGTCACCCTGCTTATTTAACTTATATGCAGAGTACATCATAAAAAATGCTGGGCTGGAAGAAGCACAAGCTGGAACCAAGATTGCCGGGAGAAATATCAATAACCTCAGATATGCAGATGACACCACCCTTATGGCAGAAAGTGAAGAGGAACTCAAAAGCCTCTTGATGAAAGTGAAAGAGGAGAGTGAAAAAGTTGGCTTAAAGCTCAACATTCAGAAAACGAAGATCATGGCATCTGGTCCCATCACTTCATGGCAAATAGATGGGGAAACAGTGGAAATAGTGGCTGACTTTATTTTGTTGGGCTCCAAAACCACTGAAGATGATGACTGCAGCCAAAACTAAAAGACACTCCTTGGAAGAAAAGTTATGACCAACCTAAGCAGCATATTAAAAAGCTTTACTTTGCCAACAAAGGTCCGTCTCATCAAGGCTATTGTTTTTCCTGTGGTCATGTATGGATGTGAGAGTTGGACTCTAAAGAAAGCTGAGCACCAAAGAATTGATGTGTTTGAACTGTGGTGTTAGAGAAGACTCTTGAGAGTCCCTTGGACTGCAAGGAGATCCAACCAGTCTATTCTAAAGGAGATCAGTCCTGAGTGTTCATTGGAAGGACAGATGTTGAAGCTGAAACTCCAATACTTTGGCCACCTGATGCAAAGAGCTGACTCATTTGAAAAGACCCTGATGCTGGGGAAGATTGAAGGCAGGAGGAGAAGGGGACGACAGAGGATGAGATGGTTGGATAGCATCACTGACTCAATGGACATGAGTTTGAGTAAACTCCGGGAGTTGGTGCTGGACAGGGAGGCCTGGCGTGCTGTGGTCCACGGGGTCGTGAAGAGTCAGACACGACTGAGCAACTGAACTGAACTGACTGAACTAGACTGCCTGCACATACAGTCATATACATATACACACTATACTGGTTTTTGGAAACTGTTTCAGAGACAAATAGTGTTGTAGAAATCAGAACTCCATAACATGGAATTAAAATGTACAGGTGATAGTGAATTGGGAAAAACTCAGCCCTTCTCCTGTGTTTCTCCTTTACTCTCATATGACTACCACATTCACGTTTCTGACACTAGAAGTGTGGGAGTTTTTCCCATACCAGGCAATTCTGTGACACCAGTTGGGTGTCCCACAATTTAACTTAATGCTGACTCTGTCTACCTGGAGATACTATCAGATCCCACAGCTCTGCAAGACTGTCCCCAGTTTCAGACGCAATCGTGTAGTGCCCCTGATGACTCACAACTTTTGTTTGACAGCCACAAATCAGAGGTTCCCATTACCTGCTCCTCACTGGGTTCCATTATTTGCTAGAATAGCTCACAAAACTCAGGGCAACACTTACACCTACCAGTTTTATTAAGGAATATAACAAAGGATATATATGAATAGGGGCTTCCCAGGTGGCGCTAGTGGTAAAGAACCCGCCTGCCAATGCAGGAGACATAAGCGATGCAGGTTTGATCCCTGTCTAGGGAAGATGCCCTGGAGAAGGGCATGGCTACAGTCCATAGGGTTGCAAAGAGTCAGACACAACTGAAGCAACGTAGCACACATGCACGCATATTTGTATAGCCAGAGGAGGAGACACATAAGGCAAGGTCTGGGAGGATCCTGAGCATAGGAGCTTCTGTCCCCAAGGAGCTGGGGTATGTCTCCCTCCTAGTATGTGGATGTGTTCACCAAGCTTTCCAAACCACACACGATTGGGATTTTATGGAGGTTTGCTCATAGAGACATGGGGCTGAAAATTCCAAGCTTCTGATTATGGCGTGGTCTTTGTGGTAACCAGCCCCCATCCAGAAGCCCACCAACAATCACCTCAATAGAACAAAAGATATTCCTATCACCTAGGAAATTCCAAATTATTTAGGAGCTCTTTGTTAAGAATCTAAGATCAAAGACCAAATATTAGAACAAAAGATACTCCTGTATTCTTATTATTTAGGAATCTATAAGGGTTTTAGGAGCTCTCTGCCAAGAATCAGTGTCAGAGACCAATATATATTTTTCTATTATCTCACAGATGGTGTCTCCACCTTAGTACAAAGATGGCAGCTATCCAGTTGTATCATTAGCAAAGAAATGTAACATGGTCAGTTCAGTTCAGTCCCTCAGTCATGTCCAACTCTTTGTGACCCCATGAACTGCAGCACGCCAGGCATCCCTGTCCATCACCAACTCCCAGAGTTCAGCCAGACTCACGTCCATCGAATCAGTGATGCCATCCAGCCATCTCATCCTCTGTCGTCCCCTTTTCCTCTTGCCCCCAATCCCTCCTAGCATCAGAGTCTTTTCCAATGAGTCAACTCTTCGCATCAGGTGGCCAAAGTATTGCAGTTTCAGCTTTAGCATCATTCCTTCCAAAGAACACCCAGGACTTATCTCCTTTAGAATGCACTGGTTGGATCTTCTTGTAGTCCAAGGGACTCTCAAGAGTCTTCTCCAACACCACAGTTCAAAAGCATCAATTCTTTGGCGCTCAGCTTTCTTCACAGTCCAACTCTCACTACCACACATGACCACTGGAAAAACCATAGCCTTGACTAGATGGACCTTTGTTGGCTAAGTAATGTCTCTGCTTTTCAATAGGCTGTCTAGGTTGGTCATAACTTTCCTTCCAAGGAGTAAGCATCTTTTAATTTCACAGCTGCAATCACCATCTGCAGTGATTTTGGAGCCCCCCAAAATAAAGTCTGACACTGTTTCTACTGTTTCCCCATCTATTTCCCATGAAGTGATGGGACCAGATGCCATGATCTTTGTTTTCTGAATGTTGAGCTTTAAGCCAACGTTTTCACTCTCCTCTTTCACTTTCATCAAGAGGCTTTTGAGTTCCTCTTCACTTTCTGTCATAAGGGTGGTGTCATCTGCATATCTGAGGTTATTGATATTTCTCTCGGCAATCTTGATTCCAGCTTGTGCTCCTTCCAGTCCAGCATTTTTCATGATGTATTCTGCATATAAGTTAAATAAGCAGGGTGACAATATACAGGCTTGAGGTACTCCTTTTCCTATTTGTAACCAGTCTGTTGTTTCATGTCCAGTTCTAACTGTTGCTTCCTGACCTACATATACGTTTCTCAAGAGGCAGGTCAGGTGGTCTGGTATTCCCATTTCTTTCAGAATTTTCCAGTTTCTTGTGATCCACACAGTCAAAGGCTTTGGCATAGTCAAGAAAGAAGAAATAGATGTTTTTCTGGAACTCTCTTGCTTTTCCAATGAGCCAGTGGATGTTGGCAATTTGATCTCTGGTTCCTCTGCCTTTTCTAAAACCAGCTTGAAAATCTGGAAGTTCACGGTTCACGTATGTGAATACAGCAGTATTGCTGTAGCCTGGCTTAGAGAATTTTGAACATTACTTTACTTGTGTGTGAGATGAGTGCAATTGTGCAGTAGTTTGAGCATTCTTTGGCATTGCCTTTCTTTGGGATTGGAATGAAAACTGACCTTTTCCAGTCCTGTGTCCACTGCTGAGTTTTCCAAATGTGCTGGCATATTGAGTGCAGCATTTTCACAGCATCATCTTTCAGGATTTGAAATAGCTCAACTGGAATTCTATCACCTCCACTAGCTTTGTTCATAGTGATGCTTTCTAAAGCCCACTTGACTTCACATTCCAGAGAGCTCTAGGTTATAGTTCTTCAAAAACACTTCTTTGGAGTAAATAGTCAATTCCTCTAAATTGTTCACATGGCTACCTTATTCAATAAAACAAATTTTAGTCTGATTTGAGGCTAATTCTTAAGAAATCTGAATGAATTAAGTGTGAGTTGATGAAGTGCCCTGGTGCTGAATTTACCCATCAGGCAGCAGCGGCAGCAAATACCTAAACAAGTTGTAGTATCACTTTTCTAGCCTTAGAAGTAAGTATTTGATCACACAGCTGGTTTTAATGACCTCTAGATAGAAGAAAGAAGTTAATTTCATCAGTTAAAAATATTAAGAGAACATTACTGAGATGCTTAACATATGTTGTTGTGCATAAAATACCAAAAAATTAGAGATAGGAGGATTGATTTTATACTCAGAAATTCCTTACAGTTGATGTCATAGTCTGGTTGAACTTTTTATTTTGACTGTGACATTATCTTATTTTTAAAGATTAGGTAAATGATATATAAAGCTAGAAATTAAAAGGGGATCTCTAAACCCCAAGATCCAATGGAAAGGAGACATAACTCAAGCAAATGTGGTCAGTTAACATACATACATATACAGGAAACAATTACCCAAGTGTTACAAAGAATCCAGTCAAAACTTCATTCTACCCCACTAAGTATATGCCAAAAACTGTAATGTTTTATTTTACTACAATAAAGATTATATCAAATATCCCCAGAATCTAGACCAAAGTACATAAGAATTATTTTGACAAAATACAAAGTAGGCAGTCATATTGTAATTTTTTGCATCAGTCATCTTGGTAAAATGCAAAGTACCTTCAGAATAATATAAAAACCTAACATATCAGCTCTGCCATTTAATACTCAAAGGTTACAGAAAAAAAATCTCCTAAACAATGTGACGTACAGCTTCTTCAACTGAAAAACTGAATCATAGTCCTCATCTTGCAAGGTTGTTGGAAGGTTATAAACAATGTGGGTAAAATGTCTGATTTTGAATGCCCACTGTTATTCTTAGGCTGTGGTCTTTCATTAGGTAAACCTGAGAATTCATACTTAGGTGCATCTGGCTACTTCATGTAACTCTCCATAAAAAAAAAAATAGTGAATATTTCAATAATAATTTGCAGATTGCATTTTAACATAGAAAGATGGCTTTTTAAAAAAATATTTATTGAATTGCAATCAAAGAGAAGTGTGTTGTTCACCATGTGGCACTCAGAGAGATACGGCACTCCGATTCCCCTTCCAGAAAGGACTTGCTGCCCAGCTGTGAGGGATGTAGCGCCCTCTCAGCCTCCAGCTGGTAGTCCATCAGAGGCTGCCTCCATCTTCCAGCTGACGTCACACCACCTGTAGGGTGGCCCCCAGCCAATGACTGAGCCAGACAATGGCAGCTAAGGGCATGCTCTTCTTGCAGCAGCTTCCAGCCACCGACTGAACAAAGCAGAGATACAAAGGTCTGCCATTTCCACTCAGCGCAGCATCCCTCGACTGGGCATGCTGTGCTCTGACCTGCCGCTTGGCTGGCAAACACTTTTCTAGGCTGGCACACAAGCTAACAGCACTCTCTGCCCACTCCTGCTCCTCACGCCCATTCACGGGTTCTCTCCCCAATAAATATTTCACTCTTCTAACTACCCCAGCATCTGCTTCCAGAGAACTCAAATTGTGACACCTAGCTCTTTCAGAGATTTATGTTATGAAACAACAGTAACAACAACAAACCCAGACAGAAGAATCAATGGAAATGTGGTTCTTCATTGCTTCGCCTAAAACATCTCAGACAGGCATCTCTTCTATTTTTTCTTTCCTCCAGCTTTATTGAGATATAACTGATATATAACTTTAACACATTGATTTGATATACTTGTATATTGCAAAACAATTACCAACAGACCTTCAACCCATCACAGAATTACTGTTTCTTTTTTGTGGTGAGAACAGATCTATTCTCTTAGAAACTCTTAAGTGCATAATATAGTTTTATTAACTATAATCTAACACTCTATATTATGGGACTTCCCTGGTGGCTAAGATGGTAAAGCGTCTGCCTACAATGCAGGAGACCTGGGTTCAATCCCTGGGTCGGGAAGATCTCCTGGAGAAGGAAATGGCAACCTACTCCAGTATTCTTGCCTGGAAAAACCCATGGATGGAGGAGCCTGATAGGCTACAGTCCATGGGATTGCAAAGAGTCAGACACGACTAAGTGACTTCACTTCACTAATGCTCTATATTAGGATCCCAGAATTTATCCATCTTACAACTGGAAATTTGGATCCTTTGACCAACATCTCCCCACTTTCTCCAGCCCTCAGCTCCTAGTAACGACCTCTATTCTAAATGAATAATTCAGTCTGCATTTGTGTTAAACCAATGTTAATATCGTGAGTCTTTTTTCCTGTTTGGTCTAATTTGAATTTGCTTGCTACAAGTTAAGCTCACTTCTCCATGTATTCACTGTGAAAATGAAGATAAAAACACTGTGATTCAAGATATTTAAGCCATTCTTTTGCCATTGATTAAGATTCTCAACTTCTTTAAACATGATCCCTCTGAGGTCTTATTTACTAAGCTATTAATCATTTTTACTGCTTTTCTCTGGATGTTATCCAAACTTCCCACCCTGTATCTGTCTTCAGATGAAGTTTCAAACTCATAGCAGATCTCTAGTAAGAAGGTGGTTGTGGTGGAATAAGAGAAACAAGCTCCATGGCTATAACTCCATTGATCAAGGATTAACTGTGAAAACTAGTGGCACAAGCTTTCTAGTTATGTTCACCTGTATTATTCAATAATATTCATAATCTGATATTTTTATTTGCTTATATCCCACTTCGTTCTAAAGAGTATTGTCGATGATATTTAAAATGCACCAAGGGGCAGCGATACATAAGGCAGGACTCCAGGAGAAACACAAACCTTCATGTTTTCCATCAGTTCCAGAGTTTGCTGCTGTTGTTTGGTCGCTAAGTTGTGTCTGACTCTTTGTGACCCCATGGACTGTAGCCCGCCAGGCTCCTCTGTCAGTGGGATTCTCCAGGCAAGAATACTCAGGTGGGTTGCCATTCCCTTTCCCAGGGGATCTTCCCAACCCAGGGATTGAACCTGTGTCTCCTGCATTGGCAGGCAGATTATTTACCACTGAGCCACCTGGGAAGCCCAATAGTTCTGTAATAAACATCATTAAAATCTTCCTATTAAAATAAAACAAGAATGGCACTGACACCCACACTGATGTCCCTAAAAGTAATAGTAAGTAATAGTGAAGGACCCAACACAATGAAAAAAGACCATATTCTTTTATCTTCCTCTGTTAATCTTTAAAAATAAGTGTCATCCACTCAGCATGCAGTCAGTGTTCCTTGTGAGCCAGCGTTCTTAGCCTCGACCATGTGGCCAGATCTGCTTTGCCAGCACATTCTCCAATAATCCCTTCACCCATCCTGAATTCCAGCCAGACTGAACTATATGCCATTTCTCTCCAAACATGGCTGCTTCCCCTAGCTGTCTGCCTTACTTTCATTTCCAATGTTCTCAAATGCATTTCTCCCCAGTCAAAATAACTGAAACTGTCCAAAGCCCAATTTGAAAATCCCCTTTGCCTGGAAGTCCTTTCAAATACCCACAGTGGTACTTTCTCTGTCCTCTGAATTCCCAGAGCACTCTACTGCTCTATTCCACTCTACACTCCATTACCTGACCCATATGTGTCTTACATCATATTTCCATGATCAGAAACAACCCTGTATTTGTGCTTCTGACAGCTTTCTGCCAAACAGTCATCCAACAAACCATTGAACTGGCCACAAATAAATGCCAGCACTGAAGTAGGTGTTGGAAATATAACCATAATCAAAACTGACTTGGCACATGTCCTCAAGAAACTTCTAGGCATGAAGAACCACTGAAAAGGCAGTGACCACAGTTCCACAGTAATCCAAGTCTATGCCCCAACCAGTAATGCTGAAGAAGCTGAAGTTGAACGGTCCTATGAGGACCTACAAGACCTTTTAGAACTAACACCCAAAAAAGATGTCCTTTTAATTACAGGGGACTGGAATGCAAAAGTAGGAAGTCAAGAAACACCTGGAGTAACAGGCAAATTTGGCCTTGGAATATGGAATGAAGCAGGGCAAAGACTAATAGAGTTTTGCCAAGAAAATGCACTGGTCATAGCAAACACCCTCTTCCAACAACACAAGAGAAGACTCTATACATGGACATCACCAGACAGTCAACACCGAAATCAGATTGATTATATTCTTTGCAGCCAAAGATGGAGAAGCTCTATACAATCAACAAAAACAAGACCAGAAGCTGACTGTGGCTCAGATCATGAACTCCTTATTGCCAAATTCAGACTGAAATTGAAGAAAGTAGGGAAAACCACTAGACCATTCAGGTATGACCTAAATCAAATCCCTTATGATTATACAGTGGAAGTGAGAAATAGATTTAAGGGCCTAGATCTGATAGATAGAGTGCCTGATGAACTATGGAATGAGGTTCATGACATTGTACAGGAGACAGGGATCAAGAACATCCCCATGGAAAAGAAATGCAAAAAAGCAAAATGGCCATCTGAGGAGGCCTTACAAATAGCTGTGAAAAGAAGAGAAGTGAAAAGCAAAGGAGCAAAGGAAAGATATAAGCATCTGAATGCAGAATTCCAAAGAATAGCAAGAAGAGATAAGAAAGCCCTCCTCAGCGATCAATGCAAAGAAATAGAGGAAAACAACAGAATGGGAAAGACTAGAGATCTCTTCAAGAAAATTAGAGATACCAAGGGAACATTTCATGCAAAGATGGGCTCGATAAAGGAAAGAAATGGTATGGACCTAACAGAAGCAGAAGATATTAAGACAGGTGGCAAGAATACACAGAAGAACTGTACAAAAAAGATATTCACGACCCAGATAATTACGATGCTGTGATCACTGACCTAGAGCCAGACATCCTGGAATGTGAAGTCAAGTGGGCCTTAGAAAGCATCACTACGAACAAAGCTAGTGGAGGTGATGGAATTCCAGTTGAACTATTTCAAATCCTGAAAGATAATGCTGTGAAAGTGCTGCACTCAATATGCCTGCACATTTGGAAAACTCAGCAGTGGCCACAGGACTGGAAAAGGTCAGTTTTCATTCCAATCCCAAAGAAAGGCAATGCCAAAGAATGCTCAAAGTACTGCACAATTGCACTCATCTCACACGCTAGTAAAGTAATGCTCAAAATTCTCCAAGGCAGGCTTCAGCAATATGTGAATCGTGAACTTCCTGATGTTCAAGCTGGTTTTAGAAAAGGCAGAGGAACCAGAGATCAAATTGCCAACATCCGCTGGATCATGGAAAAAGCAAGAGAGTTCCAGAAAAACATCTATTTCTGCTTTATTGACTATGCAAAAGCCTTTGACTGTGTGGATCACAATAAACTGGAAAATTCTGAAAGAGATGGGAATACCAGACCACCTGATCTGCCACTTGAGAAACCTGTATGCAGGTCAGGAAGCAACAGTTAGAACTGGACATGGAACAACAGACTGGTTCCAAATAGGAAAAGGAGTACATCAAGGCTGTATATTGTCACCCTGCTTATGTAACTTATATGCAGAGTACATCACAAGAAATGCTGGACTAGAAGAAACACAAGTTGGAATCCAGATTGCCGGGAGAAATATCAGTAACCTCAGATATGCAGATGACACCACACTTACCGCAGAAAGTGAAGAGGAACTCAAAAGCCTCTTGATGAAAGTGAAAGTGGAGAGTGAAAAAGTTGGCTTAAAGCTCAACATTCAGTAAACGAAAATCATGGCATCCGGTCCCATCACTTCATGGGAAATAGATGGGGAAACAGTGGAAACAGTGTCAGACTTTATTTTTCTGGGCTCCAAAATCACTACAGATGGTGACTGCAGCCATGAAATTAAAAGACGCTTACTCCTTGGAAGGAAAGTTAGGACCAACCTAGATAGCATATTCAAAAGCAGAGACATTACTTTGCCAACAAAGGTCAGTCTAGTCAAGGCTATGGTTTTTCCTGTTGTCATGTATGGATGTGAGAGTTGGACTGTGAAGAAGGCTGGGCACCGAAGAATTGATGCTTTTGAACTGTGGTGTTGGGGAAGACTCTTGAGAGTCCCTTGGACTGCAAGGAGATTCAAGCAGTCCATTCTGAAGGAGATCAGCCCTGGGATTTCTTTGGAAGGAATGATGCTAAAGCTGAAACTCCAGTACTTTGGCCACCTGATGCGAAGAGTTGACTCATTGGAAAAGACTCTTTTCCTGTGAGGGATTGGGGGTAGGAGGAGAAGGGGACGACAGAGGATGAGATGGCTGGATGGCATCAGTGACTCGATGGATATGAGTTGGGGTGAACTCCAGGAGTTGGTGATGGACAGGGAGGCCTGGCGTGCTGCGATTCATGGGGTCGCAAAGAGTCGGACACGACTGAGCGACTGAACTGAACTGAACTGAACAGTTGACCAGAAGACAGAAGGCTCTTGGGCTGGTGTAGGAGACACAGGCAGGGTTCCTAACTCAGACTTCAGGTACAGAAAACCCTTCTAGAGACTCATATGCAAGTATTTAGCCAGGAGAATTGGCTGGGTAGCGGTTAATTGCTCCGGGTAGAGGAATAGGTCATGAGAATGCCAGGAGAGAAACAGCCCTATAATTTCAAAGCATCAGTTGGTAGAGGGCAAGTATGAAGATGGCTGGGGTAGCAAACTCAGAGGTGAGGATGAGATATAGGCAGAAGCCAGGTCACGACAGGTCTTTTACACATGAGGAAACCCAGGTATTAGTCTGAGAACAATGGCAAGCCACTGAAAGACAATCAAAATTTGCATTTTCAAATAATCACTCTGGCTTCAGTGCAGAGACTAGGTTTCAAGGGAGCAGAGCAGGGGCTTCCCTGGGGGCTCAGTAGTAAAGAATCTACCTGCCAGTGCAGAAGACTCAGGTTCGATCCCTGATCTGGGAAGATCCCACACGCTGCAGAGCAACTAAGCCCACGTGCCTCAGCTACTGAGCCTGTGCTCTAGAGCCCACGGGCTGCAACTCCTGAGCCTGCAAGCCACAACTACTGAAGCCTGTGCTCTCTAGAGCCCACTGCTCACAACAAGAGAAGCCACTGCAACGAGAAGCCTGCACACAGCAACTGGAGAGTAGCCCCTGCTCACTTCACTACAGGAAAGTACATGCAGCAACAAAGACCCAAGGCAACTAGAGATACATAAAATTGTGGGGAAAAAAGAACATTGTTTTAAAAAGAGAGAGAACAGGGTAGAAAACAGAGAGACCGATTAGAAGTCTGGTGCATTTTTTAATCCAGGCCAGTCACAAGAAGTATACGATAGGAGGCTTATACCTATATATTTTAAACAAGTATGATTTGCCAAATTCTAATTCAAATGCATATCTTACCAACTCTCCCCCTTTTCATCAATAAAATTTTAAGTGAAACTGGCAGAAAATATGTAACTCCCCAGATGATCAAGGGGCCTCTGACTGCCCTATGCCAGACTGCCTCGTCCAACATCTGGATTTTTAATACACCTGGTAACACTTAAGCACTGTAACCATAATTACCATGAAGAAATTCATTGAATTTCCAAGCGTTGCAGTAGTTCATAGTTCAATCAATCAACAGGGCAAGCATTTTTATTTTTGCAAGAAGCACAATCACAGTACTTAGCTGGTAAGCAGTGAGGACAGCCCTATAGAGAATCTGTGCAAGAAAACCTGCTGCCAAAAAAAGATGCCATATTCTTCTCCTTACATTCCTTTGACCAGGGGCAAAATTAGCATGCACTGTACTTCTGCCTTTGTGTAAACCTGATTGGGAGATGGGAAACAGTGTAAAGCCTACCACATCAGGAGTTTATCTTATCAGTCAGAACAAAGCACAGAACTCCCAGTATAATATAAACATGTTTTTGAATGGCAGAAACAGAGAGATGGAAAATATACCACATGATAATCTCCCTAATGGTTACAGCAAATACTCCACAATTACTAGCAGGTCTCAGAGAGAATGTGTCCTCTTCACTGCAGATAACACAGTAAAGAACTGGGAATCATTTTAATGGCTACCATAGCAACTAATTAGTATCAAAAAGAAGAACCATAAAGAAGCCATTCTGAAAAAAGTAACTCTTTTAGGTAAATGTCCTCTCTTACCTAATTGAATCATAATTAAGTAATTCAACTCATTTAGTTACCTAAGCACACATTTCTTTTAAACCAGATATACAATCATTTTGTCTTGAACTATACGCTAAGAAACATATATCACTCAAGTCAGTGCTCTGTGCATTCTTAACATAGCTGTTATTATTTGGTTCTGTTTAGTCTTAACAAATGAGGTATTTTGTTGTGCTTGCTTATAAAACCACATGGGCCACATGTATTGTGTCAGTGTCCTACAAGAAAATATTTGAGCCTGATTTGTCTTCCTATCTGAGTATGAGCTGAAGTGGTTCAAGATTTATATTCTGTGGATTATCCTGACCATGCTTTGCCCAGAGTCTCCAGTCAGGCAGGTCTCGTTGTCTGGCTCCTAACTTTCATTAAGAGGTAACAGTTGTCCCTTTTGCCAGATTATTTAGCTCAACCAACAGACAAAGGATAAGCTACACAAGGTAACAGATGAGATCAAATTGCAAACCCGTTACTTGCCAGGGATAATAACCTTGAATTTTTGTTCCTTAGTAGAAGACTGAAGAATATGCAATCCATCTATTCCTTTAGCTATTGAAAAATCTTCACCAGATTAAGCCCAATAAATTAATTATGTAATTGGATGGCATCATATTGGTTTCCTAGATAAATCTGTTTTTTCTGGATGTGCATTAACTATCTCTCATCAACATATGTTGAGAAACAATATGAAAAAGAGCCCTATAAAACTCAGGACTGTATTTTCTCTCAGGATGCTGTGAAATAAATACATTGTCTCTTATACCACCCATGACCCCTTAAAGAAACCCACAAAATAAATTTTTCATAGGTCTTAGTTCTGGAAAGAGCTGTATTTCTCCCCAGGCAATTGGATTTGTTTTTCTTTTATGGGCACAGTGAAACAGGGACCTGAAAATGTTCATGTCTTGGTGTAGGCTGCTAGACAGCTTTTAGCCAATTCTGGTGGCTCACAGATTCACATTAAATTACTCTGTGTACTTTTTTCCTTATTACAAAAGGAAAAACATAGTTATTGGGGGGAAATTAAAACTTCTGATAAGAAAAAAGAACATAAAAATTACTTGCATCTCACCACTTCAGGATGGTCAATAAACCCTTCATTACATTTCTTAAAATTTTATTTCTTTGTGCATGTCCTTTATTTTTTCTTACAAAAATGGAATCATGCCTCATATCACTTTGTAACATGCTCTCTTACTTAATATATTGTGAAAAAATTTTATATTATTAAGTGTTCTTCTACAACATTTTCATTGACTGTTGAGAATAAACATCCATAGATCCATCAACACCTAGTCAACCATTACCATATACCAGTTGAATAGCTATGCTCTTTCCATGTTTATTTTATAAATGTGTTCTGATGAATATCTTTATAACTGTATCTTTACAATAATCTCTTATAATAACTTTTACTTTCTTAAGAATAAATTTCTAGAGTTAAAATGATTAGGTCAAAATCTAGGCAAAATTATAAGATTATTATTGCCAGGAATTAAGAAATTGCTCTTTGATAAATAAATTTTTTTAAAAGAAATTGCTCTTTGGAAAGACTGTGCTAGTTTTAGTGCAACCAGCAGTTTTGTTAAATGACACATTATGTCAGTTACAGATGCTTGTCTGTCTTGATTAACAATTCACACAGGTGTGCACACACAACACACAGACACACAGAAATAGATTCTCTGCAATTGTTACGGGGCCTAATTTAACAGGTATGGATGGGATAGCTACCAGTTCACCATGACTTCTGAGATCAGCCCACCAAGGATGGGCCCAGTTTTCGTGTCTCTATTCAATGATCCTGTCCAAAGCTATTTAAGCTAAGAGTGGTCATTTGATCTGAGTTAGGGAATTTTAGTCTTTCTCTTGGAAACTGCAGAAAGAAAAGAGGAGACACAGGGGGAATATCTTGGTGGTCCAGTGGTAGGGCTCTGCAGGCAATGGATTCTACCCCTGGTTGAGGAACTAAGATTCTGCATGCCACAGAACAGTCAAAAATAAAAGGAGACACAGAAATTGTTAGACATAATCCATTAATCAAAGGCCCTAAAGAAAATATTCACAAATTATTGTTGAAACTCTAAGAGCTGCAATGACCTTTCTGAGATACAGTATTCATCAATACCAGCTCAGGCTAAGCTGGCCAAGGAGTAATGGTTCAGTTCAGTTCAGTTGCTCAGTCATGTTCGACTCTTTGCGACCCCATGGACCACAGCACACCAGGCCTCCCTATCCATCACCAACTCCCGGAGTTCACTCAAACTCATGTCCATTGAGTCAGTGATGCTATCCAACCATCTCATTCTCTGTCGTCCCCTTCTCCTCCTGCCTTCAATCTTTCCCAGCATTAGGGTCTTTTCAAATGAGTCAGCTCTTTGCATCAGGTGGCCAAAGTATTGGAGTTTCAGCTTCAATATCAGTCCTTCCAATGAACACCCAGGGCTGATCTCCTTTAGAATAGACTGGTTGGATCTCCTTGCAATCCAAGGGACTCTCAAGAGTCTTCTCCAACACTACAGCTAAAAAGCATCAATTCTTCAGTGCTCAGCTTTCTTTATAGTCCAACTCATCCATACATGACTACTGGAAAAACCATATCCTTGACTAGACGGAATAATGATTTAAATAGTAATAAAACTAACCTTTATTAGCTGCTTACAATGAAATAAGTGACATTCCAAGAGCTTTATTTTATTAATCCACTCAATTTCTAAAACAATCTTATGAGGTAGATAATATAAATATCTTGATTTTAAAGGTGAGAAAACTAAAGGAAAGAGTTGATAAGTGATTTGTCCATTTGCCCAAGGTCACATAGTGTTTACATGGCAAGGCTGCAATTTTGAGCCAGAAAAGTTTGGTTGTAAAGCCCATGTTCTTATTTATTCCATTAGAGTGGCCAGGAAATCTTGGAAACATGTCACCACACCCAGAGCCATGCTGTCACCTCCACTGGAGTACATAGACCCCTCCTGCTAATCCAAGGCTACTTGTGAGAGAGATCAGCACAATGGGTGTGGGGAGGCTGCTTGACAGAGTCAGCTGGTGGTCACCTAAGAACCACACCTGTAGCAGGAAGGTTCCTCAGGCTCTACCACACAAGCCCTACTCTTACTCTATGGGTAAGCAGAAGTTGCATGCAGCTGCTTTTATTTGGAATCTTACAGTATATTTATTGTCACTGACCCAGGAAGGGGTGTGATTCAGACTTTGACGTTAGGATTTTACTGCTGTTGTTGTTAGTGTTGTTATTGTATCAGGAGATCTATTCAGTTCTCATCTGGAAAGCAAGAGCTTGGAAGAGAGTCAGAGAGCCATCACCAAGCCAAGGGGCAAAAAAATACGTTATCCTACACAATTACAATGAGTAATACTGAGAGTTCCTTGGACTGCAAGGAGATCAAATTAGTCAATCCTAAAGGAAATCAATCCTGAATATCTACTGGAAGGACTGATGCTAAAGCTGAAGCTCCAATACTTTGGTCACCTGATGTGAACAGCTGACTCATTGGAAGAGACCCTGATGCTGGGAAAGACTGAAGGCAGGAGAAGGGGATGACTGAGAATGAGATGGTTGGAAGGCATCACCAAATCACCACACATGAGTCTGAGCAAACTCTGGGAGATAGTGAAGGACAGGGAAGACTAGCATGCTATAATCCATGGGGTTGCAAAGAGTCAGACACGACTTAGCGACTGAACAACATTAAACATTTAATATTTAACATTAAACATTAACATTAAAACATTATCAGGTTTAAAACATACTTATTGAGTTGACAGGAAATAAGATATCAGATTGATGTTTCCACTTGCATAGCTTGTGAAAGTGAAAGTCTCTCAGTCTTCTCCAACTCATTGCGACCCCATGGACTATTATCATCCATGGAATTCTCCAGGCCAGAATACTGGAATGGGTAGCCTTTCCCTTCTCCAGGGGATCTTCCCAACCCAGGGATTGAACCCAGGTCTCCAGCATTGCAGGTGGATTCTTTCCCAACTGAGCCACAAGGAAAGCCCAGAAATACTTGAGTGGGTAGCCTATTCCTTCTCCAGCAGATCTTCCCAACCCAGGAATCAAACCAGGGTCTCCTGCATTGCAGGTGGATTCTTTACCAACTGAGCTATCAGAGAAGCTGGGTAACTTGTATTGTGATTATTTTAATCACTGAAGTCTTTTGAGATGAATGCATTTTCAGTAGCAAATTTGACATTGCTGGATGGAGACTATACAGAGGTAGAGTAGACAGCGACAATTATTTCTCTAACAATGACTTCCCATGATAGGTCCATACTGATTTGATTAAAAACAGTCACACTAGGAATCAGAAATCCAGGATTTCTCTAATTTTAGAACCCCTCTCCAATTTTAGAGTAACTGTGCATGTGTGCTAAGTTACTTCAGTCAACTCTGTATGACCCCATGGACTATAGTCCGCCAGACTCCTCTGTCCATGGGATTTTCCAAGCAAAAATCCTGGAATGGGTTGCCATGCCCTCCTCCAGGGGATCTTCCCAAACTGTATCTCTTAGGCAGGCAGGTTCTTCACCTCTAGTGCCACCTGGGAAGTCCTTTAGAGTTACTGTTGCTGCTGCTGCTGCTAAGTCACTTCAGTCGTGTCCGACTCTGGGCGACCCCATAGATGGCAGCCCACCAGGCTCCCCCGTCCCTGGGATTCTCCAGGCAAGAACACTGGAGTTGGTTGCCATTTCCTTCTCCAATGCATGAAAGTGAAAAGTGAAAATGAAGTTGCTCAGTCGTGTCTGACTCTTAGCGACCCCATGAATTGGAGCCTACCACTTCCCCTCAAATTCTTTACAAATCATCTGGGAGTCCACAGGCAGTGGTCTTATTTCACACCATGAGCTTCCTTGACATTGTTACCCTGCTGATGCCCACTGATGGCACCACACCTGCTGAGGATGCCAGCTAAATGTGCCTGTGCCACTGCTAATCCCCACCGGATCTGTGCAGTGGCCGCCAGTGCCTGCTCTCCTGCCACAAGCTTGCTGAGGAGAAGTCCAGTTCCTCTTTCTGCAGGAACTTGCAGTGCCGGAGCCACTCCTCCCTGGGACATCCACTGACCCTCTGGATGAAGGCACACAGGCCTCTTGGATTAGTTACTTCCCACAGAGCCGCTACCTCAGCCTGAGAATAACATACCAGGTGGCATCCTAGGTCACCTTCCTTCTTACTCTTGGCCCATCATCTTTGAACCAGTTTATTCACCCCATTTGTCTCTCTCCAGGGTATGTTCTTCCCTGGGACTCAAGACTCTCTCACATAAATAGACACTCACCCACCCCCCATCCCCTGCCACTGGACATTCCAGACATGTCTGAATACATAGGTCCCAGGCTGGGATTCTTTCTATTATATCTATTATCATTACAGTTATTATCCTAACATTATCATCATTATCATTATGTTCATGATGATGACAATGAACTGGGGTCCATTAGTGACACTTAACATATATTAGACCATATTTGGGGGGAAAATTAGAAGCATATACTTCCTCTATCTCATTCTTCCAATATAAAAACATTTCTAAAAGACCTCCTGTATTTAACAAGCCTTCCCTGGTGACTCAGCAGTAAAGAATCCACCTGCAATGCAGGAGACGTGAGTTCTATCCTTGGTCAGGAAGATCCCCTGGAGAATAAAATGGCAACCCACTTCAGTATTCTTGCCTGGGAAATCCCTTGAACAGAGTAGCCTGGTGGGCTACAGTCCATGGGGTCACAAAAGAGTCAGACACAACTTAGCAACTAAACCACCACCACCACCATCAGTTTCAGAAAATTGCTGTCAAAGTTATGAGTGTGTAACTGGCAGATGAATATATCAACTGATCAGATCAGATCAGATCAGTCACTCAGTCATGTCCGATTCTTTGTGACCCCATGGATCACAGCACGCCAGGCCTCCCTATCCATCACCAACTCCAAGAGTTCACTCAGACTCACGTCCATTGAGTCAGTGATGCCATCCAGCCATCTCATCCTCTGTCGGCCCCTTCTCCTCTTGCCCCCATTCCCTCCCAGCATCAGAGTCTTTTCCAATGAGTCAACTCTTCGCATGAGGTGGCCAAAATACTGGAGTTTCAGCTTTAGCATCATTCCTTCCAAAGAAATCCCAGGGCTGATCTCCTTCAGAATGGACTGGTTGGATCTCCTTGCAGTCCAAGGGACTCTCAAGAGTCTTCTCCAACACCACAGTTCAAAAGCATCAATTCTTCGGTGCTCAGCCTTCTTCACAGTCCAACTCTCACATCCATACATGACCACAGGAAAAACCATAGCCTTGACTAGACGGACCTTTGTTGGCAAAGTAATGTCTCTGCTTTTGAATATGCTATCTAGGTTGGCTATAACTTTCCTTCCAAGGAGTAAGCATCTTTTAATTTCATGGCTGCAATCACTATCTGCAGTGATTTTGGAGCCCCCAAAAATAAAGTCTGACACTGTTTCCACTGTTTCCCCATCTATTTCCCATGAAGTGATGGAAGCAGTTGCCATGATCTTCGTTTTCTGAATGTTGAGCTTTAAGCCAACTTTTTCACTCTCCACTTTCACTTTCATCAAGAGGCTTTTTAGTTCCTCTTCACTTTCTGCCATAAGGGTGGTGTCATCTGCATATCTGAGGTTATTGATATTTCTCCCGGCAATCTTGATTCCAGGTTGTGTTTCTTCCAGATAAATACTAACATGACTTTTAAGGGGAAAGCTCAATACATCTCATTACCAGTGTGGTACTTGTAAAGAAAAGTTAGGTAAGGCAGTGAGTAAAAGATCATTCTTCTCTATCTGGATATCTATATATCCCTGGTGGCTCAGAGGTTAGAGCGTCTGCCTGAAATGTGGGAGACCCGGGTTCAATCCCTGGGCCGGGAAGATCCCCTGGAGAAGGAAATGGCAACCCACTCCAGTACTCTTGCCTGGAGAATCCCATGGAGGGAGGAGCCTGGTGGGCTACTGTCCATGGGGTCCCAAAGAGTAGGACATGACTGAGCGACTTCACTTCACTTCACCTACCTATCTAGCCAGACAGCCAGTTATCTATCTTAGTTCCCTACAACCACGCAACCCAGTCATCTTGATTCCATTACTAGGGAGCTATAACTAAAGCTACAAGAGCAGTAGAAACAAGTGGGAGACATAAATAAAGGAAAATCACTGTCTTGATTTTCCTTCTTGACTTCTCCTATCCACCCCAGCTCTGTCCCACTCCCACAGATATATATATATCATAGACTTCTCCAGTGCCTCAGATGGTAAAGAATCTGCCTGCAGTGAAAGAGACCCGGGTTCCACCCCTAGGTTGGGAAGATCCCCTGGAGAAAGGAATAATAACCCACTCCACTATTCTACCCAGAGAATTCCATGGACAGAGGAGCCTGATGGGCTACAGTCCATGGGGTCACAAAGAGTCAGACACAACTTGAGTAAGATGCTTCACTAACACTAACACACAGTAGATGTTTCTGAGAGTGGTAATTATCAGGATGAAACATTTTAATTCAGTTTAAATACTATTTTAAAGGAATGGGGAAATTTGATAATTGTCCAAGGCAACTTCTTTTTCTTTTAAAGCTTTGTATATTGAGAAGAATATGTTAGGGACTTCTCTGGGCAGTCCAGTGGTTAAGATTTCTCCTTCCATTGCAGGGGATTCTGGTTTGATCCCTGGTCAGGAGTTAAGATGTCAGCATGTCCTTCAGCAAAAAAAAAAAAAAAAAAAAAAAAAAAAAGGCAAAGCATAAAACAGAAATACTATTGTATGAAATTCAATAAAGGCTTCAAAAATAGTCCACATCAAAAAAAAATTCTTTAAAAAAATACATTAGGCACTATGAACTATGGAGAAAAAAAGATGAATGAGATACAGAGTCTGTCTTCAAAAATTAATATTTGAGAATGTATTGGAAAATGGGATTTATACTCTATAATAACAGACATATTTGGGGGGGGGGGTTGCTGGGCCTGTTGTCATATAACAAATGACCCCAAAACTTAGTAGCTTAAAAAAACAAATCTTTATTATCTCACAGTTTCTGTGTATCAAGGATTTGAGAGTGGTTTGCAGTAAATAAATTCCTTCTAAAAAGGGCTGGAGGATGGGTGGAGAATTCTGTCTTGCTCAAGCTGAGCACCTGAAACTTAGTGGTTAAAAAAAAAGAATTTGGGACAGGCTCCGCTAAGTAATTCTGACCCAGGGTCTCTCCTGAGGTTGAAGTCAGGATGTCAGCTGGGACTACAGTCACCTGAAGGCTTGATTAGGTGGCAAGATCTGCTCCCAGGACAGCTCACTTGCCTGGCTGATAGCAGGAAGCCTCAATCCCTTAACAGAGAGGCCCCTCCATAGAGCTGCTCAAGCATCCTTATAAAATGGAAGCTGCTCCTTTCAAAGCAAGTGATCTGAGAAAATGAAAGGTGGAAGCTACAATGTCCTCATGGCCTTCCTTGGGCAGTCACACACCATCTTATCTAAAACACCCTGTTGGTTTCACAGGCCAGCTGTATTTAACATGGAAGGGGACCACATCCAGGTGTAAACACTGGGAGCAGGAACCACTGAAGACCATCCTGGAGGCTGGGAGTCTGGACAGTCTTCCTAGTCTCATGAACCTGCAGGTCAAGGTCACATGGATATTTCAAACTTCACCAGCTTTTGCCCTACTCGTTGACTAAACATTTCAAACCCTTAAAGTCTCCGTTCTTTCTCAACATTTCTGGAAGTTCCTAGACAGACTACCACATTGCCACGTGGCACCATGCCCCTGCCTAGGGTTGTGGTTACACTGTTCCACCAGGCACTGCCACTGAGGAAAAGGAGCCCTCAATGCCAACCAGGCAGCATTTGTTTCAAAATCAAGGGGTCCCCTCTCTACTCAGAATCTTTCTTACTGGGTCAAAGCCATCACTCTTGAGTCCTTCTCTTCCTGAAGTCTCCCCAGCTCTCATGCAAATAGACATACCTTACTATTCACCAGACAGGCCCAGACATGTCTGTATTAGCCTTGGAGTAGGCCTTCCTACCCTCGCCTATCCATTATAACCTAATATATTTGTAAGAATAAAACACAAAGTTTAAAATTCCATAAAAGGAGAGACATTTTAATACATTTTCTTGAGTCTCAGCTCAAGAAGCTCTCTTTTTACTAGGTAAATTTCCATTACTGCTACTCCTGTGATTAGGTCAAACAGAGTCCAAAGTCCAGGCCATCAATCACTGGGTGCTAACCCGTAGTGAAAAACCCCGTAGCAACACATGGGTGGATGAACAAACAGGTCAACAGCCACTTTAGCTCAGTGACTACGGAAATGCAGCCTAGATTTCACACAGAAGCTGGCTCTGCACGCTCTAATCCAAGGGAAGGTGAAAAGCAAAGTTTAAGGTCTTCCCCATCTTTATTTTTAGTCTCTCCCCATCCCCACTATGAAAAAACTATATTTTTAGTATTGCGTCTACTTAGTTATTCCTCAATAAAGCCTGAACCTGACCAGAAAGATGGTTCAAACTGCTCCTTGCCACCAGAGTCCTTAACAGAAAGAGTCCCTCCTGCATAGGTCCTCATGTCCCTGATCAAAAGCTCATTGCCTTAAGTCAAAGTTTCTGTCACCACAGAAGCCATAAAACATACAGAATAGTAGTAAAATGAATCAACATATTCATATATAAAAGAAGGAATAAACTGTACAGAGACCTCCAAGGCAGACAATTATAAATGAGGCAAGTTCCCATCTGATGTTTTAAATTTTACATAGTAGAAATTCTCATTGATGGGACTAGTTGAGAATGTGAATTGGAAAGTGTGAACATTCAGTATTATCACAGCAGAAGTCTAGCTTGCTTGGCAAGGTTTTTTCATAACAATAATAAAAGTAAATTGCACTACTAAGACTTGCAGTCAGAAATGTTTCAATATATTCAATAGTCTGAAGGATCACATCAAACTATTAACTGCCTGGGAACAGATGTGGGGTGTATTCCTCTTTCATCACCATCCTAAGAAATTTAGCAGCTTAACACAGCATCCATTTTATCGCCTCACAGTTCTGTAGGTCAAAGTCCAGTTACAGCCCGAGTCAGAGGGCTCCTCTGGTTAAAATCATCATAAGACTGATATCAAGGTGTTGGCAGGCCTGTGTTATTTTCTGGAAACTCTGGGGATGACTACACTTGCAAGTTCATTCAAATTGTTGGCTGGACTCTGTCCCTTACAGTTGTAGGGCTGAGACACCCATTTCCTTACTGGCTGATAGCCAGGAACTGCTATTCGCAACAGGCGATCTCTTTGTGGTCTTCCTTTAACAATAACATTCCCCATTGTCCAACCAGCTGACTTCTGCCCACAGAAGGAAGGAAGCTCTGCTTTTAAGGGATCATGTGGTTACACTGGGCCCACCTGAATAATCCAAGGCACTTTCCCTGTCTTAAAGTCAGCTGATTAGTGACCTCAATTACCTTTACAAAGACTCTCTGCAAGTGTGACAAAGAGTAAAGGTGATGGAAATAAAACTTAATTTACCCCATGGGGTAAGAACATGGTGTGGGGAGGAAGTGTTGCCTTTGTAGCAAATACTTCTCCACTGCTTGGACTTTTTCTTATATATATATATATATGCTGAAGAATTGATGCTTTTGAACTGTGGTGTTGGAGAAGACTCCCTTGGAGTCTCCCTTGGAGAGTCCCTTGGACTTCAAGGAGATCCAACCAGTCCATCCTAAAGGAGATCAGTCCTGGGTGTTCATTGGAAGGACTGATGTTGAAGCTGAAACTACAAAACTTTGGTCACCTGATGTGAAGAGCTGACTCATTTGAAAAGACCCTGATGCTGGGAAAGATTGAGGGAAGGAGGAGAAGGGGACAACAGAGGATGAAATGGTTGGATGGCATCACAGACTCGATGGACAAGGGTTTGGGTGGACTCCAGGAGTTGGTGATGGACAGGGAGGCCTAGTGAACTGCAGTTCATGGGATCTCAAAGAGTCGGACAAAACTGAGCAACTGAACTGAACTGAACTGAAGCTTTCTTTTAAAAATATTTAATAATCATTTATTTTCAAGAGCACTTAATTTTTTCAGACCCCCTCATTCACAAACAATATAAATTGTATTCTTATCTACTAGCTTATCATTGTTTGGCTTAGTTTGATTTAAGATGGGAACTTTAAAGTTATAAATTACATCTGTCAAGGTTTTTACAAAGAAATTTCTTTTCCCAAAAGTAGATTACTGGAATCATTTACAGAATTGAAAATATATCTCCAAATGTGATCAAGCATGATTTATGAAAGAAAAAAGTGCTATGTAACTAATTAAACAAGATTTTATTTTATTTTTCTTTAATTTTATTTTATTTTTAAACTTTACAAAATTGTATTAGTTTTGCCAAATATCAAAATGAATCCACCACAGGTATACATGTGTTCCCCAACCTGAACCCTCCTCCCTCCTCCCTCCCCATACCATCCCTCTGGGTCATCCCAGTGTACCAGCCCCAAGCATCCAGTATCATGCATCGAACCTGGACTGGCAACTCGTTTCATACATGATATTTTACATGTTTCAATGCCATTCTCCCAAATCTTCCCACCCTCTCCCTCTCCCACAGAGTCCATAAGACTGTTCTATACATCGGTGTCTCTTTTGCTGTCTCGTACACAGGGTTATTGTTACCATCTTTCTAAATTCCATATACATGTGTTAGTATACTGTATTGGTGTTTTTCTTTCTGGCTTACTTCACTCTGTATAATAGGCTCCAGTTTCATCCACCTCATTAGAACAGATTCAAATGTTTTCTTTTTAATGGCTGAGTAATACTCCATTGCGTATATGTACCACAGCTTTCTTATCCATTCATCTGCTGATGGACATCTAGGTTGCTTCCATGTCCTGCCTATTATAAACAGTGCTGTGATGAACATTGGGGTACACGTGTCTCTTTCCCTTCTGATTTCCTCAGTGTGTATGCCCAGCAGTGGGATTGCTGGATCATAAGGCAGTTCTATTTCCAGTTTTTTAAGGAATCTCCACACTGTTCTCCATAGTGGCTGTACTAGTTTGCATTCCCACCAACAGTGTAAGAGGGTTCCCTTTTCTCCACACCCTCTCCAGCATTTATTACTTGTAGACTTTTGGATCGCAGCCATTCTGACTGGTGTGAAATGGTACCTCATAGTGGTTTTGATTTGCATTTCTCTGATAATGAGTGATGTTGAGCATCTTTTCATGTGTTTGTTAGCCATCTGTATGTCTTCTTTGGAGAAATGTCTATTTAGTTCTTTGGCCCATTTTTTTTATCCAAATTGGAAAAGAAGAAGTAAAACTCTCACTATTTGCAGATGACATGATCCTCTACATAGAAAACCCTAAAGACTCCACCAGAAAACTACTAGAACTAATCAATGACTATAGTAAAGTTGCAGGATATAAAATCAACACACAGAAATCCCTTGCATTCCTATACACTAATAATGAGAAAACAGAAAGAGAAATTAAGGAAACAATTCCATTCACCATTGCAACGGAAAGAATAAAATACTTAGGAATATATCTACCTAAAGAAACTAAAGACCTAAATACAGAAAACTATAAAACACTGGTGAAAGAAATCAAAGAGGACACTAATAGATGGAGAAATATACCATGTTCATGGATTGGAAGAATCAATATAGTGAAAATGAGTATACTACCCAAAGCAATTTATAGATTCAATGCAATCCCTATCAAGCTACCAACAGTATTCTTCACAGAGCTAGAACAAATAATTTCACAATTTGTATGGAAATACAAAAAACCTCGAATAGCCAAAGCGATCTTGAGAAAGAAGAATGGAACTGGAGGAATCAACCTACCAGACTTCAGGCTCTACTACAAAGCCACAGTTATCAAGACAGTATGGTACTGGCACAAAGACAGAAATATAGATCAATGCAACAAAATAGAAAGCCCAGAGATAAATCCACGCACGTATGGACACCTTATCTTTGACAAAGGAGGCAAGAATATACAATGGATTAAAGACAATCTCTTTAACAAGTGGTGCTGGGAAATCTGGTCAACCACTTGTAAAAGAATGAAAGTAGAACACTTTCTAACACCGTACACAAAAATAAACTCAAAATGGATTAAAGATCTAAATGTAAGACCAGAAACTATAAAACTCCTAGAGGAGAACATAGGCAAAACACTCTCTGACATACATCACAGAAGGATCCTCTATGACCCACCTCCCAGAATATTGGAAATAAAAGCAAAAATAAACAAATGGGACCTAATTAACCTTAAAAGCTTCTGCACATCAAAGGAAACTATTAGCAAGGTGAAAAGACAGCCTTCAGAATGGGAGAAAATAATAGAAAATGAAGCAACTGACAAACAACTAATCTCAAAAATATACAAGCAACTCCTACAGCTCAACTCCAGAAAAATCAATGACCCAATAAACAAGATTTTAAAACATGCCTTCTGTACTCTAAGCACAAAACTGTGAGAAACACTGAAGAGAGAAATGGTCACTATGGCACATGAAATCTCATTGGAAGACAAGGATAAGAAATACAAAATAACAATGTACTAGTCTCTACGTTATATATACTTTGAACCTTTGGAGGTCAGAAGAAGGAACTGTCACTGCCCAGGGTTGGGGTGGGTGGGTACAGGGAATATGTCCCAAGGGAGGGAGAACTTGAGCTTAGCAATAATGTTCTATCTTTTTGAGTCCTATCCCTCTACTCCTCCTTCCCCAATAGGAAGTCTGGTTTGAGCCTAGCAACCTAAAATCCCAAAGGAGGGAGCAGCTGCTGGGTAACTGTGTTCCAGGCTCCTCTTATCACACTAGTGCAAATTCTTCAGGGCGCTGACACAGGCAGCTGCAGAAGCAATCCATGCAAATTACAATGGACTTTGGTATCCCAGGTCAAAAAAATCAGAAGTTATCACAATAAACTTGATTCATGTTCCACATTTTTATTTAGCACTTGGGTGTAAGATGTGAAATATGCAGAATCTGGAGCAGCAGCTAAAATGATCAACAGCCAAATATTCTAATTCTGTCATACGCTAATATAACCTTTAAAATACCATCAGCTTGACCTTCTCCTCTCCTAAATTGACTTAGGACTTCAACAGTGCGTAAAGGTTGTGACTGCACTGCTTTTCTTTTTACGTCATAATTAGAATTTCTTTCACTTCCTGGGAATATTTATCCATCATTTAAAATAATTTCTCAGACAATGTCCATCTGTCCTCACTAGTTATCAAACAGATAATTTGACTTGGATTAAAAACAGTTTATCATAACCCATTCCAGAAGAGGTTATCAGCCAAAGTCATAGACATCAATGCCTGGTGTTCTCAATCCTATTACATTTGCCAAAATTCTGAATAAATTTAGTAACACTACACAGAGTGCCTCTCAGACAAGACGATCTGTGCTGCTCTAAGGAAGCTAAAACCAAAGCATGTTGGATGTTTAGTCCTGTCAAAATATAATTACTAATAACAACACTTTGATTAATTAAAAAATAATAAACTGTTTTTTCTTTTTATAGCCCTCAGAACACTCTATGTACCTTACATAATAATATTCAGCAGAGCAGTTGCATATTCTAGCAGCTGCATGGCATAGTGGAGAGAGCATTAATTTTGAAGTCAGACATTAATTGTGCTCAAAAGTAACTTAAGTTCCTTCACCAGCTAAAAGACAGTGGGCAATTCACCTACCTTCTGTGAGCCTTACTTTCTTAGCAATAATATGGAACTAGTAATATTTATTTTGCAGGTAAATATTACTGAGCTGACGAACTGAAACAAATTAAAATATGCAACAAGAACTTAATAAATGATACTATGATTGTCCTGTTATAGGATAAGGACATTGAAACTCAGGTATCGAATTATTTATCCAAAATTTTACAAAAAATTAATGGAGGATTCTGGGTCAAAATTTAGATTCTTTGTGGGAGTCACTAAATTAGGTGCATATCATACATACATATGTCCTTTCATGTGCCAGGGAAGTAAACAGGAGAGACAGGGCACCCTGAAATCTGGTGTCAGTATGCATGCCCTTACTCCCAACATCAGGAAAATGGCAGAATCACTTACACATAGGATTTCGATAAGGAGCCATGAACCAGGATGTAGTCAAGGGGCTGAATTTTGAGGCCATCCCAGAGTTGGACAAAACACTTTCGGTACGGGACACTTTCTTAAATAACCAATATTACTCAAGGCAGAGAACCACATGCATTCTTCCCAAGTGGAAAATTATCTCCACTCTACAAATGGGTCCCCTCTGGGACCTGATGTGAGCAAAAAAAGAAAAAAGATCAGGAAATTCAGAGAGAAAAAGAAGCTACTTTGAGACCTAATGTAAGCTTTTTTTCAGGAACTGTGAAGCATGTAATACCATCATAATGTAAAATGCATTAAACTGTCAGAATGAGGATCCTGTTTTCAATCAGGTGAAGTCCCTCAAGATTTCCATGGTAAATTTTGCATTAAGACATCTCCTGACCCCTCACCACCCCCCCCCAAAAGTTGCTTTTGAAAAGAGAACAAGTTGAAATATGTAATAAAATGTGTGATTCATGAACATACACCAAGTAAAACTGTGAAATCCCAAATTCTATGGGCATTCCAAAAGTACTTCTATAAGGAATCCCATAAGTAGTATTAATTGGACATTATTTTGCTTAATTCAAAAAAATCAATCAAAATCTATTGACTTGGGATCAATAATCAATCATTAAGATTTTCCTATTTCAAGCCCAGTGTTGAGTTATTGCATAAAATTGATCATTTAAGTAGGCTATGCAAAAATCGTTAGGAATAGATAGAAATCTCTATCAGATATTTTGGAATTTGATAAATATATTTTTCCCTCTGAAGCTGAAAAGGTATTGATAACCACTGTTTAGAAAGTTCTAATTTTAGATCTCATGGCATTTTAAAATGTTGAGACTCTTCCTTTATTAACAAAAGATTTACAGATAAGAAAACAGATGTTCTGTATTCACAGACACAATGAAAACAACTGAGCAATGTCCTCCTTTCTCCTCCTCTTCCCTTCCTCTTCTTTGTAGTCCTCTCTAGTCCAGGAGCATGATTATGAGAACTTGAAACCTAAAAATTAAACTAAAAGCTCAGTCTTCAAGAACATGAATTCCCACACACTCTCCTTCCTCTGGTTTCCAGTCCTCTTAAACGGCTCCGTCTTCAACGGATGATGACAGAAAAATCACATAATTGCTGAGCCGCAGGGAACCGTATTGAAGGATCCAAATAGATTCCTTGTCAGATATAAGGAATCCCAAGAATATTGGCCTCAATGACTATTTTTAAAACTTATGATTTTGCATTCATACTCAATTTATGACATCTAGATTTTGACCCATGTCTACAAAGTATCCCCCATCCTCTATTAATAAGAACTCATTTTAAAAGATGGGGAAAACCATGCTGTCTAGAACCTAAAGAGAATATGAAAAGACTAAAAGAAAATTATCTATGCATTTATTGAGAAGTTAAACCATTCAGTCTTAAATATTTCAATAAATTTTTGTTAGAATCAAGAGGTAATTAATTAGGAGTTTTGATTTTTGCCTATGCCTGGCAATATAACCTATATTTTTAGCAAAAATATACTTTATCATTTTCTGAAGTCAATAAACCTAATTATTTAGAATATTGTTGAACAAAACAAGAATAATTACAAGAAGAGGAGTCATAATAATGAGCATAAAAAAGACATTCATTGTTTGCAAGTCAAATAAACTGTAGTCCATAGATGGAAATTTATATTACAAAAGTTTTTGAGCACTTTTTTAAAATAGTAAAATTCTGTGTAAATGAAATCTTAGAATCCTAATAATTAGAGCAGTTAAAAATCCAGGTGTGGTAACTAAAGTGAGCCCAGTGCTAAACACTCAATCTCTTGAAGCACCTCTGTGATTCACATGGTTTGGAATATGGTTCTATTATGTCCACATCCCTTCAGTTCAGTTCAGTCGCTCAGTCGTGTCTGACTCTTTGCGACCCCATGAACCACAGCACATCCCTTAGCAGCATGCAAATCTGGATAAGGTTTCACCTAGTAAATTTTTGCTACCATTGTTTTGTTTGTTTGGTTTCCTTCATCTCTCCTAAACTGGCTGGTTTAGGCTTTGGCAATGCAAAAAAATAGTTGCTGGACTCCTGTTCTTTTCACACCATAATTGTTTTTAAATCCTGTGCAGTAGAATCATTTCATCTAATCTTTCTGGCCCTCAGTTTCATTTCTAGATAATTTCAGAGTTTACTTCTAAAAGTCAGATTCTATGACTTTTTTGGTAGGATTCTTGGGGTTCAAGCTTTCCTTCCTGTCTCTTACTTCAAAGACACATACAATGTTTAAGAAACTCAACATTCATAGAACTGTACTATTTTTAGTGTAGGCCCACAAAACTAATGACGCTTACAACTAAGTAGTTACTAGACCAGTATATATTGGAGTATACCCACTCCAGAATATTAAAAATGTATATTAAATACATAGCTATATTATAAAACTAACCTGATTTAGGAACTTGAATGGTGCTAATAAGTGTCTCAAAGTAAAGTGATTTTTAACAACTGTTTGTACATTTTAAAAAATGTATTCATGCCATTAGAGTGAAAATGAGGCTGATGTTTATGTTTCAAATCCCTGTCTACAAATACTCCACAAGCAAACAATGGCTGTTTCCCTACACCAGAGGAGTAAAGCAAAGCCATTGAAAAAGGTAGCACTGCCTGCCCGGTTCCCCACTCCAACCCGAATAATGCTTCCCTTAAACCTAAAGAAAGCTGAGTCAGGTGGCAATATCCTGACAACAAACTTGATCAATTTTTACCTACCAAAAACTGGTCATTTCAAACCTTCCTCTCGGTATCTGTATAGGCTTCAACATAAAGGATTCAGTTTCTCATGCATTTCTTAAGCAGGAGATTCAAGAGCCTAAGCTGAACCTAGAAGATGAAAAAAGCCAAGGTTAGGGAGAAATCTCTCCTGAATCTGACAGGCATAATTCAGGAATCTGTGCAGATTAGGTTTTGCTCCACGCTTACCACGGACCCAAACACTACTGTTTTTGAGAATTAATATTTGTTTGGTGAGTGAGTAAACACATATGTATACATGTATATGCATTCTATTCAACAGCGACTGACTGGATGACCAAAAAGAATTCTTATTGCCCATTTCCCTCTGGCATGGATGTTAGAGGCGAACTACGCTGGAAGTTTCTGTATTGTAGAGTATAAATGGGTACTCACTCATGTCCGACTCTTTGTGTTCCCATGGACTGTATGTAGCCAGGCTCTTCTGTACGTGAGATTTCCCAGGCAAGAATAATGGAGTGGGTCTCCTGAGTTGACAGGTGGATTCTTTACCACTAGCACCACCTGGAAGCCCAGAAGTTTCTAAATCCACCCAATGTTTCTAAATACACTCAATGTTTCTAAACACACTCAATGTTTCTATTGGATGGAGATTGCCAAGGCTCATCCTAGACTTCCCAGCCAAGCCTGCTCAGATCTCAGCCACTGGATTTTACTGAAGACTTCAACTCTCAAAGGTTAGGGACATGGAGCGCTGGGAACTACTGGGTCCAGCTGCCAGATGTGAAAGAGAAAGGGATCTGAGGCAACATTGAGCCTAACAGAAAGCCAAGATACATCCTGGAGAGTTTTTAAGGAGGCATTCTTCCTTACAAGAAGGTGGACACAAGGTCAGGAGCAAGCTAGGAACTGGGGCACATGATGGAGACAATACCCAGAAAGCATTTAAATGCCTGTATTGACAGGCATTTCCCCTTGGTTGACAAAAACTCTCACTTGAGGCACAGAATTAAAATTTTTCTCTTCCCATGATGTAGTTCCTTTTAGTTTCCCCAACACATTAATCAGGTTGTATATACTTATAAGGCCTTACCCCGTGGTCCAGTTGGCAAAGAATCTGCCTGCAATGCAGAAAATGCAGGTTCAATACCTGGGTTGGAAAGATCCCCTGGAGAAGGAAATGGCAACCCACTCCAGTATTCTTGCCTGGAGAATCCCAAGGACAGAGGAGCCTGGCAGGCTACAATCTATGGGGTCGCAAAAGAGTCGGACACAACTTAGTGACTAAACAACAACAGTATACCTATACAACATGCATTTGGGAGGGTGAAAAACTAATAATATGAAAGGCAAAGGAGCTATGGTCTGGCTTAAACCACCCTCTGCTGACGCTTATGCAGAGGAAGGGACTTTCTGAGAGGACTGTGGTCCAAGAATCCAAGGCAGCGATCAGCAGCAAGGCAAATGGAGCACAAAAGTGGAATTGGGACTGACTCAGTAGAACTGGCCTTGAAAAAGCAGAGACAGGAGGTGACTCATAAGGTAAACTGAAATTAATTCTCCTTTTCCCAAACAGGTGAGGAAAGGGCACCATTAAAGAGAGAAACTGATATTTGGAATTGCAGAAGCCTAGACTTTGGGAAGACTGGGGTTGGGAACCTTGAGGGTGAAGACTTTGCATCATTGAAATTTCTGCCCCAGCTTCTTAACACATATTCTAAAGTCACAGTTGTACAAAAATACCACAAAATAGAATGTGTCATTTGGGAACAGAGAAGGAATTGCCAGTTTATTAATGAAAAATTAAACTTTCTTTGTTATAGGTTTCTTGGAGGCTGACCAACGATTTCATCCAGGTGTTTGGACTAGAAAACAGGAATAACAACAGAAAAATTCATTTTATCAAGGCAGCCTTTATAACCTCAACATATACATTAGGACTGAAAAACCACCAACTGCTATAGCCTTATTTATCATGCAGATCACTTCTAAGTTGGAAAGACATGATTGCAAGCCCTGTAAAAAGCTCTAGTTTTTTTTTTTTTTTTCCCCCCTGCAGTCTGGCACAAAATAGTAGGAATAAGTCTTCATTTTCCCCACCTATGGCTTAGGCACCATAATTATGAATTGTGCCCTGGTGACCACAAGGTGAAATCAAATAAGTGCCTCATGCACAGACCACCCAGACATTTCCCTGCTGTCTCTGTTTGAAGACCAGCTCCAATAACATATGCATTTGTTTGAAATCGTCCTTGGAGCCTGAGTTCAGCTAACTTTTCACCAAGCTATTTAAAATGAGTTACACAGTCTAAATGTATCTCGAATCCTTTAAGGACAAATGCACCGAATAAATACAAACATAGAGCATAGAGCCAGGAGAAAATTCTATTCAGTTAAGGGATAAGGCAAATCCTACCATAAGAGCAGAGAAGCAGGAGAACCATGGGTACTGCCATCAGAAGAAACCACGGAGGACTCCAGGAGGGGGTTGATGGTGGCGACAGCACCCTGCAGAGCCGCTGTCCTGGCTGCCACACGTGGGCCACATCTGTTCTGCACACCTAAGCACTCCAGAGGTGGGAATGGTGACCCAACTCCACTTAAAACCCACAAGATTAATTAAAACAGGCTCAAAAGAAACTCTGGGCTTCTTCAAAAATGAGTTATTTACAAGCGCCAGCCATGATCATTCCCAGAGAAGGAGAGTAAACTGTCAATATTTTTTTTAATTCAAAATCCCTCCTACAAAATGTCTAAAATTTACTATTTCTTAATTAGAATAAAGCATGTGTGTGCTAAGTCATCTCAGTCATGTCCTACTCTTTGCAACCCTATGGACTGTAGCCCACCAGGCTTCTCTGTCCATGAGACTCTCCAGGCAAGGATACTGGAATGGATTGCCATGCCATCTTCCAGGGGACATTCCCAACCCAGGGATCTAACCAGTGTCTCTTATGTCTCCTGTGTTGGCAGATAGATTCTTTACACTAGCAACACTTGGGAAACCCATAATAAATCATAAGGAAAAGGAAAATCTAGGAAGAATTCTTGTATAGGATTATCATGAGGTTATAAAAATAAATGAGCTCTAGCACCTGAAATTACCTAATGTGGCAAAGACTTCTGGAAGCTCATGAAGATGTGTTTCTTCTTCCTCCTGAAAATACAGCTAACCTACATTTCCCAGCCTCCCAAAAGTGGAGGGTAACCATCTTCTGAGTTCTGGTCAATCAAATGTGAGTAGATATGAACAATGTCATTTCAAAGCCTGTCCAACAGAAACTACCCCCCATAAGTTTCACTTTCTTATCTCTTTCACCAGCTAGACGTAGTTGATGATGGAGCCCTTTAGATTTCTTGCTTCTCAGAGTCTGGTCCATGAATCAGCAGCATTAGCATCATTTGGCACTTACTAGAATACAAACTCTTAGGTGCCATCCCAGGCTTCCTGAAACAGAATCTTCATTTAACAAGCTGCCCAGGTGATACACACATGCATTCAAGTTTGAAACCTAAGAGTCTAGACTGGAAGATGGTACATCTGCAAGATGAAACGAGCATGAATCCCTGAACTGTCACATGGAGGAAAGCCACAACTGACTAGAAACATCTGCCTTGCATTCATGAAAAACTAGGAAAATAAACTATGTGTGAACTATTTCTTTAGCTTCTATTTTTTAACACAGATGAGCTTACTCTAAAGAATACAACAAAACATAGTGGTGGTGGTGGTCAGTCTCTCCGTCATATCCTACTCTTTGCAACCCCTTCTACTGTAACCACCAGGCTCCTCTGTCCACGGGATTTCCCAAGAAAGAATAATGGAGGCGGCTGTGATTTCCTTCTCCAGGGGATCTTCCCAACGCAGGGATCAAACCCACATCTCCTGCATTGCAGGCAGATTCTTTACTGACTGAGCCACCAGGGAAGCACAACAAAACATATCTACTGCTAAACCATCTTGAGCCTGCATTCTGTCCTTCTGGAATTTGAAATATCAACACAGCCCTTAGAAGCAGCCTGAGCTAACCAAGAGGCTGTTTTATCACATGACAAATCTCTGCACACCTTCAGACTGAGGGTGCTTGGGGGCTTTTTATACTAGCACATAAGTTGTATAAAATAAAGATAGAATTTTTCAGCCTCCATCTATTTCCAGGTAAAGATTTCCTTCCTTCCATTATTCCATAATGTTATCAACTCCTTTTTAAAAGGGCCAGTGTCGGCTTCAGGATCCCTGCTGGCTTTGAGCATTTATCATTTTAAGAGTGAAATCATTCTTCATGGCATATTATGAGCCTTTTTTGTCAGGTAGTTAACTAAACTGGCACCAGTTAACTGTGATCTAAACTTTATATTGACAGATCTGGCAACAGACTGACATTCCTTGCACTAATTTTGGCTGTCCAATTTGAAAAAAAAAATAAGTTTGAAATATGATTTATCTTAAGCTGACAGCAGTCTTCATCAGGGTGCCAGCCACTGACAGAGTAAGGGAAAGGACCCAGCATAGAATCCGAGCTGAATATGTTTTTCAAGACAGGAAGAAAGAATTTAGAGCCCCTGTTCCTCAAAGTCATAATTTAATTTAACAACCAAGGCTGGAAGGAAAACAAATGTTTCTTACTAAGCCTCACCATCAACAATCTATTTTTCCCCAATACCACATTTGTCTTACCTTGTAAAGCCCAGGATTACCATCCTCAAGTCTTATAATAATACCTGACATACACCGACTATTCCTGCAGCTCAGTAGAGCCCCTGAAATGCAATTATAGGAAAAGATCTAATAAACCAAAGATTAGCAACAGAAATGTGAGCACTGTTAACTGCTTTTTAGGGGGAGGAGAGAGCTGGAGTGGGAAGGCTGATATGAAAGCCAGAAACTAACCAGCTGAAGGAATAATGACAAGAAAGGAACTGACAAAATTGGAAAGATCCATCAGTATAATTGTGCTGCATTAATAACAGTATCTGGGTAGGAGAAGAATCATTTGACCATTAGACCCTGAATTGTTACATCTCTCTTTTCCCAATGAATATGAGATGCAGAAATACTTTCAGATATTAACAAAAAGCTGCATGGAGACCTCATTAATATTTCTTAGCCCAATCATGCTTCATAACAACCCAAACCCTGTGTTTTTAGAGTATGCCAACATTATATGTAAATACATTAACATGTAGCTATTCACTGTCATTTTTCACTCTTGGCACAATTTGATAAGAGGTGTTTATTTGTGTATATAAATACTAATGATGAGCAAGATAAAATAGCCCCAGGTTCTGTGCTTAAATCCTTGCCTTAGTATTTACAGCAATAAACGAGATGGAGTGAGGAGGGAAAGGAGTATATATTGCCTAGAAGCTAAAATTATTTCCTAGTGCCATCAAGCCAGAGTGAAGAAAGTTCTCCTGGGGAAATACTATTCATTCAAATGGGCTTAATTGGACACTATGGTGCTATTAAGTGCATACCAAATAATCATTTGCCAAACAGTTAACTTCTGATGCTAAAAAAAAAAAAAAAAAAAGAAGGAAAAAAAACACTTCAGCCTCTTTATCACTATTTACATTTCTGGGAGCCAAGATGTAATTGTAGTAATAAAAACACATAAGACATAAACTCTCATAAATACATGCTAGAGGCCCCAGTTCCATATGATACTGACTTGTTTCCTGCCCTAGCTCCACCTTCCTCATGACTTCACGTCACCTACTATCACTGACAAGTCCAGGGGGGTTGTGAAATTCCATTGTTTCTTCCTATACCTCTCCTCCCAGGCAGCACTCAGCTCTGCTTCCTCCCTCACCTTCTCTCCTCCATTAAACAAACTTTTCCTATGGCCCATTTGTCTCCATCCTCTTGAAATTGCTAACCCATGCTTAGTTGTCAAAGACTTTTAGTGCTTAACATCACGTAACATTTGTGTAACAGAAACTTCTTGTGTCTTGACCCACCCCCACCCCACCAAAAGTGACTCATAGAATAATTTAGATATTGTGACAAAGCTGGGGAAGTGAGGGGGAGGCTGAGGGTATAGTTTTGAGTAGACAAGCCTCTCATCAACTTTCAAATAGCTGGATGAAGGTGGCTAATTCTTCTGCAAGTATGTAAGACTCTCCTCACCACCAAGAAAATTGCTATGACATGAAAAGGCAAGACAAGGGAAGAGAAGCCAAGATGAGGTAAGTCAAGGGACAGGAAGGGGAGGGAATAAAGGCACAGATAAGCCAGGCACTGTGAAAAGTTCTGTTATATATTTATTTAATCTCAGATCCCTACATTGTGCCCCTCACCCTCAATTTTATAGGTATTGTTTCTGAGGTTGAGAGGTATGAAGTAACTCATGACGTGGCAGGGTCAAGATTTAAATCCATCTGTCTGGGTCCCAAGCTCACTCACCTTCCCTGGCCCAGGCTGCCCCAGGCACAGCACATTCTTCCCCATAATTCTGTCAGATAAGTAAAAGGGCTCATTTCTCTCTTTTGTCATAAAGGAAATTTTGCTGAGGCCTCATTCTTGGACACAAAACCTTCCCAAGTATTACCTTTCCTAACATATCTGAACTCTGTAATTGCTTCTCCCCACTGTCCAATGCAGAGCATCCCGGGCTAAAAGGGTGTCTTGACTGGTCATCTGCTCTCTTCTTGACTATTGTCAATATTTCAAAGGTTGTTCCATTTAAGAAAATAAGAATTCTGTCTGCAGTACGTCCAAAGTGGAATTGACAAACAGGTGGGATTCTCTTTACAGAGGAACAGAGAAATCTACTGGGGAAACTCTCTGGGTGAAGCTGCAGGTCATTAGTAGCAGGACACGCAAGAATTCACATTGAACCTGGTCTCCTCTGACATAAACACAAATCCTTACCCTGGCCCCAGGGGCCAAGGAACTGAGAAAGGGAGTGATGTGATGTGATGGATACTGGCAGCTTTGTATTTGGGATGTGAGGAGGGGGAACGGGGCTGAGAATGCAGTCTATGAACTCTCTCATTCTCCCTACCCTGAAATCCCCCATTCTGTGCTGAGAGGATCTAAGCCTACATATGAAACAGAAAGTGGCTTTGTTTTGTTATTGTGTTTATCTGTCACATCCAACAAGACTGTGCACTTAAGGTGGCAGACAGGCTCAAGAAAAATACCTCCAAGCAACCAGACTAAGAGGGAGGCAGTGCCTGCAGTAGAATTACAACGGGGCTGACAGGCAGGTCTTTGCATCTAAGTCAGATTGCACATGTGACAGAGATAAAGGAAATGAACACCACCATCTCTAAAGTCTTGTCCAAATCCTCCCCCATCACGATGTTTAAGACAATAAGATATTGAGGGCTAATTTTGAGTTAATCTCCCCCCACCCTTGTGGAAGCAGTTGGAGGCATTTCTCTTGCCAGTGATTCTCAGCATTGACTCTCAAGCTTCACAACCTCAGCCAAACCCAGGAAAGCCTCAGTTCATGAGGGATTAAAATGAGCTCCTTATGAGAGACAAGCACTGCTCTAAGCCCCATCTCTTTGCATCACTGAAGAAACTGTATAATAATTATTATCATCTCTATTTTAGAGATGAGAAGCTCAGTGAGCATCCCAAGGCCACCAGCAAGTCTGAGTTGAAAACTGAATCTAGATATTCTGACCCCAAGCCAACTGCTCTGAGCTTATGACCTCAGTTTCTGCTTCTACAAATTCCCCTCAATACACACACACACACACACACTCACACAAATATAAACATACACAGAGTTCAGATGGGGTGTGTCTGAAAGCCTGAGGCAAAGGAAGTATGTTTGGGGAATGTACTGAAGGTCTGCTCCTTGTACTACCGAAGAAAAAAGTGTACAGGGACATGAGAGTTTGCTTCAAAACTGGCAAAATCAAGTTCCAGTTTGAATGCTAGGTCCTAGAGATGGAGCCACAGGACAACCATGGGCAGCTCTGCATCTGAGAATAAACTAAGCTGCTGGGCCTTCTGTGGTGTGGAGGATTTTGGGGAAACCCTCCCCAGGACCTTGCTCATGTTCTCAAGCAGTGTTCTGAGCCAATCAGGAAGAAACAAATGTGAAGCAAAGAACAGGACTGGATAGAGCCACCTGGTTGGATATTTGTCAGGAATATGGTAAAGAGGATTCTAAAGCAAATTAATTAAATTAAACTACATAATCTTTGAACTGTCTCATGAACCCTAGGATTCCATGAGAAGAAACATGTCTCTGTGTTCTTATATAACTTTGCACATCAGGGGAGGGAACGATGAGAACAATAAGAGGGATAATAATGCGTATTTATGGAGCTCTCACCATGTGCCAGGTGCTGCCATCTCTGATTATTCAAGGCTGTAACCCAGCACCATATGGACAAAGACAATGGCAAGAGGTAAAACAAGGACAGCAACAAATTAATTAACCAAGTAGGATCTGAATTCGAGTGGAGTCCAGAGGGAATTGTAATTTATTCTGGCAGCTTGCACCCTTCAACAATGCAAAGAAAGCATCAGACAAAGAAAACTTCATGAGGCTGCTTCATCACTGCCAGGGTTCCTGGCAGGCTCCATACTCAACGGCCTGCAGGAGAAAACACAGTGGAACTGTGCAAAAGATGATGCTTCTGACACCGATCCTGACATGAGAGATGGGTGTGACCTTTACTGAACTCTCAGAGTCCACAGTGACAATCAGCAGTAATCACTATTTGTGAAAACACAAAGATCATACGGACTTTCTCCCTTCACTGTTTACGCCACAAAATTCGATGCCCTCCTAGCAGTTGACTGCTTGCCCTCCTTGGACTCTTCTCCAAGAGGCTTCCCAATTAAATCACAAGCTCCTAAAAGGCAGATCCCTGGTCCTTTTCTATGGAAAAGAAATAGTTCAATAATAAATACACACAGCAAGTACTCAGTAAATGGAGAAGGAAATGTCAATCCACTCAAGTATTCTTGCCTGGGAAAGCCCATGGACAGAGGAGCCTGGCAGGCTATGGTCCATGGGGTCACAAAAGTCAGACACAACTTAGCAACTAAACCACAACCACCACCACTCAGTAAATAACCTTGGAATCAAGCAGAAAATTGATCCTGATGCGGAATCAGCAGCCACTTGCCCCTAATCGGTGTGTATGTGCACACTGTCTCTTGTTAGGACGGCAGTTTTGACGTGTGATCCCCACCCTGGTCTGCTGTCTCATGAAGTCTCCCCTATCCCTGGTGGGTGCCCACTGGATGCAGGCCTGATGCTCTGTTTAACAGACCCTCGCAGTCTCTTTGGCCATCGCTGTTTCCCACCCCCTCCTCCTTGTGCCTTTTGAGTGTCCTGCTTTTCTGAAGCGGGGCGGAGGGTGGGGGGCTCCTTTTAAATGTTAGTCAATCCTTTTCAAATGCTTCAGTCCTACAGAATTGTACTATAGTAGCTTTCCCAGGATTCTTAAACTTCAGCAAACCTAACAATCTCCAGGGTCCACCCTTAGATGTTCTGTTTTGGACTAAGATCAGGAATCTACGGTTTCAATAAACCCCATCAAGCTGATGTCTGCTGCAGGTGGTCCATGAATCACCCTTGGAGAAACACTGACTGTCTCAAAGGATTTATAAGACAGGACCTCAGTCAGATGATTAATTATTACCATGATCCCAGAAACCAGAATTCTGAATGTGTTTCACCTCTGGGGTCCTAGAACCACTGCTAGTTTTTCAGGAGTCAGGTGCATCAACCAGAGGATTTTATGAGAGAAAACACAAGAAAGAAGCCTTGGTTCAGTCAGAAAACTGTCCATGTTCTCAGATACCAGACTGAGAGGGAGGGAAGTCAGGAATCAATGGGAGACAAGAAGGACAAGAAGACAGGGTAGGAAGACAGGTTTCAGGCCACAATGAAGGGGTGTCATGGTCTTGACAGCATGAGGGGTCAATGAGTTGTCCACGTTGTTTGCTTTGGCTGAAACCCCCGGCCCTTCTGTGGTTACAGCAACAATAACTTAAAGCAGCAATGCTTACCTGCGCTTATATGAAGTAGGAGGGAGACCCTTAAGCAAACTTGTGAAGTAAGTTAGGACAGCTTTCTATGTATTTCCCCTTTACTTTGGTTATCTTTATCCCTATTTTACTGTACAACCTTCCACTCATCTGCTTAACAAAGTATCCAATGGTTTCAGACTCTCTTTCCTTTCTACCATCTGAATCTACTTTTCAAAAAGTATGTATACCTTTAAGGTTAAAGAGTTCATATAGCTTAAAATATTACCTCTCATACAATTATCTCTTAATATGAATAGATCAAACTATCTATACCAAGTAATGTAATTGCAAGCCATCAATCATTTATGAGAAATATGATTTTGCAAGCAATAAGAATTGCTAGTACATCTTTGCACGGACATGAGACTAACATTGCTAAGAAAATTTCATGAAGCATTTGGAAACCATGTAAGCTGAGTTTTAAGCCTGCCTAGAAGTCAAGCAAAGAGTAGCTATGGACAAGGTTGGTTACATGATTTATTGTGAGAATATCCCCTTCTCCTTGACTCCCTTGGTACCCAAGCCTGCATTAATCTAACGTTTCTCACACCATTTGTACTGAGCTTTTGCTTCAGTTTCTTCCCTCCCAGACTGTGAGCAACTCACAAAAAAGAATCCAAGTCTGAAAAGCCGCCACGTAAGACATCCCTAGACAACAATAATTTGGCATCCATCCACATATAAAAGTGACCTGTGGGAGTTGTGGGATCCCAGTAGGATATTGTGAAAACCACGTGCAGTCTAATAGAGAGGAAAGCCATTTTCAGAAAACAGGTTGCATGCAGGAAGCTGATCCTGGCTGTAGATTCAGAAACAGCTCCTTATCCCCAGTGACCTGGCTACGACCCATTTGGCTTTGTTTCTGTTATCAGCCCCAAAATTCAGGATCCCAGGAATCTTGTCCATGTGTGCCTCGGAATAAGCAGACAGACTCTGTGGACCCTAAGTATCCAGAGGCCACCACCAGCCTCTCTCACCCATGGTCTGAAGACCCCTGGAGAACAATAACTTAAACAATCCCACCAGACAAGTGAGCCTCTGTGGAAGTACAGAAATCTAGGGGGAAAGTTTCAGCACACTGTAGGAGCAAAAATCTCCCAGATTGGACCCCTGCAAGAGGGCAAGAAAAAGAGCTTGGCTTTAACCGCATCACCCCTCTCCCAAGACAGCACCACCCAGCACACAAGAGTCCTTTCTCCCACCAGAGAAAGTCAGGTGTGGGAGTGAGCACCCAGCTTCCCCAGCTCTGCAGGAAGCTGCCACAGATCCCTAAGTCTCTCTCGCTGCATCCAGAGTAGGGAGTTGTGACTGGGGGATGCGGTGATGAGCAGCTAAGAGACCAGCAGCCAGGGCTTGGGACGAGCCTACCAATGGCATCATGGACTCCATCAAGAGGCTTGCCCACGAGCCACTGGGGACTCCATGCCTGGACATCCAACCAGCTGACCCATAAGGAACCCCAGCACTCCATGCACTCAGCCCCATATACCCCCACCTCACAGCTGGCTCCCTGTGTGTGATCCCAAAGGCAGGTAGTGTGAGCTTTTACAGATAGCTAGTGAACACACACAGGAAACTGGCCCAAAGCTGGCCCAAATCTGTGACTGGGGAGAGACCACAGACTTGAGCATTCAACACCACACTAGGAAAAGGAAAAGAGAAGATGTCAAAATTCAGGCTGGCTTTGCAGAATCAGGAGAAAGCACACAAGTTAAAGAATTCTGCCACAAGAGAGAACAAGAAGTATAGAGCAGTATATCCACAGAGAGGGTCTGAGGGTCTGAGTTATCCTCTCAGTCCCGAGAAAGGTTAATAGAAGGTTTTTCTCTCCCAAAATCAGGAAGTGAAGCTGAAGGAGATGATGGCTACTTCAAATGTGGAGACAACACAAGACTTCAAGGAACGTGAAAAATCAAGGAAATATAACATCACATTATTAAGAAAATAATACATGAACAAAATGAGAAATATAACAGACTGTTGTTGTTGATCAGTCGCTAAGTCATGTCCAACTCTGCAACCCCATGGACTGCAGCACACCAGGCTTCCCTGTCCTTCACTATCACCTGGAAATTGCTCAAACTCATGTCCATTGAGTCAGTGATTCCATCCAACCATTTCATCTTCTGTTTCCCCCTTCTCCTCCTACCTTCACTTTTTCCAAGCATGAAGGTCTTTTCCAATGAGTTAACTCTGCATCAGGTAGCCAAAGTACTGGGGCTTCAGCTTCAGCATCAGTCCTTCCAATGAATATTCAGGGTTGATTTCCCTTAGGATTGACTAGTTTTATCTCCTTGTAGTTCAAGGGACTCTCAAGTGTCTTCTCTAGCACCACAGTTTGAAATCATCAGTTCTTCAGCATTCTTTATGGTTGGTCCAATTCTCACATTCATACATGGCTACATTCAAACCATAGCTTTGACTGTACAGACCTTTGTCAGCAAAGAGATGTCTTTGCTTTTTAATATCCTGTCTAGATGTGTCATTGCTTTTCGTCCAAGGAGCAAGCATCTTTTAATTTTAAGGCTGCGGTCACCATCTGCAGTGATTTTGGAGCACAAGAAAAGAAAATCTGTCACTGCTTTCATTTTTTCCCCACCTAATTGCCATGAAACGATGGGACCAGATGCCATGATCTTGGTTTTTTGAATGCTGAGTTTTAAACCAGCTTTATCACTCTCCTCTTTCCTCCTTATCAAGAATCTCTTTAGTTCTTCTTCACTTTCTGGCACTGAGAGTGATATCATCTGATATCTGAGGTTGTTGATATTTCTCCTGACAATATTGATTCCAGCTTGTGATTCATCCAGCTCAGCATTTCACATGATGTACTCTGCATAGAAGTTAAATAAGCAAGGTGACAATATACAGCCTTGACATACTCCTTTGACAATTTTGAAGTAGTCTGTTGTTTCATGTCTGGTTCAAATTGTTGCTTCTTGACTTGAATACAGATTTCTCAGGAAACAGGTAAAATGATCTGGTATTCCAATCTCTTTAATAATTTTCCACAGTTTGTTGTGAGCCACAGTCAAAGGCTTCAGCAGAGTCAATGAAGCAGAAGTGGATGTTTCTCTGGAATTTCGTTGCTTTTTCTATGGTCCAGTGAATGTTGGCAATTTGATCTCTGGTTCCTCTGCCTTCTCTAAATCTAGCTTGTACATCTAGAAATTCTCAGATCATGTACTGCTGAAGCCCAGCTTGAAGGATTTTGAGCATTATCTTGCTAGCAAGCAGATTGAAATGAGCATAATTATATGGTAGTTTGAACACTCCTTGGCACTTTCTTTAGTATTAGAATGAAAACTGACCTTTTCCAGTCCTGTGGCCACTGCTGAGTTTTCCAAATTTGTTGACATATTGACTGCGGCACTTTTCACAGAATCATATTGTAGGATGAAATAGCTCAGCTGGAATTCCATCACCTCCACTAGCTTTGTTCACAGTAATGCTTCCTAAGGCCCACTTGACTTCATCATTCAGGATGTCTGGCTCTAGGTTAGTAACACACCATCGTGATTATCTGAGTCATTAATACCTTTTCTGTATAGTTCTGTGTACTCTTGCCACCCCTTCTTAATCTCTTCTGCTTCTGTTAGGTCTTTGCTGTTTCTGTCCTTTATTGTGCCCATCTTTAGATAGATTTGCTTCCCTGGTGGCTCAGATGGTAAAGCTTCTGCCTGCAATGCGGGAGACCCGGGTTTGATTCCTGGGTCGGGAAGATCCCCTGGAGAAGGAAATGGCCATCCACTCCAGCACTCTTGCCTGGAAAATCCTATGGATGGAGGAGCCTGATAGGCTACAGTCCATGGGGTCGCAAAGAGTCAGACACGACTGAGCAACTTCACTTCACTTTAGATAGATATTCCCTTGTTATCTCTGATTTTCTTGAAGACATCTCCTGTCTCTCCCATTGTATTGTTTTTCTCTATTTCTTTGCATCGTTCCCTTAAGAAGGCTGTCTTATCTCCCTTTGCTTTTCTCTGGATTCATTTGGGTATATCTTTCTCTTTTTTTCTTTGCCTTTCGCTTCTCTTTTCTCGGCAGTGTGTAAGGCCTCCTCAGGCAGCCACTTTGCCTTCTGGCATTTCTTTTTCTTTGGGATGGTTTTGGTCACCAGCTCCTGTACAAGGTTCCAAACCTCTGTCCATAGTTCTTCAGGCACTCTGTCTGCCAGATCTAATTCCTTGAATGAAAGAGATAGAAACTATTTAAAAAAAAAAAAAAAACTAAACAGAAATTCTGAAATGGAAGAATACAATGAATAAAATGTGAAAAGAAAAAAAAGAGGAATTGAGAGTGTTAACAGCAGAATACAGTAAGCAGAGGAAAGAAATGTAAAGTATACTACAGGAATAATATTAAAGTATCTAGTCAGAGGAGAACAAAGAAAAAGAATGAAAAAAAGTAAAGAAAGCCTACACAAACCATAGTACACTATTTTATAAAACTACAAGTAATTGGTGTGCTAGAAGGAGAAGAGAGGGAGGAGGAAGAAAGCTTATTTAAATAAATAATGGCTAAAAACCTCCCAAATTAGGGGGGAAATCTGGACATCTTAGTTCAAGGAGCTAATAGATCACCCCAATATTTCAATCCAAAATAATGTCCTCCAAGACATATGAAAATAAAACTATGTAAAATCAAAGACAGGGGGGCGGTCCTAAGATGGCAGAGGAATAGGACGGGGAGACCATGTTCTCCCCCACAAATTCATCAAAAGATCATTTGACCACTGAGAAAATACCACAGAACAACTTCTGATGCTGGCAAAGGACACCAGGCACCCAGAAAGGCAGCCCGTTGTCTTTGAAAGGAGGTAGGGCAAAATATAAAAGACAAAAAGTGAGACAAGAGTTAGGGATGGAGGCCCGTCCTGGGGAGGGAGTCTTAAAAGAGGAGAAGTTTCCAAACACCAGGAAACCCTCTCACCGGCAAGTCTGTGGAGACTTTTGGAATCTCAGAGGGCAACATAACCCGGAGGAAAAAATAAATAAATAAAACCCACAGATTACATGCCTAATGGCAACTCCCAGCGGAGAAATAGCCCAGACGCTCGCGTCTGCCACCAGCAAGTAGGGGCTGAACAGGGAGGCGCGGGCTGCATTGCTTAGGGTAAGGACCAGGTGTGAGTGCCCTGAGGGCAATCTGAGGGTGCTAACGTGAGATAGCTACCCAAACTGTGGGATAGCCAGAGAGAAAAAAAGAGAGAGAGAGAACTTTCCCGCGAAAACCTCTAACCTAAGGCACTGCCGGCCCTCTCACAGAACAAAGGACTGAGTGAATACCAGAGGAGAGTTAGCCGGCTGTGGACCAGCCCATCTACCACCAGAGACAGGGAGGCAGGCAGGCGACAGCCAGAGCTGGGAGGAAAGGGGCTACCAAAGACGGTAGCCTTGATACGAAGATATACGTCTTGATACCAAGACAACATCAGCTACCAAACTGCGAGCAGGCTCCCAGTTGCTAACCAAGTCTTCCTGGGATCCTGGACTGTTGACATCCGTCAGGAGGGCTGCAGCCAGAGATCAGCTCCCCAGAAGAGACACACGGCACACCTGAGACAGTGCTCCTGCTGTGCACCCAGGAAACCGAGTGGCTGGGACCAGGGAGGTGATAAGATGCACTGCCCATCTGGGAAGAGTGTGCTCGCCAAGCACTTGGTCACCTGAGCTGCTCGGATCTGCGATGGGCACAAAACACAGGCCCAACTGAGTCTGTGCCTTTGTGGAGTACCCAAGAACATGAAACTGAGCAGTGTAGATCTGGGAAGTGCACACAACCCATGGCCTACCTTAGACAGTTCCCTGGCAGAGCAACCTGGAGCCTGAGCAGTGTAGACGGAGAAAGCACACATGCCATGAGTGGGGGCAAACCCAATGTAGCCCAAACACTGCAAGCACTCCCCACACATGCCAGTGATATTTGCTTGCAGTGTTCCTCCCTCCCCACAGCACAGTTGAACAAGTGAACCTAAATAAATGACCACCTTAGCCCCCTCGTGTCAGGGAGGAAGTTAGACACTGAGGAGACTTGAAAACAGAGGAAGCCAAAATAAACAAAGAAGAGGGAACAGCTTTGTAAGTGACATGTGCCATAGACTAAAACACTGTAGTTAGCACTGACTACATTAGAAGGGACCTATAGACCTTGAGAAGCAGTATACGGTGGAACAAGGAACTATGTGAAACTCAACTGACCATACACTACCTCCAACAGCTAGAGAGAAATTCCTAGATATATTTTCAATTCAGTTCAGTTCAGTCACCCAGTCGTGTCTGATTCTTTGCGACCCCATGAATCATAGCACACCAGGCCTCCCTGTCCATCACCAATCCCGGAGTTTATGCAAACTCACATCCATCGAGTTGGTGATGCCATCCAGGCATCTCATCTTCTGTCATCCCCTTCTCCTCCTGCCCCCAATCCCTCCAGCAAGAGATTTTTCCAATGAGTCAACTCTTCGCATCAGGTGGCCTAAGTATTGCAGTTTCAGCTTTAACATCAGTCCTTACAATGAACACATAGGAATGATCTCCTTTAGAATAGACTGGTTGGATCTCCCTGCACTCCAAGGGATTCCCAAGAGTCTTCTCCAACACCACAGTTCAAAAGCATCAATTCTTTGGTGCTCAGCTTTCTTCACAGTCCAACTCTCACTACCACACATGACCACTGGAAAAACCATAACCTTGACTAGACAGACCTTTGTTGGTAAAGTAATGTCTCTGTTTTTGAATATGCTATCTAGGTTGGTCATAACTTTCCTTCCAAGGAGTAAGCATCTTTTAATTTCATGGCTACAATCACCATCTGCAGTGACTTTGGAGCCCAGAAAAATTAAGTTTGACACTGTTTCCACTGTTTACCCATCTATTTGCCATGAAGTGATGGGACTGGTTGCCATGATCATCATATTCTGAACGTTGAGCTTTAAGCCAACTTTTTCACTCTCCACTTTCACTTCCATCAAGAGGCTTTTGAGTTCCTCTTCATTTTCTGCCATAAGGGTGGTGTCATCTGCATATCTGAGGTTATTGATATTTCTCCCGGCAATCTTGATTCCAGCTTGTGCTTCTTCCAGCCCAGCGTTTCTCATGATGACTCTGCATATAAGTTAAATTAGCAGGGTGACAATATATAGCCTTGATATACTCCTTTTCCTATTTGGAACCAGTCTGTTGTTCCATGTCCAGTTCTAACTGTTGCTTCCTGACCTGCATATAGGTTTCTCAAGAGGCAGGTCAGGTGGTCTGGTATTCCCATCTCTTTCAGAATTTTCCACAGTTTATTGTGATCCACACAGTCAAAGGCTTTGGCATAGTCAATAAAGCAGAAATAAATGTTTTTCTGGAACTCTCTTGCTTTTTCCATGATCCAGTGGATGTTGGCAATATGATCTCTGGTTCCTCTGCCTTTTCTAAAACCAGCTTGAACATCTGGAAGTTCTTGGTTCACATATTGCTAAAGCCTGGCTTGGAGAATTTTGAGCATTATTTTACTAGTGTGTGAGACGAGTGCAATTGTGTGGTAGTTTGAGCATTCTTTGGCATTGCCTTTCTTTGGGATTGGAATGAAAACTGACCTTTTCCAGTCCTGTGGCCACTGCTGAGTTTTCCAAATGTGCAGGCATATTGAGTGCAGCCCTTTCACAGCATCATTTCAGGATTTGAAATAGCTCAACTGGAATTCCATCACCTCCACTAATTTTGTTTGTAGTAATGCTTTCTAGGGCCCACTTGACTTCACATTCCAGGATGTCTGGCTCTAGGTGAGTGATCACACCATCGTGATTATCTGGGTCGTGAAGATCTTTTCTGTACAGTTCTTTTGTGTATTCTTGCCACCTCTTCTTAATATTGTCTGCTTCTGTTAGGTCGATACCATTTCTGTCCTTTATTGTGCCCATCTTTGCATGAAATGTTCCCTTGGTATCTCTAATTTTCTTGAAGAGATCTCTAGTGTTTCCCATTCTGTTGTTTTCCTCTATTTCTTTGCATTGATCGCTGAGGAGGGCTTTCTTATCTCTTCTTGCTATTCTTTGGAACTCTGCATTCAGATGCTTATATCTTTCCTTTTCTCCTTTGCTTTTCACTTCTCTTCTTTTCACAGCTATTTGTAAGGCCTCCCCAGACAGCCATTTTGCTTTTTTGCATTTCTTTCCATGGGGATGGTCTTGATCCCTTTCTCCTGTACAATGTCATGAACTTCCGTTCATAGTTCATCAGGCATTCTATCAGATCTTGTCCCTTAAATCTATTTCTCACTTCCACTGTATAAACATAAGGGATTTGATTTAGGTCATACCTGATGGTCTTCCCATTCAGGGAAGAAAGTGGTTTTCCCCACTTTCTTCAATTTAAGTCTGAATCTGGCAATAAGGAGTTCATGATCTGAGCCACAGTCAGCTTCTGGTCTTGTTTTTGCTGACTCTATAGGGCTTCTCCATCTTTGGCTGCAAAGAATATAATCAATCTGATTTCGGTGTTGACCATCTGGTGATGTCCATGTATAGAGTCTTCTCTTGTGTTGTTGGAAGAGGGTATTTGCTATGACCAATGCGTTCTCTTGGCAAAACTCTATTAGCCCTTGCCCTGCTTCATTCCGTATTCCAAGGCCAAATTTGCCTGTTACTCCAGGTGTTTCTTGACTTCCTACTTTTGCATTCCACTCCTCTATAATGAAAAAGACATCTTTTTTGGGTGTTAGTTCTAAAAGGTCTTGTAGGTCTTCATAGAACCATTCAACTTCAGCTTCTTCAACATTACTGGTTGGGGCATAGGCTTGGATTACTGTGATATTGAATGGTTTGCCTTGGAAACGATCAGAGATCATTCTGTCGTTTTTGAGATTGCATTCAAGTAATGCATTTCAGACTCTTTTGTTGACCATGATGGCTATTCCATTTCTTCTAAGGGATTCCTGCCTGCAGTAGTAGATATAATGGTCATCTGAGTTAAATTCACCCACTCCAGTCCATTTGAGTTCGCTGATTCCTAGAATGTTGATGTTCACTCTTGCCATCTCCTGTTTGACCACTTCCAATTTGCCTTGATTCATGGACCTAACATTCCAGGTTCCTATGTAATATTGCTCTTTACAGCATCAGACCTTGCTTCTATCACCAGTCACAGCCACAACTGGGCATTGTTTTTGCTTTGGCTCCATCCCTTCATTCTTTCTGGAGTTATTTCTCCACTGATCTCCAGTAGCATATTGGGCACCTACCGACCTGGGGAGTTCTTCTTTCAGTATCCTATCATTTTGCCTTTTCATACTGTTCATGGGGTTCTCAAGGCAAGAATACTGAAGTGGTTTGCCATTCCCTTCTCCAGTGGACCACATTCTGTCAGAATATATTGATATTGGTTTTACAGATATATTTTACTATTATCATTTTTTAATTTTTTTTAATTTTTTTATTTTTAAGTTCTTTATTACTCCTTTAACTTTCATTTTTAAAACCTACTATTACCTTGGTGAAAAAAAGACCCTATTTTTAAAGCAAATTTCATATATATACATATATTTTATAATTTTTGCAATTTTTTTTTGTTTCTAATTCTAATTCTCCAGCAATGCAGGAACATAACTCTGATCATAAAATACAGGTGGCCAAAAGTCACACCAAACCCATAGACACCTCAAAACTCACTAATGGACACTTCATTGTGCTCCAGAGAGAAGAGATCCAGCTCCACCCACCAGAACACGAAAGCAAGCTTCCCTAATCAGGAAACCTTGACAAGCCACTCGTCCAACCCCACCAACAGGGAGGAACCTCCACAATAAAGAGGAACCACAAACTTCCAGCATACAGAAAAGCTGCCCCAAACACAGCAACCTAAACAAGATGAAAAAGCAGAGAAATATTCAGCAGGTAAAGGAACATGATAAAAGCCCACCAAACCAAACCAAAGGGGAGGAGATATGGAGTCTACCTGAAAAAGAATTCAGAATAATGATAGCAAAAATGATGCAAAATCTTGAAAACAAAATGGAGTTACAGATAAATAGTCTGGAGACAAGGATTGAGAAGATGCAAGAAAAGTTTAACAAGGACCTAGAAGAAATAAAAGAGAGTCAATTGATAATGAATAATACAATAAATGAGATCAAAAACACTCTGGAAGGAACCAACAGAATAAATGAGGCAGAAGATAGGATAAGTGAGGTGGAAGATAGAATGGTGGAAATAAATGAAGCATAGAGGAAAAAAGAAAAAAGAATTAAAAGAAATGAGGACAACCGCAGAGGACAATGTTAAATGCCCCAACATTCAAATCATAGGAGTCCTAGAAGAAGAAGACAAAAAGAAAGGCCATGAGAAAATACTTGAGGAGATAATAGTTGAAAACTTCTCTAAAATGGGGAAGGAAACAGCCACTCAAGTCGAAGAAACCCAGAGTCTCAAACAGGATAAACCCAAGGAAAACACCCCAGTTCAGTTCAGTTCAGTTCAGTCGCTCAGTCATGTCTGACTCTTTGCAATCCCAAGAATTGCAGCACGCCAGGCCTCCCTGTACATCACCAACTCCCAGAGTTCACCCAGACTCACGTCCATCGAGTCAGTGATGCCATCCAGCCATCTCATTCTCTGTCGGCCCCTTCTCCACCCACCCCCAATCACTCCCAGCATCAGACTCTTTTCCAATGAGTCAACTCTTCCCATGAGGTGGCAAAAGTACTGGAGTTTCAGCTTTAGCATCATTCCTTCCAAAGAAATCCCAGGGCTGATCTCCTAAAGAATGGACTGGTTGGATCTCCTTGCAGTCCAAGGGACTCTCAAGAGTCTTCTCCAACACCACAGTTCAAAAGCATCAATTCTTCAGCGCTCAGCCTTCTTCACAGTCCAACTCTCACATCCATACATGACCACAGGAAAAACCATAGCCTGGACTAAACAAACCTTTGTTGGCAAAGTAATGTCTCTGCTTTTGAATATGCTATCTAGGTTGGTCATAACTTTATTCCAAGGAGTAAGCGTCTTTTAATTTCATGGCTGCAGTCACCATCTGCAGTGATTTTGGAGCCCAAAAAAATAAAGTCTGACACTGTTCCACTGTTTCCCTATTTATTTCCCATGAAGTGATGGGACTGGATGCCATATCTTCGTTTTCTGAATGTTGAGCGTTAAGCCAACTTTTTCACTCTCCTCTTTCACTTTCATCAAGAGGCTTTTTTGTTCCTCTTTACTTTCTGCCATAAGGGTGGTGTCATCTGCATATCTGAGGTTATTGATATTTCTCCTGGCAATCTTGATTCCAGCTTGTGCTTCTTCCAGCCCAGCGTTTCTTATGATGTACTCTGCATATAAGTTACATAAGCAGGGTAACAATATACAGCCTTGACTTACTCCTTTTCCTATTTGGAACCAGTCTGTTGTTCCATGTCCAGTTCTAACTGTTGCTTCCTGATCTGAATACAAATTTCTCAAGAGGCAGGTCAGGTGGTCTGGTATTCCCATCTCTTTCAGAATTTTCCACAGTTTATTGTGATCCACACAGTCAAAGGCTTTGGCATAGTCAATAAAGCAGAAATAGATGTTTTTCTGGAACTCTCTTGCTTTTTCCATGATCCAGTGGATGTTGGCAATATGATCTCTGGTTCCTCTGCCTTTTCTAAAACCAGCTTGAACATCAGGAAGTTCATGGTTCACATATTGCTGAAGCCTGGCTTGGAGAATTTTGAGCATTATTTTACTAGCATGTCAGATGAGTGCAATTGTGTGGTAGTTTGAGCATTCTTTGGCATTGCCTTTCTTTGGGATTGGAATGAAAACTGACCTTTTCCAGTCCTGTGGCCACTGCTGAGTTTTCCAAATGTGCAGGCATATTGAGTGCAGCCTTTTCACAGCATCATCTTTCAGAATTTGAAAGAGCTCAACTGGAATTCCATCACCTCCACTAGCTTTGTTCATAGTGATGCTTTCTAAGGCCCACTTGACTTCACATTCCAGGATGTCTGGCTCTAGGTCAGTGTTCACACCATCGTGATTATCTGGGTCGTGAAGATCTTTTTTGTACAGTTCTTCTGTGTATTCTTGCCATCTCTACTTAATATCTTCTGCTTCGGTTAGGTCCATACCATTTCTGTCCTTTATTGAGCCCACCTTTGCATGAAATGTTCCCTTGGTATCTCTAATTTTCTTGAAGAGATCTCTAGTCTTTCCCATTCTGTTGTTTTTCTCTATTTCTTTGCATTGATCATTAAAGAAGGCTTTCTTATCTCTCCTTGCTATTCTTTGGAACTCTGCATTCAGATGCTTATATCTTTCTTTTTCTCCTTTGCTTTTTGCTTCTCTTCTTTTCACAGCTATTTGTAAGCCCTCCCCAGACAGCCATTTTGCTCTTTTGCATTTCTTTTCCATGAGGATGGTCTTGATCCCTGTCTCCTGTACAATGTCATGAACCTCATTCCATAGTTCATCAGGCACTCTATCTATCAGATCTAGGCCCTTAAATCTATTTCTTACTTCCACTGTATAATCATAAGGGATTTGATTTAGGTCATACCTGAATGGTCTAGTGGTTTTCCCTACTTTCTTCAATTTAAGCCTGATTTTGGCAATAAGGAGTTCATGGTCTGAGCCACAGTCAGCTCCCGGTCTTGTTTTTGCTGACTGTATAGAGCTTCTCCATCTTTGGCTGCAGAGAATATAAACAATCTGATTTCGGTGTTGACCATCTGGTGATGTCCATGTATAGAGTCTTCTCTTGTGTTGTTGAAGATGGTGTTTGTTATGACCAATGCATTTTCTTGGCAAAACTCTATTAGTCTTGCCCTGCTTCATTCCATATTCCAAGGCCAAATTTGCCTGTTACTCAAGGTGTTCTTGACTTCCTACTTTTGCATTCCAGTCCCCTATAATGAAAAGGACATCTTTTTGGGGTGTTAATTCTAAAAGGTCTTGTAGGTCTCATAGAACTGTTCAACTTCAGCTTTTTCAGCGTTACTGGTTCGGGAATAGACTTGAATTACTGTGATATTAAATGGTTTGTCTTAGAAACGAACAGAGATCATTCTGTCGTTTTTGAGATTGCATTCAAGTAATGCATTTCAGACTCTTTTGTTGACCATGATGGCTACTCCATTTCTTCTCAGGGATTCCTGCCTGCAGTAGTAGATATAATGGTCATCTGAGTTAAATTCACCCATTCCAGTCCATTTGAGTTCGCTGATTCCTAGAATGTCGACATTCACTCTTGCCATCTCCTGTTTGACCACTTCCAATTTGCCTTGATTCATGGACCTGACATTCCAGGTTCCTATGCAATATTGCTCTTTACAGCATCGGACCTTGCTTCTATCACCAGTCACATCCACAGCTGGGTATTCTTTTTGCTTTGGATCCATCCCTTCATTCTTTTGGAGTTATTTCTCCACTGATCTCCAGTAGCATATTGGGCACCTACTGACCTGGGGAGTTCCTCTTTCAGTATCCTATCATTTTGCCTTTTAATACTGTTCATGGGGTTCTCAAGGTATGAATACTGAAGTGGTTCGCCATTCCCTTCTCCAGTGAACCACATTCTGTCAGATCTCTCCACCATGACCCACCCATCTTGGGTTGCCCCACGGGCATGGCTTAGTTTCATTGACTTAGACAAGGCTGTGGTCCTAGTGTGATCAGATTGGCTAGTTTTCTGTGATTATGGTTTCAGTGTGTCTGCCCTCTGATGCCCTCTTGCAACACCTACCGTCTTACTTGGGTTTCTCTTACCTTGGGCATGGGGTATCTCTTCACGGCTGCTCCAGCAAAGCGCAGCCACTGCTCCTTACCTTGGACAAGGGGTATCTCCTCACCGCCACCCTTCCTGACCTTCAACATGGGATAGCTTCTCTAGGCCCTCCTGCGCCCGTGCAGCCACGGCTCCTTGGATGTGGGGTTGGTCCTCCGTTGCTCCTCCCCAAGACACATATTAATCAAATAATGAAGATCAACACAAAGAACAAATATTAAAAGCAGCAAGGGAAAAACAACAATTAACCCACAAGGGAATCCCCATAAGGATAAAGATAAAGATAAAGATCTTTATAAAGATAAAGGATAAAGATCCCAGAGGATCTTTCAATACAAACTCTTCAAGCCAGAGGGAATGGCAGGATATACTTAAAGTGATGAAAGAGAAAAACCTACAACCCAGATTACTGTACCCAGCAAGGATCTCATTCAAATATGAAGGAATCAAAAGCTTTACAGGCAAGCAAAAGCTGAGAGAATTCAGCATCACCAAACCAGGTCTTCAACAAACACTAAAGGATCTTCTCTAAACAGGAAACACAGAAAAGGTGTATAAACTCGAACCCAATAAAACAAAGTAAATGGCAACAGAATCATACTTATCAATAATTACCTTAAATGTAAATGGGTTGAATGCTCCAAGCAAAAGACAAAGACTGGCTGAATGGATACAAAAACAAGACTCCTATATATGCTGTATACAAGAGACCCACATCAAACCTAGGGACACATACAGACTGAAAGTGAAGGGCTGGAAAAAGATATTTCACACAAATAGAGACCAAAAGAAAGCAGGAGTAACAATACTCATATCACATAAAATAGACTTCGAAATAAAGGCTGTGAAAAGAGACAAAGAAGGACACTATATAATGATCAAAGGGTCAATCCAAGAAGAAGATATAACAATTATAAACATATATGCAGCCAACATAGGAGCACCACAATATGTAAGGCAAATGCTGACAAATATGAAAGAGGAAATTAACAGCAACACAACAATAGTGGGAGACTTTAATACTCCACTTATACCTATGGATAGATCAACCAAACAGAAAATTAACAAGGAAACACAAACTTTAAATGATACAATAGACCAGTTAGATCTAATTGATATCTATGGGACATTTCACCCTAAAACAATGAATTTGACCTTTTTCTCAAGTGCACATGGAACATTCTCCAGGATAGATCACATCCTGGCCATAAATCTAGCCTTGGTAAATTCAAAAATATTGAAATCATCTCAAGCATCTTTTCTGATCACAGTGCAGTAAGATTAGATGTCAACTACAGGAAAAAAACTATTAAAACTACAAACATATGGAAGCTAAACAACACACTTCTGAATAACCAACAAATCACAGAATAAATCAAAAAGGAAATCAAAATATGCATAGAAATGAATGAAAATTAAAACATAACAACCCAAAACTTATGGGATTCAGTAAAAGCAGTGCTATGGGGAAGGTTCATAGCAATACAAGCCTACCTCAAGAAACAGGAGATAAACCAAATAAATAACCTAACTCTCACCTAAAGCAACTAGAAAAGGAAGAAATGAAGAACCCCAGGGTTAGTAGAAAGAAAGAAATCACAAAATTTAGGGCAGAAATAAATGCAAAAGAAACAAAAGAGACCATAGCAAAAATCAATAAAGCTAAAAGCTGGTTCTTCAAGAAGATAAATAAAATTGACAAACCATTAGCCAGCCTCATCAAGAAACAAAGGGAGAAGAATCAAATCAAAATTAGAAATGAAAATGGAGAAATCACAACAGACAACACAGAAATACAAAGGATCGTAAGAGACTACTATTAGCAACTATACACCAATAAAATTGACAACTTGGAAGAAACAGACAAATTCTTAGAAAAGTATAACTTTCCAAAACTGAACCAGGAAGAAATAGAAAATCTTAACAGACCCATCACAAGCACGGAAATTGAAACTGTAATCAGAAATCTTTCAACAAACAAAAGCCCAGGACCAGATGGCTTCACAGCTGAATTCTACCAAAAATGTAGAGAAGAGCTAACACCTATCCTACTCAAACTGTTCCAGAAAATTGCAGAGGAAGGTAAACTTCCAAACTCATTCTATGAGGCCACCATCACCCTAATACCAAAACCTGACAAAGATGCCACAAAAAGAGAAAACTACGGGCTAATCACTGATGAATATAGATGCAAAAATCCTTAACAAAATTCTAGCAAACAGAATCCAACATTTTAAAAAGCTCATACATCATGACCAAGTGGGCTTTATTCCAGGGATGCAAGTATTCAATATTTGCAAATCAATCAATGTGATACACCACAATAAGACATTAAAAGATAAAAACCACATGATTATCTCAATAGATGCAGACAAAGCCTTTGACAGAATTCAACATCCATTTATTATAAAAACCCTCCAGAAAGCAGGCACAGAAGGAACATACCTCAATATAATAAAAGCCATATATGATAAACCCACAGCAAACATTATCCTCAGTGGTGAAAAATTGAAAGCATTTCCCCTAAAGTCAGGAGCAAGACAAAGATGCCCACTCTCACCACTGCTGTTCAACATAGTTTTGGAAGTTTGGGCCACAGCAACCAGAGTAGAAAAAGAAATAAAAGGAATCCAAATTGGAAAAGAAGAAGTAAAACTCTCACTGTGTGCAGATGACATCATCTTCTACATAGAAAACCCTAAAGACTCCACCAGAAAATTACTAGAGCTAATCAATGAATACAGTAAAGTCACAGGATATAAAATTAACACACAGAAATCCCTTGCATTCCTATACACTAACAATGAGAAAACAGAAAGAGAAATTGAGGAAACAATTTCATCCACCATTGCAATGAAAAGAATAAAATACCTAGGAATAAATCTACCTAAAGAAACAAAAGACCTATATATAGAAAACTATAAAACACTGATGAAAGAAATCAAAGAGGGCACAAATAAACGGAAAAATATACCATGTTCATGGATTGGAAGAATCAATATAGTGAAAATGAGTATATTACCCAAAGCAATCTATGGATTCAGTGCAATCCCTATCAAGCTACCAATGGTATTTTTCACAGAATAGAATGGTATTTTTCACAGAATTAGAACAAATAATTTCAAATTTTGTATGGAATTACAAAAAACCTCAAATAGCCAAAGCAATCTTGAGAAAGAAGAATGGAACTGGAGGAATCAACCTGCCTGACTTCAGGCTATACTACAAAGCCACAGTCATCAAGACAGTATGGTACTGGCACAAAGACAGAAACGTAGATCAATGGAACAAAATAGAAAGCCCAGAGATAAATCCACGCACCTATGGACACCTTATCTTTGACAAAGGAGGCAAGAATATACAATAGATTAAAGACAATCTCTTTAACAAGTGGTGCTGGGAAATCTGGTCAACCACTTGTAAAAGACTGAAACTAGAACACTTTCTAACACCATACACAAAAATAAACTCAAAATGGATTAAAGATTTAAATGTAAAACCAGAAACTATATAAAACTCCTAGAGGAAAACATAGGCAAAACACTCTCTGATGTAAACCATAGCAGGATTTTCTATGACCCACCTCCCAGAGTAATGGAAATAAAAGCAAAAATAAACAAATGGGACCTAATTAAACTTAAAAGCTTTTGCACAACAAAGGAAACTATAAGCAAGGTGAAAAGGCAGCCTTCAGAATGGGAGAAAATAATAGCAAATGAAGCAAATGACAAAGAATTAATATCAAAAATATATAAGCAACTCCTACACCTCAATTCCAGAAAAATAAATGACCCAATCAAAAAATGGGCCAAAGAACTAAACTGACATTCCTCCAGAGAAGACATACAGATGGCTAACAAACACATGAAAAGATGCTCAACATCACTCATTATCAGAGAAATGCAAATCAAGACTACAATGAGGTACCATCTCACACCAGTCAGAAAGGCTGCGATCCAAAAGTCTACAAGCAATAAATGCTGGAGAGGGTGTGGAGAAAAGGGAACCCTCTTACACTGTTGGTGGGAATGCAAACTAGTACAGCCACTATGGAGAACAGTGTGGAGATTCCTTAAAAAACTGGAAATAGAACTGCCATATGACCCAGCAATCCCAATGCTGGGCATACACACCAAGGAAACCAGAATTGAAAGAGACACATGTACCCCAGTGTTCATCACAGCACTGTTTACAAGAGTCAGGACATGGAAGCAACCTAGATATCCATCGGCAGATGAATGGATAAGAAAGCTGTGGTAAATATACACAATGAAATATTACTCAGCTATTAAAAAGAATGCATTTTAATCAGTTCTAATGAGGCGGATGATGGAGCCTATTATACAGAAAGAAAAACACCAATACAGTATATTAACGCATATATGTAGAATTTAGAAAGATGGTAACGATGACCCTATATGCGAGATAGCAAAAGAGACACAGATGTAAAGAACAGATTGTTGGACTCTGTGGGAGAAGGCGAGGATGAGATGATTTAAGAGAATAGCATTGAAACACGTATATTATCATATGTGAAATAGATTACCAGTCCAGGTTTGATGCATGAGGCAGGGTGCTCAGGGCTGGTGCACTGGGATGACCCTGAGGGATGGGATTGGGAGGGAGGTGGGAGGGAGGGTCAGGATGGGGAACACATGTACATCCATGGCTGATTCATGTGAATGTATGGCAAAAACCACCACAATATTGTAAAGTAATTAGCCTCCAATTAAAATAAAGATAAATAAATAAAATCAAAGACAAAGGAAGAATTTTAAAAGCAGCAAAAGAAAAAAATCTCTTATACAAGAAAACCTCCATAAGGCTATCAGTGGATTTCCTAGCAGAAATCTTTGAGGCCAGAGAGTGTGGTATGATATATTCAAAGTGCTAAAAAAAAAAAAAAAAAAAATCCACAAAACCCTGTGAACCAAGAATACTTCACCCAGTTCAGTTGTCCTTCAGAAATGAAAGTGAGATAATACTCAGCCCCAGTCAGGATTATATCAAAGCCAAATGCAATGATATTCTTTGAATATATTGAGCATACCCAGGATCTCAGAGTATTATATGGCCCCCCAATTTTTTTTTAATACTGTGGCCATGGACAACCATAGGGCCACTAATTCGGAGTATTATATACGCTCTAAGCATTTTCCTCAATGATCTAGAGGGTTTTGAAGATACAGGTGCCCAGCTTCCCTCCAGACTTACTGAATCAGAATATTTGAAGATACGCTTCAAAAGCCCACTAGAATTCTTATGAAACAAAGAAAAGAAAAATGAGAGCCACTGATACAACAGATGTTAAATGACACATTTGGGGACTTTTTACTTGGAGGCATTATGTGCAACAAGGATTGGTGATTTGGGAGAGATTCTGGTGTTGGAAAATCAAACAAATTCTCTAACCACTGAGTTACTTAACATAACCTCATAACCTGCCAATGGTGTACATGACTTCTTGGGAAGCCTTCAAGAAGTTGCAGCCAATAATCCATGATGATTCTGCAAAAACGTTAAGAAACAAAACACTCCTTGATTCTCATGGACATTATCATAAAATGCCTTGAAGAGTTCTCTGCTCTGTCTCACAATGCCACCATCTACAGCCCTCATCTGATTACTTGGAACATGGAATTCACAGGCAATATCCATTTTGATATATCTGCACTTGCTTGTTAGATTGAGGAACCTGGCACTACAACCATATCTAAACATTCAGCACTGAATATTCAGCAAATAACTAGACAGAAAGGAAGAATGTAAATGACTAAGGATGTGCTGAATGAAGCAAATGTCCAGACAAGGCGGATGAATAAGACTAGTTGAATTTCTGTCTCAGCTTGCCAACTTCTAGTATCAATACTGTTGGTGGAGCATTATGTGAATGTAAACTGACCATTTCTATAGAGGTTTCCTCAAACTAGAACCTACTGCACTCTAACTGGAATGCTCTTCTCCCTCTCTTTCTCATGGCTACTACCCCAACTAAAAACATTTCCATCTTTCCCACGACTCTCACCCTCCTATGGTTCATCTTCTTTAAGCATATAGCCTGTTGTATTTTCCACAGATGGGGAGACCTGCTCTTCTGCTATGTGACTTTGCCACTCACCTACTAAGAGACTTATTTATTTCTCAACCCCTTCTTGAATTTAGGTGGGCACTGATATTGATTTGACCAGTCAAATACATGAAAAATGACATTTTACCACTGCCAGGATCACCCTTAACTATTCTAACTTTGTGATTTTTGGCAGTCAGACACCATGTAACAAGTATGACAACTGCATTGTGAGAAATCTGTTAAAGTAATCAGACCGGGTCAAAGATGGAGTCATTCATGCTAAGTCCAATGACGAGACCCCACATAGCAAGAAAAAGAAGCCAGGATTGCCCAGCATCCCGGCTGATACCGTGTGGATCAGAGATGCCTGTCCAGCCAAACCCACCCCATTCCTAACCCTTGAAATCAAGGAAAAAATGAACACCTGTTTTAAGGCACTAAGTAAAGGAGAGACGAGTAAGACATTACAGAACATGCCTCTTTGGCATAAAGATTATTTTTGAGCTGATAATTTTTGAGAAAGAGAAGCGTAGAAGCTCTGAAAACAAGACACAAGTTAAATTTTTTTAAGGGAAAGTTACATTTATAAAGGAAATATCCATTTGTAAGAGTCTCCTCTGTACCAGGAATACAAGGATGACTAAATCACAAGATAATCTTGTCAGTGGAGAAGGTGCCCAGTTAAACCTTATATGACAAACATTTGACTTCCCTGGTGGCTCAGACGGTAAAGCGTCTGTCTACAATGCGGGAGACCTGGGTTTGATCCTTGGGTTGGTAAGATCCCCTGGAGAAGGAAATGGCAATCCACTCCAGGACTATTGCCTGGAAAATCCCATGGACAGAGGAGCCTGGTAGGCTACAGTCCATGGGGTCGCAAAGAGTCAGACACGACTGAGCGACTTCACTTTCACTTTTCACCCTTATTTACAGTGCTTTTCTTGGAAATCTCCCATAACTGCCCACCCCCCCCCCTTATCCCTCAACAGGTCTCTTTTATCTTTAGCTGAATATGGTATTTAAATTGGTGGCTGGGGCTCAATTTCCCTGGGTCTTTCCTGAGTATATGTGAGATACACAAGTTATTAAACTATTTGCTTTTCTCTTATTAATCTATTTTTTATTATCGTGGTCTCAGCCAAGAACAGAATGTTTAGAGGGAAAAATACTTTCCCTGTCTTATAAGAGGAATAAAACACTTAACACAACATTTAAATTACTTAAGTATTTACTTATTTATTGTCACTCTTGCTCCACTAGAATATAAGCTCTAATCAAGCCATGGCCTTTTCTGTCTTATTTGTCACTGTGTGCACAGTGTCTGAAATACTGTAGGTATTTGAGTAGGTGTTGAATAAATATTTGTTAAATTATTATTAAATGCATTTTCACCCTGGAGACTCTGAAGACTCCCTAATAATGTACTTTGGCTGATATTCTGGTTGTGCCAGTTCTTCTTTCATTTTTATTAGAAGCATTCATCTTTTTGAGGAAATACATGTCACACAGAGTCCAGAAAACATATTGGCAATGCAGCATCATCATACTGATCAGCTGCAATTTCCAAAAGCTGAATCAAGAGAGGCATTTCCTTTGGGACTCCCCCAGCACTTAATTTTCAACATAGTTCCCGAGCTCCCACCAGTGTCGCAAAATAAAATTAAAAAAATTTTAAACATTATTTCCTCTCTGGCTACTGCAATGGCTGATGTGCAGCCATACAAAGGAAGTGAACTTCATGTGTTAACTGGAGAGACAGTATGCCCTTCAAGGAAAAGGAAGAGACTTTGTGAGAAATAACCAGCAAGAGCTTAGGTTCAGCCTTTATTATGTTTTCAAGGTCCTCACAGTCCTTCACCGATTTGATTATCCCAGCATTGTATGGTTTTCTCCATTGACTGGCTGATATCGAAATCTGCTCATTTCTTCCTTTTCATACAATAAAAACTCTAAGAACTCCAGTGCTTTTACATCTCCTAGCATAAGTCTTAACAGCCATTCTCAATGTTTGCAAACTTGCAATTGGTACCTTGCTTTAGCATATTTATGCACCAAATATGTTTTTTTTTTTTTCAAAAATACTTTCTCTGCTTCTATAAGCTGCCAATAGCAATCGGCTCTTTTTGTTTGTCTATAAAGTAGCTAAGAATCTTAAAAGGCAATCATACCATTGCTTTGCCAAAAAAAAAGCAAAATCTGTTTTTTCCTAAATATCAGGAGTTCATTTTCCCCAGCACAGCGTGGCAAGCAGTGTATCTCATGGACAGAGATACACTGTCCCATGCTCTGCACGGTTTGTTGTAGGTAGATGAATGTACATGTCTTACATACAAACCATCAGCCCTAGAGAAAAAGATTGATGACAGCAGTAAGAATGTTAGCAAGCCTTTGTTTGCCCGTCTCTGTTTTATAAGTTTTCTTCATGCTTCTCCCCTCCCTACCAGAGCATTGTAAACATATTTGGCACTTGGGGTTTTGTCAAGGCTTTGCCGATTTTTCCTTATATAGAAGTTATTCATCTCTTCTCATAATTCTGTGTAAAATTTGCAGCATTTTGGTATTTAAGATTTACTTTCTAAGGTGTACAGGATACCCACTAGTGGAGATTCGCATTGTTGGCATGTTAAAATTTTCTAACCTCAATATTTGACAACTGTATTTGTGAGTGTTTTCAGCTCCATTTCTCAGTTTTTTTAATTTATTTATTTTTAATTGAAGGATAATTGCTTTACAGTACTATGTTGGTTTCCACCAAACACCAACACAAATCAACCATAGGTTCACCCATGCATTTCTCCATTTTAAAATATACCATCCTCAATCCAAGGTGCAAACCATCATACATATTAAATGAGTCCAATTTGCCCCTTCTGCCAATATCACCATGATACCAGCCTTCCTACCACACCTGAGCAACACTGGCAACCTAAGCAATCCTCCATAGCTTCTGGCTTGGGGGCAAAGAGAGATTCTCGAGGTTGTGCTCAAACAGAATGAAACTATTAAAGAGTAAAATACTGGAGCTGTTTTTCATTGTAGAAAGATGACAGGGTCAATAACAAGAGATTCTGACACTGACTTTGATCACAATTTTGAAAAGTCCTATTTTCCTCCTCTGAAGTAATATCATCACATGATGGTTATTAAGATCATGAAGAAAACCCAGGAAAAAAGCAAGGCTAAGAATCCATTAGAGTCAGTAGTGAGCTCATATTTTCAGTAATAACCCTGTACCCAACTATCCAGGATCTGTCTATAGGCTTGCTCCTTTTGATAGCAGAACTTGACATCTACATTTCCATAACATAGGAGACCAGTATTCAGGTTGTATCTGCAGTTGTAGCAGAAATTTCACAAAAAGGGGGACAAAATTAAAATTGCTGAATAAGAGAGGGAACGATCCTACTAAACCATTAGTCAGAGTAAAGACACGGCTGCAGAACTGAGGACAGAAGAAGAAAGAACTTCCAGGGAGACTTAACAACCATCAGGGATTTTATAGGAGGTTTTTCAGGGCAGCAGAGGTTCCTGATTCAAGAACAAAACATCATCAGCTTAAACATGGAAAAGAAGAACTTTAATCCTTCCATGGTGTGAACCTAGAATCAAAAAATTTAAGAAATCCGGGTTAGTTTAGATGAGAGATAATGCCCTTACCTACAATGATTACATGGTTTTACCAACATCTATCAATATAACATTGGAAATTAATACCATTCCTCCATGCGTGTGTGTGCTAAGTCACTTCAGTCATGTCCGACTCTGTGCAACCCGATGGACTGTAGCCTGCCAGGCTCCTCTGTCCAAGGGATTCTCCAGGCAAGAATACTGTAGTGGACTACCATGCCTTCCTCCACCACACCTTCACTTGTTATCATTCAAGTTTACGTAGTATAGTAATTCTCACTCCATTAAACAGGTACATTCATTCTCAGCCAATCCTTTTTATTATCTTCATAAAGTCATAAGCCTTTAAAATCCCCTAGATATCTCATGTCCAAGGTGAGAAGGTTAGGTAAATAATATTTATTTATTTACCTGCTGTCCTTAAAAGGAGTCTTTATATCTACCAAGAACTTGCTACCTCTCACCTATAATACTAACCCTAGTTTATGAGTCACAGGTGCCATTTTAACTCCCACAAATCTACAAAAGAACAAAGATCACAGATTGAACATTTTTGTCCATTCCTTTCTCAATGCACAAGTCTAACTGAAGCACTATCTATCTACTGATCAAGTACACAAAGAAATAGATGCCACCTAGTGTTCATAGGCTCAAGTGCATCCCAATTCTACTCTTCTGAGTCTAGTTCCATTTGGGATTATCCAGATATAGGGATGACAAAGGTACCCTGATGTATTACACGCAAAGAAAATTTAACATATCATGGTGCTAGTTTTTCCATTAACTAGCTGATTTATGTTGGGCAAAACTCCCAGGTGTCTTGAATTAGTTGCTCTTCACAACCTCTTATAAGTAACAGGCTCTATTTCAGTTCTGACTAATGCAAAGCAACCTATGGAAATTTAAACTTTTTACACTGAAGTCTTGATTTAGAGCAGAACCAAATTCCAGAAAGCCAAACAACACTTTCTGAGGCTAACCTGTGATGTATATTGACTCCACTCTGTAAAGAAGAATGTTTTCTCCATTAATTAACAGACATGGACTTGAGACACAAGTACACATTAGATCATTCTATAGGCAATGGCTTATCATCACATATAGTAAGGAATAAAAGAAGTAAATACAGGGTGACCATAACTCTTGGTGTTTTTTAAAAGACCCCTAACAATTCATTGTTAAAAGCATGAGAGCTGCTTACACTTCTGTCTGATAGCTGGAAGTAGATATAAAAAATGTTCTCCGGTCTTATGTACTAGAGGGGGTCTGTAAAACTTCTTTTTCACTAGAACACATGACAATTAAAATCTCTCCCCAAAGAAAAATGAATGGAAAATACAACAACATGTGATTCCTGCTAAATCTTATTTCTTACCCCCTTTGACTCTTTAGATCATGTTCTCTTCTCCTCAAATAAGTCTGAAAACCTAAAGGTGGTCAGGTTTGTGTCCAGTAGTGTATGAAGACAGACAGCAATATCCTATCCAGGAAATCTGTCTGACTCAAGAGACCTGAAATTGATCCTGCCTCTTGGTACATGAGACCTGGGGGAACAGGATATTGGACATTGACCTTCAGAAGTATAAACTCACATTTGTCTCATGTGGACTAACTCTACAGAATGTGATGAACCCTTTGCATTAACAATGTGGAAAGTCTATAAACCCACAAAGGAGATTTTGTGCTTTGTGTATTTTTTCTCTCTTTCATAGCTTCCTGGTATGGATATTGTTCCTAATAGTTTGCAACAAGCCCTTCAGCCAGCAACAAGCCAAGCTTATCTTGATGTAGGTTGAGCTTCTCTGTCTGTCAGGGCTATCCCACATGTCAATTAAAGTTGCTTATTATGAGGCTTTTTTGTCCTTATCTACCTGTGTGGAGGCCAATCTCTTCAGATAACTGAAGCAGGTTCTGTCATCTCTGAAGACTTAAGAGTTGCTATGCAGTTGGCCACTCCACACTTCCTGGCTTTGAACTTTCCTGGTGTCAATCACCAGCTTTTCTTGAAGATGAGGCTTCAGATCCAGTTCCTCTATGTCATTCTGTCTTTAATCCCATCTAGGATCAATTCTGTCTCTTTAAGAATGAGTGAAATTTCATTTCTCTAAAATGATTTAGGTATCAAATGGACTTGATGGCAGACTTGATGTCCTTCCTTCTTCCAACTTTTTTTCAAGATAAATAGGCCAAATACTCTGTATTCACTTTTCTCTGCCCTATTTTCTTCTGTTTTCATTTAAATCCTCTTATATCCTGTCATTTTACAGTGTGGATTCTACAAGTCAGATACACTTGGGCACTAAATGAAAATGAGATCAATGTGTCACTTCCAAACATTTCTTTTCTGTATATCATATCATATAAACAATATCATCTTACTTTGCTAACCCCAGCAAAAATTTGCCAGTGCCAGGAGAGCCTACAGTCCATTGTGACTTTACATTCCTTTCTTGCTATGCTTAGTCATCATCCTTTATGTCACTGCCATGGGTTTTGCATCCCACGACATGTTGGAAAATGTCACACTCATTCTCACAGTGTCCTTGTCACTATGAACAGGGAGTGGGTGGCCCTTACCTGATACTTGGTATATTATCATGGACATAGAGTATCAGAGATAACTCTTTCAAGCTGTTACTATTTCGATTTTGTGATGTCAATAATCTAAAGGATCATTTTATTAGAAAAGCTAAGGGTTTTCACATTTATGACCTATTTCATTCTCATAGCCTCACTTTGATGTAGGCTGAACAAGGCAATATATTATTGTCAACTTTTTACAAGTGCAAAAATTAAGGCGCAGAGCAATTAATGATTTGCTATTGTCTACCAGTAGAAATGCAAATAAGAACTCAGATTTTACAATTCTTTACCTAGGAATCATTGTTCTATACCAGCGTTCTCCAATTTTGTTCAGAGGAACTCTGAGGGCTTCTGGAAGCTTACTCAGAGACTTAACACAAGGGAACGAGGAAGCCAAGTAGCCAGTGCTTTATGCCCCAGCCCCTGCTTTGATCAAGTAGATCTACATTCATCTATTTTATCACTTGGGTTTCTGTTCAATCTTCAGTTTGAAAGATTTCCGCTTAGAAATACATACATTCTTTGAAAAAGAACATGAAGGTAGTAGAGGCCATGAAGGGGCCATGAAGGGCCCATGAAGGCCATGAAGAAAAAATAAGCTAAAAAAAGAGTGATTAGGAGTCGCCAAATGTTCAACCAACGCCCCCTCGCAGAGGAACCTGGTGGGCACTTAAGTGGTTACAGGCATTTTTCAGATCCAGCTAAGAGGAAATTGAGTTGAGAAACATTTAATTTGGGTTAATGGGATACATTTACGTAGCTCATAGTTGTTTCTTTATATAGTTAAGTTATTCCTAGCGATCCCATTCTAGGAATGACTTCCAGAAACACTTGTATTGCCCCCTGAGCCAAACTATAGGGGCCCAGCCCAGAAGTCATGTTAAAATATGCCTGTCCATACAGCACCCAGCACTTAGAAGTATGTGGGCAACAGAGGAAAAAGCAAGTCTTGAACTGTATGGAACCAAAAGCTAGTCTGTAGAAAAATTTTTCCAGCCATCATATGAGCAAAACTAAGTAGAGGATCCATTTACCATCCTCATCCAAACAGAAGCTCTCATGCATTGGGAAAAACTCAATAATGCAGAATGTAAAAATATAGATGAATCATATTTTTTTGCGGGAATTATGTGAAATTGAATTTGTTGGCAGTCCTATGTATGTTTCAAAGGTGCAGTCTTGGAGCAGTACGACACAGCAATACATTTATGTGTGGTCATACTTAAGCATGGATTTCCCTGGTGACTTAGCAGTAAACAATCCACCTGCCAATGTAGGAGACTCGAGCTGGATCCCTGGGTCAGGAAGATCCCCTGGAGAAAGAAATGGCAACCCACTCCAGTATTCTTCCCTGGGAATCCCAGGGACAGAAGAGCCTGGTGGGCTCCAGTCCATGGGTTTGCAAAGAGTCAAACACGGCTTAGCAACTAAACAACAGCAGCAATACTTAAGCATCCCAGCTATCAAACTATCAAGCAAATTTTAATCAACCATGTTAAAAGAAACACTGGATTATCTTCACATCCCCTACACAGAAAATATTACAAAATCATTTCACATGAAAAAGCAATCAGAAACTAATCAGCTAAAATGTCAATAAAATTGTATTATAAAGATGTGTCAGGCAGTTATAATTTAAAATATGAAGTTTTTTCTGGATATAGCTATACTTGTGGTATTTTTCAGTTTTTTTATTTTATAATTTTTTAAAATTTCTCTTCTCATTCCAAATAAATACCATCTTTGGTTCTCATTATATTTTTTTTAATCTTCTACTATTTCTTAAAGTTTCCAAAATTGTATAAGCTTCTGGCCTACTAATCCTAGATTTTCTCATGCTGAGTGTGACATTTAAGGTGAATTATGCTGAGAAGATTTTGTACCTCACAGCTATTCAATATAAACATCTTAAACACAGTAAAGTATTTTCTTCCATGTCCAAACTTTCTATCTGCTTGAGAACTCTCCTTCTATGTATCACTTACAGCAAAACTGAGTCTTCATAATTTATACTATTGTCTTCTTCTTCTAGAAAAAGAAGAATCATGGTTCTAATTTTTATTTTTATCACCACCCTTTATTCAGTTGAGCATCACAAATGATTTAAAAAGTACAATCACTCTTGCAAAAATACTCAGAATCATTGCCAAATGAAAATGATTCATTCTTCACCCAAAAAGAAAAAAAAAACTCAATGCATTATGAACAATAAAACCTCTGTAAGCATAAAAGTCATGAATCCATTTCTCAAAAATCTATTTTGCCAGACTATTCATGTCTTTAAGGAAGTAACATTCATATATTTTAAGTTTTCACATGCATATCATTTACTAAATTTACATCAAATATAATATAATGTATCTCCAACATAGTATCTAAGTATAAAAGTCAGTATTTTTATATAATTGCCCATTTATATTAAAAGCCTCTTATAAAAATCTTTCCCCTTCTGAAATATCTCTTTTTTTCCCAATGAGAATAATAGTCATAATTATAGAGTAGTAACACATGACAGATAATGTTCCAATTTTAGAAAATTATCTCTTTCATAGCCTTGCAATGAAACCCTTTTTATCTGACTTTGGTATCGGTGTCATATAGAATGAGAGTATTATTTGGCTTTTCATGGTAAAGAGACACCTAGGAAAGAATTCACTAAGACAAAATTGTTATATTAGCTAACACTGACAGTACTCAAAGAAAAACAAGATAATCAAAGAAAATGGTTTTATTCAAGGTGAAGCAGCTTTACTTTAAGGTATTCCTTTAAGTTAAAATCAAATTTTGTAGTCACAGCACATTGACTTTTTTCTTCTGATAAATCTAGATGTCCAATGAACAATCTCAAAATATTTCTTGACTTTGTGTAAGTCTAGTAATATATCCGGTCTGTTCATCACATGGTTTATAATTTGCTTTCCAACTCCTCAAACCAAGTTATCTAGAATATCTGAATGATCAATAAAAAGTCAGTAAAATGAGCCCTGGCCAGTGTGTCTACACCCAGGCTACCACTGTACAACTTCTTACTAGGTCTTACTTTGTCTATAAAGTAGGAAGTGAGAGAGTGAGTTAAACAAGGGTGGGTTTTTTTGTTTTTTTTGAAGACGTACTTTTTTTTAGTAACTATCCATCACCATGAATAAATCCAAATTCGCTTTAATTCTCACAATAACCTTAGGAAGTAGTTGTTGTCTTCATTTTACAAATGAGGAAACTGAGTCTCAGAGAAAGGAGAAGAGAACAGGAAGAAAACTCCCATTTATTAAGATGGCTACAGGCTTTGCTTGTTACTGCATTTACTCCTTTACAAAACACTGTTAGATCTTAATCCTACTGAACAGGAAACTCGGTCTCAGCAAGGCAAAGTCACATTGCTAATAAGTGGCAAATTGAGCTTTGAATCAACGTTGTCTTGACTACAAGCCTTGCACTCCTTCTCACTACGTGACTGCTTCCACTTTTTTTTCTTTATTGTGGTAAGAACACTTGAAATCTACCTTCGTAACAAACTTTTAAGTGCACAACACAGTACTCCTAACTGTACACAGATTGTTATACAGAGGATCTCTAAAACCCATCATCCTACATGACTGAAACCAATACCCATTCAGCAGCAACTACCCATTTCCCTCCCTCTGGCCCTTAATACAGACTCTTTCTCATGAGTTTGGCGATTTTAGACACCTCATACAAATGGAATCATGCAGTATTTGTCCCTCTGCGACTGGCTTATTTAACTAGGCATAAAGTCCATAATGTCCATCCGTGTTATCACAAATGGCAGTATCTCCTTTTTTAAGGGTGAATAATATTCCATTGTGTATGGACTCTGTGAGAGAGGGAGAGGGTGGGAAGATTTGGGAGAATGGCATTGAAACATGTAAAATATCATGTATGAAATGAGTTGCCAGTCCAGGTTCGATGCACGATACTGGATGCTTGGGGCTGGTGCACTGGGACGACCCAGAGGGTTGGAATGGGGAGGGAGGAGGGAGGAGGGTTCAGGATGGGGAACACATGTATACCTGTGGCGGATTCATTTTGATATTTGGCAAAACTAATACAATTATGTAAAGTTTAAAAATAAAATTAAATTAATAAAATAAAATAAAATAAAACTAATAGCTAAAAAAAAAAATTCCATTGTGTAAATATACACCACATTTTCTTTATGCATTCAGATTGACAGATATTTAGGTTATCTCTATATCTTGATTATTGTGAATAACGATGCAGTGAACATGGGAGTGCAGATAGCTCTTCAAGATTCTAGCTGCAATTATTTTGCAGAATAATTTTGTAGAAGTAGGATTGCTGGATTTTATGCTAGTTCTCTTTATAATATTTTGAGGAACTTCCATACTGTCTTCCATAATGGTTGCACATTTTTACATTCCCAACATCAGTATACAAGGGTTCCAATTTCTTCACATCTATACTTGCTATCTTCTGCTTTTTTTTTGACAGTAACCATCCTGACAAGTATGAAGTGATATCTCATTGTGGTTTTGATTTTCATTAGCTATAATAATTAGTATGTTGAGTGTCTTTTACATATCTGTTGGTTATTATTTGCCTTCTTTAGAGAAATGTCTATTTAAGTCCTTTGCTCATTTTTTAACTGCGTTGTTTGGCTTTTTACTATTAAGTTGTAGGAATTCATTATATATTTTGCATATTAATCCTTTATCAAATATATGGTTTACAAATATTTTCTCCCATCAGTGTCTTTTTACTCTGTTGATTATTTCCTTTGCTGTGTAGAAGTTTTTTTCATTTGCTGTCATCCCACTTGTCTACTTTTGTTTTTTGTTGCCTATGCTTTTGGTATTATATCCAAAAAAACAGTACCAAGACCAATGTCATGAAGCTTCTCCACTATGTTTTCTTCCAGGAATCTTACAGTTTCAGGTCTTACACTTAAATCTTTAATCCATTTTGAGTTGATTTTTTTATATCGTGCAAGGTAAGGGCCCAACTTCATTCTTTCGCATGTGTATATCCAGTTTTTCCAATATCATTTGCTGAAAAGACCGTCTTTTCCCCATTGTGTATTCTTAGTACCCTTGTCAAAGATTAGTTGACCATATATACATGGTTTTTTTCTAGTCTCTCTATCCAATATTCTTTCAGGATAAAAACTCTCAATAACTTATATATAGAAGAAATCCTTATAGGTATAAAACTCAAATATGAAAAGTCCACAGCAAACATCATACTCAATGGCAAAAACTGAAAGCTTTCCCTAAAAGATCAGAAACAAAAGCAAGGATGGCCACTCCTGCTACTCCAATGCAATACAATACTGAAGTCCTAGCCAGAGCAATTAGGTAAATAAAAGAAATAAAAGATATTCAAATAGGAAAGGAAGAAGTAAATTTATTTCTGTTTGCAGATGTGTTATTATAGGTAGAAAACTCTAAATATGTCAAATAAAATGGATAGAACTAATAAACAAATTCAAAAAAATTGTAAGATGCAAAATCAACATTCAAAAGTCAGCTGCATTTTATATACCAGAAATAAACTATCCAAATAGGAAATAAAAAACAATTTCATTTATAATAGAAACAAAAGAATAAAACACTTGCAATAAGCAATTAAGATGAAAGACTTGTACAATGAAAACTATAAAACATTGAAAAAGACACAAATAAATGGACAGACATCAGTGTTCATGTGCTGGAAGACTTAATATTGTTAAAATGTCATACTACTCAATGTGACCTACAGATTCAATGAAATTCAAAAAAATCCTAATGATTTTCACAGAACTAGAGAAAGCAATCCTGAAATTCATATGGAACCATGGAAGACCCTGAGTAGCCAAAGCAATCTTAACAAAGAAGAAAAAAACCAGAGTCATTACACTGCTTGTTCAAAATATATCACTAAGTTACAATAACAAAAACAATATGGTACTGACATTATAACAGCCTCTTGAATAAATTTTTCTCTCAGCTCTCTTCTGGTTAGATAAATGGACTGATAAAAGTGACTGAATTGCCTAGCCACCAAAGATATTTCAATGTTCCCCTCAAATAGCTCCAATTTGACTTGTGAGGTTATATTGACCAGGGCATTTCCATCAGCCCTAAAGCAAGTTAGGAGAAAGAAAATTACTAATAGGCTTCAAGCACATTCAACTTCTGATGGCCCAGAGAAATCATGAATATCACTTAGGAGCAAGGATAGGAATACGCAAATTATAAGAATAATTAATCTTTAACAATATCACTACTGCAAGTCTTAAAAACTGTTTTTAAACACATAAATCTGGATAAAATGAAAAGGGAGTGCATATTAACATCAAAATGTTCTAATTAGCAGTCTCACTGAATGAACTGATTCATCCATACTAGGAATTATATCAGTTTCCAAATAAAGAAAATTTTTCAACTTTTCCAGGAAATAGTATTGCTTTAACAAACCAAGATATGCAATGTCTTCTTTCGAAGATCAAGCAGAGTCACTGGCCGGCTCAAATCATGGACCAGATACCTGCCCAACCCACTTCATAGATCAGATATCTAAACAGCCCAAACAACCTTGGCCTGCCTCAGCCTCTTCTCTGGGCAGAAGAATTAGGTTAAATTCCACTATCAACAGTTTACTAAAAAAAAGAAAAACCAAGTTTCTGAAAATTAGCCAAAAGAGCCATTAAACAGTATTGACAAGTATATTATTGGCCCCAAGAAATTAAAAACATAAAGTAAGCCAAAAAGATTACTTGAGATATGAGCAATTTAGAGAGAGATTTATTGCACCAAACCTACGACAAATGTACAAGCAGACAAACTGAATATTCTACTTATAATCAAAACATGAGAATTTATCAAAATCAGACACTCTTTGATGGAGAAGGCAATGGCACCCCACTCCAGTACTCTTGCCTGGAAAATCCCATGGGCAGAGGAGCCTGGTGGGCTGCAATCCGTGGGGTTGCAAAGAGTTGGACGCGACTGAGTGACTTCACTTTCACTTTTCACTTTCATGCATTGGAGAAGGAAATGGCAACCCACTCCAGCGTTCTTGCCTGGAGAATCCCAGGGACAGGGGAGCCTGGTGGGCTGCCATCTATGGGGTCACACAGAGTCGGACACAACTGAAGTGACTTAGCAGTAGCAGACACTCTGACTACTGAGCTTGGCTTGAATGATTAAATGTTCCTCCTCTTTGGGAGCAGAGAGCCACTCCTGTTTCACTATAGCATGAAATGTAATGTAACAAGTACTTAATTAAGAGGTGAACATCATTCCTCCCAGATGAATCTGCATTATGGGAGTACATAAAGGGTTTTGTCACATGTCATTATCTCATAGTCTGTGGGCAAATTTCTTAAATATTAATTTGCCCTTAACTGCATGAATGAACAGCAAGTTGAAAGTCCTAAGACAGAGAAATAAAATTCTGCATTTTTTGTGCCTATTTGATTATAATATCATACCAATTAACACCTGCCACAGCATCTGTTTGACAATAACAAAATACCCAGGTTTGCTCTTTGTATTTTTCCTGGTAGTTTCAGCTGCTCCCTAAGCCATAAAACCAGAAATAAATCAGTTTAAAAGATAAGTTTGAGGTTTTGAAAGAGAAGAGAAAGGAACCAATGATATTGTGAAGCAAAGAGATATAAAGGACAAAGCAAGCAATCAAAAGCTGAATCCTAGAAGAAACGAGGGTCTGGGGAGCCTTTCATTTCTAGGTAACCGATTCAATCTGTCACTGATATGTCCCCGTTATGTTTTTGCTGGAAATTGCCACCATCTGACAGATACCTGGTGGATGTTAAAATTCTGTTGTCTGATCTACTTCTTGGGAAAACCTGAGCCAATTTTCCCTTCTTACCTCAACAGTCTTTTCCTAGAGTTCCCTTAGCAGATCTGATACCTTGACTCAAGGAAAAACTACTACAGATATAATGTATAACTACCCTCATCAAATAGGAAATGTGCTCTTTCCACTAGAGAGCTGTTATATTCTATTACAATTTTCTTACTCCCCTAAGAATTGTATCAAAAATGTCTGCTTCCTTGACAAAGGCAAACCATATGGATTCCCTTTCACTTCTCTTCTTACTCAAATTAATTTCTACTCTCTAAAACGAGATGCATTTTACAGGACCCCCTAGGGCTGTTGTGGAAAATAAAACCACAACACAAAATCTAAACTAAGACCCTGGTTGATTTGCTAAAACCTACCATTCTAGATCCTTTAACACAGCAAAATTACAGAATTTCTCTTATTCATAGCCACAGTCTATGACCCACTTACATAAATAAATTATAACAGTCAAAGAATGTGAAAGGGAGAATTTTATGATAATCAGGGAAGAGAAATACATAGCATTAAAAAGAGTACTACAGTTGATATTAGCAAACTTTTACTCAAAAGGCTCTTCCAAAAGAGTTCATAATTCTCCAATAAAATGTCAGGGCTCTAACAATTTTATTCCTGTAATAGGTTATGTTACATGATGACTTGCCTATTATGGAGGCTGATTTCTTCATCAGCACTCACCAACAGACACTGAAGGCCACTGAATGACTGAAATTATTGAAGTAGTCCAGAACTCAAAGCCATCCCAGGATTCACAGGCCTGAAGATCCCAGGACCAAACCCTGCTAGATGCTGAGACCCATGACTCAGCATGTCAACAACACTTGCAAGCTCTTTTCCCTTCCCAGTCTCACTCAGCTGGTAGGCTTAGCATTTCTTATAAATCTAAAAACATGAGTTCAATTTAGTCCTAAGCCACTGGTTCTGCCCTGTTCCAAGGGTGTAAACTGACCCCTTAACTAATCCACAGCCTTCACACAATTATCCAGTCCAGGTCCAAACAGAGTTGGAAATCAGTCCAAATGCCTATCAATTCTGTAAGGAAACTAAGAACTCCTTACACTTCTTAGGAGTACGTCTTCCTGAGGTATGTGGGTTTGCACTTGTGAGAAGAACAAGGACTCCATGTCTTTTTCTTGTATCCTCAATGAATGAAGACCTTATTCAGGAGATGCAGAGAAAAAGTAATGCTACCCAACAGGGCTGCCAGAGGTAGGTATTATGTTCGTATTGAGAGGAGCACAGTGGAGTCCAACCAGTCATGCAAACCCCCCTCAAACCACATCTGCATTCAAGACACAGATGTGCAGCAACAATGATGAGTTGTCTCTATAATACCCAGGAAAACCTGCTTACTGGACTTCCTACCACCATGTGTCAGAAACGAGGCAGAGTGGCTGGCTCTGTGGGAAACTTGCTATCTTGTGTTGGTACTACCTCTCCACGAAAACTATACCCTTGTGTGCTTCTCCTTTACTATCCACACAAAGACTTCACTTCTGACACTTCTGGTCACCAAATGGGTGGGAGTTTTTCCCCGTGGCAAGCAAGTCTCTGCAACATCAGTTGGGTAGCCTACAATGTCATTCAACTCTGACACTGTCAACTCTGACACAGCATCAAAACCCACAGGTTAAGGGTTCAGTCCCACCCACGAAACTGCCACCCTCCACTGCAGATGCCAATCTCCAGTCACAGGTTGTCACCTGTACTTCTGATCCACTGCCTGTTAAGTGGGGGTTTCCATGACCACCTCTATGGGTTTGATACTTTGCTAGACTGTCTCACAGGACTCAGTTCAGTTCAGTTCAGTTGCTCAGTTGTGTCTAACTCTCTGCAACCCCATGAATCACAGCACGCCAGGCCTCCCTGTCCATCACCAACTCCCGGTGTTCACTCAAACTCACGTCCATCGAGTCCGTGATGCCATACAGCCATCTCATCCTCTGTCGGCCCCTTCTCCTCCTGCCCCCAATCCCTCCCAGCATCAGAGTCTTTTCCAATGAATCAACGCTTCACATGTGGTGGCCAAAGTACTGGAGTTTCAGCTTTAGCATTATTCCTTCCAAAGAACACCCAGGGCTGATCTCCTTCAGAATGGACTGGTTGGATCTCCTTGCAGTCCAAGGGACGCTCAAGAGTCTTCTCCAACACCACAGTTCAAAAGCATCAATTCTTCGGCGCTCAGCCTTCTTCACAGTCCAACTCTCACATCCATACATGACCACTGGAAAAACCGTACCTTGACTAGACGGACCTTTGTTGGCAAAGTAATGTCTCTGCTTTTCAATATTCTATCACAGAACTCAGGGAGACACTTAGATTTACTGGCTTCTTATACAAGAATATGATGAAGATACACATGACTATTCAGAAGGAAGAGGCGCATAGCACAGGGTATGGAGGCAGGGGTGCAGAACATCCATGTCCTCACCAGAAGCATGCTGCCCTCCCTGTACCTCCATGGACTCAACAATCCAGAAGCTAATCAAACCCCATACTTCCAGGATCTATATGGAGGCTTCAGCACATAGGCACGATCAATCATTAACTCAGTCTCTAGCCCCTCTTTGCTTCCTGAATCATGGGGGTGGGACTGAATGTTCTAAGCTTCTAATCATGGTTTATACTTCATGGTGACTAGCCCCCACCCAGGAGTGAAACAAAGCCACTAGGAGTCACCTCATTAGAACAAAGGATGTACCTATTACCCAGGAAATTTCAAGGGGATTAGGAGCTCTGTGTAAGGAACCACCGTGTCAAAGACCAGATATCAAAACAAAAGGTGTTTCTATCAACCTGGAAATGACAAGTGTTAGAGGAGTGCTACACCAGGTTTCGCAAGCGGCTCAGTGGTAAAGAATCCACGTGCCAATGTAGGAGACACAGGAGACGCAGGTTCAGTCCCTAGGTTGGGAAGATCCCCTGGAGGAGGAAATGGCAACCCACTCCTGTATTCTTGCTGGGAAAATCCCATGGACAGAGGAGCCTAATGGGCTGCAGTCCATGGGGTCGCAAAAGAGTTTGACACCACCAAGTGACTGAGTACACACACCCACACCAGGAATTAGGGGCAGAGATAGATAGGGAAGGAGGGAAGGAGGGAGGGAGATAGACAGACAGACAGATGGACAGAGATACATAAATAGATGTGCATATTTTTCTATTATTTCACACTACACATCTGTCCCTTCTTCTCTAGGAGTTCTTCTTGGTCCAAGGTTTCCCACACTCCAGGAACACTGAAACGGATCCCAAAAGATAGAAAAGGCCAGAACTTCCTGGGTTTCCTGTTCTGTCACTTAATAATTCATAGCTTTATCCATTTCATCATCCCCATCAATAAGCATTCACAACACTTCCCCCATGGCTTCCCTACACCTGAACCTGAACCTCTGTGCTGCTTGTTTTATTTTTGAACACACAAAGGGTTCAACTGTGTTACTATAATTAGGAGAAAAGAGTAAATTAACCACATATTGTTTTCTTGATTCAAAGTAGCGATTATTGCCTTCAGCCTTAAGATGTTCACATCAATTCTGGAAGAACTGAAAAAGGTATCACTTCCAGTTCTAAGCTGTGTGAGTAACTGAAAACTATGTTAAATGAGACGGTAATGGAGGCGAGTGCTTGCCGTCTTCACACTTCGCTGTGACTGGGAACCATCACCATGGTGAGTCTTCCACACTTGATGTGTGAAAATGTTTGACTTGTGACCAGAGGAGGATTGCATGTGTGGTGTTCACTATCAAAACTCACCAACCAAAACAAGAAGCAATTTCAGAGCACTGTTCTCTTATCCTAGGATACTTGGTTTCTCTTTCACTCACTTTTTAATCTTCTTTGTTTTTAGCTCAATTATTGAAATACAAATGAACATTCTTTCACCTTAGGAGTTGCTATGTCTATTTCCGAGAGGTATGGAGGGATTTATCATAGACTTGCCAGGATCTAGATTCTAACTTAACATACTTTCTTAGTGTATTGTTGTACATGATACATTTCCAGACCTAGAAATTCCTCTGTCAGACTAAGTGACACTTCATGACCCGAAAAGAGTTCACCCCCGACTCCCACCCAATACTAATCTACCCCCAGAAATGAAAGCAACTGCTTTCACAGCCGAAGCCAATACCAGTCTAACAGGAAATGTCTGAGAATACTTAGTCTGTCAGGCATCAATAGCTTTGGCTCATTAGGGAGGCTCTGGTTCCAGATTTGCCATGGCAACCTCTAAAGATACATATCTAGTATGTTGGTGACATGCTGACATCACAGTTTGCTTCTTGAAAGAGGAACAAACAGAGGCAAGAGTCCCTGATTTTCATCACAAGGTTAAAATGATGCCATGGGATGGGGAGTGCAGAGAGAGAAAGGTGCTTATACATGGTTTAAATTGCTGTGGAGATCAGAGCAGCGAATATGTTACTAATTTGTATCATCTTTTTCAGAAGAAATGTGATCTGCTATGACAGATTAAAAAGCCTGTTGGCATGTAACAACCAGCAAAATCCTGATGTACTATTTAGCTACCCAACCAATACTTCACCTGTTTTGAAAATGAACTACAGGATACTGTTTGTTTGTAATTATGCCACAAAGTTTAGGACTTTTTAATCTTAACTTTTTCTCTCCTTAAGCATTAGAGCAACAGTGGGTTATGACTTTAGTGGGGTACCTCAATGAAGGAGTATTATTTTCATGGACTACTGTATGGACAGGGCATTCAGGTTCTTTCAAATCTGCTGGATTCCACTTCGGCACCCCCAAAGACAGAATGAGCATGGAGAGGATGGAGGGAGTTAGTGATGATTTCTGAGAGCCACCCTCTCTGCCCTACTCTTTGAGCTGGAAGGAGGGAGGTGGATAGCGGCCAGAAAGACAGAGAGAGAGAGCTGAGTTGGCAGAGAACAGCAGGAATCATGTCAGGAGCTGATGTAAAGGATTTCTTATTAAATCTGACTTCAGAATATTCCAGGTGTGTTTCCAGAGCTGGGAACAGAGGAGAGAAGCTGCACAAACTGAGAAGGTCCCTGTGAAGGCTGGGGTGCTGTCTTCAGGCCTACCAAAATCGGGACCAGATCTCTTTCTTTTTTATTATGATGAGAGAGAAGTTGTAGGACCCTAGGAGACACAAACTGACTAAAAATGTCTCCTCTGAATTTTTTAACAATAGGAACACACACACATCTCCCAGGTATATAGTAATCCTTAGGAAAATAGAGTTTCAAACAACACCCAGGAAAGAACCACTTCCCTGTCCACCTCTGTCTCACTTTATTCCCCTTGAAATGCATCGCCAAGTCCCACCTACACATTATGCTGACTCCAGCTCTTCACCGGGTCCCACCCTGTTTCTTGGCTCTCCCATCTATTCCCAGGGCCTTCAATTCTGCTCCCATTCTCTATTCTAACCAATCCAAAGAGAATTTTGTACATGTCCTTCACCTAAATCTGCTCTTACCACAGTCAAAAATGATCTCCCATGGTCCAAATGACCATACTCTGCTTGTCTCCGGGAGACCACACTCTCCAGGTTCTCATCCTTCCTCATTAAATCACTCCTTTTTCATTCCTTAGGCTGGTTCCTCCTCTTTCCCCTCTTCCCAAACTCATCCCAGGACACTGACTCCTTGGCCTATCACATCTAGTCTCCATGTTTGTGCTGACAACAACCAAATTTAACAGCTCAGACCTATTCTCTAAACTGCAGACGAAACAGCCTACTTCATACCATCCCTTGAATGTCCAATAGAAATTTCAAATTTAGCATGTCAAAAACTCAACTCCATATTTTTAGCAATGAGAACAGAGGATAAGATGTCGCCTGTGTCTTGCCGCTCAGAGCATCTCAGGCTGGATACGACAGCAGGACGTGGGGATGGCAGAGGATAATGAAAGAACTATGGGGAACGTCACTGTAGACTAGGAGCTGTGAGTGATGACAGTCGTCACTACATCATGTGTGGCATTTAAAGTGGGTAAAATATAAAAGGAGGGACAGCACCAACATACATAGATCAACATGGCAGCAAATCCTTCCAATGACCTCACTTTTCCCAGGAGCAACTTGCTAATTTCCACTGGTAACTGCATTTGTAATCACACAAATCTGTCCGTTTTAGGGAAACTCCATCACCTGTCTAGCTGTAAGATCTATCTTCACCTCAAAAATATCTTGCAGTAAACCTTCAATAAATGAATAAAATGAAAAAAATATATATCTTGCAGTTCGGTCATCCATGGAAATATATTCCCCCAAGTTCTGAGTAATTCAGTCAAATATAGTGTTTTCTGAGATATCCATATCCAAATGAGGTGACTTCTCATTCTTTCATTCATCTCATAAGTAAATATAGTGTTAACAACAAGACAACAGTCCCAAAGCAGAGTTGCTTATGTTAAGCCCATGTCAACAAGCAGAGACCTAATTTAATTACAGTTTCATTTCTCCCAGAAACAGAATCTCAAACCAGTTCATCAGGAATTTCCTGATCAGCAATGGCTGGGTAATCTGCCTGGTGGAGTCCTGCCATCCACTAAAAAAAACGTGGCCTTACAATATCCAATTTGCTTTTTTGCCAAGTATAACCTCCTCGTTCCTGCTCTCTTCTGCTTATAAAAGTATCAATAATTCCTTTTGAGTTGCTCCTCAGAGCTCCTTTCTATATGCTAGATAGGTCATTGCCTAATCCATGAATCATGCAATAAAGCCAATAAGATCTTACAGTTTACTCAGTTGAATTCTGTTTTTAACAACAGGAACACACACAAACACACACACAGACACACACACCTCCCAGATATAAAGTAATCCTTAGGAGAACAGAGTTTCAAACACTAAGGAAAGAAACACTTCTCTATCCACCTCTACACAACTACTCAATATCAGTATTTTATATTATTTGAAGGCACATGTGCCCTTTGTATTCCTTTTATTTTCATTCTTAGAAAATACTCTATGTATACATAATTCATGCCATAGAAAAATATTATTTTTATACCTGAGTAACAATCAAGCCCTCTACAAAAGCATCTTTCTATTGATGTTCATCTGTTACCACAATAAGACCCAGTAGAAGCTTTGAATTTCAAAATTCTTAGTTCCCTAGCCAGGTCAAGTCTCAAACCTTACTTTTCTTCTACAAAATCAATATAGGAAATAGTTTCAGAGGTCTGATAGTTCTGCAGGAGGATACTTCCAGAGATTGAAGATTGAGAACATGCACACACACACACACACACACACACGCACACACACACATACACACCACCTCTCATCACTGATGCTGAAAGTAGAGCCCTTGTTGCCAGTGTCCGCAGGAGGCACTGCTGCTCTGCCACGCTGGTGGAGGTCTGCCCAAGCTGCCAAAGTACAGAGATGCTGATGGCAATGCTAAGGAACCCCGTAACGAGGTCACGCGTCCCAGAGGAGAGGCCTGTCTGGGACTGACGTTGCTACTGACACCAGGGAACTCACCTCTGTTGCCAAAGCTGCCCTAATCACCACTGCCTACTAGATCAGGGCTTCTGGCACATAGCCATTATGTCCTGCACTCCACATCCCTCAGAGATTAAAGAGAAAGAGCTCATCGAGTTTTTCAAAAGTCTTTTATTTGAAAACCCCTTAGAAATGTTCAGTGATAGATAACGGTGCTCTCAGAAGTGCATTTTCCTGTAGAGCCTTAATAAACCTGACTCTTTCCTAGGAGAATTTTCAGTCATTCACACAGAGGCTTGGCAGGCCTGCCCCATGGGTCAACGTGTGTTCCCAAGCTGCTTGAATCCTTGGAGGAGAAGCTTAGGCTATTCAAGCTGAGGGCTACTGCTAAAAGTGGGATCTGAAAAACAAGTTAGAAAGAATTGAAGTTTAGGAAATATGGACAGCCAAAGAAATCACCAGTGCCCAAGTAACCGAAGACACACTGGGAAACCCTAAATTGTCACAGCATAAAACAAATAATAATAATAAAACAAATGAGGGCTGGATTGAATGGTATTAGTTTGAAAGAGTACAGGAAGAAGTTGAAAAAGATGGTCTTTTCCATTTCTCATATCTTTCTCTGGCTTTGGAAACCTTCATAATATTCCCTAAGATCATAATTCCCAGAAGACCTTTAGTTTCAGCATATAGGATGCTTTGGGTGTGGGTTTAAAGGTTTGTTATAAAAAAAAAAAAAAAAGTATGTGGAATTCCACTAAGCAATAAATAGGCACAAAATACTGTTAATTCAACAAGTTGGATAGATTTAAAGCACATCTTATTGAATTTTTTAAAAATCAGCCTCAAAGAGTTATATACCACATGATTTCCTTTGTAGAGCAATCTCTAAGTGAAAAAATTATAGTGGTAGAGAACAGATTAGTAGTTGTAAGAGTTAGGTTTGGAGGAAGGATGTGACTTTTATGGGAAAGCACAAGGAGTTTCTTCGTGGTGATGGAACAGTTCTGTATCCTAATTGTGGTGTTAGTGCTATGGGATCTACACATGTGGTACAACTTCATAGAACTACACACACACACACACACACACACACACGCATGCACACACACACACATGCACACAAAGAGTACACTTAAAAACTGATGAGATCTAAATAAGTTCTGTACTTGAATAATATTGTACCAACTTCCTAATTTTGACAATGCACTGTAATTATATATTACCATGAGGGGAAGCTGGGTGATGGATACACTGAAAATTCTCTGTACTATTTTTGCAGCTCTTTCTAAGTCTGAATATATGCCAAAATAAAAGCTATATTACAAAGTCAAATATATAGCTTCTGCAAGAAAAATAGAGAAGGGAATAACAGGCTGTTCAGAATTATCCAATTAATTATGTATACAGGAAAAACTGCATAGACTTATTGGATACTGAAATTATGAATAAAATGGTCACAATATTATTAATATGTCCTCAGTGTTAACACCTTCTCTCAAGTCTAAAATTTTACCATTAAATAATTTTTCAAAACTGAAAAAATTTTTAATTCCCCAGAACCAAAGTTTTTTATATATTTATATATTTTATATATCTGATGATAAAGAATCAAGTAAAAGAGTTATTTGACCTGTGACAGTATATAAATCATCTCCATGTAATCATGGAGTATAAATCATCTCATCTCCATGAGAAATAACAGTAGTATGAAGAATTAAATGCATATTAGTTAATGTTTAATTAATTTTTATTGGAGTACAGTTGATTTACAATGCTGTTAGTTTCATGTGTACAGCAAAGTGAATCAGTTATATGTATACATACATCCACTGTTTTTTTTAGATTCTATTCCCATTTAGGCTGTTACAGGGTACTGAGGAGAGTTCCCTGTGCTACACAGTAGGTCCTTGTTAGTTCTCTATTTTATATATAGTAGTGTGTATATGGCAATCCCAATCTCCCAATTTATTCCTCCCTATATTAGTTATTTTTATTACTCATTCCAAAAGTATTTATCAGATGCTTACTTTAAAACAGGTACCATGGGTGACCTGAATATTCATTGGAAGGGCTGATGCTGAAGCTCCAATACTTTGGCCACCTGATGCAAAGAGTTGACTCATTGGAAAAGACCCTGATGCTGGGAAACATTGAAGGCAAAAGGAGAAGGGGGTGGCAGAGGATGAGATGGTTAGATAGCATCACCAACCCAGTGGACATGAATTTGTGCAAACTCCAGGAGATAGTAAAGGGCAGGGGAGCCTGGTGTGCTACAGTCCATGGTATCACAAAGAGTCAGACATAGTGACTCAACAACAACAACATGGGTGACACTTGGAATACAAAATAAATCAACATGAGTTGTGACTTCAGAGAATTTCACACTGGGTCTTAGAAGTAAAAATAAACACAGTCATATACACATCTAACCATCTCTCCCACCCCAACTCATTTTATAATAACTATTTTTCTTTCAGTATTATTAACACAGACAAATGAGTTTGCCAAAGTTACCCTGCAACAAGAATTAAAACTTGTTATCAAGCAATTTCTTCCTGACCACAGCTAGGTAATAGGAGCTAATAGCTCTCAAAATGGAGTGGAAGCTAAGGCAAGATAAGAGGTGACTGATTAAGGTAATAAAATAATTAAATTCCATTAAGATCAATTACTGATTTAGAGATTTTTAGCAATTTTCTTTTGAGTCATTCACAATGACTTTCCCTCTCTTACTGCCTTATGCCACAATATTTATTATCTACAAAGAAAATTAACCCAGTCTTCTTTTCTCCTCTCAGTTTGAAGCACCATGCTGATATTTTTAGCAGAATGGATCTTGCATTCATTCCATTCTTTATTTGTGTCATATTCACATTTCCTCTGGCCTTCCCCCAGCACAACACAATTTAAACAGCCAGCATGAAAGCCACACTGCAAAGCATGACTGGTCCTTGCTGTAGCCTCTATAAGCCAGAGCTGTTATCTGCTTTATTCCTTATCTACTCTATTCAAAACGTGCTTGTTACAAAAAAACTAGATGTTTAACATCCTTGAGTGTGCTGCAAACTTTAATTTGAAAAAAGTTACATGTATAGTGTTTACTACTGATGCCTACTTTTAAATTTATTTTTAGCTTTAAGAGATAAATCTTATGTCTACGCACCAAACTCCCAAACTATAGTCCCTTTAAGCCACATCAGTTTGAAGAAGGCCCAAGTCTAGAGTCCTTGGTCTAGCACTACAAACTTACCAGCTTCCCCTCACGAGCACGAATTCTGTATATCCTCCATCCTTCAGTTTCCTTTACCTTAGTCATCCCTAATGAGCTTCAGTGTTGGGGAGGAAGGGGTGAATTACAAACTTCCCTACTTTCAGATTTGGGGTAAAATTCATAATAAAATTTGATGTTTGGCAAAACTAACAGAGTGTTTCAGGTTTAAAAATAAAATAAAATTAAAAAAAAAAAGAAATTAATCCAAGCTGACATTCTCTAGAGACACATCCCAATTCTTTATGGCAAAAAAGTAACAATTTGTAGGTAGTGTGTAAACCTTACAATATTCATTTATTCAATGAATACATATTAAATGCTTATTTGTGCTAGGCACTGTTCCAGGGACTGCAGTAGAATAGATAACAAAACTAACAGCCCTGCCCTTATAAAATGTACATTCTATGGAGGAAAAATAATCCATGGATATGAGAACCAATTCAGGGATATGCCAAATAAATTGCTGACTTGTACAGAAATGTAGGGGCTGATTATTTTAGAGGGGCACAAAATTATGTAACAGGGAACAATTGGCGGGGGCGAGGGAGGTGTTCCATGTGTGATTAGAAAAAATAGTTCTCTCTTTAGTGTGCTTTTTTCTTAGGGAAAGCAGTGAGGGAATCAGCCACAGCTCACACTGTTGGGTAGACAAAATAAGAACTGGGCACCCACGTTCATTCTCAGTCATGGTGTCTGAGCCCAGCTACTGTTGATGAGCAGAGGAGAGTCTCCACTAACACTCAGACAAGTATGAGGCCCTGGGGGATGTAAGACCCAAGAAAGAATCAAAGGTATGTGTTGAGATGGTTATTTCTTCCTCTAGTGAAAAGACTGAAGTTTCCAAAGGAGTCCTATGGGCATCTGACCAAGGGACATAAGTGGCTGCTTTGAAACTAAAGGAGAAAAAGCAGAGAGGAGAGATCAGGAGAGAGCATTTACACCTTGAAGCAGAAAGTCCATAAGCCCTTCCCTTTGGTCTTATAAGTGGACAACAAAGTTACAAAATTGAGATTCATGCCATACCTCCATTATAATCAGTTGTCTATTTGACACAGGAAAAAGTAAACACAAAGGAGAATCTCAGGAAAAGGATCGCAAATGCTCCTGAGACTTTTTATTGGACTTTCCAATGGAGACAACACACATGTGCAGGAATGCATGTGCGTGCGCACACACACACACACAAATGCATCTACATATATAGACTTGGCAGAGTTTCCATGGGTTATCAGCAGCAACTCAATGATCCTTGATGTGGGGAGACGCTGATAACTTCTATACATAAGATTTTGAGGCTGAATTCTAGGTTATATCCTATACACATCAATTCAGTTCAGTTGCTCAGTTGTATCCGACTCTTTGCGACCCCATGAATCGCAGCACGCCAGGCCTCCCTCTCCATCACCAACTCCTGGAGTTCACCCAAACTCATGTTCATCAAGTCGGTGATGCCATCCAGCCATCTCATCCTCTGTCATCCCCTTCTCTTCCTGCCCTCAATCCCTCCCAGCATCAGAGTCTTTTCCAATGAGTCAACTCTACACGTGAGGTAGCCAAAGTATTGGAGTTTCAGCTTTAGCATCAGTCCTTCCAAAGAACACCCAGGACTGATCTCCTTTAGAATGGACTGGTTGGATCTCCCTGCAGTCCAAGGGACTCTAAAGAGTCTTCTCCGACACCACAGTTCAAAAGCATCAATTCTTCGGTGCTCAGCCTTCTTCACAGTCCAACTCTCACATCCATACATGACCACAGGAAAAACCATAGCCTTGACTAGACGGACATTTGTTGGAAAAGTAATGTCTCTGCTTTTGAATATGCTATCTAGGTTGGACATAACTCTCCTTCCAAGGAGTAAGCATCTTTTAATTTCATGGCTGAAATCACCATCTGCAGTGATTTTGGAGACCAAAAAAATTAAGTCTGACACTGTTTCCACTGTTTCCCCATCTACTTCCCATGAAGTGATGGGACCAGATGCCATGATCTGTTTTCTGAATGTTGAGCTTTAAGCCAACTTTTTCACTCTCCTCTTTCGTTTTCATCAAGAGGTTTTTTAGTTCCTCTTCACTTTCTGCCATAAAGGTGGTGTCATCTGCATATCTGAGGTTATTGATATTTCTCCCGGCAATCTTGATTCCAGCTTGTGCTTCTTTCAGCCCAGCGTTTCTCATGATGTACTCTGCATATAAGTTAAATAAGCAGGGTGACAATATACAGCCTTGATGTCCTCCTTTTCCTATTTGGAACCAGTCTGTTTTTCCATGTCCAGTTCTAACTGTTGCTTCCTGACCTGCATACAGGTTTCTCAAGTGGCAGGTCAGGTGGTCTGGTATTCCCATCTCTTGAAGAATTTTCCACAGTTTATTGTGATCCACACAGTCAAAGGCTTTGGCATAGTCAATAAAGCAGAAACAGATGTTTTTCTGGAACTCTCTTGCTTTTTCGATGATCCAGCTGATGTTGGCAATTTGATCTCTGGTTCCTCTGCCCTTTCTAAAACCAGCTTGAACATCTGGAAGTTCACGGTTCACGTATTGCTGAAGCCTGGCTTGGAGAATTTTGAGCATTACTTTACTATCCTATACACATACAAGTGAGCAAAGAACATTCTTTAGGACAGAGGAGGAACTTTGTCATACCAGAGAATAATAATGCAATTAAAGTTCCCGGCAGCTTCTATATGGTTCTATACCTAGTAATTAGGTTAAAATTGAGTTTAAGCCTTAGGCAACCAATTAACTCTATAAAAACACATGCTAAACCATAGGACAAATTTGAGCCACATAATTGACTGATACAAAAATCCATACTTATGTTCTGCCTACTAGTATTTTACATGTGGGTTTTACTTATAAAATATATTACTGCAAATGGCCCAAAATATATAGCACATGTTTGATTAATAGTTCTTGGGGACCGATAGAATAGGATAGAGCCCACAGGAAAAAGACTATCAGCGGTTACAGGATGGTCTTTTTGGTTAGTATATTACATAGAGAATATTTCTTTCCCTTACTTAGAACCTGAGCCATGTATGTACCGTAATTTATGAATACATACTTTATTAATTAAATTTTAAACTTATAGAGGTAAAATATGGATGTCATTAAGTTATTTTTAAAACAAATTTTTCAATGTTTTCATGTTTGAAGAACTACTTTAGTTAACACATTGAATATGTTTATATTCTGTTCATGACCATTTCCTGAGTATCAATTGAGTGTATTGCAATATAATTAATTACAGAGCTACCAAAATATTTGCATAGTTTAAAAAAATAAAACAAGAAAAGTTTCACTGAAAAGTATCAACTTGCTACATTAAATTATTTTAACAACAGCCAGAACAAACACATTTTCAAAGCAGGACAATTTTAAATACAGAGTTGATAATATTTCAGGTTATCATTAGAAGTTCTCCTAGACAGTTTGCATGCATGTGTGCTAAGTTGCTTCAGTCATGTCTGACTCTTTGTGACCCTATGAACTGTAGCTTACCAGCTCCTCTCTCCATGGGATTCTCCAGGCAAGAATACTGGAGTGAATTGCCATCCCCTCCTCCAAGGGATCTTCCTGACCCAAGAACCTGAGTCTCTTATGTCTCCTGCATTGGCAGCAGGTTCTTTACCACTAGCACCACCTGGGAAGCCCCCCAGACAGTTTACTTACTGGCAAATAAGCTCTCAAAGACAGAGCTTTTGAATAGTGAGGAAAACATTGGATTTCAGACCACATTCTGCCTTGACATTCTTGAGGACCCCAAATTCCTTAGAGTGCATATAGCTTGGCTTCAAAAAGAATGAGAAAGCTGAATATACTTGCCAGGGACATCAACATACTTACTTGCCAGACATCAGGGACAACAGGAGACCTGCTAGGAAGGTGGTCTCTCTTACCTGCCTCTATCCTTACTTCAGAAAAGAAGACAAGTATCTTGCAAACACAGCTCATTCTCCAAAACACTGGAGGAGAAGCTGCTTCTCCTGGTACATTGACTCCTGCAGCAGCTGGGCCAAGAGAACAGGCATTTCCATGAGCCTAATGGCTCAGACAGTAAAGAATCCACCTGCAAAGCAGAAGACCTGGGTTCAATCTCTGGGTTGGGAAGATCCCCTGGAGGAGGGCATGGCAACCCACTCCAGTATTCTTGCCTGGAGCATCCGCATAGACAGAGGAACCTGGTGGGCTATGGTCCGTGGGGTCACAAAGAGTCAGACGTGACTGAGCGAGTAAGCACAGCACAGCTAGGAAAGACAGCGTGACGGGCTCTTTGTGACTGCATTTCAGTGTGTTCTGCAGGTTTACAGAATCCAGAAAACTGACCCATTCTTTACTCCTGGAGACAGTATGTTTCTAAAAGCAACTCTGAGGATAGTTCCTAGTGAATCTAATAAACATCCTCATATAGATGGAATGGTAAGGAGAGCCTGAATTTGGCTTACCACAAATAAATATTCTATCTTAGTCCCCAATGGATTCAGATACAATAAATACATCCCAAATTGAAATGATACCAATTATCTCAGTATAACTGGTCTACTTACTATATACATTTTAAAGAATCATTCTAGATGGACAGGGATCTGGATTACCAAGTAAAACAAAGTGAGGAGAGATTTCCCTAAATCTAAACATCCAAGTTATTTTACACAGTGTCAACCAGTCACCTAAAATGACTGACTTTATTTTTGTTTTTACTTTCTTTGCTGGATATACACAGGGTCCACCTTCAGCTTGTTCAGAGCTCAGTCATTTCTCAAAAGGTTTACTCTGACCATCCTATCTAAAATAGTATTCCCCTGCTCTCTATTTTTTCAGCCCGCTTTATTTTTCTTAATGACACATACATTATATTACTATAATTAAATTAATATTATAATACATATTTATTTGCTTATTGCCATATCCTTCAGCAGGATGCAAGGCTCTTCAAAGAGAAGGTTGTGTTAAATAAATACACTGCTATAATGCCATTGATGGATGAATGGATAAAGAAAATGTGAGATCTATATTATGTAGCCATAAAAAGAGGAAATTTTGCCATTTGCAACAACATGAATGGAACTCAAGGGTATTATGCTAAAGGAAATAAGTGAGACAGAGAAAGACAGATACCATATGATCTTACTTACATATGAAGCAGGGAAAACAACTCATAGATACAGAGGACAGACTCTGGCTTCCAAAGGTGGTAGAGGAGGGAATGTGCAAAATGAGTGAAGGGAATCAAAAGGTACAAGCTTCCAGATATAAAATAAACAAGTCCTGTGGATATAACAAACAGTATGGTATCTACAGTTAGTAATACTGGATTTTATACTTAAAGGTGCTAAGAGAGTAAATGTTAAAAGTTCTCATCAAAATACATTTTGTAACTATGTGTACTGATGGATATTAACCAGACTCACTGTGCTGATCATTTACACTATATACAAATATTAAATCATTATGTTGTACACCTGAAACTAATATAATATTATGTTATATCTCAATTATATCTCAATTAAAAAACTATTTTAAAAAATTACTGCCAGACTCACAGATATAGAGATCAAAATAGTGGTTACCAGTGGAAGGAGGAAGTGGGGACAATATAGTGGTAAGGGATTAAGAGGTACAAAATACTATGTATAAAATAAGTCACAAGGATATATTGTACAACACAGGGAATATAATCAATATTTTATAATAACTATAAATGAAGTAAAATTGTGAATCAAAATACTGTACACCTGTAACATATAATATTGTACATCAATTATACTTGAACTTAAAAAATACTTTTTTAAGGAAGAGAAAAAAATCACTGCTATATCCTTATCCAGAGAAGGCAATGGCAACCCACTCCAGTACTCTTGCCTGGAAAATCCCATGGATGGAGGACCCTGGTAGGTTGCAGTCCATGGGGTCGTGAAGAGTCGGACATGACTGAGCGAATTCACTTTCACCTTTCACTTTCCTGCATTGGAGAAGGAAATGGCAACCCACTCCAGTGTTCTTGCCTGGAGAATCCCAGGGACGGAGGAACTTCCATCTGGTGGGCTTCCATCTATGGGGTCACACAGAGTCGGCCACAACTGAAGCGACTTAGCAGCAGCATATCCTTATCACCTAAGACAGAGCTCTGCACAAAGTACGAACTCAACAGCTATTTGTGTATAGAACAAGTAAACTGAGTCTTTTAGGGCAAACAGTTTCACTGAAATGAAGTACTAATTATTGAATGTTGACTCTCACATTACACCAATAACATTTGTATACTCCCAGGACATGTGCACACACTTGGAAAGCCACATTATAGAATTCTCTAGAAGTTTATTTTAAAAAATGACTGTGTAGGCCTATGAAACAGAATAAAATATCTTAATAAGACATAACTCTATTATGAAGATCATTATATAATCTCTCTGTAGTTCTCCTGGCAGACTCTCAAGTAAAGTCAGGCGATGCCTTGAGTCTCATTGAAAAGCAAGTGCTTCAACAATGCCGTTTCTGAGGGATGGTAAAATACAAGAAATGAGAGCTAGGACTAAAGGGAAAAATTGTCCCACCCATTCCATTTCTAGCTTTGACTAACAGATTGGTCAATATCATCTCAGATAGTCAAGCACTGTTTCTGTAAGAGGTAGTATAACAGTACAATGCCAATTTTTTAGAAAAGAAATTAACAGTGGGATTTGTGGTTAAATAATTTATTATTTCCATGCCCTCCTAAAATCCAATAAAATAACAAGAAAAAGATGGATTTTTTAAAAAAATACCCAAGGACCAAAAACATTTGTCACTGGGAAACAGATGGACAAATAGTAACTGACTTGGCAGAGAGAAGTAATGGACAAATAGTAACTGACTTGGCAGAGAGAAGTAAGCCCAGAGTTAAATCAGCATAGTGTAAGGCCCACGAGCAGCTAACTGATACTTCAGAACCCCAGAAAAGCTCAGGAATTAAAGATACCAGGAGGGTAGGACTTGAGGTAGGGAATCAGGTAAGGCAGAATACAAAAGGGTAGATCTGTATAAACTCATACATGTCTTTATAAAAAGTATGGCCCAGATCACACACACACACACACACCTTGTTCAGCCATGCAGCTATCTCTGTACTGTGTAGGCTACAGTCAAGCAATGTATGTGTAACCAGAGTTTCAGAAGGCCAGGTGAGAGAAAAAAAATTTTTCTAAATCGTGGCCCTCAGGTACACAAAAGGTACTCAACGTCACCAATTATCAGGGCAATACAAATCAAAACCATGATGATATCATCTCACTACCATTAGAATGGCTATTTTCAAAAAGACTGTGGAAAAGTGCTGGCAGGATATGGAGAAAAGGGAACGTATGTGTACTATTGGTAGGAATGGGAATTGGTCCAGCCACTATGGGAAACAGTACGGAGATTCCTCAAAAAATTAAAAATAGAACTGCCATTTGATTCAGCTATTTCACTTCTATTGATAGATATATATTCAAAGGAAATAAAATCACCATCTCAAAGAGATATCTACACTTCCATGTTCATTACAGTACTATTTACAACAGCCAGGACATGAAAACAGCCTAAGGTCTGCCAATAGATAAATTAAAAAAGAAAATGTGGTGTATACACAGAGAAATACAAATAGGGTATTATCTCACATGTGAAATCTAGAAAGCTGAATTTATAGAAACAGAGAGTAGACTGGTGGCTGCCAGTGGGAGGGAGTGGTAGAAATGGGTAAAGGTGGTTAAAGAGTACAGACTTCCCGTTATAAGATGAATAAATTCTAAGAATATAAATACAGCATGATGATTATGGTTAACAACACTGTGTTGCATGTTGAAACACTGCTAGCAGAAGAAATCCTAATAATTCTCACAACAACAAAAAAAAAAGCAAAAAAAGGCAACTATGTGAGGTGGTGAATGTGTGAACAACTTCCTGTGGTAATCATGTTGCAATATGAAAGACGTATATCAATATAATGTATATTAAATCATCACTTTGTATACCTTAAAGTTATATATCAACTGTACTCAATAAAGCTGGGACAGGTAGGGAAGAACACATGCTTTTTTTTTTTTAATGAATTAAACAGAAGCACTATTTTCAAGGAAAATGCCTGAGAATTTCTAAAACTGATGAAAAACATTAACCTACAAATTCAAGAAGTATAATAAATCCCAAGTACAATTCAATATGTGAAAAGAAAGCCTCCCCTAGGCACATATAGTAAAACCGCTGGAAAAAGATCTTAAAAGTAGCATTATTTTCTAAGAAGCAAAAATAAAACTGAGAGCTGCCTTCTCCACAGAAATATCAGAAGACAGAAGACAATGAAATGACATCTTAAAATGTGAAAGATAATCACTGCAAACCTACAATATTTTGCTAGGTGAACATACACTTCAGAAGTCAAGGTGAAACATTAATAAACACTTTTCCAGCAAACACAAGCTCTGAGAATGTATCACCAGGACACCTGAACTAAAAGAAATACTAAAGGAAATTCTTTAGCCAAAAGGAAAATGAGTCTAGAAGCAAAGACATAAAGAAAGAAATGAAGAGCATCAGGAAAGGTAAGATTGAAATAATGTAAAAACAAACAAATCTGACTATACAAAACAATGGTTGTAGTGTTTTTGCATGATTTGACATGTATGTAAAACATTTGCACAACAGGACAACAATCATTCAAAAGATAATAAAACGTGAAATTGCATTAAACTATTCAAATTTTCAAACATTATTGGGTAAGTGGTAAAAGTAAGTGGACAATCCAGTGCCAGCAGCTACTAGAGGAAGATTCCTAATGTGAAAGGCAGAGACCAAAGGAACAAACAAACGGAAACTGTCTTAAAAGAAAGAGAGACAATACAGGGCTACATTTAGAAAGAGAAGAAAGACAGTATACTCATGAAACACGAAAAGAAAGCAAAATAAAAAGTGCGTTTGAAAATTAAAAGGACAATAACAAAAATTGAATTTTCAACAAAAAGATTTGAGGATAAAAGTAAGTAAATCTTTCTAAAGTAAAAATAGATGAAATATAAGAGGGAAAAGATTAAGATAAGTCCAAAGGATACAACATCAGAATAATAAGAGTTTTAGAAGAAAATAAAATAGATAAAATGGAAGGGAATTTTTTTTTTTTTTTCAAGAAAATTTCCTCAAATTGAAAGGCAGGAGTTCCCAGATTAAAAGTGTAATAAAGGCGGAGGAGCCAAGATGGCGGAGGAGTAGGATGGGGAGAACACTTTCTCCCCCACAAATTCATCAAAAGAGCATTTAAATGTCGAGTAAATTCCACAAAACAACTTCTGAATGCCGGCAGAGGACATCAGGCACCCAGAAAAGCAACCCAACTCTTCGAAAGGAGGTAGGAAAAAATATAAAAGACAAAAAAAGAGACAAAAGAGGGAGGGACGGAGTTCCGTCCCAGGAAGGGAGTCTTAAAAAGAGAGAAGTTTCCAAACACCAGGAAACCTTCTCACTGCCGAATCTGTGCCGAGCTTTGGAAGCACAGAGGGCAACATAAAAGGGAGAAAAAAAATAAATAAACAATTAAAAATCGCAGATTGTGAGCCCTACGGTAACTCCCCCAGCGGAGAAGCAGCGCAGACGCCTGCACACGGCATTAGCAAGCGGGGGCTGGGCAGGGAAGCGCGGCGCGGGCTGTGTCCCTTAGAGTAAGAATCGGCCGGAATGTCCTGAGCGCTATCTGAGCGAAATAATTTGGGCTAGCAAACCAGACTGTGGGATATCTACCACGTGAAAAGCCAGCCCTAACCTAAGACACCGCCAGGCCCGCGCACAGAACAAAGGACTGAACAGAGATAGCCGGTTGCAGACCTTCCCCCTCTGGTGACAGGCAGCCAGAGCCGTAAGGGGGCAATCGCAGCCCAAGAGAGACACTATCTATAAAACTGTAAGCAGGCTTCTTTGCTAACTAAAACTTCTTGGGGGTCTGGACAGTCAACATCTGCCTGAGAAGGTGCGCCGGTTTTACACCCAGATAACCGAGTGGCGGGGAGGCGATAAGTCGCAGCATTGGCGCTCGCCAAACACATCACCTGAGCTGCTCGGATCTGGGAAGAGCACAAAACGCAGGCCCAACCGAGTCTGCACCTCTGAGGACTACCCGAGCGCCTGAACCTGGGCGGCTTGGACCTGGGAGGTACATGCAGCCCAGGGCCGGCCTCTGATTGTTCCCGGCGGAACAACCTAGAGCCCGAGCAGTGTGGGCAGGGAGGCTACACGCGCCGGGAGCGGGGGCAGACCAGTGTGGCTGAGGCACTGCGAGCACACGCCAGTGTTATCTGTTTGCAGCATCCCTCCCTCCCTCCCCACAGCGCGACTGAACAAGTGAGCCTAAATAAAATAAAAAAAATAGTGTCCTCCACCGTCCCCTTTGTGTCAGGGCGGGAACCAGACACTGAAGAGACCAGCAAACAGAAGAAGCTATAACAGAGGGAAACGCCTTGGAAGCTACAGGCCATAGATTAAAACCCTGTGGTTACTACGAACTACATAGGAAGGGGCCTATAGATCTTGAGAAATATAAGTCAGACCAAGGAACTAGCCAAAAATGAACTGAACCCACAATACTCACAAAAAAACCAGAGAAAGACCTAGATATATTTTTACTATTTTTATGATCAATCTTTCTTTTTTTTTTAATTAAAAAAAAAATTTTAAGTCCTCTATTGTCCTTTAATTTTCACTTTTATAACTATTACTTTGCAAAAAAGAAAAAAAAAACCCTATTTTTTTTTCTTCAGCAAACTTCATATACATATTTTATAATTTCTTGACCGTGTTTTGTTTTGTTTTTTTCTTTTTCTTCTTTTCTTTAACATTGTATTTTTGAAATTCCAAACTCTACTCTAGATTTTTAATTTTAGCCTTTTGGTATATGTTATCAATTTTGTACCTATAGTTTTTTTCGTAATTTCTGTGACTTTTTTTCCCTCTGTTTCTTTCTCTTCTTCTTTTGTATAACATCATATATCTGCAATTCCAAACTCTACTCAAGATTTTTAATTTATGCTTTTTGGTATTTGATATCAATTTTGTACCTGTATTTTCTTTATAATTTTTGCGACATTGTTTTTGTTGGTTTGTTTGTTTTCTCTCTTTATTTTTCTTCTTCTTTTTTTAACATTGTATTTTTGAAATTCCAAACTCTACTCTAGATTTTTAACTTTTGCTTTTTGGTATTAGTTATCAATTTTGTACCTGTAGTTTCTTTATAATTTTCGCGACCTTGTTTGTTTTTCTTTGTTCATTTTTTCTCTCTTTCTTTTCCTTCTTCTTTTCTTTAACATCTTATTTTTGAAATTCCAAACTCTACTCTAGATTTTTAATTTTAGCCTTTTGGTATATGTTATCAATTTTGTACATATAGTTTTTTCCTATAATTTCTGTGACTTTTTTTTTCCCCCTCTGTTTCTTTCTCTTCTTCTTTTATATAATATTGTATATCTGCAATTCCAAACTCTACTCAAGATTTTTAATTTATGCTTTTTGGTATTTGATATCAATTTTGTACCTGTATTTTCTTTATAATTTTTGCGACATTGTTTTTGTTGGTTTGTTTGTTTTCTCTCTTTATTTTTCTTCTTTTTTTTTTAACATTGTATTTTTGAAATTCCAAATTCTACTCTAGATTTTTAATTTTTGCTTTTTGGTATTAGTTATAAATTTTGTACCTGTAGTTTCTTTATAATTTTTGCAACCTTGTTTGTTTTTCTTTGTTCGTTTTTTCTCTCTTTCTTTTCCTTCTTCTTTTCATTAACATTGCATTTTTGAAATTCCAAACTCTACTCTAGATTTTTAATTTTTGCTTTTATGTATTTGTTACCAATTTTGTACCTTTAAGAACCCAATCTTCAGGACCCATTTTTCACTAGGGAACGAGATTACTGGCTTGACTGCTCTCTCACCCTTTGGACTCTCCGTTTTCTCCACCAGGTCGCCTGTATCTCCTCCCTAACCCCTCTCTACTCTACCCAACTCTGTGAATTTCTGTGTGTTCCAGATGGTGGAGAACACTTAGGGAACTGATTACTGGCTGGATCTGTCTCCCTCCTTTTCATTTCCCCCTTTTATCCTTCTGGCCACCTCTGTCTCCTGCCTCCTTCTTCTCTTCTCTGTATAACTCCGTGAACATCTCTGAGCGGTCCAGTTGTGGAGTGCACATAAGGAAGTGACTACTGGCTAGCCCACTCTCTCCACTATTGATTCCACCTCATCTCATTTGGGTCACCTCTAACTCCCTCCTCCCACTTCTCTTCTCCATGTAACGCTGTGAACCTCTCTGAGTGACCCTCACAGTAGAGAAACTTTTCATCTTTAACGTAGATGTTTTATCAATGATGCTGTATAGAAGGAGAAGTTTTGAAACTACTGTAAAAATAAGACCGATAACTGGAAGTAGGAGGCTTAAGTCCAAACCCTGACTCCAGGGAACTCCTGACTCCAAGGAACATTAATTGACAGGAGCTCATCAAACGCCTCCATACCAACACTGAAACCAAGCACCACAAAAGGGCCAACAAGTTCCAGGGTAAGACATACCAAGCAAATTCTCCAGCAACAAAGGAACACAGCCCTGAGCTTCAAGATACAGGCTTCCCAAAGTCACCCCAAAACCATAGACATCTCATAACACATTACCGGACATTTCATTACACTCCAGAGAGAAGAAATACAGCTCCATCCACCAGATCATCGACACAAGCTTCCCTAACCAGGAAACCTTGACAAGCCACCTGCACAAACCCACACACAGCGAGAAAGCGCCACAATAAAGAGAACTCCACAAACTGCCAGAATACAGAAAGGACACCCCAAACTCAGCAATTTAAACAAGATGAAGAGACAGAGGAATAGCCAGCAGATAAAGGAACAGGACAAATGCCCACCAAACCAAACAAAAGAGGAAGAGATAGGGAATCTACCTGATAAAGAATTCCGAATAATGATAGTGAAATTGATCCAAAATCTTGAAATTAAAATGGAATCACAGATAAATAGCCTGGAGGCAAGGATTGAGAAGATGCAAGAAAGGTTTAACAAGGACTTAGAAGAAATAAAAAAGAGTCAATATATAATGAATAATGCAATAAGTGAAATTAAAAACACTCTGGAGGCAACAAATAGTAGAATAACAGAGGCAGAAGATAGGATTAGTGAATTAGAAGATAGAATGGTAGAAATAAATGAATCAGAGAGGATAAAAGAAAAACGAATTAAAAGAAATGAGGACAATCTCAGAGACCTCCAGGACAATATTAAACGCTACAACATTCGAATCATAGGGGTCCCAGAAGAAGAAGACAAAAAGAAAGACCATGAGAAAACACTTGAGGAGATAATAGTTGAAAACTTCCCTAAAATGGGGAAGGAAATAATCACCCAAGTCCAAGAAACCCAGAGAGTCCCAAACAGGATAAACCCAAGGTGAAACACCCCAAGACACATATTAATCAAATTAACAAAGATCAAACACAAAGAACAAATATTAAAAGCAGCAAGGGAAAAACAACAAATAACACGCAAGGGAATACCCATAAGGATAACAGCTGATCTTTCAATAGAAACTCTTCAAGCCAGGAGGGAATGGCAAGACATACTTAAAATGATGAAAGAAAAGAAACTACAGCCCAGATTATTGTACCCAGCAAGGATCTCATTCAAGTATGAAGGAGAAATCAAAAGCTTTTCAGACAAGCAAAAGCTGAGAGAATTCTGCACCACCAAACCAGCTCTCCAACAAATACTAAAGGATATTCTCTAGACAGGAAACACAAAAACGGTGTATAAATTCGAACCCAAAACAATAAAGTAAATGGCAACGGGATCATACTTATCAGTAATTACCTTAAACGTAAATGGGTTGAATGCCCCAACCAAAAGACAAAGACTGGCTGAATGGATACAAAAACAAGACCCCTACATATGTTGTCTACAAGAGACCCACCTCAAAACAGGGGACACATACAGACTGAAAGTGAAGGGCTGGAAAAAGATTTTCCATGCAAATAGGGACCAAAAGAAAGCAGGAGTAGCAATACTCATATCAGATAAAATAGACTTTAAAACAAAGACTGTGAAAAGAGACAAAGATGTCACTACATAATGATCAAAGGATCAATCCAAGAAGAAGATATAACAATTATAAATATATATGCACCCAACACGGGAGCACCGCAGTATGTAAGACAAATGCTAACAAGTATGAAAGGAGAAATTAACAATAACACAATAATAGTGGGAGACTTTAATACCCCACACACACCTATGGATAGATCAACTAAACAGAAAATTAACAAGGAAACACAAACTTTAAATGATACAATAGACCAGTTAGACCTAATTGATATCTATAGGACATTTCATCCCAAAACAATGAATTTCACCTTTTTCTCAAGCGCACATGGAACCTTCTCCAGGATAGATCACATCCTGGACCATAAAGCTAGCCTTGGTAAATTCAAAAAAATAGAAATCATTCCAAGCATCTTTTCCGACCACAATGCAGTAAGATTAGATCTCAATTACAAGAGAAAAACTATTAAAAATTCCAACATATGGAGGCTGAACAACACGCTGCTGAATAACCAACAAATCACAGAAGAAATCAAAAAAGAAATCAAAATGTGCATAGAAACGAATGAAAATGAAAACACAACAACCCAAAACCTGTGGGACATGGTAAAAGCAGTCCTAAGGGGAAAGTTCATAGCAATACAGGCACACCTCAAGAAACAAGAAAAAAGTCAAATAAATAACCTAACTCTACACCTAAAGCAACTAGAAAAGGAAGAAATGAAGAACCCCAGGGTTAGTAGAAGGAAAGAAATCTTAAAACTTAGAGCAGAAATAAATGCAAAAGAAACAAAAGAGATCATAGCAAAAATCAACAAAACCAAAAGCTGGTTTTTTTGAAAGGATAAATAAAATTGACAAACCATTAGCCAGACTCATCAAGAAACAAAGGGAGAAAAATCAAATCAATAAAATTAGAAATGAAAATGGAGAGATCACAACAGACAACACAGAAATACAAAGGATCATAAGAGAGTACTATCAACAATTATAGGCCAATAAAATGGACAACGTGGAAGAAATGGACAAATTCTTAGAAAAGTACAACTTTCCAAAACTCGATCAGGAAGAAATAGAAAATCTTAACAGACGCATCACAAACACGGAAATTGAAACTGTAATCAAAAATCTTCCAGCAAACAAAAGCCCAGGTCCAGACGGTTTCACAGCTGAATTCTACCAAAAATTTAGAGAAGAGCTAACACCTATCCTGCTCAAACTCTTCCAGAAAATTGCAGAGGATGGTAAACTTCCAAACTCATTCTATGAGGCCACCATCACCCTAATCCCAAAACCTGACAAAGATCCCACAAAAAAAGAAAACTACAGGCCAATATCACTGATGAACATAGATGCAAAAATCCTTAACAAAATTCTAGCAATCAGAATTCAACAACACATTAAAAAGATCATACACCATGACCAAGTGGGCTTTATCCCAGGGATGCAAGGATTCTTCAATATCTGCAAATCAATCAATGTAATACACCACATTAACAAGTTGAAAAATAAAAACCATATGATTATCTCAATAGATGCAGAGAAAGCCTTTGACAAAATTCAACATCCATTTATGATAAAAACTCTCCAGAAAGCAGGAATAGAAGGAACATACCTCAACATAATCAAAGCTATATATGACAAACCCACAGCAAACATTATCCTCAATGGTGAAAAATTGAAAGCATTTCCTCTAAAGTCAGGAACAAGACAAGGGTGCCCACTTTCACCATTACTATTCAACATAGTTTTGGAAGTTTTGGCCACAGCAATCAGAGCAGAAAAAGAAATAAAAGGAATCCAAATTGGAAAAGAAGTAAAGCTCTCACTGTTTGCAGATGACATGATCCTCTACATAGAAAACTCTAAAGACTCCACCAGAAAACTACTAGAACTAATCAATGACTATAGTAAAGTTGCAGGATATAAAATCAACAACACAGAAATCCCTTGCATGCCTATACACTAATAATGAGAAAACAGAAAGAGAAATTAAGGAAACAATTCCATTCACCATTGCAACGGAAAGAATAAAATACTTAGGAATATATCTACCTAAAGAAACTAAAGACCTATATATAGAAAACTATAAAACACTGGTGAAAGAAATCAAAGAGGACACTAACAGATGGAGAAATATACCATGTTCATGGATTGGAAGATCAATAGAGTGAAAATGAGTATACTATCCAAAGCAATTTATAGATTCAATGCAATCCCTATCAAGCTACCAACAGTATTCTTCACAGAGCTAGAACAAATAATTTCACAATTTGTATGGAAATACAAAAAACCTCGAATAGCCAAAGCAATCTTGAGAAAGAAGAATGGAACTGGAGGAATCAACCTACCTGACTTCAGGCTCTACTACAAAGCCACAGTTATCAAGACAGTATGGTACTGGCACAAAGACAGAAATACAGATCAATGGAACAAAATAGAAAGCCCAGAGATAAATCCACGCACATATGGACACCTTATCTTTGACAAAGGAGGCAAGAATATACAATGGATTAAAGACAATCTCTTTAACAAGTGGTGCTGGGAAATCTGGTCAACCACTTGTAAAAGAATGAAACTAGAACACTTTCTAACACCATACACAAAAATAAACTCAAAATGGATTAAAGATCTAAACGTAAAACCAGAAACTATAAAACTCCTAGAGGAGAACATAGGCAAAACACTCTCTGACATACATCACAGCAGGATCCTCTATGACCCACCTCCCAGAATATTGGAAATAAAAGCAAAAATAAACAAATGGGACCTAATTAACCTTAAAAGCTTCTGCACATCAAAGGAAATTATTAGCAAGGTGAAAAGGCAGCCTTCAGAATGGGAGAAGATAATAGCAAATGAAGCAACTGACAAACAACTAATCTCGAGAATATACAAGCAACTCCTACAGCTCAACTCCAGAAAAATAAATGACCCAATCAAAAAATGGGCCAAAGAACTAAATAGACATTTCTCCAAAGAAGACATACAGATGGCTAACAAACACATGAAAAAATGCTCAACATCACTCATTATCAGAGAAATGCAAATCAAAACCACTATGAGGTACCATTTCACACCAGTCAGAATGGCTGTGATCCAAAAGTCTACAAGTAATAAATGCTGGAGAGGGTGTGGAGAAAAGGGAACCCTCTTGCACTGTTGGTGGGAATGCAAACTAGTACAGCCACTATGGAGAACAGTGTGGAGATTCCTTAAAAAACTGGAAATAGAATTGCCTTATGATCCAGCAATGCCACTGCTGGGCATACACACTGAGGAAACCAGAAGGGAAAGAGACACGTGTACCCCAATGTTCATCGCAGCACTGTTTATAATAGCCAGGACATGGAAGCAACCTAGATGTCCATCAGCAGATGAATGGATAAGAAAGCAGTGGTACATATACACAATGGAGTATTACTCAGCCAATAAAAAGAATACATTTGAATCAGTTCTAATGAGGTGGATGAAACTGGAGCCTATTATACAGAGTGAAGTAAGCCAGAAAGAAAAACACCAATACATTATACTAACGCATATATATGGAATTTAGAAAGATGGTAACAATAACCCTGTGTACGAGACAGCAAAAGAGACACTGATGTATAGAACAGTCTTATGGACTCTGTGGGAGAGGGAGAGGGTGGGAAGATTTGGGAGAATGGCATTGAAACATGTAAAATATCATGTATGAAACAAGTTGCCAGTCCAGGTTCGATGCACGATACTGGATGCTTGGGGCTGGTGCACTGGGACGACGCAGAGGGATGGAATGGGGAGGGAGGAGGGAGGAGGGTTCAGGATGGGGAACACATGTATACCTGTGGCGGATTCATTTTGATATTTGGCAAAACTAATACAATTATGTAAAGTTTAAAAATAAAATAAAATTTAAAAAAAAAAACGAATAAGTTGTCCTAATTAAAAAAAAAAGTGTAATAAAAGGAATGAAAAAAAATTATAAAGCACATCAAGTTTAAAAAAAAAAGTTCAGATCACCAGGAGCAAAAGAAAATATTCAATTATTTTTAGAAAGAATTAAAAAAACAAAAAGTTCAGATTCAAAGGATCAAGAATCACGATGACATCAGATTTTTCAAGAGCAATACTAGAAGTCCCAAATTAGGAGCAGTGCTTTCACATATTCTGCAGAGACCTGACTTCCGTCTTAGACATCTAAACCTGACCAAACCAGAAAACACTTGTGGTAACAAAACAAAATTACTAGCAGACATGTAAGTTCCCAAATAGCGTCCTCAACTAAAATACTGGAGAAAACCAAGAAAGAGATCCGGGAAACAGGGGATCCATCACAGAAGCAAGGCAAAGAAAACCTTCCCCAGGGCTGGCGCTGCAGTGGTGCACCAAGCCTTGTAAAAGTGCCCAGACCAGATCGGAGCAGAAGAATGAGCCCCAGAATGCTGTGCTTTCAGCTCCCCACCCACCACTGCAAAAAAGGACATGGCAGATTACTAAATACTTTCCCATGTTTGGGGGAGGAGAATTACACTTTTAGCAGATGATTCGAGAATGAGTTACTACTCATTTTTGCTAAATTACACAGAGTCTTAACAAAAGATAAAAGAAAGGAAGAGACAAAGAACGAGACAGAGAAAGCTCCAGGAAAAGCTCCAGAATACTCCAGAAGTATCCCAGAGAATACTCCAGGAAAACCTAAGCTTATTAAAAAAACAGAAAAAGTTACCATAACTTGCCATGCTTCACAGCGGTGAATAATATTTCTATAGTACCAACAGTGTAATTGGTGACTACTGATGTAATCAAAAGTGATCATGCAATAATAAGAGAGGATGAAGACGTGGGTGTACCCTGAGGATGTGGGAAGTGGTTTTAAAAGCACTAAATCTTTACCTTCCAAAAACAGTGAAAAAAAATTCAAGAAATAAGGTTGCACACAACTTATTTAGAAATATGTCAGTAAAACAGCAGAAGAAACAGCTTAAAGTTGAAAAAGATTGCCTCTGGAGACTAGTAATCAAAGAAGGAAGGGGTGGAGCAGGAGATAGATGTTTTTCATTACGAGTTTTGTAAAAGATTTGACTCTTTAAACAATGTACATGTAGCACTTTGATAAAATAATATTAAATTTTAAATGAAAGAGTGACATAAAGCTTTGTGAGCCTCAAAATAAAATGAGAATGAGTCATTGCTCTGACCCTAAACTTGAAATGCTTGAATTATAAAGCAAAAACCTTGCTTTCCTATTCCCCATTCTTCTCAGGGGATTGATTAATTCATAGTGGAAAGAAAAAAAAAATCTCTGTGAGCTACTAATTACAAGCAATTAAAGTCCCTTTTCCTTATGTCCAGTTACAAATCATTGTTGCCTAACAACTAGGACTGCCAAGCTCATTTGAAGGAGGTGTATAGCTTATAACGCACGTTATAAAAGCCAAGGTGAAAATCTACACTTCTTGTTCTAGTTCCCTTGTGTGACTAAACAAAAGGCATGAATAGCAACTGACTCTGGAAAGCTGAGTGTGTACCAGGTGCAAGGACAGATCGCACTTCATGTTAGTGAATACACCAAGGATTTCACTGCTAAACGACTTCACTCCGCTGAAAAGAATTAGTGCCACCAGAGGACCTTTATTAGCAGAAGCAACTGCGAATGAAAGAAACACAACATAAAGCAACACAGGCACTTCCAAAAAAACACTGGAAAATCAATAGCTCTTTTGGATTCAGCCAAAGAACAGCTCCTCCTCCCCACTTCAGATCCAGGCAGCCCTGGTGTGCTGCTTTCTTTATCACACCGGTTTTCCAGGTACGTATTAACAAAGAAGCGGCTCCTTTGTTGTTTACTTCTGCCTGTAAGCATTTTTAAGCTAATACTGAGCTTGCAATGATGTCCAGTAGCACAGCACTGCAGCCATAATTCTCACCAATGGTTTGGGGGAAACTGAAATATAACAACAATGGAATTCTACTGGGCATCCTCTAACTTCCCTCATCACCTGCCTTGTGAATACTGATTCTTGCCTGGCGACCATAAATGGTGAGATTCACAATGGGAATTTCTTTGTCTCCTGGTCAAGTGAGCCCACCATATACTTGGCTCTCCAGTTAGTGAAGTCGGCCATGTATGGTTTTGTTGTTGTTGTTTAGTCACTCTAAACCGTCTGACTCTTTTGTGATGCCATGGACTTTAGCCCACCACGCTTCTTTGTCCGTGGAATTCTCCAGGGAAAAATACTGGAGTGGGTTGTCGTTGCCTCCTCCAGGGGATCTTTCTGATCCAGGGATCGAACCTGCATCTCCTATACTGGCAGACAGATTCTTTACCACCGAGGCACCAGGGAAGCCTATATGTGATTTTACCTACTCTGAGATGCCAACCACAGATTCCATCTCCCATCTTGAAACACATCTCCCACAGAAGGAATAAGGATAGCTCTAGAACAAGCAGTTATGCATCATGTGATCTGGGTTTTGAGAAGTTCTGGCTGAGGAATGTTTCTGAAAATAATTATGCAGTCACAGCATCCAGTTAGCCATTTCTGAAAGCTCGATTTCTATTGTGCAGCCACTTTGGCATGCTTTCTAATTCTCAGATGGTTCCCATTCATACAATTCAAAAACGTTGAGTGCTAATTGCCTTGCTCTGGACTCTCTTAGTAGGTGTAAACTTTCCATCTGAGGCATGAGGGTCTAGTCCCATGATTCTTGTTAATGTTAATAAATAAAGAGCTATAGCAAAATGTTGGCCAGGGTGAAATAACTCTCAGAACATATGGACTCAAGATGATTGTTCACACATAGGCAACAAAGAACTGCATCCAAGACCCTAAATGTTTAGTTTCCCTCCCAGTTAAGACTGGTTTTCTGTCTCATATATCCGCAAATAGGCGAAAAGAATGTATACCTTGACCCTTCTATTCCTCAGTTTATAGTTGGGGAACTTGTGTTGCACTTTTCCCGTATAGAGAGATATTGTCAAGGTGAGCATTTTTCACCCAGCATTGCCTGACACTTACTGAGCATGATACATGGAGTTCAAATCTTCAAGGACAGAAGGTACACATAAACTGATACCCATAACTGATACATATGAATCAGTTAATTAACAATGATATAGGAGAGTTCCTTAAATAACAATTAATGAAATAAAATAATGCTATAGGAATTGATGGAGGGGAGGTGCACTGAACAGGGGAGACAGAATGGGAGGAAGTGACAATAAACTGAGCCTTTAAGAAAGTTTGAGATTGAACAAAATGGAGAGGCAGCATAGTTCTATATATTTTTTTTTAAGAGTATGAACTCTGGAACAAATTGCCTGGCTTCAAATTCTAGCTCTGTCACTTAGTGGCCTTAAACACATTGCTTTACATTGCTGAGCTCTAATATATGCACCTGTGAAAGAAGGATTCAATAGTATCTGCCATATTAAAAGGATGGTGAGATTCAATTTAGTTAAAACATGTCAAGGTCTTAGAACAATGTGTAGCACAAAACAAGTCCATAAGTATAGTTGCTGTTGTGATTATTATAAATGAGAGAAGAGTGGAGAAGACAATCCTGGCAAGGAAAATATCCCAACAAATCAAGCAAATAATTTACTGAATCATATTTAATCACATGGTTATGCTGATAAGAAAAGCTCATGCCACACCAGCATCAGCAACTTTTCCCATTTGTCCCTGATACTAGTGAACTGGCTATTTGGAAAAGTAAGTATATTTCAATGGTGAGATTTTTTAAATGGTGAGATTTCACCTAAATTACAAATTACCCATTGCTGCAGAGGAAATTTTATTTGCCCAAAACGCAAAGAGTGGATGCATATGTCATTAATCTAAAAAGAGACAGTTCACATATTTGTTTAATGACTTCAGCTCAGTCAAACATGATGACCCAGGTGCATTGGCTGCAGGCATTAGTGCAACACTAAAATACAAGAAAATGAGGTGCCAAGTAGGCTCCATGATTTAGAACTCATTCTTCTAGTCACTATGAATGCAAATGTCTCATTTACATAAAATCTACTCATATTGATGCTAATCGGGAGCAAAGGATAGGCCATCCCTTCTCTTATCTAGCATCAGAAATAGGAAATCAGAATTCAAATTATTGCCATTGGAAATGGTGATAGCATCTTTCAAATTGTTATGTTGATCAGCTTTAATATTTGGATATTAATTCAAGAACTACTCATTGAATAAAGAGCACTTATTCAGTGTTTACCATGACCCGAACACTGTCCTAACATTTTTAATACACTTTTTCATATAATTTTTTACAACAATCCTAACAAGAAGATTCCATTATTATCCCTTCTTTTATTGATAGAGAACTGAGGCTAAGGAAAATAAGCAACTAGCCTAGTACCCTATAGTGTATCTGATTTTAAAGCCAATGACACTTGCTTATTCATATTAATTAAGGGGTTTAATCGAGCTCTGTCGGCTCCCATCTCCATTCCCATCTTACCAGTTCCATTCCTAGAAACAAAGTACTATATCCCAAGAGTGGCTCATTTTCCTTTAAGTCAGGCAGAAAGTTACGGAAGAAAGATATATGGAAGGCATAAGGATGGAACAAGTAAAAAACCATTAAATTGTCCATCTGAGTACAAAGGAGAAAACCCAATACTTACCTTGTCATTGCATGCCATTATGCCAATAGCAGCAACAGTCTAAGCTAACTAGGAACTACATTGCCACACTAGGTAGGAGAAGACAGACTGCCTAAGTGGTTGTTTTAGCAAATACAGAAGACAGTTGAGAGATCTAATGCAAGAAAATAAATTTTGTGTGTTTATAGCCAGATGCATCTGATAATTTCTCACGGTACCGGAGTTCTTAAAATGTTTTATTTTCAGGCAATCTGTAGGAGTAAGACATAGGAGCCAAGTGAATCAGCACAGAACCTTTCTGTTGATTCTCTGATTTTTGAAAGCAGTATTTGTTTTCATCTTGCAAAGACTGTTTTGGGATCTTGCATGGGCTTCCACGCCATTCAGCTGGCAGCTGCTTCTCCCCAGGGCTTCTCCTACGTACCAGAGGGTCTCAGCTCCACCAAGGCCTCCCAAGCCCCACTTCCCTGGGTCCTCAGACCCACACTGCTGTGCAGGCTCCCACGAGTTATCCTTTTAATATTGCATCTCTTAATTCCAAGCACCACCCACATTACAAGATTTGGGGGAAATTCACTTTACAAACAAGTTGTGGGTAATTAAAATCAAGTCCAACATGAGGAAACAACTTTAGAATCTTTATTTAAATATGGTTTTTTTCCAGAGTTCATGGGAAAAAACACAGCAACAAAACAAAAAAGTTAAGCCATTCTTAGATGAATCCCATGGACACATCCGTATTAGTCCCTGTCTCTTTTTCTTCAAACTTTATTCAAACCTTTAAATCACAGATCCATCCCCACCCTTTTAGGAGAAACCCACTGCCTGACCACAACAGTGTATTTTGCTTTAAAATCAAGCCATAAGGGACCCACAATAATAAAGTTCTACACCTACATTCAGCTACAACTGACACCACATTGGATGCTGAAGTGAAGTAGTGTCAATCCACCCAAACCCAGGTCACCCTCTCATCTCCCTGGTTCTCCAGCAGAGAAGCACTGTATCAGCACACACACACACGCACAGCAATTCTCAGCATATGTTATCAGAGAATTTTCAGAAAATTACAATCTCTTAATCCATATTAAGGAAAATAAATACCTCCTTAAATACAATATACACTAACTTTATTCTTGGACTATATGATTCCCCATGGACTCATTCTCATACTCAGAGACCAAGTGCAAGAAAAGCAAAGTCTTTTCATACCACTAAGCCAGTTGCCCCAGTTGCCCTTAATTACCATCTTCTGATAACACCAAGGCCTGGTCAACAGTTCAAAAAGATCTCTTCTTTTTCCCTCAGGCTTAATCTAATTCCTGGACATGGCATCTCTCATACTGATCTCCATAGGATCAAATGAGAATTCACCACTGTCTCATTTACAGAAACTGTTCAGGATCAAGAACAATGTTCTACCACTTCTACTCAGAAGAAAAGTTATTTAATACAAACAGAAATCAAAATTTCTTTATATACTTTCATTCTAAAATTGCAGCACTTGAAGAGAAAATCCATGCATTGGTTCTATAGGTTTTATAAAATAGTTAATGGTAGTTGGTTCCTCTGTTCTAGGTAACACCTGCCTAGTTCAATATTTGTGTGTGTGTGCGTATCTATTAGACAGGAATGTCATATGGATATATGCTCTTTCATGAATTGCTCTATACTAGAGTAGCCTGATTCTTACTGCTGTTGTTCAGTCACTAGTCATGTCTGACTCTTTGCATCCCATGGACTGCAGCACACCAGCCTCCTCTGTCCTCCACTATCTCCTGGGGTTTGCTCAAATTCAAGTCAATTGAGTCAGTGATGCTATCTAACCATCTCATCCTCTGCCACCCACTTTCCCTTTGCCTTCTATCTTTCCCAGCATCAGGGTCTTTCCAGGCCTGAGTCTTAAGAATGCCATAGATACTTATTTGCTTTATAATCCAGAGTCTCCTGCTCCCTTATCTGTTTCCTCTCTTTACATTTTCTGATTTCACTTATCCCTTTCATTTTCATCTCCTGTCGGCTACTATATCTAATTGCCCCCTTGCCAATATTTGGAAACTAAAAGTTGGAAACAAACCTGAAGCATCTCAATTACAAGAAACTAAAGTTGAGTACTTGTGCCTTCCTCGGGTCCCTGACAGTCAATGAATGTAAACAAGTGAACAAAGCATTGAGCTGGCTGTTGCTTTTAGAGCCCTAAATTGATTTAGTATCAGAGAAACATTTTTAAAAATCCATGGATGGGGAGAATAATAAAGGCCTCGCCAGAGAAATGAAAAAACAGTTCCATTATTAGGTGGTTCTTAACAGAAGTGCAGAAAAAATCATTTGAAAGATGTGCACAAACTCAGTGGTAACCTGACAGGAGAGAAATTATTTATGCAAACCAAGAGTCAGGAAAATAAGGGCCATGGACCAGACCCAAGCCATGGCCTACTTTTGTTAATAAGGTTTTATTGGAACAGAGCCACAGCCATTCATTTATATAACATTCGTGGCTGCTTTTGCACTGCAGTGGTCAGGTTGAGTAGTGATGACGGAGACCCTGTGGGCCATTAAGTCTAATATACTTACTATATGGGTCTTCACCGGCTTCCCTGGTGGCTCAGACGGTAAAGCGTCTGCCTACAATGAGGGAGACCCGAGCTCGATCCCTGGGTCGGGAAGATCCCCTGGAGAGGGAAATGGCAACCCACTCCAGTTTTCTTGCATGGAAAATCCCATGGACGGAGGAGCTTGGTAGACTACAGTCCATAGAGTCACAAAGAGTCGGACATGACTGAGCGATTTCACATATGGGTCTTCACAAAAAAACTAATGTAATATTAAGAAAACTTGTGTCTTATATATTAATTAATAAAAACAGAAACAAACTGTATCTTATATTGCCCCTGTATTTGGAAACTGCCACTACTGTTGTGACTGTTAAGTGTCTATATCCTAAAAGTACTTCTCAAGTTAAAAAGAGTGCTGTTCAGTCTTTCTCACAAGTGGGACATGTAAAAATTAGCATTTGACTTAGTCATTGCCAATTCTATCAGCAAAACCTTGTGCAGACTTGTTAGAGACCTTTTTAGTGCTGTTTCTGATTGCTCTAAGCTATAATGTTCCAACGACTTCAGTGGTATCCCTGTGGTACTTGAGCACAGAGCCAGGTTTCACTGGTTCAAATTCTGATTCTACCATAAACAGCTGTGCTTTAGTTTCCTTGTCTATAAAAAAGGGATAATTGTAACTACCTCACAGGTAAAGATGTCTAGAATAGCTCTGGATGTGTTTTTAATTAGCACTCCATAAATATTAGCTAGAATTATTACTATCTGAAAATGAGCTTTATATTCTGTCCTGAAATATGTGCACTCCAGGATAAGTTAACTTCTTTCTCCCTATAATTCTGGAATTGATTGCATGTTCCACATGATGGTTTCAGGTTAAGCATGGCTATATCCTAGAATTAACCTAGTAGTCAATCTGCAAGAATTTATAGAGCTTCCATCCCATGCAGAGCATGAAAGTTGTGAGGATACAAAGCAAGCATGAGATATACCTGATATATATCAAGTCCCTGATAGAATTAATAGTGTTGATACCTGAGGGGACGGATCTATCTACCCACGACACAAGCATACAGAAAGAGAGGGTGATTATCCTCTGACATTCTTCCAGGCAAAACGGGGTGGAGAAGTCCGAACATCTTTAATATGGAGTGAGGCATGAAAGCCCCATTGTATTTAGTCTGTGCCACCCAATTTACGATTTGTAAAAATTCAGAGAAGAATAGAGAGAGCTCAGTGGAGCCTGTAGTGGTCATAGAAGAAAGGTTTCATGGACAAGGTGGAATATGGGTTGATGCTAGCAGGTAGCAGAACAGGAGAGATCCTCCAAAACAAAGAATCACAAATGCTGTCTGCTCACACAGAGCAGTGGACAGACCACACTGACTGCGGTTATGGGGTGTGGTGGGCGGGGGCCATATGTGAGATGTGGACTTGGCCTCAATATTTTTTTAATAATTTCTCATTTATTTTGCCAATACTAACTACAGAAGATGGAAAATAGAACTGGAAAATAAGGTGGAAAAGGTTTTCACCTTAAAATGTATCTGTTTATTCACTGTATCTTTCCAAAGAGCTGTTATCCAAAGCACTGTCCTACTTGTATCAGAAAGAAAAAGCATACTATGGAGAGGCTCAAAAAACAGTTCACACAGTGCCCGGCCTACCAAATGTGTTTGTCATGGTGGGTATTCTCCCCCTTGGAAGGTAACCATAAAAGCTGGACTTGGCCTCAGATTTAATGGCACATATCATATAAGAGAATGAATGAAGGCTATAGAGGGCCTTCGGAGAAGGCAATGGCACCCCACTCCAGTACTCCTGCCTGGAAAATCCCATGGACGGAGGAGCCTGGTGGGCTGCAGTCCAGGGGGTCGCTGAGGGTTGGACACAACTGAGCGACTTCACTTTCACTTCTTACTTTCATGCATTGGAGAAGGAAATGGCAACCCACTCCAGTGTTCTTGCCTGGAGAATCCCAGGGACGGGGAGCCTGGTGGGCTGCCGTCTATGGGGTCACACAGAGTCAGACATGACTGAAGTGACTTAGCAGCAGCAGCATAGAGGGCCTTAGTGTGGGCTTTTTACAAAAACTGCCAGCCTCTAATCTTTCAAATAAGAACATTAGTTTGATAGTATGTGCTGCGTTTAAAACCTGTCCAGCTCATGGATGGTTGTCAAGTGCAATCCCAAAGGTGGGGACAGGAGAGGAGGTCAGGGCAGGTCACTTTAATTTTAAGTGGAACAATAAAATGGGATGTTAGGTTCTTAACAACTTGTCAGATGGTTCAGAGGAGAATCACAGAGAGTCAGTGAGGAAGCTAAGAAACCATGGTAGAGGTGTAAAATGGGAAGTACATTAAAATGGAAACAGGAAAGACTCTCAAGAATGATAACTGAGGTCAGTAACAGACCAGTCACAGGGAATGAAGTTGAGGAGGGGAATTAAAGGTCACCCAAGGGTTCCTCCAAGCTTCCCTGATAGCTCAGTTGGTAAAGAATCTGCCTGCAATGCAGGAGACCCTGGTTCGATTCCTGGGTCAGGAAGATTCCCTGGAGAAGGGATAGGCTACCAACTCCAGTATTCTTGGGCGTCCCTGTGGCTCAGCCAGTAAAGAATCACCTGCAATGCAAGAGACCTGGATTCTATCCCTGGGTTGGGAAGATCCCCTGGAGAATGGAAAGGCTATCCACTCCGGTATTCTGGCCTGGAGAATTCCATGAACTAAATAGTTCATGGGGTCACAAAGAGTCGGACACGACTGAGCAACTTTCACTTTCAAGGGTTCCCCCAGAGGACATTAGGAATAATGATGCCGTTGGCCACAGTTAGAAAGTGGCGAGCATACAGACTCTGCATCAATACTTCCGGTTCTCTGCAATGGGACCCCAGAGATGAATTGCCAGAACAATGACTTTACAAACACTGCATATAAACATCTACTGAATTCCTTTCATGAGAGCTTCAAAAAGAATGGTCATAGCTCTACTATTTTTTACAGCATCCATAACTCATTCTCTTGAAAATGTTTTCTATAAAACTGAAACTCCAATCTGTATGTGGGAAGCTGACTCAGAGTCAAGCTAAGCTTCTGGCAGCAATCTGAGGAGAACCACCTACTGCTGCAGAGTCAGCTTTTCTCACAATGTGTATTTGGTTAAAAAGAAAAACTCAGTGCCCTGAATACACTTCCCAGCTACACCCACATTCTAAACTTTCTTCTGTGAACAACGTACTACTACTCAATAGTCCTAAATACTCTTGAGTCCTTAGAACAGACGGGAAGGACTTAGACGAGCAATCATGGTATGAAAGAAAATGCCAGAGCATGTGTCTGAAATTTACCAATTCATCATAGATCTAAGTCTTTCAATTTAAGCAATTGCTTGTAAGTAAATGCTGTCTTTCCGATTTCTCCCCATTCTCCACTACTCCTCCAGGTGGCATCTGGGCAAATTTAGAGGTTAAAAGGTGTTGAGGTGGTAGAAAGGGGCTCTAGATCTTTGTACTGGGGTTCCTGTGCTAGCCTCAGGACTCCCTGGCAAATGTGGCCAGTGGAGGGTCCAGCCCTTCTGATGGTGCCTATGAGAAATGAGGAGACAGGTGTTGGCTCCTTCTTCAACAGAAACATGGCACTGCTTTCCTGCCTTACCAGCTCCAGTGCACCACAGTGAGTGATGCCCAGCAGACAGGGCAGAGTAACGGCAGCCTCTCTGCTGTACCAGTGGCAGTGCCTCAGTGCCCAGTGGAAGGCACCACAACACTCAGGTAACTGCTGAGAATCCAGGGAAGTGAGCCTGAGCCAGAAAAACAGAGGATCAAATACTCACTGACATTCATGAGCACATCTGACCCAAACTGCCTAGGTTCTTAGGAGAAAATGGTGGGTTTTCAAATCACTTGAAGCTCTGCAATGTCTGACAAGGGTAAAAGCTGGTCTATATGTTATGTCAATATTCAGACTGCATTATCCTGACTGTAGGCAGGGTCTCACTCTGTCGCTGTGGTCAGCAGTTTTAAGAGAAGAGCCTTAAACTGCCTTAAACTCCCAGCCCCTGCCTTATGAGCACCACTGACCCAGCCCAATTTTCTGAAGTCGACTCCTTGACTCAACTGTCTTGCACTCCAGCTCCTAAGAGGACCTGGGACATACTTTGTCCCAAGGGAGGGCAAAGGACCTAGCTGCCTTATGCTCTTTAAATATATATTTTAAAATTCATTTTAAACATCAGAGGTTTACCTAGATTACAATAATGGCTAATGTTTGCTGACGCTGAGTTCTTACATTGTGCTCAGCACATTTACATATATAATACAGCAACATCCAGAAATAGATACTAAATAGTATTACCCCACTCTATCTCTCCATAGCTGAGGACCGAGGCACAGAGAAATTAGTTAGCTTATTTTAAGTCACACAGGCAGGAAAGTGGTAAATGACACCACAAACCCAGGCATTCTAATTTCAGAACTATTTTTTTAATCATAGACAGAAACATACAAAAATACATACACATGTACATACATACATACATCAGTTCAGTTCAGTCGCTCAGTCGTGTCCGATACACATACAAATGGTGAAAGGATGGATGGATGGATGGATGAGCAGTCACAACCTGACATAATACCTAGAAAATTAAAGGGAAGCAATACTGTTAGTAGATTTTCAGACTTTAATATGTGAGAAGCACTTCAGAGACCAACTATTACAGTGATTTTCAAATTGGACTAAAGCCTCTCCCTGGAGCAGACTTGAGGGGTGTCGCAGGGGAACAGGGAGCAGACAAGCCAGCAGGGATCAAAACTATTACTGAGGAAACTGATTCCCTTTTTTTTTTTAATTTTTTGATTGAGATACAGTTCATGTACTAGATTAGTTTCAGGTGTACAATGTAGAGATTTTAAATTTTTACAGATCATACTCTATTTATAGTTATTATAAAATATTAGCTTTATTTCCTGTGCTGTGCAATACATCCTTCTAGCTCACTTATTTTATGTAAAGCAGTTTATACCTCTTAATCCTTGTCTTGCCCCTACCCTCTTCTATCTCCTCACTGGTAAATACTAGTTTGTTCTATCTATGGGTCAGTTTCTGTTTTTGTTATATTCATTCCTTTGTTTTATTTTTAGATTCTACATACAAGTGATATTATACATTATTTGTCTTTGTCTGACTTATTTCACTAACCATAACAGCTGCTAGGTTCATCCATGTTGTTGGAAACAGCAAAATTTTCATTCTTTTCATGGCTGAGTAATATTCCATTGAGTATATGCACCACATGTTCTTCACCCATTCATCTGTCAATGGACACTTAGGTTGCTTCCATATCTTGTCTATCATAAATAACATTACTATGAATATTAGGGTGCATGTTTCTTTTTAAGTTAGTTTTTTAGTTTTCTTCATGTAAATGCCCAGGAGTGGAATTGCCGGGTCATATGATAGTCCTATTTTTATTTTTTGAGGAGTCTCCATACTCTTTTCCTATGTGGCTGCACCAATTTACATCCCCACCAACAGTGTATGAAGGTTTCCATTTTTACACAGTCCTGCCAACATTTGTTATTTGTGGTCTTTTTGATGACAGAACTCTGACAGATGTGAGATGATACCTTATTGTAGTTTTGATTTGTGTTTCTCTGATGACTAGTGATGTTGAGTATCTTTTCACATACCTATTCGGCATCTATACATATTTTTTAGAAAGTATTTTTTGGAAAATGTCTATTGAGGCCTTCTGCCCATTTTTTAATCATGTTGTCTGTCTTTCTGATACTGAGTTGTATGAGCTGTTTATATATTTTGGACATTAATCCCTTATTGGGCATACCATTAGCAAATACTTTCTCCCATTCAGTAGACTATCTTGTTGTTTTGTCTGATTTTGTTTTGAATGATTTCCTTTCCTGTGCAAAAGCTTTTAAGTTTAATTAGGTCCTATTTGTTTTGTTTTCCTATTTGGTTTGTGTTTCCTTTTCCTTCGGACAGACTCCAATTTTTTTAGGGGGAAGGATAAAGTTTGTCATTTTATGACAAATGAACACTCCTTCAATATTAAGGTAAACATGACCTGGAAAAAAAAAATTTCTAGGGAATCCTAACCTGCTACTTGCTACCTGCCACCTGCCCCTTGATTAGGCACTTGTCCAGTGGTCTTCTTGAGTATTTCACTCAAAGAAGTGAACCGTCCACTGGCACTATATCTGATGGTGTGGGCCAGGACTGCTGAACGGAGAAGAAAGACTTCTTCAGCAATTCTTATCTTAGGTCAGTTTGTCCTCATAGGCATCAAAGAAGGACTACTTTTTTGCCAGAAAGTTCCTAATAGTTACAGATATTATATTGCATATTAATAAGCAGAGACATTACTTTGTCAACAAATGTCTGTCTAGTTCAAGCTATGGTTTTCCAGTAGTCATGTATGGATGTGAGAGTTGCACTATAAAGAAAGCTGAGTGCCAAAGAATTGATGCTTTTGATCTGTGCTGTTGGAGAAGACTCTTGAGAGTCCCTTGGACAATCATCAGATGAATGAATAAGAAAGCTGTGGTACATATACACAATGGAGTATTACTCAGCCATTAAAAAGAATACATTTGAAGCAGTTCTAATGAAGTGGATGAAACTGGAGCCTATTATACTGAATGAAGTAAGCCAGAAAGAAAAATACCAATACGGTATACTAACACATATATATGGAATTTAGAAAGATGGTAATGATAACCCTGTATGTGAGACCGCAAAAGAGACACAGATGTATAGAACAGTCTTTTGGACTCTGCAGGAGAGGGCGAGGGTGGGATGATTTGGGAGAATGGCATTGAAACATGTATAATATCATATGTGAAACGAATCACCAGTCCAGGTTCGATGCATGATACAGGATGCTCGGGGCTGGTGCACTGGGATGACCCAGAGGGATGGTATGGGGAGGGAGGTGGGATGGGGGTTCAGGATGGGGAACACGTGTACACCCATGGCAGATTCATGTTGATGTATGGCAAAACCAATACAATATTGTAAAGTAATTATCCTCCAGTTAAATAAATTTATATTAAAATAAATAAATTAAATTAAATTAAAAAAAGAGAGAGTCCCTTGGACAGCAAGGAGATCAGTCCTGAATACTCATTGGAAGGATTAATGCTGAAGCTGAAACTCCAATACTTTGGCCACCTGATGGGAAGAACTGACTCACTGGAAAAGACCCTGAGGCTAGGAAAGATTGAAGGCAGAAGGAGAAGGGGATGACAGAGGATGAGATGGTTGGATGGCTTCACCAACTCGATAGACATGAGTTTGAGCAAGCTCTGGGAGTTAGTGATAGTCCATGGGGTCCATGGGTTCACAAAGAGTTGGACATGACTGAGCAATTGAAATGAACTGACTATACTGCAAGGAGCACATAAAGGCACAGCTCTCTTGCAGGCTGTTTGGATAATTAAAAATGGAAGGGGTACTATGGTGAAATCAATTTATAGGCACAGAAACCTGAGGTGCCATCCTGGTCCCAACATGAGGGACTCTATCTCACAGGAACAGACTCACAAGATTAAGCAAACACACAGATACTTGAATATATACACACACAGCACAAAGTCCATTTACTAACCCACAATAAGAAATTCTGCTCTCAAGCAGACTGAATCGTTCACATCTACAAAGTATTGCTTTCCTTCCCAATAAGCAAGATTTGCACATAGCCAGTGATCAATATATATATCTACTTAATTAATGAGAAAAATCAAATTATAAGTAGAATATCAAGTCATCAACTTACAATGAGGGACACAACTCTCAAGGAAACTGAACAGTCATACGGTCACCACATTCATTCCCTGTAAATGAACAACTTATGAGGGATGCCAAGTTATCTGTAGGTTGCTGGGAAATAATGGAATTAGAATTGAGGGACAAGGTATCTTAAGAAACAACTCTCAAGAAAAGATTAAGGCCTTTATCTATTCCTGGGTGAGTCCTCTGAAGGGAAACACCGTGCTTGAGTGCACTAGAGATTCCCCTTCCCCTTGATGAGGTTGGATGGGTCTCAGCCACACAGCCCCCAGTTCTGCTTCTGTAAGTCCACAGTTGGCCAGAGCCATTATGATGTACTCAGCCTTTCCCTGTAGGACCACAGCTGTCTCAACAGCCTGAAGGTGGTTCTCTTTGTTCACATTGCCCAAGTCTGCTCAGATCCACAAGATGTTAAACTTCAATGTGAAGTTTTCAAAAGCAGTCTCATTTTCCTCACTTTTTGTTTATTTTTTACAATTATTTATTTGGCTTTACTGGATTTTACTTGTGGCACACAGTTATCTTCTGTCTTCATTGCAACATCCAGGATTTTCAGTTGTGGCATTCAGACACTTAGCTGAGGCCTGTGGAATCTAGTTTCCTAACCAGGGATTGAACCTGGGCCTCCTGCATTGGGAATGAAGAGTTTTAGCCAATGGACCACCAAAAATATTCCTTTACTTTTTGATAGAGAAAGGAAAGAGGAGGAAATGAACCATATTGTAGCCTCTGGGTAGCCACAATCAAGATTATATGAAATGGATTCTGTAAGTTTAGAATTCCATATAGAGAGAATTTTTATGCCTGCCAAAGTAACATGAAGTGCATTTTATGAGATAATCATTAATAGCAGTCACATATTTTGTCGTTGTTTTAATCGCTACTTAATTATAAATCAATTACATTCTTTGTACTATTTTGAAAACATGCTTTTAGATCCTTACCAGTTACTGACATTTAAAGTGTCTATTTTATTGATACCTTAAACATATTATAAATGTTGTGACAATGAATGTAAGGACAGGCTCTCCAGTATTCTATGAATTAACAAAACTGATCATGTTCTCATAATTTCATGTCACATGCTCGTTCCACTAAAACTCAATCATCCATCCCTGTGTCTCAAACCTACTGTTCATCCTAAGCGCAGCATGTGTCCAAATAGATGTATCTATTTCTACATCACGTTTTCTACTTTAGCAAACTTTTACTAGCATGTGTGAAGTGTATTCATTCAGAATCTAAAACCTTTCCACCAAGAATATGTACCTTTCTCTTGTTCTATACTAGGCAGAAATATAACCAAAATGTCACAAAGGCAATAGAGAGTCCAGTAGACAAAGAAACAAAAATCCCCTCCTGGATGCACCAGGGTTGAGGCCAGTGAAACTCTATCTGAAATTGCCAGCTCTGGGATTTCTCCAAAAACAAATGAAAAGCCTACATAAAGCATGCATTCCAGGGATTATGAACTCATTTGGGCTTATGCTCTTTAAAAAGGTCTACAGCTGCATTCAAAATACATCCAGCTCATCTCTAGGCCTGGGGACTGACAAGAAGCCAGGAGCCCCAGCTGGGACATACAGGCAGGAATCAATTTAAGCCCTTCTGGCAGGACATGGGGTGGTTTGCTATAATGAATGTTAAGGGGGGATACCAGACCATGGAGAATTGGATGTTTATCTTTCTTGAGTATTAAAGAGAAGATAAATTGATGGATAAAAGTATGCAGGAGACACTCAGGAAAGCTATTGTTCAAGCTGCGTAGATGCTATGTCAGTGTGACAATGAAGACTTAATAAAAATAAATCAGGGTTTGAGGGTTGGGAGAAGTCCTGCCTGTGCTATTGAGAGGAGAAAGATCACCTAGGGCTTCTAGCTGGGACTTGACAACAGAAAAGAGAGGGCATTCATTTATAGACACTTCAACATCAGTGAAGTAACATAGCTCCCAAAGTTCCTAGAATTCTACATGTTTCTTGGTAAGTACTGCCAAGGGAGCTAATAATTATATTGGAGAACCATAATTCAAAGGTAACAGTGATAGAGGAGGGGACATTTAAAGCCTGAAATCTGTTTTATAAGTACCAAGTGAAGTGATCGTATAAATATAGTTATAATCCCAGATGTGTCTGTTCAGGTTATGAGAATTCACATTTATGAGCCATTTCATATAGTATTCCTTCCTTTGACTTCTGAGGCATTTCTTCCCATTAACAGGACCATTCTGGATTTACATCACCTCCTGAGCCACATGTTGTCATCTTTGCACATGTAGTCAGTTTGTATTACATTCAACTCTCCTCTCGGGAAACTTTGGCTTTGCTCATTTATAGCAGCAGAGATAATCTCAGGCTATTTAGGATGTCATCTTGTTTAGTGAATGTGACATCATCTTCATTTGTTTTCAATGCTTCCCTTTGTCTCTGAATTGTGATTATTATTATATGTTTGCTTGTTTTGCAGGAAAGTTTGAGTGATACTATTATCTTGTAACACTAATGCTAGCAATAATATGTAACTTTCTAAGCACTGACAATGTGTGAGGGACTTATGCCAAGAACTTTCCAAGTCTTAATTTGCTAATCCTGGCATATTCTGAGAGGTGGCATTATTATTACTCCCATTTATCTGATGAGGAATCTGAAACACAAATTAATTAACTTATTCAAGATTATACAGTTAGTAAGTAGCAGAACTGGAATGTTTTGTTTTTTAGTATAGTCCCAAGTATACTATAAGGAGTAAAAATTGCTTAGCACAAGCAAGTAAACAGATTTTTTTCTCATTAATGAAGAGAAACACCTTGTCAAGTCCATTATAACAACTTATTTTAAGAACAATTAAAATAATTGTGTGTAATTTAATAGAATATTGTGTTGTTTTTAGTCTAAGTAAATGCTGATGTGAGGGCTCAAAAATACATGACCTAACAAAACATGTACAAGGATCTGAATGATGAAAATAATTAAATGCTAATTTTAAAAAAATCAAAGAAAATCTTAAAAAATGTGCCATACATTGGAAAAATCAACATAGTAAAGATAGCAGCTCTCCCCAAATTGATCCATATAGATTTAGGAGAATTTCTGTCAAAATCCCAGAAAGGTTTCTTACAGACAGCTTATTCTAAAATTTTTATGGAAAGATCAAAAATATAAAATAGCTAAAACAACTTTGAAAAAGGTTAACAAAATGGGTAGAGTCACTCTACTGAATACTAAGCCTCATTAACCAGGTACAGTAATCCAGACTGCTGGTACCAGTGGAAGGAAAGGCACATGGATCAACAGAATAGAGAAACAGAATGACCCATATAATATGCCCAACTGATTTTTGACACAGGTGCAAAAGCAATTCAATGAAGAAAAGATTGCCATTTTGAACAAATGGTACTGGAGTAACTGGACATCCTGGAAGAGAGATGGGGGGAGGAAAGAAGGAAGAGAAACTACAGCTAAACTTCAAACATATGAAAATTAACACAAAATGGACCATGAACTTAAGCATAAAATGTAAAGCTATAAAACTTTAAAGAAAAAAAAAACAGTAGAAAATCTTCAGGACCTACAGCTAGGCAAAGAGTTCTCAGACTTGACATAAAAAAATGCAATTCATAAAAGTAAAAATTGATAAACTGAACTTCAAAATTAAAAATGTTTCCTCTGCAAAAGACCCTGAGAAGAGGATAAGAATACAAGCTACAGGCCAAGAGAAAATGTTTGTAAACTACATATAGCTATCAGACAAAGGGCTAGTATCTAAATACAGAAATAACTCTGAACTCAATAATTTTTTTTAAATCCAATTAGAAAATAAGCAGAAGACATCAACAGACATTTCACTGAAGATATACAAATGGTAAATACATTAGCATCATAAGCAACCAGTAAAATGCAAATTAAAACCCAAGTGAGATATTAGTATACACCTATCAGAACCTATTAGTAATACCTAAGAGAAGTATAAAAACTAATGATAACATCAAATGTTAGCAAAGGTGCAGAGAAACTGGCAATGCCAAAGAATGCTCAAACTACCACACAATTGCACTCATCTCACACGCTAGTAAAGTAATGCTCAAAATTCTCCAAGCCAGGCTTCAGCAATACGTGAACCTGAACTTCCAGATGTTCAAGCTGGTTTTAGAAAAGGCAGAGGAACCAGAGATCAAATTGCCAACATCCACCGGATCATCAAAAAAGCAAGAGAGTTCCAGAAAAACATCTATTTCTGCTTTATTGACTATGCCAAAGCCTTTGACTGTGTGGATCACAATAAACTGTGGAAAATTCTAATAGAGATGGGCATACCAGACCACCTGACCTGCCTCTTGAGAAACCTGTATGCAGGTCAGGAAGCAACAGTTAGAACTGGACATGGAACAACAGACTGGTTCCAAATAGGAAAAGGAGTATATCAAGGCTGTATGTTGTCACCCTGCTAATTTAACTTATATGCAGAGTCATCATGAGAAACCCTGAGCTGGATGAAGCACAAACTGGAATCAAGATTGCCAGGAGAAATATCAATAACCTTAGATATGCAGACACCATAGGTACCACTCTTATGGCAGAAAGCGAAGAAGAACTAAAGAGCCTCTTGATGAAAGTGAAAGAGGAGAGTGAAAAAGTTGGCTTAAAGCTCAACATTCAGAAAACTAAGATCATGGCATCCGGTCCCATCACTTCATGGGAAATAGATGGGGAAACAGTGGAAACAGTGGCAGACTTTACTTTTTGGGGCTCCAAAATCACTGCAGATGGTGATTGCAGCCATGAAATTAAAAGATGCTTTCTCCTTGAAAGGAAAGTTATGACGAACCTAGACAGCATATTTAAAAGCAGACACATTACTTTGCCAACAAAGCTCCATTTCGTCAAGGCTATGATTTATCCAGTGGTCATGTATGAATGTGTGAGTTGGACTATAAAGAAAGCTGAGCGCTGAAGAATTGATGCTTTTGAACTGTGGTGTTGGAGAAGACTCTTGAGAGTCCCTTGGACTGCAAGGAGATCCAACCAGTCCATCCTAAAGGAGATCAGCCCTGAGTGTTCATTGGAAGGACTGATTTTGAAGCTGAAACTCCAATACTTTGGCCACCTGATGCAAAGAGCTGACTCATCTGAAAAGACCCCGATGCTGGGAAAGATTGAAGACAGGAGGAGAAAGGGATGACAGAGGACGAGATGGTTGGATGCCATCACCAACTCAATGGACATGAGTTTGGGTAAATCCTGGGAGTTGGTGATGGGCACGGAGGCCTGGCGTGCCGCAGTCCATGGGGTCACAAAGAGTCGGACACAACTGAGTGACTGAACTGAACTGAGAGAAACTGGATCACTCTTGCATGGTTGGCAGAAATGTAAAATGACACAGCCACTCTGAAAAACTATCTGGAAGTTTCGTACAAAATGGAAAACTACACATCCACTTACCATATGACCCAGCAACTGCACTCTTGGGCATTTATCTCATAGAAACAAACATCTGTGTCACACAACAACCTATACATGAATGTTCATAACAGCCTTATTCATAACAGATAAAAAAGGAAATAATCCAAATGTCCTTCAATGGGTAAACGGTTAAACCAACTGTGACACATGCTACCATAGAATAGTACCTAGCAGTAAAAAGGAAGGAAAAAATGATGCCTGGGACAACTTGGAATGGTTCTCAGGGGACTGAGGCTAAGTGGGGGTGGGGGGGACACCAATTCTGAAATATCACATACTGTGTTATTCCAATTATTCAACATTTTTGAAATAACAAAATTCTAGAAGTGGAAAAAGGATTCATGGCTGCCAGGGATTAGGGATGGTAGAGATAGGAGTGATACATGGCAAGTAGGGGATAATATGAGGGAGCCTCGTGGTGATGGCACAGCCTTGATTCCGAATTGCGGTGGTTGTTACCCAAGTAAATGCGTGACAAAACTGAGTACAACTACACAAGCACACACACACACACACACACACACACACACAAGTACATGTGTCTGGATTGTACCAATGTCAAAATTTTGGTTTTGGTATTGTATTTTAGCTATGCAAAAGGTTACCATTAGGGAAAATTGGGTGAAGGGCATACAGGAACTCCCTGTACATTTTGAGGTGACTTCCTGTCAATCTATAATTATTTCAAAACAAAAATTTAAAACAAAACATTAAATTTTCCCCATTTAAATTATTGGTAATTACATTTTTTAATTACAATGATGTATTCTTTTAAGTTTTTTTTCCAGGAATAAATCATACTTGCAGAAAATTTATCTTGCAAAAAGAGAAAAAGCTGTCCTTTTCCTTTGCACACAATGTTCCCTAGAGGATAAGATGTAAAATACATCATGTGCTGGGTTCCCCTCCCTGAAGCACCCATACCAGCTCCCAACATTTTGATACCAAGGAAACCAAGTTCTAATAACATCAAGGATAACTTAGAGGAGAAAACAAGTCACTGAAAAACAGCACTAAGACTAAGAAATTTTCACATTCATTATGGTTTTCATTTAGAATCAAAAACAGATCTTATTAACTTAATTCAAGTATCACTTTATAACAAATTAAAGATTCACCACCTGCAGAACTTCACCTATACGCTACATGGAACTACACTGCTATGTTTATTTTATAGGCATAGGTATAGAAATAGGGAGATACACATTGAGTATATAAATAGATCTAGACCTAGATCTGGATATACACTTATTTGGTATAATACAACATAGTTTTAAAAAAGATTATCCGGCTCCTAGCATCAGAAAGTGATCAGAGCTTGAGATAGGAAGATGCCTCAAGAGTTTATGAAAAAGGGTTGAAAACAACTCCTTTATGGATACAGCATCATTTGAAAGATCTCACAGTAAAAGACAGTAAATGAGTTAGAAACATACAGGTCACACTTACCTTTCAAGTTCATGTGACTATAAAAATTAAAGGAAATTTGGCAAGACTCAGAGCACCTTCTCAATTGTTTGGCATATGTATGAATGTCAACATGTGTCTGGACTTTTCAACCAAACCTTTCTCTGGTATGTAATTATAGCTTTCTGAAGGATGGTTTCAACAATCATAATAATTTGTAAATAACACATTGAAATCGGTGGCCATCTAGCTCTCTCATAAAATGAAAAAGGTGTCTGCTTAAAAACCGTGTAATAACAGTTTGTGCCTGGAACTTGCTAAGGAAGCAGGTGATGGTTAAATCATTCTCCCTATGCACCTCTCACTCGGGTGTGCAACTCAAAGTAGCCTGTGCTGGTTTGTCATGCCCAGCATTCATTGTGCTTCTTTGTCATAAAATCCAAAGCTCTCCACCATATGGTGTCATTTTTGAAATGTTAATCTGAGTGAAGCTAGTAACGCCAGTTAGGTTCCCAGCTGGTCTCTGTATTGGCTATTTCACAGACATTAGTCCTGTTTTGAATTAAACTAAATTAGAGAATAAAATGAGATATTGTCATGCAAAGTCAGACAATATTGTTTGACATCTGCACCATCTCTGAGAGCTTTATTAAATGGTTATGTTAAAAATTTAAGCTAAGAAGGAAAGAACATATAAACAATAAGTTAGTGCCAGATAACTAATAATACCAGTGTAGCAGATAATTGATAATAATATTAATAATAATCACAAATGATTATAATGCTACATGAAGAAAGACCTCTAGCCACAGTTTCCCTCCATTTGGGCCAAAGACTAGAAAGGAAAATAACTTTGTCTAAGACATTTATGGACCCAATCTTCAGTTTTGCTTGGCTAAGAAAACAGCCATTAAGATGGATGTGGGTTAAAAATGCACCTGCTTTTTTTCCTTCCCACCATTTATTTCAAAGGGCACTACCTGAAATCAGAGAGATAAATAAAAGGAATTAACCCTACTTTGCATAATAACTTAACATAGTAAGTCCAGTATAAGATAGGAATCCTGCTAACAACTACTTGGGGTTGAAGGGGACTAAACTTTCTCATTCTCCTATGACTTTAGACTGACCTTTCCCTGGGAATCAGTATTTGTCCATGGCAGATGTGTGTGTGTATGTGTGTGTGTGTGTGTTTAAGTTATATTCATGTGCACCAGTATGTGTCCATGTGCACATATAAATAAAGTTACTTGCTAGAAAATCAAAAACAAAAATTCATCTCTGTGACTTACACTTGGAGTAGACTTTTAAAAGAACAGACCTGGAATAAAAGAATTCCCCAGCATCCCTCACTTGCAGATTTTCTGCAAGACTTGGGAAATCTAAGGTTGTTAGAAACTCTTCTGCTGTGGCAGTGGAGCCTAACTCCATCCCAAATGCCCAGATACAGGGAAAGGCTTTGCTGGGAAGAGAAACAGGTCTAGCATGCACAGCCCCTGTGGTCAGGGAGATTTCCTGCAGGCTTAGGGGAGATTTGCCCTTGGAGGTTTAAAGAGAGGTTCTCAGAGAGAGAGAAAGAGGTATGTCTGAGGTCAAGTGTGCCTTTGAGAGGACTACCCATGAAGCCTTTAACTTTTTGGAAGCTTTCCCTTTGAATGTTTGCCTTGGACAGTATTAATGTCTTTCTAAGTAAATTCCCTTTCACAGGGCTCCAATCCTTCAGTGACATCTAGCTCACCCATCAACTGGGTCTTCCTGTGGTGCGGTGAAAAATAACGGCAGGAGGGGAGAAGAGGCTCACATTTATTGAATATTTAATCCTCCCTTTTTCCTCCCTCCCTCCTACCCAAACCCTTGCCTCCTCAAAGAGTTCTGCTCTCCTGAGTTCCAGGGCCAAACCTGAAGCGAAGTGATTAGAGGCTGTTATAAACTGAATGTTTGTGTCCCCTGCCCCCACCGCCCCCAAATTTATACATTGAAGCCCTGACCTCCAATGTGATGGATAGGAGGAGGGTCTTTAGGAGGTGACTATGGGTCAGATTAGGTCATGAGAATGAGGCCTTAACAATGGGATTAGCACTTATAAGAAGAGGAAAACCCCTTCTCTCCCTCCTTCCCCCACCTCTACTATGTACACACACATACACACAAACACATCTCATTTTATAGACGAATGTAGGGAGACTTGGTTAATTCACTTGCCTGTGATCAGAGATATGGAAAGCAGTAAATTCTAGATTTGAAAACAGGTTTGACTCCAAAGTCTGTGCATTTGGCCACCATACTAGTCCAGGCTCTTTCTATGTTCTTTTGGACTTTTATCCTCTACATTTTTTCCCCAGAGGTTATTAGGGCTTTCCAAAACTCCGCCCTTTGCTCTGACTCTGTCCTTTTCTGCTCAGGACATGTGCTGGCCCCTCGCTCTGTGAAGGCCTATCATGCCAGAAAATAGACCTAAGAGCTGATCTGGGCACAGTAATTATCATTAATTAGTACCACCCTTTCCAGTGTCTAATTTTCTTAGGTGATTTGATAGTATTATTTTTTCAAAACCTGTATGAAGAAGAGTTTTCACTGTGAAGAGATGGCATTTCTCTATAGTACTGCCTCAGACAGGGCCCTGGGATTTATTTGGTCAATGAAATGTGAGTAGAAGTGGCATGCAGGTCTTCCAAGTAGAAGTCTTAAGAGACAGCCCTTGCTTTTCCATGAACTCTTTTTCCTTTATCTGAGAAACTGCAAGCATTCAGAAAGAAGCTACTCCGTTGTCCTAGGTCCTAGACTGAAAATGTCCAGAACAGAACCTCAGCCAAACCACTAAGGATATAGAACCTGATAAGCAAGAAACCTTGTAGCTGTAGATCACTGAAACATTCAAGTCTGTTGTTACTGCAGCATGAACTAACTCATTCTGGCTGATCCAGGTGGATAACCTGCATTTCAAAGACTGCCCCTTGCATCTGTGTAAGTCCCATTTCACTGTGCTTCTGATTCTACAGCAGAGATTGATCTGTGCCCCCAGTGAACATCTGTCAATGTCTACAGACATTTTTGGTTGTCACATCGAAGGCGTCCTATAGACACCTGGTGGGTAGAAGCCAGGGATGCTACTAAACATCCTACAGTGGACCAGAGTCCTTCACAACAAAGAATTATCCAGCCTAAACTGTCAACAGGGCCAAAGCAAAAACCCTGTTTTATACAAACCACCAAAAGGATTCAATTTATTGGTGTGTCAATTAGGAGGGATTTATTTTTCAAGGAGCAGAATGGCCAAGTAACAATACCTTAAACATACGTTCATCTTGTTTTATTTTGGTTTTTTCCCTCATGTAACAAAAGCACAACAGTAGGAAGTCCAGTAACAGTGTAGGACCCTGAAGGTATAATTAGGACTCAGACTCTTCCTCCTACCTATGCTGCCATTCTTAGTATGTTAACTCAAAAATTTATGACCACAGAAAACTGATGCTCCTCCAGCCATATCTACACAGTCATATACAAACAGCCACACACACAAAGTCATACACACACACACAACCACACACACAAGCAAGGTAAAGCAGAATAAAAAGGCCTGAATCAAACACCTCTAATCCATTTTATCTGGAAAACACAGCTTTTCAAACACCCCTCAGGAGATGTTCCCTTAAAGTCTCATTGGCCAAAACTTCTCCACTTAGTATCCTGACAGTCAAAGAAAGTAGCGTTTTAGCTAATTTAGCTAAAGCATATTTAGCTTTCCCAGTTTCCATGGTAGAAACAGTAGGACGAAAAGTGTTGGTAATTGGTATGCAGAGAGCAGTTCTGTGTTATCTGCCTGTCCCTGGGTCTGAGCTATAAACCAGTTATCACTAACTTGCCCATGAGCAAGCGAAGGGGAAGATGACAGACAAGATGCTTTGGAGACCCATGGCCCAGGTTCCATAAGCAGCTTTGTGAAGTAAGATGAAACAAACCTCCTCTCCCTCTTCTTTCAATGTCACTTCCAGGCATTCCAGTGGTTCATCCTCCTGTCTCAAGCTCATGCCCAAGCCCAAACACACTCTGGGCTAGTGATCTTTGCCCAGGGAAGTCCTAAATGATTTGGCTATGGCTTGGTCTTTCATCCTAACTCTCACTGCACTTCCAAATCAGGTTACTAAGTTCTCCTGAGGGTTATACAATCTATGACTCAGTTAATAGGGGCATTATGTGCCCAAGAGGACTTCTAATGGAAAATGCATCCATATGGAAATGCAATCCGAAGCATCGAGAAACACAGACCATGCATTATGATAACCTTAGTTCATTCAGTAAATCAGCAAAAGTGTATGTCACAGTAAATTAAAAATGACTAAACACTAGCCTTTTTTGCCCATTTTGAATAATATTCTTTAATGACCTTAAATGAAACAGAAAATTAAAAATCTGTGAGATGAAGAGAAAGGCAAATTGAAATACTTATTCAAATGTGGTATGAAGGCAGCAAGAAGTTAATAGTCATTTCTATATTTAGTGCACTGATGGAAAAAATGAGTTGTTACAAGTTCTTTATAATATTACAATGTGAATGCTATTTTTAAGGTTATTTTTCATTCAAAGGCAGAATCCAAGAGATAAATAAGAAAGGTAATATATAGAAAAGAAATGACTCAGTGTGTGGGCCAGGTGAGAACTTGGTACATATGTAAGATACTTAAATTTTTCCAGATTTGACTATTGCAATGATGTCTTACTTAGGGGTTAGCAGTCTTAGATACCAGTCCATAAATGAAGGGAGGGCTGTAAATGCTACACATAGTTTTACAAAGGAAATTTGATTTGAAAGTCACAATTCCCAAAGAAAACGTCAACAGGTTTGAACTTAAAACCTACCAGAATGAACTTTCCTATATCCAAACTGAGCCACTGAAATGAAAACACTAAGAAATCATCACACTGTTCTTTTGGCTAAGAGGCCACTTTGGTATTGTAAATGTTTTCATATACTTGTACAGTCCTGTTGATAGCCTATGGTGAACAGTGTCAAATTCATGATATCTGAAGAAGATTTAGCTTCAGGACCAGGGACCAGGCTTGATCACTCAAGAGCTTTTGTGCAGCATAACTTTATTAAGCTATAAAAAGGGACAGAGAAAGCTTCTGACATAGACATCAGACGGGGGACAGAGTGCCCCCCTCAATAGTCTTATCAAGGCCTTATATACTTTTACCAAACCCACTCCCACAATGTATATCTTAAATTAAAAAGATTAGAACTAACAATAGCAAGGTCTTACCAGATGCCCTTGGGTGTGGGAGTTGGTGATGGACAGGGAGGCCTGGCATGCTGCGATTCATGGGGTCGCAAAGAGTTGGACACAACTAAGCGACTGATCTGATCTGATCTGACCAGACCCCCTCCCACAACAAATGTTTTAAGATAATAAGATTAGTCAGAAGGTTCTTGTTAAGGAGAAACACTTCAGTGAGCAAGGTACATTGTTATACTAAGACAAAGCAGAGCTGGGAAGAATTGATGCTTTTGAACTGTGGTGTTGGAGAAGACTCTTGAGAGCCCCTTGGAATGCAAGGAGATCCAACCAGTCTATCCTAAAGGAAATCAGCCCTGAATATTCATTGGAAGGACTGATGCTGAAGCTGAAACTCCAATACTTTGGCCACCTGATGTGAAGAACTGACTCATCTGAAAAGACCCTAATGCTGGGAAAGACTGAAGGCGGGAGGAGAGGGGGACGACAGAGGATGAGATGGTTGGATGGCATCACTGACTCAGTGGACATGAGTTTGGGTAAACTCTGGGAATTGGTGATGGACAGGGAGGCCTGGTGTGCTGCAGTCCGCAGGGTCACAAAGAGTCTGACACAACTGAGCAACTGAACTGAAGACAAAGCAATGTAGAAAAAAGTTTGTCCTTTTCTTCTCCTTGAGAGCACTGGACCCCTTTCTCCTTCTCAAGGGCCCTGGGCTCCTTCCTCCTTGAAGGCCCTAGACTCCTTATCAACCTACCTAAGAATTAACTCTCTCACTGTTTCATAGTAGCATTATTCACAATAGCCAAAAGGTAGAAGCAACCAAGGTCTATCACAGATGAGTGGACAAACAAAATGTGTACAAATATTTCTCTGAGTTTCTAATTTCAACCCTTTGGGGTATTTATGCTGAAGTGGAATAGATGGATCACATGGTAATTCAATATTTAGTGTCAGTGGCTGCACCATTTCACATTCCCACCAACAAAACACAACAGTTTCACTTTTTCAAACTGGTACCAACACTTTTTTTTTTTTTTTTCCTTTTTCAAAATGTATGAAGTGATATCTCATTATGGTTTTGATTTGCATTTCCCTAATGATTTGTGATGCTGAGCATATTTTCATGTGCTTATTGGCCATTCACATATCTTCTTTTGGAAAAATGTCTATTCAAGTCTTTGCCTACTTTTCAACCAGGTTTTTTTTGTTTTTTTTTCATGTTGAGTTGTAGGAGTCCTTTATATACTCTGAACATTAATCCCTTTTTAAGATCAATGGTTTTCAAATATTTCTTTCCATTCCTTAGGCTGTTTTTTCATTCTATTACTAGTATCTCCTAACGCACAAAGTTTTTCACTTTGGCGTAGTCCTGTTTATCTATTTTTGCCTGTGCTTTTGGTGCTACATTGAAGAAATCATTGCCAAATCCAAATTATAGAGATTTTTCCATATGTTTCCATCAAAGAGTTTCATAGTTTTATCTCTTCATGGAGGCCACTGATCCATTCTGCATTAATATTTTTATGTGCATTAAGATAAGGATCCACTTTCATTTTTCTGCTTTTGGATATCCAGTTTTCCCAACACCAATTATCCTCTCCCCATTGAATGGTCTTGACATTCTCACCACAAATAATGTGACCATATATGTGAGATTTATTTCTTGGTATGTGTTATGTAATTTTTTGTAGAATATTTTGGTTTCCTTTGAGTTAATAATGGCCTCATTCTTTCATTTGCTTCACTATATATGTACTCATTAATTCACACCCATCCATCCTCAAGATATATACAATTTCCCTCTATATTATAGTTTTCAAAACCTGGTAATGTATCAGTTGCATATATTTTCTTAATTGTTCCTTGGAAGACATTGCTCTTAGAACCCTCTGTGCCGCTTCTCCTATCTGGCAGTTTCCCTTCACTATCGTCCTGGAAAACCACAGCACTGCTTCTTATGGTAGGTCCCCCAGGACCTAGGATTCCATATATTTCTCTTCCATTTACTTGCCTGTATAGGTGAAGCATATCATTCAGTAGTTTCCTGAAAATATTTATTTTGTCTTCACACTTTAGTTTTAATAGGACTAAATACAGAATTCTAGGTTTGAAATAGATTACCTCAGAATGTTGAAAGCTTAGCTCCACTGTCTTCCAGCCTCCAAGGAAGCTGTTACAAAGTCTCATTTTAGTAAACAGGACATCACTAAATGATTTCAGATGGAAAATTTCAGGGTCATATCTTGTAGAAATAGATCCCATTAACTGCCATGCAAAGGATGAAACTAAGAGGTACATATATTTTGAACTTTAAGTCAATCAGGTCAAAAGAAAATGGACTGATTGATCTGTTGTAAGATAAAGTGTAAAGAGGATTTTTGCATTGACTATGAGGTAAGATCAAGGACCTCTAATTAGCTTCCAACTTCCCTGACTTTATTCTAATTCTACAAATAATAAAGTACTATTAGCAGTGTTTCAGCACCAAAAATACATTGCCAAACTCATCTCATCATAGTGCCACTAATTATTTACATCTTGGCCTCCTTGAGGTTAAGGTCATCCTTTTACTCATCTTGATACCCCTGTCATGAAGCACAAGGTTTACTTAACAAATACTGTAGATTAGTGGCATAGGAAAACCAAAGTATCGCATTGGCCAAAAATTTCATTTGGGTTTTTCCATACCATCTTACAGAAAAACCACAGAGAACTTTTTGGCCAATCTACTAGTATGGCCTGTACCCCTCTAGTAATAAAGTTCACCCTTTTTCTTTCCTTCACTGACTGCCACCACAATCATTACCCACTAAAATTATACCCATTCTCTTACATTGAATTTTTGTCCTAAAGAATTTAACATGCCTGTAGAACCCGTGCACATACTATTAAAGAGTCATATGGAATCTGCTTTAGATTTTGAAAGAACTTTTGATGCCCCCAATATTTTCACCACAAAAAAAAAAAAAATTTTTTTTAAAGACTTTAATCTTTTGCTTGCTGCTGAGGAGGAGACACTGTGGTGAAACAGAAAGACATTAGACTGGGGATTGGATATTAATAATAGCCCTTAATTTACTCTGAATCCAACTCCCTTTCTCTGCCCGGGCTTCTGTGTCTCCATCTGTAAAAAGATTGGCTTGAACCCCAGGAGTGTACACGCTTTATTTGGGACCAGTTCTGATTGGTTGGCTGTAACTGTGGTGCCTTTTCAAACTGTTCATGGGGTTCTCATGAACCGAAAACTTCCAGATGTTCAAGCTAGATTTAGAAAAGGCAGAGGAACCAGAGATTGCCAACATCCACTGGATCATCAAAAAAGCAAGAGAGTTTCAGAAAAATATCTACTTCCACTTTATTGACTATGCCAAAGCCTTTGACTGTGTAGATCACAATAAACTCTGGAAAATTCTTAAAGAGATGGGAATAGCAGACCACCTGACTTTCCTCTTGAGAAATCTGTATGCAGGTCAAGAAGCAATAGTTAGAACTAGATATGGAACAACAGACTGGTTCCAAATTGGGAAAGGAATATGTCAAGGTTTTATATTGTCACCCTGATTATTTAACTTATATGCAGAGTACATCATGAGAAACGCTGGACTAGATGAAGCACAAGCTGGAATCAAGATTGCCAGGAGAAATATCAATAACCTCAGATACGCAGATGATACCACCCTTATGGTGAAGAAGAAGAAAGTGAAAAAGAACTAAAGGACTTCTTGATGAAAGTGAAAGAGGAGAGTGAAAAAGTTGGCTTAAAACTCAACATTCAGAAAACTAAGATCATGGCATCCAGTCCCATCACTGCATGGCAAATAGATGGGGAAACAGTGGAAACAGTGACCAGATTTTATTATGGGGAGCTCCAAGATCACTGCAGATGGTGACTGCAGCCATGAAATTAAAAGACGCTTGTTCCTTGGAAGAAAAGCTATGACCAACTTGGACAGCATAATAAAAAGCAGAGACATTAACTTGCCAACAAATGTCCATCTAGTCAAAGCTATGGTTTTTCAAGTAGTCATGTATGGATGTGAGAGTTGGACTAAAAAGAAAGCTGAGCACCAAAGAATTGATGCTTTTGAACTGTGGTGTTGGAGAAGATTCTTGAAGAGTCCCTTGGACTGCAAGGTGATCAAACCAGTCCATCCGAAAAGAAATCAGTCCTGAATATTATTTATTGGAAGGAGTGATGCTGAAGCTGAAACTCCAACCCTTTGGCCACCTGATGTGAAGAACTGACTCATTTGAAAAGACCCTGATGCTGGGAAAGATTGAAGGCGAGAGGAGAAGAGGACAACAGAGGATGAGATGGCTGGATGGCATCACCGACTCAATGGACATGAGTCTGAGCAAGCTCCGGGAGTTGGTGATGGACAGGGAGGCCTGGGTTGCTGCAGTCCATGGGGTCACAAAGAGTCGGACACAACTGAGCAACTGAACTGAACTGAACTGTGGTGCACTGTATAGGAGGATTATGCATCCAGGTCTGGGCTTAAGGCTGAACAGCATCCTGTTTGAAGAGCAATGTCTGCTCTGGAAGGGGGAGCACTTTGCTATTAGGATGTCAGCCCTCAGATGGATAATATCTACAGTCCCTTTTGGCTATCAGATATTGTGACTAACTTACATTATTTTTCAGACCATTTGCCTTTTTTCTTCCCCTAAAGTATCTCTGAGTTTTCCATGTCCCTCTGAATGGAAGAGACTAAAACTGGATAAAGATCTCTTTCAAAACTTATCATATCTAATATGTAATAATTCCTAAATTCTATATTCCTTCTTGTTGTTGTTTAGTCACTAAGTCAAGTCTGACTTCTTTTGTGACCCCATGGACTATAGTTCGCCTATATCCTCTGTCCACAGAATTTTCCAGACAAGAACACTGGGTTGGGTTGCCATTTCCTTCTCTAGGGGATCTTGCCGACCAAGGGACTGAACCAAGGCCCCTGCACTGGCAGATGGATTCTTTACCACTGAGCCACCAGGGAAACCCATATATTCCTTCTTACACACCACAGAATTTTGCTTCTTTAATTACAAAGTTGAAGTGCCAACCATTGAAACATGGAACAGATGACACAAATAATAACTAATTTCCATGTATAGGGAAATACACAAAATAAAGTAACTCAGCATAGCATATTGCATTACTTTTCTAGGGCTCCTATAACAAATTACCACAAACTGGTTAAACCAGCAGAAATTTATTCTCCTAGAGTCCTGGAGGCTAGAAGTGTGAAATCAAGGTGGCTTTGGTGGGGGCATGTTCTTTCTAAGGGCTCTGGGAAGAATCCTTCCTTGCCTCTTCCTTGCTTCTGGTAGTTGTGGGCAATCCTTGACATTCATTGGCTTGTAGATGCATCACTCCAGTCTCTGCCTCCATAGTCACACTGCCTCCTTCCCTGTGTGGCTGTGTCTCTAAATCTCTCTCCTTTAAAAAAAAGCAAAGAAAAAGAAAACAACCCCATCACTGGATTTAGGGCCCACCCACCCAGTATGACTTCATCTTAAATTGAGTCCTTCTTCAAAGATCCTATTTCCAAATTTCACATTCACATGTTTCAGAGGTCAGGACTTCAACATAACTTTCAGAAGGGCACAATTCAACTTACAACTTACAGCAAATTCTACATTTGCCAAAGCAATAAGATTATTAAATGGAGGTAAACATTCATCTTCTACTTTGCATATCTTGATACTAAATATCTATAATTAGTTACCTGGAGTAGTATCCATAATTTAATGCTGAATAAAAATACCAGACTATTCTATGGTAGGATCTTATTTATAGGATGTTATAGAAAACTATATGTATATACATGGACCAAAAGACATTTGGAAAATGCAAATATCTCTTTTTTAAATTTATTTTTTTTAATTGAAAGATAATTGCTTTAAAGAATTTTGCTGTTTTCTGTCAAACCTCAACATGAATCAGCCATAGGTATACATATATCCCCTCCCTTTTGGAACTCCCTCCCATCTCCCTCCCCATCCTACCCTTCTAGGTTGATACAGAGTCCCTGTTGGAGTTTCCTGAGCCATACAGCAAATTCCTGTTGGCTATCTATTTTACATATGGTAATGTAAGTTTCCATGTTACTCTTTCCATACATCTCACCCTCTACTCCTCTCTCCCCATGCCCATAAATCTATTCTCTATGTCTGATTCTCTACTGTTGCCCTGTAAATAAATTCTTCAGTACCATTTTTCTAGATTCCATATATATGTGTTAGAATACGGTATTTATCTTTCTCTTTCTGACTCACTTCACTCTGTATAATAGGTTCTAGGTTCATCCACCTCATTAGAACCAATCCCAAAGAAAGGCAATGCCAAAGAATGCTCAAACTACTGCACAACTGCACTCATCTCACACGCTAATAAAGTAATGCTCAAAATTCTCCAAGCCAGGCTTCAGCAATATGTGAACCGTGAACTTCCTGATGTTCAAGCTGGTTTTAGAAAAGGCAGAGGAACCAGAGATCAAATTGCCAACATCCACTGGATCATGGAAAAAGCAAGAGAGTTCCAGAAAAACATCTATTTCTGCTTTATTGACTATGCCAAAGCCTTTGACTGTGTGCATCACAATAAACTGTGGAAAATTCTGAAAGAGATGGAAATACCAGACCATCTGACCTGCCTCTTGAGAAATCTGTATGCAGGTCAGGAAGCAACAGTTAGAACTGGACATGGAACAACAGACTGGTTCCAAATAGGAAAAGGAGGACGTCAAGGCTGTATATTGTCACCCTGCTTATTTAACTTATATGCAGAGTACACCATGAGAAACGCTGGACTGGAAGAAACACAAGCTGGAATCAAGATTGCCGGGAGAAATATCAATACCCTCAGATATGCAGGTGACAGCACCCTTATGGCAGAAAGTGAAGAGGAACTAAAAAGCCTCTTGATGAAAGTGAAAGAGGAGAGTGAAAAAGTTGGCTTAAAGCTCAACATTCAGAAAACGAAGATCATGGCATCCAGTCCCACCACTTCATGGGAAATAGATGGGGAAACAGTGGAAACAGTGTCAGACTTTATTTTTCTGGGCTCCAAAATCACTACAGATGGTGACTTTGCTGTGCAAAAGCTTTTAAGTTTAATCAGGTCCCACTTGCTTAGTTTTATTTCCCTTACTCTAAGAGGTGGGTCATAGAGGATCTTGCTTTGATTTGTGTCATCGTCCTGCCTATGTTTTCCTCTAAGAGTTTTATAGTTTCTGGTCATATATTTAGGTCTTTAATCCATTTTGAGTTTATCTTTGTGTATGGTGTTAGGAAGTGTTCTAATTTCATTCTTTTACACGTAGCTGTCCAGTTTTCCTAGCACCATTTATTGAAGAGGCTATCTTTGCCTCACTGTATATTCTTGCCTCCTTTGTCAAAAATAAGGTACCCATAGGGGCATGGGTTTATTTCTGGGCTTTCTATCTTGTTCCATTGGTCTATATTTCTGTTTTTGTGCCAGTACCATACTGTCTTGATGACTGTAGCTTTGTAATATGATCTGAAGTCAGGAAGCTTGATTCCTCCAGCTCCATTCAAATATCACTTTCATAAGAAAAATAAAGCCTTAAATTTATAGGCTGACCATAAAAACATAACAATGCTTTATACTTTTCAAAAATAATAACAGCAAAAGTGGGCTTCCCAGGTGGCATTAGTGGTAAAGAACCTGCCAGCCAATGCAGGAGAGTAAGATCCCTAGGTGGGGAAAATCCCCTGGAGGATCTTTATAACAAATAAAGATGGTTTTCTTTCTGTGTTTAGTCCTTATCCTTCAAAAGTTATTGGTTAATTCTTAATCAAAACTTAAGAGTTTTGCCTTCTTCCTCATAAAGGAAAAAATTCCTACAGAGAAATCCAAAGTGAAGTGAAATGAAGTCACTCAGTCGTGTCCAACTCTTTGTGACCCCTTAGACTGTAGCCTACCAGGCTCCTCTGTTGATGGGATTTTCCGGGCAATAGTACTGGAGTGGATTGACATTTCCTTCTCCAGGGGATCTTCCCAACCCAGGGCTCAAAGCCGGGTCTCCCACATTGTAGACAGACACTTTATTAGGTCACTTTTTGTCTCTTAATATTATGTAAGACTGTACCTATTATCAGAGAGGGCAATGGCATCCCACTCCAGTACTCTTGCCTGGGGAATCCTGTGGATGGAGGAGCCCGGTGGGCTGCAGTCCATGGGGTCGCTAAGAGTTGGATAGGACTGAGCGACTTCACTTTCACTTTTCACTTTCATGTATTGGAGAAGGAAATGGCAACCCACTCCAGTGTTCTTGCCTAGAGAATCCCAGGGATGGGGGAGCCTGGTGGGCTGCCATCTATGGGGTCGCACAGAGTCAGACACGACTGAAGTGACTTAGCAGCAGCAGCAGTACCTATTATGTTTACACTAACTAGGTTGTAGTAAAAACAAAGATGACATCAGGTATTCAGCCCTAAATGAACCTACAATAGTGAAATCAAAAAAGCAAAGAAAGGAGCCAAGCCAAACATGAGCCTGAGGGTTGATCAGAGACCCAAATATGCACTCTTCAGCTAATGTGCAGGGACATCTCTGGCTGAGAAAGAAAACCTGTGGTCAGTGGGGCATGCAGCTTCACTTCTTCCACTTGTCTTTCAGTGTGTCATTACTGCAAATTAAATAATTCAGTTGAAAGCTAAAACATTTGCTGCACTGGCTGAAGAAGCTCTAGACTGCAACATGTGACATACTTAATTGAATCCTCTTCCACTAAAAGTCAGAATATCATGGAGTTCAAACCTGAGCCTCTCAGACCTCCCCTGCCCCATTTAAGAAGGATGAGTGTATAGAAGCTGACACAGTTGACTTTTTAACTGCTAAGGAAGGAAGTTCCTTTAAGCCTAAGAAAGCAAAACCATCTGGTATTGCACAGCTGTGGAAATATTGTGTATCTAATTATTTATGGAGGTACCTATAATTTGGTCTTGGTATATCCCAGAAGACTTTGAAAAAGCAGAGTTTCATCATGATCTCAGATCAATAGCTTATAAATCATTTTTCCAGTTCAAGATTTTTCTCATAGAATGAAAAATGGAAAAATCCTGTTTTCATTAAAGAAACACAGAAATGTCATACTGGTTTATGCAGAGTCATGAGAGAACATGCCCTATGTAGTTGTGTAGGAAAAGGAATTGTCAGTCACTCTATATCCTTGGCCTTTCAATTCCATGAATTAGAACCAATGAAAGAAACATATTTAACAATAGATGGGGCATCTAAACATCCAACTATTTACTGTCTTATACCCTCTACAGACTTGACTACTAAGAAAGAATAACTCACTCTTTTAAAATAAAATCATAAAAATACAGAATGTTAGAGTTTAACACTTAAGAGAAATCTTCTGCTTTTTGTAAAGGCAGATTAGAGTTTTGTTTTTGTTTTTCTTTGTTTGTTCTTTGCAGATAAATCTTCCTTGGGAGAATAAATGGAAAGCTAAAAAGATATTTTTTAAAATATAGAACAGTCTTTTGGACTCTGTGGGAGAGAGAGAGGGTGGGATGATTTGGGAGAATGGCATTGAAATACGTATAACATCATATATGGAACGAGTCACCAGTCCAGGTTCGATGCACGATACTGGATGCTTGGGGCCGGTGCACTGGGACGACCCAGAGGGATGGTACGGGGAGGGAGGAGGGAGGAGGGTTCAGGATGGGGAACACATGTATGCCTGTGGCGGATTCATTTTGATATATGGAAGAACCAATACAATATTGTAAAGTTTAAAAATAAAATAAAAAAAATAAAAATATAAATGTTTGAAGAATCAGAGAGTTTCAAAAATAGTCCAGGTTTGATCCACGATACAGGGTGCTCAGGGCTGGTGCACTGGGATGACCCAGAGGGATGGGATGGGGAGGGATGTGGGAGGGGGTTCAGGATGGGGAACACATGTACACTCATGGTGGATTCAAGTCAATGTATGGCAAAACCAATACAATATTGTAAAGTAAAAAAATAATAATAATAATAAAATAAAATAAAAATAAATAATAATGAGCCTCTGAGAAAGTGGACCTCAGTAAAGGAAAGGAACACAAAGAAAATGAACTCAAGAGTCAGTGTATTGCTTTTACCCTAAAGGCATTTGCCAATTCACCAGTGGTGGCTTAAAAGCTGAGAAGTCAAGCAGAAGCCTGTGTCTGAGATGACGAGACGCTAAATAGAACTTCCAAACATTCTAAGAGGCCAAGGAAGATACAAACTGGAGTCCACAGCACACTAAAGAAAAGGGATCTTGATAAATCACCAAGGCTTTCAGTCAGGACCCCTCAAAGACTGTTGTGAACCCCTGCAAAGAGGGGTGAGTCAGACAGACAGCAATGAATGAGACTCACAAGTAGTGAAATCCGGCTCTAAATCAGCTCAATTTCTGATTGTATTTAGCTGGCACCCCTTACCTTAACTGCCTGTTTAAAACACAAGCAACTCCTCTCTGGAAAAAAAAAAAATTCAGAATCAAATTTTGCATACATGATATCTGGCACTGAATCCTATATTATCAGGAAACAAAAGCATTTGATCAAAATCAAAAGAATAATAAACAGTATAAACAAGTCCACAGAAAGTTTATTGGCATTATTAGACATGACTTTTTAAAACTATGAGTAATACCTTCAAGATATTAGATGGCAACTTAAAGGAATCAAATGAAAAATTTAGAACTGGAAATACAGTAAGTAAAATTAAGAGCATAGTTGGTGAGTTTAACCACAGATTAAATAAAGCTGATGAGAAGATTCATGAAATCTTAAGTCAGAAAAAATATACAAACTGATACATGGAGAAACAAATATTAATAGAAAATGCAGACATTAGCATAAAAGACATATAGTACACACACGTATGTAATGGGAGCCTAGGAAGGAAAAGGAAAGAAAAAAATAGAGAAGCAACATTTAACAAAGTGATTTTCCAAAACTCATGAAAGAAACCAAGCCACAGATTTGAGATATTCCACAAGCCTCTGCGATATATACAGATAAAAGAACACCAGGTACATCACTGTACAACTGCTGAAAACCAAAGTCAAAAAAATTATTAGCAGCCAGAGAAAAAAGATGATGCTTCATTCAAAGATGCAAATAAGCTGACAGATGATGCCATAAAAGAAACAATGAAATCCAAAAAAGTTGGAGTGACATTTTCAATGTGTAGAGATAACCCTACTACTTGATTAGTCCTACTCTGCCTCCCGCATACCCAATGAGACAATATCCAGAGGGGCTAATTATCTAGCTCAGGCACAGCCAGACCAGAACTTTGAGTTGCCCACCACTCTCCTGGTTTACTTGCATTCTTCCCCACTGTGCCCCCAGTCATGCAGTCACTAAAAGAAAATAGAAAACATTCTACTCCAACAAAGAAACTACTGCTTTCCGTACATATTCCTTTACAAATATGGATTTGGGCATCCCTCTGAAGAAAATCCCTTTACACACACAACCCCACTGCTAAATGACAACCAAGCATATACATTCAACTGAAAACACACAGATTCCATTCTCACTCTTTGCATAAATTTGTTGCTAGGAAAATGCCCATTAAAAACTAGCCTAATGTACAAGCTTTATTGATTTGTTTAATTGCTACATTCCCAACTCATCTGGAAACTGGGGGAGGGAAGTATCATTATTCTGTGTGTGACTCTTTATTCTCCTGAATACCTTTCATTCCAGGATCTCAAACAGGACACACCTGCATGTTCAGACAGCCTCGACAGACCCATTTTATTAAGGAAAAGTTTTGCATAGACAACAAAGATCTTTTGGTGCACAGGAACCTCCACTTCCCTAAGTCATCTATTCCACAGCTCCAGCAGCAGATATTTAAAAATGTCATTCTCCTTAATGCCACATCAGAAAATGTGGCCTTTCAACACGAACATTTGTGCAATTCAGGACAATGGGGGGTCTCCTTAAATGACTTTCCCTGAATACTTTCAGGGATACAAATTGCTCTGCATGATGACAGAGATTGGTAATACTTCTCATTTTTGTAAAACACTATTTCCCCTTTTTTCCATAATTGATATAGTTATAGAGCCTCTAGCAAATGAAATGGAAAAGGGATAGCATCTACTGCAGGAGTTTTCTGTCAGGTTTACAGGGAAGAATCAGAGACTATAAAGCCTAAGGATTTAATTCAGAACATGTGAGAGTATTTTCTGTGTAGCTGACTTCGAAGTGCCCTCTGATTGTTTCACGAAATGCTGCCGAGCACTCAGGGCACCAAATGAATAGGGAAAAGCATATTCATTTTGCTGCTACTAAATACAGGATTTTATATCTCTGAACATTTTAAAACTGGTCATTACCTAAAAATAGTCTCATTATTTTTATTAATTGCAGCTCAAAATTTGCCCTTTAAGTAAGGTCCATGAGTGGGAAAAGTCTATTTTTGCCACTGTAATCCTGTATCTTCACAGTAGCATCTGTTCTAACACGATCTTGCTGTGCTAAACATCTCAGTAACCACCCGTCTGTGTGCCAGATGGAGGTGACTGCTCTGACTCTATGTGGTACCTGTCAGCAATCCAACAAACTAAAGGAGTTAAATTACTCCATCTGCTCTTTCAAATTGCCCGGAGACTGCCCCCAAAATGTTCATGTTTTTGTTTGTTAATAAATAATAAAAGAACACTTTGTCAATTATGTGCCTTGACTGATTCATAATTTGTGCTAACAAATTTCTGTCAATAATGAGTGTGTCAGCCAAGAAGCACTTATTAAATACCCACTACCTATTTTCATTATACTAGTTACTTTAAGATATTGGAGAAAATAACTATAATATTAAGGAGGAGAACATACCTGGAAAACAATTCATGGTTCAAGCAGCATTCTACATCATGGGTAATGTAATAATGCAAATTAGATGATACTGACAATTAAAGAAGAGAACATACAAAGGAAATAAAATTTTAAAAATAGGAAAACAAAAAGATCAGAATGAGAGGTGAACATAATGTGTGTTTGGGAGTGAAGGTGGGAGAATCCACATTTCTTTAATCAACAAATACTTAACATGGACTACAAGCTTCAAGCTATGCTAAAGATAACAGTGGAGAAAAGAAGAACACAGAACCTTCCTTCCAAGAGTCATCATGCTAGTAGACATAACAAGACACAATCATAAGGTGGTAAAGACCCTGAGCACATCGCCTCCCACCGAATCTATACCTACATTTAGAGCAATTCCTCCCAAAGAAGACCTGAAGGCTGACTGAGCAGTTATTGCACATAGAAAGACTACATAGAAACAGATAGAAAGGACAGACATGGTATCCATGGGAACCCCATCCCCTACACAGTGACCTGCAGTACAGAAGGATGGTGCTGAGAGACCCTAGTACAGCCCCTCCTGCCCTAGGAAACAGCCAAAAAAAAAAAAAAAAAAGGCAGCAGTAAACACAACCTAGATGGGAAATCCATTTACCAACACTGATGTTCCTGCCAAACAGGGAGGGAACTGCTGGAGCCTTCTCCAAGGTCAAAGGCACTGGTCAACACCAATGTTTGAGTTCCCCCAGGACTTGCCTCCAGCCTGCACCCATTCCACTTCTAGCCATACCGCCAATACAGCCTTCAGCACAGCGCTCCCAAGGGACAGCCCCCAGCCCACACCCACTCAAGCACCAGCTTCCCCACCAACACAGCCCCAGGACAGTGGACCAGGCACTGCATCCAGCCCACCGACTCTCTCCAGCCAGCCTGCCAAAGCCTCCAGGCACAAGCAGCCTACACAGGGGATGCTCCCACACAAGACCACTCCATCAAAACTAGGGGAGATAGCTGTTTCACCTAATTCTCCTAGAAACCAAAACCAAAAGTCAAACAAAATTAGGAGACAGAGGAATACATTCCAAAAACCTAATGAAACAGAAATAAGTAATTTACATGGGAAAGAGTTCAAAAAAGCAATCATAAGGATGTTCACCAAACTCAAGAGCGGAAGAACACAGGTATTGTGACCTCAAAAAGATATGTTTAAGTCCTAATCCCTAGTACCTGTGAAGTGACCTTATTTAGACATAGCATCTTTGGAGTGCGAGCGAGTGAAGTCACTCAGTCATGTCCGACTCTTTGTGACCCCATGGACTGTGTAGCCTACCAGGTTCCTCTGTCCATGGGATTTTCCAGGCAAGAGTACTGGAGTGGGTTGCTTTGGAAATGTATTTAAATTAAAGATCTTGAGATGAGATTATCCAGTATTTAGAGTGGGCTCTAAATCCAATTTCTCTCACAAGAGAAAGAAGAGGGGGATACACACACAGCCAAGAAGATTATATGAAGATGGAAGCAGAGATTGGAGTGATATGCCATAAACCAAGGAATGACAAGGATTACCAAGTAGCCAGCCACCAGAAACCAGGAGAAAGACAGGGAACACCTTTTTCCTCAGAGAGCCTTCCAAAGAAATCAACCCTGCCAATATTTTGATTTCAAAATCTGTCTTCCAGAATTGTGAGAGAATAAATTCCTGTTGTTTTAAACCAAAAAAAAAAAAAAAAAAGAAGGAACTCAGTGAGAACTTGCACAAAGATTTAGAAAATAAAAGAAAGAACCATCAGAACTGAAAGATAAAACAAGTTAAAAATTTACTAAAGGAAATCAATAGCAGATTACATGATACAGAAGAATGGATAATAGATTAGTGTAAATCATGCAATCAGAACAACAAAACCAGATACCAAAACCAGACAAAGATGCCACAAAAAATGAAAATTATAGGCCAATATCCCTGATCAATGTAGATATACAAAAAACTTAGCAAACCAAATTCAACAATGATTGAAAGGAAAATAGAACATGATCAAGTGGGCTCCATTCCAGGGATGCAAGGATGGTTTAAAATTCCTAAATTAATCAACATGATACACCACATTAACAAAACAAAAGATAAAATCTTTACGGTCATCTCAATGGATGCAGAAAAGTATTTGACAAAGTTCAACATTCATTTATAATTAAAAACTCTCAACAAAGAAAAACCTCTTTCCTCTCAACCAAAGTAGGTACAGAGGAAACACACTTCAATACATTAAAGACCATATTTGACAGACCTACAGCTACCATCATACTCAATGATAAAAAGCTGATCAAGATCAAGGCAAAAATGCCTGCCACTTTTATTCAACATCGCTTTGAAAGCTCTAGCCACAAAAAATATACAAGAAAAAGAAATAAAAGGCATGTAAATTGCAAAGAAAGAAGTAAAACTGTCACTATTTGTAGATAATATTTTATATGTAGAAAAAACTAAATAGTCTACAAAAAAAATGATTAAAACTGATAATGAACTAAATAAAGTTTCAAGATACAAAATTAATATACAGAAATATGTTGCATTCTACACATTAATAAGGAATTATCAGAAAGAGAAATGAAGTGAATAGTCCCATTTACAACTGCATCAAAAAGAATAAAATACCCAGGAATAAATCTAACCAAGGAGATAAAAGACCTGTACTCTGAAAACTATATGACACTGAAGAAGGAAATTGAAAAAACACAAATAAATGGAAATAAATATTGTGCTCATGGATTGGAAGACTCCGTATTCTTATAATGTCCACACTACGCAAAGCAATCTACAAATTCAATGTAATCCCTATCAAAATATCAGAGGCATTTTTCATAGAACTAGAACAAATAATTCTAAAATCATTATAAAAAATTAAAAATTCTAAATAGCCAAAGCAATCTTGAAAAAGAAAAACAAAGCTGAAGGTATCCTTGATTTCAAACGATATTACAAAGTTGTAATCAAAATAATATGATATTGGCACAAAAATAAGCATACAGATAAATGGAACAGAAAGAAAGTCCAAAAATAAATTCATGTTCATATGGTCAATTATTTATAACAAAGGAGGCAAGAATATATACATGGGTTTCAATCTCTTCAATAAGTTGTGCTGAAAAAACTGGACAGCTATATGCAAAAATAATAAATAAAACTGGACTACTTTCTTACAGCATACACAGAAGCTAAATTCAAAATGGATTAAAGATTTAAATGTTTAAGACCTAAAGTCATAAAACGTCTAGAAGAAAAACATAGGCATATGCTCTTCGAATCTTGGCAATATTTTGGGGGATATGTCTCCTCAGACAGGGCTTTCCAGGTGGCAGAGAGGTAAAGAATCTGCCTGTAGTGCAGGAGGCACAAGAGACATGGGTTTGATCCCTGGATCAGGAAGATGCCCGGAAGGAGGAAATGGCAACCACTCCAGTAATCATCCCTGGAAAACTCCATGGACAGAGAAGTCTGGCAAGCTACAGTCCATGGGATCTCAAAGACTGAGCAAATGAGTGTGTGTGCTGGGAAGCCTCCTCAGGCAAGGTAAACAAAAGCAAAAATAAACAAGTGGAGCTACATCAAACTAGCAAGCAAAGGAAACCAAACTAAACAAAAAGGCAACCCACCAAATAGAAGAAAATATTTGTAAATGATATCTCTGATAAGGGATTGATATCCAAAATATATAAAGAACTCATACAATCCAATATTTTTTTAAATATGATTTTAAAATGGGCAGAAGATGTGAATAGACACTTTGCCAAAAAAGACATACAGGTGGCCAACAGGCACATGAAAAGATATACACATCACTAATCATGGGAGAAATGCAAATCAAAATCACAATGAGATTCTACCACACAACTGTCAGAAAGGCTATTGTCCAAAAGTCTACAATAACAAATATTGGCAAGGATGTAGAGAAAAGGTAACCTGGGTACACTGTTGGTGGTAATGTAAATTGGTACAGCCACTAAGGAAAACAATATGGAGTTTCCTCAAAACACTAAAAATAAATCTACCATATAATCAAGCAATTCCACTTCTGCGTATTTATCTGAAGATAACAAAAACATTAATTCAAAAAGATATGCATACCTCTATGTTCATTGCTTCCCTGGTGGCTCAGATGGTAAAGAATCCACCTGCCATGTGGGAGACTCGGGTTCAGTCCTTGGGTTGGGAAGATACCCTGGAGGAGGGCATGGCAACCCACTCTAGAATTCTTGCCTGGAGAATCCTCATGGATAGAGGAGGCTGGTGGGCTACAGTCCATGGGGCCGCAAAGAGTTTGGACATGACTGAGTGACTAAGCACACACAGTGTTCATTCCAGCATTATTAACAACAGCCAAGATATGGACACAACTTAAGTGTCCATCAGTGGAAAATGGATAAATTAGATGTGATATATATATATATATATACACACACACATAAATACACACCAATGAAATATTACTCAGCCATAAAAAATAATAAAATCTTGCCTTTTGTGCAACATGGATGGACCTAGAGGTTATCATGCTAAGTGAAATAAGTCAGACAGAGAAATCAAATACCATATGATCCCACTTATATTTAGACTCTAAAACAAACAAAATAGAAATAGACTCATAGATACACAGAACAAATTGTAGTTGCCAGAAGAGAGGGAGGTGGGAGACAGAAGAAATAGGTGAAGGAAATTAAAAGATACCAACTTCCACCTACAAAATAAGTCTTGGTGATCTAACTTTCAAGAATATAGTTGACAATATCATAACAATTCTGTATGATGATGGAAGGTAACTGGTCTTATTGAGGTATTCACTTCATAATGTATAAAAATACCGAGTCACTATGTTGTACACCTAAAACTAACATAATATTGTACGTTAATTATAACTTAGAAAAGATTCAATCACAAACATCTCTAATAAAACAGCTGTTAAAAATTGCCTACTTAATGTCAATTGTCATTTTTAAAATCTTATAATAGCAAGACTGGTTCCTTTTGTTAAATGGGATATGTTATTTCCAGTAAAAAAAAAAAAAAATCTACTATTCTTGCTGACCATCTCCTCCAACATTTGACCAAGCCCCCTAGTATTCTCTACCTTGTGCTAGCCTGACCATTCGTTTAATGATGATTAAATGCAGTGATGATAGCTCAGAAATTGTTATGGTAAAGATTCCTTTGATATGACAAAAGTGAACAAAAGCCTTTTTTAGACATTGGACCTGACAATCCACTGATCAATAACTAATATAAAGGTGTATTACTGCGGCAGAAGTTCAAGATGGAAGAGGGCCACTTGAAGCCATTGTAAGGAAATAATAAACACAAACCAGATGTCTACTGAAGTCTAGATACCTTTTAAGATCCAAATATGAACATTCAAACCTTTATTTTATGCTCTGTGGAGATACAAACCTCTCAAAATCTTCAGAGAATTTATTAGGAATTTTATATTCTCTTGATGGTCACCTCTAAAGATCCTAAAATTTTTGAATTAGTTCTATTAGAGAATACCTCACCACATTCAATTTCACACTATGTTGATCTAAATGTGGAATTCCTTTCCTTAACTTCCCACAAACCAATCATTCGCATGGGTATCTATATATGGAAAAGACTTGACTGAAAACTTTGGATGTGGGGCAGTTTGTATGGCCACAAGACAGACCAAAATGCAAGTTTAGATATTCTAGCTGCAAAAATCACTCAGTCATTTGCCCAACTAGAATTTCAAACTCCTGTTAGGTTATATTCAATTTTACTCTCACTCTCACTTCTCATTCCTCTGTTCCTCACCCCCATTTCCCATTTATTCCAAATTAAGGGTAGTTTGTCATCTTGGCTTCTGCCAATCTATGAATTTAGAATTTCTTTCTATACCCCGAAGTGGCTTATCAAGGTATTTTCCTAAGCAGAGTCTATTCCTTATGAGAAATTCTAATATCAACCATTAAAGTTACAAAATGCTTTACTTCAATACAATAATAATTTTTAAAGCTTGCAGAGTAGCAGAGAAAGTGGTAAACTCCTGCATTTTTCCAAGTTTTAGTATCAGTTTACACTGCCTCCAAAAATTTAGTAACACATGTTAGGAACAATAATAATGTTTACACCTTTTGCCCTGAATTTCCACTCCATAGAACTGTGCCCACTTCATAGTAAATACTCAATACATGATAGCTTTTATTGTTAGTTATTACTCTAAGGATATGAAGTTTATGTTTATTGAATGCAAAAAATGTTCTTTACAGTATCATTTATTATAAAACAATTTGGAAATAATGTGCCTGAAAACTGGTGAAATGTAAAATAAAACACTAACATTTCATAGGATATAACACAGCTGTTAAACATTTCCATGTTGCTATTGGACCATATATCACCACACAAAAATTTTTTGTGAAAAAATTTACCAGAAAACAATGTTACATTTAAACTATGATTAAAAGTATGCAGCAAATACATACACAGTTAAAAATGGAAAGAAAACATGAACAGAGTAAAAATACAATAGAATATATTATATCAGTGTTTATTGGTATTTTCAATTTCTGTTTTGTTATTTCCCTTGCTGCAATGCCTTTTATATGATAAATAAAAATCATAATCATTTACTGTAACCCAACAAGTTCTTCCTCCAAAATAATTCTACAAATCATGTAAAATTTTGGTTAAGTTTCCATGAACAGGGTCTTTCCTTGAAAGATAACTAAGAAGTCTGGTCCATGAAGAGATGGACATGCCAGATTCTTCAAGCAGCCATGGAGAAGAGAAAGGCAGGCTTCAGAAGAAGATACATCAGAATTAGAATCTCTGGGCAGCTACTTGTTTTATTTATAAAATGAGAATAATTATACCTACTTCATAGGGTTGGGTTTGGATTGAACAAATATTGTCTTTTTTAATGCCACTGCACAATGTGCAATGCTGGGCACATAGTAGGTAGCCTTGAATATGCTTTGCTTTATAACTGAGAGCTTCCTAGAAATGCTCTCTGATTGTGCCTGCTTGCATTTAGATGGCACCGTAATCTTTATCCTACATGGTAAGTGAAGACTTCACCTGTAAGGCCTGTTAGAGGGCTTGATAGGTTCCTTCTTGGATGATTGGTGAGATGGATGGCTTGCCTCTCTTGAGCCCTTACTCCAGAGCTGTTGTCTCCAAAATAGGCTGTGCCCACCTCAGTTCAGTTCAGTCGCTCAGTCGTGTCAGACTCTTTGTAACACAAATATTAGGATTTCTACTTCCAATTATTTATACCTTGTTCTTATAAAATTTATTTTGTGTTTAATAATTCACATATTATTTTTATAATTAGTTTCTCAAAATAACATGTAAGGTAATAAATATGTATACTGAGAACATCTGTTCAATTTTTATTGACAGATGTTTGAACAAAAAGTTAAGGGAATACCACTCTGGAAGTAAATTAGAAGAATTATCACTAAATTTTATTTCAACAAAAGAAGATGCATATAATAATATATGATAAGGTATCTTAACCATCATCTCAGCTGAAGCATCTTATAGTTGTTCAGTTTTGCCTTTTCACACTCTCAACACATACAACATCCCCATCACTACCCTGCCAAGTATCCAGGCCCGCTCCCTTTCCCTAGATTTTGGCTTATGCACATCCTGGAGCCTTATGAGATGTAGACACAGAGGATAATTGAATGGAAGTGAGAAGCTCGCCCAAAGTTTTGTAGTATGGATCACTGCCATTCCTATCAAGTAAATACTTGGGAGAAATGAAACAAAACAGTCTCCAATCTGGATGGTAGAACCTACTAGCAGAAGCTCAAGAGTCAATAAGAAAATTCCACCTCAGTGAAACCTTAGTGACAGACAAGTGAGGACACAGCACCCGTGAATACCTGGTCTTCCGGGTTCACTCACTCAGCACTTCCAGGATTTTCTCCTTTCTCCCCAGGATCAGCTCACAGGCTTCTTTTAAAGAAGGGCTTCTGTCTTCTCCCCATATTGATCTTCTTCTTTATATTTAAGTGTTTAAGTCATTTTGAGTTTATTTTGTGTAGGGTGTGAGGGAGTGTTCTCACTTCATTGATTTACATGCAGCTGTCCAGCTTTCCCAAAACCACCTGCTGAAGAGACTGTTTTTTCTCCATTGCATACTCTTACCTCCTTCAGTGAAGATTAACTGACTGTAGGTGTGTGGGTTTATTTCTGGGTTCTCTATTCTATACATCTCTACATCTCTCCATGACTTATATGACTATTTGTGCTATTGCTATACTGTTTTGACAACGGGAACTTTGTAGTATAGTTTGAAGTCTGGGCGTGTTACATTTCCTAGTTTGTTCTTTTTCCTCAGGATTGCTTTGGTAATTCTGATCCTTTGATGGTTCTACATAAATGTTAAGATTATTTGTTCTAGTTCCATGAAAAATGTCATGGGTAATTTGACTGGGATTCCATTAAATCTGTAGATTGCTTTTAGTAGTATAGCCATTTAAAAATATTAATTCTTCCAATCAAAGAGCATAGTATATCCTTCCATTTATTTGAATCATCTTCGATTTCCTTTATCAATATTTTATAGTTCATAGAACATATGTCGTTCACGTCCATGGTCAAGCTTATTCCTAAGTATTTTTTTGGATGTGATTTTAAAGGGGATTTTTTAAACTTGCCGTTTCTGTTATTTCATGGCTATTGTAAAGAAATGCAACAGATTTGTGTGTTAATCTTGTATCCTGCACACCTTGCTGAATTTCTTTATCAGTTCTAGTAGTTTTTTGTGTGGAGTCTTTAGGATTTTCCATGTATAGTATCATACCATCTGTTTATAATGACAATCTCACTTCCTCCCTCCCAGTTTGGATAGCTTTTTTTTTTTTCCTTGTCTGATTGCTGTAACTAGGACTTCCAATACTATGCTGAATAGAAGTGGTGAGACTGGGCATCCTAGTCTTCTTCTGCATTTTAGTGAGAAGGCTTTCAGCTTCATTTTTTTTTTTTTTTTTTTTTCAGTTTGAGAAAACTGGAAGCCCACAATTGCAGTCATATCAATAAATACCAAGCATTTTTTTAAAAAATGAAAAGTTTGACATGGCACATTAAAAATTAAATTGCTTAAAACTGATGATGAGGACAAAATCTTAAAATCATCCAGAGAAAAAAGACATATTGACTAGAGGAACAAATATAAGAATGACATCAGATTTCTCATTGAAAACAGTGCAAAACCAAACAGTGAAGGAACATCTTCAAACTAATGAAGGAAATTAACTGTCAACCTAGAATTCTATACTCAGTGAAAATATATTTTAAAAGTAATGCCAAAATAATTCTTTTCAAAAATAAAAACATGAAGAAATTCATTTCCAGGAGACCTACACAAGAAAAATGACACCATATAGAAATCTTGAGCTAAACAAAGAAATGAAGAACAACAGAAATGACAATTATATTGGTAAATATAAGACACTGTTTTTTATTTCTTTAAAAGACAGTTGACAGTTTAGGAAAAATGCAATAACCATGTACTGTGGGGTTTATATATATAGATTACTGCTGCTGCTCAGTCATACCCCACTCTTTGCAACCCCATGGACTATAGCCTACCAGGCTCCTCTGTCCAAGGAACTTTCTAGGCAAGAATACTGGAGAAGGTTATCATTTCCTTCTCCAGGGGATCTTCATGACCCAGAGATCAAACTTGCATCTCCTTCACTGGCAGGCAGGTTCTTTACCACTGAGCCACCAGGTGAAGATTCAAAATAACAAATAACACAAAGCCTGGGAGGAAGACAATGGAAGCATACTATTAAAGGATCTTTTACTATACATGAAGTGCTATGATATTACTTGAAATTAGCCTTTGACATATTAAACTCTTAACCTCACTGCAACCACACACACACACACACACACACACACTATGCATAATAAGCAGATATGAGACTTTTTTTAATGGAATCATAAAAAAACACACACAAAAAAAGGCAGAAAAAATAGAGGGACAAATACAAAACAAATAACAAGATAATGGATTTAAAAACCAACTAAGGGAATGCAAACTAGTACAGCCACTATGGAGAACTGTGCGGAGATTCCTTAAAAAACTGGAAATAGAACTGCCATATGACCCAGCAATCCCACTGCTGGGCATACACACTGAGGAAACCAGAATTGAAAGAGACACGTGTACCCCAATGTTCATCGCAGCACTGTTTACAATAGCCAGGACATGGAAGCAACTTAGATGTCCATCAGCAGTCGAATGGATAAGAAAGCTGTGGTACATATACACAATAGAGTATTACTCAGCCATTAAAAAGAATACATTTGAATCAGTTCTAATCAGGTGGATGAAACTGGAGCCTATTATACAGAGTGAAGTAAGCCAGAAAGAAAAACACCAATACAGTATAGTAACGCATATATATGGAATTTAGAAAGATGGTAACAATGACCCTATATGAGAGACAGGAAAAGAGACACAGATGTAAAGAAAAGAATTTTAGACTCCATGAGAGAAGGAGAGGGTGGGATGATTTGAGAGAATAGCATTGAAACATCATATGTGAAATAGATCGCCAGTCCAGGTTTGATGCATGAGACAGGGTGCTCAGGGCTGGTGCACTGGGATGACCCTGAGGGATGGGATGGAGAGGGAGGTGAGAGGGAGGGTCAGGATGGGGAACACATGTACATCCATGGCTGATTCACGTGAATGTATGGCAAAAACCACCACAATATTGTAAAGTAATTAGCCTCCTGCTGCTGCTGCTAAGTCGCTTCAGTCGTGTCCGACTCTGTGCGACCCCCATAGACGGCAGCCCACCAGGCTCCCCTGTCCCTGGGATTTTCCAGGCAAGAACACTGGAATGGGTTGCCATTTCCTTCTCCAATGCATGAAAGTGAAGTCACTCAGATGTGTCCAACTCGTAGCAACCCCATGGACTGCAGCCTACCAGGCTCCTCCATCCATGGGATTTTCCAGGCAAGAGTACTGGAGTGGGTTGCCATTGCCTTCTCCAAATTAGCCTCCAATTAAAATTAAAAAAAAAGAAAAACCAACCAATTCAACAATCATATTATATGTAAGCAGTTTAAACACTGCAATTAAAAGGCAGAGATGGTCAGGTTGCATTAAAAAATAAACAAGACCCAACTGTATGCTGCCTACAAGAAATTTATTTTAAATATAGACACCAATTGGTTAGGAATAAAATGATGAATAAAAACAGACTTCACTAATACTAATCAAAAGAAAGCTGAAGTTGCTGTAATATTATTATTAAAGTAAATTTCAAAGCAAATACTGTTAACGAGGAATAAGAGGGACATTTCGTAATAATAAAAAGGTCAATTCATTATGGAAAACCCCAAAGGTTTAAGCACCAAATAATGAATCTTCAAAATTCATGAAGGAAAAACTGATAAAACTTCAAGAAGAAATAGGTAAACCTACAATTTTGGTTAGAGATTTTACTCTCCCCTTACATTCTTTTCTAGGACACACAGAGCATGTACCAAGATAGACTACTCTCTAGGCCATAGAGCAAGTCTCAATACATTTAAAAGGTTTTAAATCTTACAAAGGGTCTTCTCTGACCATAGTAGAAATCAATTAAAAATAAATAAGAGAATATGTATGGAAAATCTCCACATATTTGGAAAGTTAATGACAAACTTCTACATAAACCATAGCTCAAAAAAAAAAAATCAAGATGCCATTTAAAGTTAAGTGACAATGAAAATACAATATATTAACATTCATGGGTTATGGCTAAAGCAAAATTTTGAGGAGTCAAAATGCCTATGTTAGGAAAAAATATTTTCAAATCAATGACCCCAACTTCTACCTTAGAAACTGGGAAAAAATTAAACACAAATTGATCAGAAAAAAAAGAAACAACAAAGGTAAAGATAGAATCAATGAAATCAAAACAGAACAAAAAGAGAAAATCTATGAAGCCAAAAACTTTATTATTTGAGAATATCAATAAAATTAGTAAATCTCTAGCCAAACTAATCAGGAAAAAAAAAATTACTGATATCAAGAGTGAGAGAGAGGATATTACTATAAATTCTGCATATATTAAAAGGAAAATAAAGGAGTAACATGAGTGACTATGGGCCAATAATTCTGACAAACTTAGATTAAATGGGCAAGTTGCTTGAAAGTTTTAAACTTTAAGAGCTTACTCCAGTAGAAGAAGGTATCTTAAGCAGCCCTTAATCAACTGAAGAAACTAAATTCGTAGCAAAAAAAAAAAAAAATTTCACTAAAAAAAAGCACTCCTGGCCCACACAGCTTCACTGAAGAATGCTACTACCAAACATTTAAGGAAGAAACAATACTAATTCTACACAAACTCTTCTAAAAAATTAAATAGGGAATACTTCCTGGTTAATTTCATGAGGCTAATTTTACCCTGATATCAAAATCAGAAAAAGACTCTACAATAAAAGAAAACTACAGTCCAATATTCCTCATAAACATGGATGTATAAATTCCTAGGAAATAGAGTAAAAGGATAATATATCATTATCAAGTGAGACTTATCCCAAGGATGCAAAGTTGGTTTAACATTCAAAAATTAATTAATAATGATTAACCATATGGACCAACTGAAAAAGAAAAACCATTTATGATCATGTCAATAGATGCATAAAAAGCAATGACAAAATCCAACATCCATTCCTGATTAAAAAACAAAAACTCTCAGCAAACTGGGAATAGAAGGGAAATTCCTCAATCTAATATGCAGATGATATCACCCTAATGGCAGAAAGCAAAGAGGAACTAAAGAGCCTCTTCATGATGGTAGAAGAGTAAAGTGAAAAAACTGGCTTAAAACTCAGCATTCAGAAAACTAAGATCATGGCATTTGGTTCCATCACTTCATGGAAAATAGATGGGGAAAAAATGAAAACAGTGACAGATTTTATTTTCTTGGGTTGCAAAATCAATATGGACAGTGACTGCAGCCATGAAATTAAAAGATGCCTGCTCCTTGGAAGAAAAGCTATGACAAACCTAGACAAATATTAAAAAGCAATGACATCACTTTGCCAATAAAGGTCCATATAGTCAAAGCTATGGTTTTTCCAGTAGTCATGTACAGATGTGATACCTGGACCATAAAGAAGGCTAAACACTGAAGAATTGATGGTTTCGAATTGTGGTTCTGGAGAAGACTCTTGAGAGTTCCTTAGACTTCAAGGAGATCAACCAGTCAGTCCTAAAGGAAGTCAACCCTTGATAGTCATTGGAAGGACTGAGGCTAAAGCTCCAATACTTTGGCCACCTAATGCAAAGAGCCAACTCATTGGTAAAGACCCTGATGCTGGGGAAGACTGAAGGCAGGGGGAGAAGGGGACAACAGAAGATGAGATGGTGGGATGGCATCACTAACTCAATGGACATGAATTTGAGCAAACTTCGGGAACTGGTGAAGGACAGGGAAGCCTAGTGTGCTGCAGTCCACGGGGTCACAAAGAGTCAGATGTGACTTAGCGACTAAACAACAACAACTAAGGGGTATCTATTAAAAAAAATCTACAGCTAAAATCCTAGTAAAGATTAGGAAAAAGAATATCCATTTCCATTCAGGGTTGTAGTGAAGGTTCCAGAGAGCACTGTTAGGCAAAAATATATACACATACACACACACACACACACATATACACATAAAACAAATGGCATACATAAATAAACAGCATACAGATTGGAAAGGAAGTAGTATTTGTTTACAAAATAACAAGGTAAACTATCTACTAAGAAATTTCTACAAAATTTACCAAAAAGCTACTTGAACTATAAGTGAATATGGCAAGATTGAAAGATACAAGATCAGAGTATAAAAATGATTTGCATTTCTGAATACTATTGGAACAATCAGAAGTTAAAACTTTTAAAATATCATTTACAACATCACAAAAATAGAAAATATTTAAGGATAATTTTGAAGTGTAAGATTTAGTGTAAGATCAATACACTAAAACCTACAAAACAATACTGTTCTCTGTTTTTTGCTAAATTTTACTCATTCATGCACCATTTCTTGCCCACACTTCTTGCTTATAGTATCTATTTGTTGTTGCTGTTCAGTGCTAAGTCCTGTCTGACTCTTTGTCACTCTGCAGTATCAACAGTCACTTGGAAAACAGGAAAGGTTGTCATGAGGTCTCCACAAGACCATTCTAACATGATCGGCCAGCACCCTCTGTGATGGACTGAACTAACCTGCTCTGTAAATGGTTTCACTTAGCACTAAGAAATAACACTACTGGCCATCAGAGTCAGTAGCAGCATATCCTCAATTTTTGAGGAAGGCTCTTCTCTGGATTTTGCAGATTTCTTATTTCCATAGAAAAATTATTTGCCAGCCATTAAGTAGATTGGGACATTATTCTTGTCCTAAGACAAGGACAGGAATATTGTATTCATTTTCCAAACGTGGGGTTAAGGAAGGAATATTTGAACTATACAGCTCTTTCCAAATTCTCTTTTGTTTATTTAAAAGATCTATTGGGAAGAAAATATTTATATAATTTGGGGCTTTTCTCATAACTGGGCCACAGTTCCAAATCTTGAGCGTATAAGCCTGGAGTCACTGTTAATTGCTCCCTCAAGACCTCATGCACATTTTTCTCAGATGTATTTTCATCAGCTGCATTCACTTTAACAGACATAAAGTGGGAAAATACTTAAGGAAAACATTTCAAATGCATTATTAACAAGTAATGACCAGAGGTTTTTCTCTTAATAAATTATCATAAAGCTTTCTGAGACAGATTGAAAAGCCACATGTGAATGACTTTACATATTTCTACCTATGGATATTTTGTAATCAATTATAATAGCATTATATACCTCAGTTCTGCCATAATACATTCAATTACATACTTAACATTTCCTGCTAACCTTTCCAAATACAGGAAAGCCAATCCTACCTACCTGATTGGTATGTTTGTCTATTGTATATGTTATTCTCATTATCTTTAATTCAAGTAGACATTTGCTTTCTTTGGTTACATTGCTGGATAACAAGTTATGTACCTGATTTGTAGATACATTTAAACTCCAGTGCCTCAGGGGATTGATTCATACATATTGTTGTCATTATGCTTTATTTTAACAATTTATCTCTCCCAACAGTCTCATAAAGTAGATTGGTACAACTACCCCCTTTTACAGAAACCCAGAGATATTACCACTATACTCCTTGGTGAATTTGTGCCAGTCAGTCAGAAGGGTATTAGTCCATGAGGTTCTAATCCATCACATATCCCAGACCTACCCCACCTCCCAGGAGAGCCATAATTTTTCAGAACTGTAAAGCAAAGGGTTAAAAAAGTAGACAGCATTGTGAAAAGTACTTTATAATACAGGTCATTAATAATTAGTAATTCTAAGTAATTATAATACTACTGAGCATAAGAGACCTTCTCCAAATACATTGTTCTTCCATAATTAACTTGCAAGATCATGGAATAGGAGACATTTAAAGAACATAAACTATTTAGTACAAGGTTTGGATTTTTAGAAGTGGTTTGTTTTCTTTGGCATAATCAGTGGAGCTGAAGGGAGACACATAACCTAAACTGAAAAATATGCATCTGTGTTTAATTAAGATCATTTTGAAGAGCACGTATTAAGCCATGTGATTTTAAGGCTTAATCATTGTAATAGAACCAAAAGCTGAGTGAAGAGTTAATTGATCAGCTTGTTGTTTTGTCTACAGACTGATTTTTGTTCTCACTACATTGATTTCTTTTTGTCTGAATGGGCTAGTGGTATGAATTTTATTTAGTAGATATTTATCCTAAGAAATAAAATGCTCTAAAGCTACAGGTGCTCTGAAATCCATCTCAGTTTCATTTTCTAAAATTAGCAAAGTTGACCAACTCCATGTAAAAAGTATCTTAAATATTTTCAGTCCTAGAAGATTCTCTCTGTCCTATTCATCCTGCCTCAAATTTTTCCCCAACAAACACATAACTTTTGACTACCTTTTCATAGGTCCAATCCATCTTAAATCAGATTCAAAAGATACTTCAAGGGGAGCAAAGAGGCCCAGAGGCCTTCACCTAATCTCTGTCTGGCCCCAATGTAATCATACAAATACCATTTCCCCAGGAAAGAATCAATTTCTCCATTGCACAACAGTTAAAATTTTGGTCCAAATCACTGAAGCAAAATATCTTTTCACAAAGTACCTCAAGATCTTTAATATTCATTCACAACAGGCATAGCTGCAGTCAAGCCTAATGTTTAAATTCGAGCTTAGAACACACCTACACAAATAACTTCGCAGAACCAAAGACTGAACCAAAGAAGTTTCGATTAGTTCAAAGAGCAGTCAATCCTTTTGGGACAACAAGCCTAAAATATATCTTAAAATGTAAATATATTTTATGTAAATCAATTCAGTTCAGTCTGTCATTCATGTCCGACTCTTTGTGACCCCATGAACCGCAGCACGCCAGACCTCCCTGTCCATCACCAACTCCCAGAGTTCACCCAAACTCATGTCCATCAAGTCAGTGATGCCATCCAGCCATCTCATCCTCTGTCGTCCCCTTCTCCTCCTGCCTCCAATCCCTCCCAGCATCAGAATCTTTTCCAATGAGTCAACTCTTCGTATGAGGTGGCCAAAGTATTGGAGTTTCAGCTTTAACATCAGTCCTTCCAATGAACACCCAGGACTGATCTCCTTCAAATGGACTGGTTGGATCTCCATGCAGTCCAAGCGACTCTCAAGAGTCTTCTCCAACACCACAGTTGAAAAGCATCAGTTCTTCGGCACTCAGCTTTCTTCACAGTCCAACTCTCACATCCATACATGACCAATTTACCAAATAAATAACTTGAGGTTTTCCATTTATTTACCTGCCAAAGAGCAAGAAACTCTACTGAGACAAAGAGAAAGATCTTATGGAAGAAATTTCCTGGCACTAAGGTTAAGATTATTTTTTTCAATTTTTGTTGAAATATATATAGCAAGAAAAGTACATAGCATATATATTTTGATGAACTTTCATAAGTCGAACATATCTCTTTAATTCATAGACACTGAATAAGAAAGAGAAAACGTTCAGACCCCAAAAGTCTCTCTCATGTATACTGTCATCATGTCTATTTTTTTTTTTTGGAGGCTAATTACTTTACAATATTGTATTGGTTTTGCCATACATTGACATGAATCCACCATGGGTGTACACGTGTTCCCCATCCTGAACCTCCCTCCCACCTCCCTCCCCATACCACCCCTCTGGGTCATCCCAGTGCACCAGGCCCGAGCACCCTGTATCATGCATCAAACCTGGACTGACGATTCGTTTCACATATGATAATATACATGTTTCAATGCCATTCTCTCAAATCATCCCACCCTCTCCCTCTCCCTCTCCCACAGAGTCCAAGAGACTGTTCTATACATCTGTGTCTCTTTTGCTGTCTCGCATACAGGGTTATTGTTACCATCATTCTAAACTCCATATATATGTGTGTTAGTATATTGTATTGGTGTTTTTCTTTCTGGCTTACTTCACTCTGTATAATAGGCTCCAGTTTCATCCACCTCATTAGAACTGATTCAAATGTATTCTTTTTAATGGCTGAATAATATTCCATGCTGTATATGTACCACAGCTTTCTTATCCATTCATCTGCTGATGGACATCAAGGTTGCTTCCATGTCCTGGCTATTATAAACAGTGCTGTGATGAACATTGGGGTACCCGTGTCTCTTTCAATTCTGGTTTCCTCAGTGTGATGCCCAGCAGTGGGATTGCTGGGTCATATGGCAGTTCTATTTCCAGTTTTTTAAGGAATCTCCACACTGTTCTCCACAGTGGCTGTACTAGTTTGCATTCCCACCAACAGTGTAAGAGAATTCCCTTTTCTCCAGACCCTCTCCAGCATTTATTGCTTGTAGACTTTTGGATAGCAGCCATTCTGACTGGCGTGAAACGGTACCTCATTGTGGTTCTGATTTGCATTTCTCTGATAATGAGTGATGTTGAGCATCTTTTCAAATTTTTAAAAACCCTATAAGGTAGACACTATCACCCTTCCCATTTCCAGATAATGAAACTGAGATACAGAGAAAATGTTACTTGCTCAAGGCCACATGACCAGCAAACTGGGATTTGAATCCAGGCAGTCTGACCCCAGGGCCCATGCTTTTTACCCCTACACCATGATTTTCTAGCTCATGTAGTCACTGAAAGCCAGCACAAAGTTTTAATCTTATTAAAAAAAAAAAAAACACTACAAAAGTTTCAGTTAAAATGAATCAGTTTCCCCCTAGTACTCAAGTGGCTTCCTTAGTACCCAATACACACTAACAGGAAAAGCAAGTCACTTCTTAGAGAGAGTTGATTCTGTGGAACCTGAGAAACTCAGTACATTTCTTCGCATATGTTACCACTAGACAATCAACTAGACACTGGGAGAAATTAGACCCATCAACAATGATTGTGTCTACCAACCATCACTGCCTTAGGGTAGGAGGCAGATGAACAGAAGGAGCACTGCAGGCTCCAGACTTCATGTTATCCAGGCACAGCAGCCAGTACCTGGTAAAACTTGTAATATAAACACACCAGCCCTGCAGAGGGATTACCTGCTGGGGGGAAAGGGGGTTTCATTAAGTGCTTTGAGCAATGGCTATGTCATTGAACTTCCCAGGATGAGGAAACTGAAGGTCAAACCTCTTCTGGATGTACTGATGTCATTGTTTTCAAAGCACACTTAATTATTTCCCAGAGATACCATGTAATGTTAAGAGTTTATACTGACAGAAATACAAAAAATACATCTTTCTGGTATGCTAAGTCACTTCAATCATGTCCAGCTATTTGCGACCCTATGGACTGTAGCCCGCCAGGCCCCTCTGTCCATGGGATTTCCCAGGCAAGAATACTAGAGTGGGTTGCCATTTCCTCCTCCTAGGGATCTTCCAGACCCAGGGATCAAACCCACATCTCTTACATCTCCTGCATTGGCAGGCAAGTTCTTTACCACTAGTGCCACCTGGAAAGCCCATCTCTTTACTGAGGAGAGAATCAGAAGGCCAAGCATCGCCTGGAAGTCTTGGTTCTGAGCTCAAAAAGAGTGATCATGCTTTCCCTCAGCAAAGACTCACTGAGTAGCTTCTATGTGCCAAGTACTATCCTGGATGTTAGAGATGGAATGGTATTAATAAATGTACAAGGTATATTCCATCCAACTGTTACGCTGCTGGGCTTTCCCGGTGGCTCAGCAGTTAAGAATCCACCTGCAATGCAGGAGACGCAGGTTTGCTCCTTGGGTCAGGAAGATACCCTGATGGAGGGCATGGCAACCCACTCCAGTATTCTTGCCTAGAGAATCCCATGGACAGAGGAGCCTGGCGGGCTACAGTCCATAGGGTAGCAAAGAGTTGGGCATGACTGAAGCAACTTAGTATGCACGCATGCATTACTCTGCTAGTTCTATGGCAAACTGTCAGCACATCTACTCCCAAAACCAATTCTTAGCTTCTTTACACAAGGCTTCTCAGTTCAGTTCAGTTCAGTCACTCAGTCGTGTCCAACTCTTTGCGACCCCATGGATCACAGCACGCCAGGCCTCCCTGTCCATCACCAACTCCCAGAGTTTACCCAAATTCATGTCCATTGAGTCGGTGATGCCATTGATGGATGGATGAGATCCAATCATCTCATCCTCTGTCATCTCCTTCTCCTCCTGCCTTCAATCTTTCCCAGCATCAGGGTCTTATCCAGTGAGTCAGCTCATCACATCAGGTGGCCAAAGTATTGGAGTTTCAGCTTCAACATCAGTCCTTCCAATGAACACTCAGGACTGATTTCCTTTAGGATAGACTGGTTGGATCTCTCTGCAGTCCAAGGGACTCTCAAGAGTCTTCTCCAACACCACAGTTGAAAACCATCAATTTTGGCGCTCGGCTTTCTTTATAGTCCAACTCTCACATCCACACATGAGTATTGAAAAAACCATAGCCTTGACTAGACGGACCTTTGTTGGCAAAGTAATGTCTCTGCTTTTTAATATGCTGTCTAGGTTGGTCATAACTTTCCTTCCAAGGAGTAAGAGCCTTTTAATTTCATGGCTGCAATCACCATCTGCAGTGATTTTGGAGCCCCCAAAAATAAAGTCTGACACTGTTTCCACTGTTTCTACATCTATTTGCCATGAAGTGATGGGACCAGATGCCATGATCTTCATTTTCTGAATGTTGAGTTTTAAGCCAACTTTTTCACTCTCCACTTTCACTTTCATCAAGAGGCTTTTGAGTTCCTCTTCACTTTCTGCCATAAGGGTGGTGTCCTCTGCATATCTGAGGTTATTGATATTTCTCCCGGCAATCTTGATTCCAGCTTGTGCTTCCTCCAGCCCAACATTTCTCATGATGTACTCTGCATATAAGTTACATAAGCAGGGTGACAATATACAGCCTTGACATACTCCTTTTCCTATTTGGAACCAGTCTGTTGTTCCATGTCCAGTTCTAACTGTTACTCCCTGACCTGCATACAGATTTCTCAAGAGGCAGGTCAGGTGATCTGGTATTCCCATCCCTTTCAGAATTTTCCACAGTTTATTGTGAGCCACACAGTCAAAGACTTTGGGGCATAGTCAATAAAGCAGAAATAGATGTTTTTCTGGAACTCTCTTGCTTTTTCGCTGATCCAGCAGATGTTGGCAATTTGATCTCTGGTTTCTCTGCCTTTTCTAAAACCAGCTCAAACAGCTGGAAGGAAGTTCATGGTTCATGTATTGTTGAAGCCTAGCTTGGAGAATTTTGAGCATTACTTTGCTAGAGTGTGAGATGAGTGCAATTGTGTGGTAGTTTGAGCATTCTTTGGCATTGCCTTTCTTTGGGATTGGAATGAAAACTGACCTTTCCAGTCGTGTGGCCACTTCTGAGTTTTCCAAATTTGCTGGCATATTGACTGCAGCACTTTCACAGCATCATCTTTGAGGATTTGAAATAGCTTAACTGGAATTCCATCACCTCCACTAGCTTTGTTTGTAGTGATGCTTTCTAAGGCCCACTTGACTTCACATTCCAGGATGTCTTGCTCTAGGTGACTGATCACACCATTGTGATTATCTGGGTCATGAAGATCTTTTTTGTACAGTTCTTCTGTGTATTCTTGCCACCTCCTCTTAATATCTTCTGCTTCTTCTTTAGGTCCATACCATTTCTGTTTTATTGAGTCCGTCTTTGCATGAAATGTTCCCTTTGGTATCCCTAATTTTCTTGAAGAGATCTCTAGTCTTCCCCATTGCATTGTTTTCCTCTATTTCTTTGCACTGATCACTGAGGAAGGCTTTGTTATCTCTCCTTGCTATTCTTTGGAACTCTGCATTCAAATGGGTATATCTTTCCTTTTCTCCTTTGCTTTTTGATTCTCTTCTTTTCTTTTCCTATTGACATTTAAATATTCTTTGGTGAGAAGAGATTCTGTGCCTCACCTAAATTTTGGAATTGACCGTAGGCAGAGATAAAGGCTGGGGAAAGAGACTGACAATTTATAAGTTGTATGGATGTTTGAGAAATATTTTTGTGCAGTGAGTTTTGAAGAGGGCTACAGAATGTGAAAGTGGAAATTGAGTCGCTCAGTCGTATCGGACTCTTTGTGACCCCATGGCCTCTAGCCTACCAGGCTACTCCGTCCATGGGATTTTCCAGGCAATAGTACTGAAGTGGGCTCCATTTCCTTTTCCAGGGATCTTCCCGCCCCAGGGATCGAACCTGGGTCTCCTGCATTGTAGACAGACGCTCTGAAGCCCCACCATAATTCCATGCCCAGAGTTCACTGCCTAAGGCTAACAAACCTTGAGGAAGCGACAGAGTACTGGCAGAGATGGCCAAGCTCCAAACTGCCTGAACCCTGAAGCTGGATACACAAGTTCTGGTAAGCTAAACTCCCTGGTATGAAATTGTACAACTTGGAAAGTTCTCATTCATTTGTGAAATACAACTTGTACTTACTAATAACCCCATTACCTTATATATTAATGGCTATATTAAAGACAAAGTCTCTCAATAAAATACATCATTAACTGAAGTGCTAAATACATAAATAAAATCACAATTAAGAAATGTGCTAATTTTTTTTATTAAATACATTATTTTGTCATTGATCCTAGACAGATAGGTACTCTCAATAATAAATTAGATATACATAGATTCATTTAGGGGACATTTCAGGCGACCATAATCACCTTACTTAACATTTTGCTTCTGTATTACTGGAAATGCTAAAATAAAATGTCAAGTATATTTTGGAAATTAGATGTAAAATAGGCAGCTGGTGACATTACAGTCTTAATGTGGCAGAACAGGCTTTGCTTTTCCTATCATTCCCTTCTTGCCTTACCTCCTTACTCTTTCCTAGGTGGGAGTGGAGATGACTGGCATAAAAAGAAAACTAGATAAAAAATTTTAGCATAATAATTGTACCCATTGGGATAAATAAGAGCATGTGTGTGTGTGTGTGTGTGTGTGTGTGTGCTTAGTCGTGTCCAACTCTTTGCAGCCCCATGGACAGTTGCCTGCCAGACTCCTCTGCCTGTGGAATTTTCCAGGCAAGACTACTGAAGTAGGGTGCCATTTACTACTCCAGGGGATCTTCCCGACTCAGGACTTGAACTCAGGTCTCTTCTTCTGCATTGGCAGGCGGATTCTTTACCACCAGTGCCACATGCTGTGGCAATAAATGCACCCAAGATCTGAGCATCTCAGAGCTACGAAGGTTTATTCTCTGCTCACGCAATGTGTCCAGGGGCAATTGGAGGAAGCTCTGCTCCATGTCATCTTCTGGCACACAGGCTGAAAAAGCAGTGCCTTCTGAAGCTATTTGCAGAGAAAAAAAGAGAGTGGTTGAGTAAAGTGAAGTTTTTGATAAAGGTTCTGCTAAAGTGAAATACCTTAATTTCAAACTGTGTTGGATGAAGCAAGTCACATGGCCAATCATTGGGGGCAGGGCAATAGAGTTCTTTTCTTTTTTACAGTAGAGTGTATTTTTTTTAATTAACTTTTATTGGCATACAGTTGCTTTACAATGTGGTATTAGCTTCTCTGTGTGAGTGCACTAGGTAGCTCAGTCATATCCAACTCTTTGCGACCCCACAGACTGTAGCCTGCCAGGCTTCTCTGTCCATAGAATTTTCCCAGCAAGAATACTGGAGTGAATTGCCAATTCCTCCTCCAGGAAAGCTACCCAATCCAGGGATTGAACCCACATCTCCTGAAACTCCTGCATCGGCAGACGGATTATTTACCACTGAGCCACCTGGGAATCCTGTGTTAGCTTTGACTGCACAGCAAAATGAATCAGCCATACATATACATATGTCCCCTTCCTTTCAGATTTCCCTCCCATTTAGGATACCACAGTGTGTTTCTTCCCTAGAGGAGAGGAAAGCAGATACCAGTTTAAAAAAAAATTACAATAATGCACCAAATCTTTCTATGAAAGGTAGCTTACTTAAGCAAAATTAAGTTTTCATATCTTTTAGGGGGTTCATTCTATGACCCTAAAGGACCTATGGAAATGAACCATATAGATGGATTTGGAAATCTTTTTAAACTGAGTCCTGGAAGAGAGCAAGATATTTGAAAATGTATCAAAAGACATTGGAGAGGGAAAAGAGATAGATATCTGGGAAGAAAGGATTCCAAGATGCCTAACTCTTTCAGATGGCCAATTCTGGCTGTAATATACATGCTTTCTTCTTTCCACATAACTGAATATTTAGCTGGACATATGATGTCCCATTGGAGAAGGAAATGGCAACCCACTCCAGTGTTCTTGCCTGAAGAATCCCAGGGACGGGGGAGCCTGGTGGGCTGCTGTCTATGGGGTTGCACAGAGTTGAACACGACTGAAGTGACTCAGCAGCATGATGTCCCATAATGAAAATAATTCCTAGCCTCCTTGCAGCTGGTATGGCCATGTGACTAAATTCTGACCAAAGGGCTGTAGACAGAGGTCAAAGGCAGCATTTCCAAGCTGCTTCTTTAAGACAAGCAAACTGTGTCCTTTGCCCTGTTTTCTACCCCATCCTCTGTCCTGTTGCCATTCAGCAACGTTGCTACTTGGATTTTGAGCACTAGCTGTCACTCAGAATGGTGAGGCTGAGAGCTGGAAGAAGCCTATGGAGGAAGAAGACTCTTGCGCTTACATTATAAATCCTCTGTACTGTTTGTTCTGGAGTTTAGTTCAGTTGCTTAATTGTGTCGGACTCTTTTCAACCCCATGAACTGCAGCAAGCCAGGCCTCCCTGTCCATCGCGAACTGCCGGAGTCTACCCAAACCCATGTCCATTGAGTTGGTGATGCCAGCCAATCATCTCATCCTCTGTCATCCCCTTCTCCTCCTGCCCTCAATCTTTCCCAGCATCAGGGTCTTTTCAAATGAGTCATCTCTTCGCATCAGGTGGCCAAAGTATTGGAGTTTCAGCTTCAGCATCAGTCCTTCCAATGAACACCCAGGACTGATCTCCTTTAGGATGGACTGGTTGGATCTCCTTGCAGTCCGAGGGACTCTCAAGAGTCTTCTCCAACACCACAGTTCAAAAGCATCAATTCTTCCGCACTCAGCTTTCTTTATAGTCCAACTTATCACATCCATACATGACTACTGGAAAAACCATAGCCTTGATGAGGCGGACCCTTGTTGACAAAGTAATGTCTCTGCTTTTTAATATGCTGTCTAGGTTGGTCATAACTTGCCTTCCAAGGAGTAAGCGTCTTTTAATTTCATGGCTGCTAAGAAATAGCAACCCACTCCAGTATTCTTGCCTGGAAAATTCTATGGACAGAGGAGCCTGGCAGGCTGTAGTCCATGGGGTTGCAAAGAATCAGACACAACTGAGTCAGCACACACACAGTTTGTTACTGTATTCAATGTGATTTTTAAATACTCAAATCTTAAATAGATTTTAAAACTTGACCAAGAAAGCATCCTTAAAAGAGGTTGGATTAAAGTGAGTCCTAAAGAATCCAGAGAGTTCAGATAAGCAGAGTTAAAGAGAAAAGAGGGGAAGGAAAGGAAACTGACACCTAACAATCACTTGCAATTTCTGAGCACTTTCTCTCTCTACTAGGACTTCTACTAAGCACTTTATTTTATTCATTTCTTACAACAACTCAGAAATGCCAACATTACTGTTGCTATTTTTAGATAAAGGATCTGGTATTTTTTTTTAAGTGTTTCAAAATTTGCTCAGAGTTGTACAGCTAGTAACTGATGAACCCAGGTTTGTCTGCTATAGAAGCTTTTCACTTTACATAGGGTAAAAACAAACATAGGCACTCTGGAAAAAATATGCCTATGGTTTTTGAAAAGGTGATCTGCTGGAATGAAATTCATTTCAGGGAAACACCAAAACCTTCTCCCATGAATTGGTGAACGTTCTCTGAATCAAATCTAAATTTAAAAGAATATAATTACGAGGATATATCCGAAACCAAAATTGAAATTTCATAATACTTTCTAAAGTCAAGTAAAAGTGTTTTTAGATTATGGGCATTTAAAAACTATTTATGATATTATTCCTCTCTATCTATGTGGAAAATTAAGTGCAATGTATCCTAAATGAAGCATGCCTTTAGATTTAGGAGGACTATAATATGCTTACATTTCAAATATATATTTTATATCATACTCATTTAACCATCTCAATTATCTTATTTAAATTTGGGTTAATATGCTTTGCAAACAACCTATTAGTCCAATGTATATTCATTTAGCAACACAACACAAATATTAGAACATTTGGAGAAACAATCTAGATCTATCTAATAGAATGTTTTGCTGTGGTCCCTAGCTTTTGTCTTCAATACACTCATCAGCTGAATTTGTAGTGTTCCAACTTTCATCTGAATGAGCAAATGTAATTCTGTGTAATATCCCAAATACAATATACATCACATGCTTCTTTTTTTAACTTTATTTTATATTGGAGTAGAGTTGATTAACAATGTGTTAGTTTCAGGTGTACAACAAAGTGATTCAGTTATACATATACATGTATCTATTCTTCTTCAAATTCTTTGACCAATTAGGTTGTTACAAAATATTGAGCAGAGTTGCCTTAATTACAGAGTTTCTACCTATAATAAGCCTGCAATTGTCTGACCCTGAGATGCTTCAGTGACTCACAGCTGATAGAAATTAGGAAATTTCCTCAATTTTCCACTTTAAAGCCATACATGTTCAATGATAGGGCTTCAACGGATGTACCAGACAGCAGAGATCATTTGTATTTTATCTGAATACGAACTTAGTATCTACAACAATTTTTAAAACCAGAAGAAATTACTGGAAATGGCCTGCAGTTGACAAAGGTTACAACACAAACTATCTAATGCCAAGTTCTATAGTGGGGGGAATGGAATAGAAGGGTAAATGCATCCCTACATTCACTGCAGCATTATTTACAACAGCCAGTATATGTAAGCAACCTAAGTGCCCATCAACAGATGAATGGATAAAGAAGATGTGGTGTATATATATATATATATATATATATACACACACAATGGAACATTACTCACCATAAAAAGAATGAAAATGTGCCATTAGCTACAACATGGATGGACCTCAAGAGTATTCTGTTAAGTGAAATAAGTCAGAGAAAGACGAATACTGCAAGACTTCAACTATATGTGAAATCTGAAAAACAAACGAACAAACATAACAAAACAGAAACAGCGTCATAAATACAGAGAACAAACAGGTAGTTGTCAGAGGTGAGGAGGTTGGGGGAAGAAAGAATTAGGTGAGGGAAATAGAGGTACAAACTTCCAGTTACAAAATAAATGAGTCATAGGCATGAAATATACAGTGCGGGGGATATAGTCAATGGTTATATAATATCTTTGTAAAATGACAGATGTATCTTGACTTATTATCATGATCATTTTGAAAAATTTAGAAATATCAAATCATTATGTTGTACACCAGGAACTAACATAGGTCAGAGAGTCTTCAAAGGCAAACAAGCAAACAAACTCATAGAAAAAAGAGATCAGAATTTTGGTTATCAGTGACAGAGGGTGGTGGGAGGGGGAACTGAATGAAGGTAGTCAAAATGTACAAACTTTTAGTTATAAGATAAATAGTAGGTGCAATGTATAAAATGATAAATAGAATTAACACTGCTGTATGTTAAATATGAAAGTTAAGAGAATCCTAAGAGTTCTCATCACAAAGAAAAAGTTTTGCTTTGAATTTTGTATCTCTATAAGATGATGGATGTTCACTAAACTTATTGTGGTAATCATTTCATGATGTAAGTCAAATCATTATACCGTATACCATAAACTTACACAGTGCTGTATGTCAATTATAACTCAATAAAAAAAAAAAAAAAGAAAAGCTTACTCCCTTTGCTAACACCTTTAAACCTCTGCTGACACCAAGTTAAATCGCAAATGGGTCCCTTGCCAAAAGTCTATAAATAAACAGCCTTTTAAGTTTGAAGAAAAAAAAAGTCTAAGTGATGCAGCAGAACCAAAGAACAGGCCCGCTGTGGAGAAACAAGTCCAAAGCCACTAAGTATAAAATACGAAACAAATAAAGATAGAGGTGGGAGTCAGGAAAGCAAAATTCAAAATACAGCAAGCAGATATAGAGCCATTCTTCTCTCTGCTCTGAGGACTTTTTGCCCAAAATCACAGGCAGATTGAAGCCTACCTCTCTATCAAACTTCCAATGGATGCTCTCACATTGCTAGTGGGAGTGCAAATGGGTACAATATTTTTAGAAAATTTTAAGTCATTAAGAACCTTAAAACTGTTTAAAAAAAAAATTGGATTTCTACTAGATCAACTCAAAAAAATCTATCTTAAGGAAATGCTTCTAAACAAGGGAAACAACAATATGCACAAAGATGTCATTTGGGGACTGACTGTTTACAATAAACAAATGAAAGGATAACACACTATTCGTAGAACCATTAAATAAATTACCCTTCTCAAAGGAATATCACTTAAAGTGAAATACTCTTGCAAAAAAAAAAGGGAAAAAATGTTTATGCTGAGTGAAAATGCAGTACAATCAAACTATGTCAAACAGGCTAAAAACTCTGCCGAGATGAAAAGCAATGTGTGTACCCCCTGGTTTTTCTCTCAGAGGTGGGACAACACCTTCTATTTTCTGTATTCAATTATCTATGAAGAAGATATGTTACTTTTTAACAACAAAAAAAAAAAATCTGATAAACTTTATTTTTACATAAACCAGAATATACTCCACAAAAAGTTAAATGAGGATAAGTCCAAAGAAGGCAGTAAAGAAAGAAAGTGATTATTTTCTCTCTCCCACTAGCTAAATATAGTACTGCAGTGTTGATCCAGCCATGGGGTTTTCCTCCTTCTAATGAGGGGCCTGCCACAGCTCTCTGCATATGGCTCGTCTATCATTCGGGGCAGACGAGCATCGAAGCTCGGTTGGCAGAGTGGATTAAACAAGGAGGCTGTGCGTGTTCCTCAGTTTATCAGCAAATCCACAGTGACACGCATTTTCTTTTCTCCTCCACTCACGAATACTAAAACTTCAGCTGTGCGAGCCTCCATTACTCTGTGCTGCGGGCTAAGAGGCCACCCTTATTAGCCTCCACAGGCAGTGGGCGGGGTACACAGCTGCGCGGTGCTCCACTCGCACCAGCAAGGCTTCGGGGTCAGCCCAGAGCCACGAGTGACGTGCGCAGTTTCTTTGAATAATGATTAAGAAAGGGTGTGTGGATGAATAGATGAAAGAAAAACTCAGTTTATCTTCTATCTAGTGAAAGATGAACAGCTTAGCCACAATCTGAACATCAAAGTCAGTGACTATTTTTAAAGCTCGAAAATACTAAGTGGCAGGAGATTCCTTTGGTTATTTTTTTTTTTTTTTAACAGAGAAGCTTAACTGTGGCAAATGGAAGTCATAACCCTCTTTATTTATTCTAGTCATCCTCCTTTCCTCCTACTTTCTAAAAAACCCTGAGAGGCCAAGTTATACTGTTAAAATATAGCCTCTCAGACCATATCAAACTATAATTAGTTTCCTTTGGTTTGGCGTCACTACATCTGCTCAAAAATGCTCATTGTAAAACCAGGGTATAGATATCTGGTTGACTCTTTGCTTGCTTTATGCTTCTGACCCAGAAATCCTTTATCTATGTTATTAAAAAGCATTATTCTGTAATTCAGTGTTTGTCATTTGGTTAGGACCTCTCTGAATGTGGAGACAAGCAATACAAAGGAAGAAGTAATAGATACACCATATCAAGGAATGCTTCGTTACCTATTCATACAGTGCCTGACAACATGAGTGCTCAAAAAATATTTGGTGAGTCGATGAAAGCTATCATCTATTGTTCTAAAATAATTTCATAGGCAAGAACCACGACTTAGAAATCTTTTATCTCTTCCAGCACACATTACATTCATGGGTCCCTAATAGGTAGTCAATCAAAATCTTAGGTAAATAACTCCCCTGCCAAAATTGATATTATGAGCAAACATATAAAACCTGCTAAGCAAGTTTTATGCAGGGTACCTAAGAATAAATCCGTCTTTCACCTCCACATTCTTCCAATGTCCAATTGTCTTTCACAGATGGATATCCAATCTTTCTCCCACTTTTAAAATTTAATCATATACCATGACTCCCCACTTAAATACCAGCTTGAACTGAATTTGAACACGGATGTGAATGACTGAAAATTATGACTCGTAATAAGCCCCTCCTGCACCTCTCTTTGTGCAGCCTCACTTAGTATAATAAACGCACCTTACTACCCCCAAAAGGAACTGCATTAGCCCCAAGATAATATCGAACACCATGGACACAGCTGAAAAAAAATCAATAATCACTTTACACTGGTATTTGACTACAAGCAAGGCAACTGCTTTGCAAAATCTGATTTTTTTGGAAAACACAGTGGTAAAACAAAGTAGATTATTCAGCCATTTAAAGTATGTCTGAAACCTCCCAAGGAAATTTTTCCTGTAAGAGAGTAGTGATGCCATACATAATGGCTCCATATTACTGTAGTATAGCATAATGCATTCGAGTAACTTACAGAGCCATTCAGAGCAGCAGATAATTTCTCAGGGCTCTGTAAGAAAACTGACAAGCTCAGTCATTGAGGCTGTACTGAAGACCCTGGGCAATAGTACCCATTAATAAGAAACAAGGCATTCAAATGGGTATATCTTTACTTTTCTCCTTTGCTTTTGGCTTCTATTCTTTTCACAGCTATTTGTAAGGCCTCCTCAGACAGCCATTTTGCTTTTTTGCATTTCTTTTTCTTGGGGATGATCTTGCTCTCTGGCTCCAGTGAAATCTCACGAACCTCCATCCATAGTTCATGAGGCACTCTATCAGATCTAGACCCTTAAATCTATTTCTCACTTCCACTGTATAATTGTAAGGGATTTATTTGATTTAGGTCATACCTGAATGGTCTAGTGGTTTTCCATACATTCTTCAATTTCAGTCTGAATTTGGCAATAAGGAGTTCAGGATCTGAGCAACAGTCAGCTCCCAGTCTTGTTTTTGCTGACTATATAGAGCTTCTCCATCTTTGGCTGCAAAGAATATAATCAATCTGACTTCGGTGTTGACCATCTGGTGATGTCCATGTGTGGAGTCTTCTCTTGTGTTGTTGGAAGAGGGTGTTTGCTATGACCAATGCATTTCTCTAGCCAGAACTCTATTAGCCTTTGCCCTGCTTCATTCCATACTCCAAGGTCAAATTTGCCTGTTACTCCAGGTATCTCTTGATTTCCTACTTTTGCATTCTGGTCCCCTATAATGAAAAGGACATCTTTTTTGGGTGTTAATTCTAGAATGTCTTGTAAGTCTTCTAGAACCATTCAACTTCAGCTTCTTCAGCATTACTGGTCGGGACATAGACTTGGATTACCGTGACATTGAATGGTTTGCCTTGGAAACGAACGAAGTACATTGTGTCATTTTTGAGACTGTATTCAAGTACTGCATTTCAGATTCTTTTGTTGACTATTATGGCTACTCCATTTCTTCTAAGGGATTCTTGCCAACAGTAGCAGATATAATGATCATCTGAGTTAAATTCCCCCATTCCAGTCCATTTTAGTTTATTGATTCCTAAAATGTCAACGTTCACTCTTCCCATCTCCTGTTTCATCACTTCCAATTTGCCTTGATTCATGGACCTAACTTTCCAGCTTCCTATGCAATACTGCTATTTACAGCATAGGACCTTGCTTCCATCACCAGTCAAATCCACAACTGGGTGTTGTTTTTGCTTTGGCTCCATCTCTTCATTCTTTCTGGAGTTATTTCTCCACTGATCTCCAGTAGCATACTGGGCAACTATCGACCTGGAGAGTTCTTCTTTAAGTGTCCTATTTTCTTGCCTTTTCATACTGTTCATGGGGTTCTCAAGGCAGGAATACTGAAGTGGTTTGCCATTCCCTTCTCCAGGGGACCACATGTTGTCAGAACTCTCCACCATGACCCATCCGTCTTGGGTGGCCCTACAGGGCATGGCTCATAGTTTCATTGAGTTAGACAGGGCTGTGATCCACATGATTAGATTAGTTCCAAAGAATAGCAAGGAGACTTAAGAAAGCCTTCCTCAGTGATCAATGCAAAGAAATAGAGGAAAACAATAGAGTGTGAAAGACTAGAGATCTCTTCAAGAAAATCAGAGCTACCAAGGGAACATTTCATGCAAAGATAGGCTCAATAAAGGACAGAAATGGTATGGACCTAACAGAAGCAGAAGATATTAAGAAGAGGTGGCAAGAATACACAGAAGATCTGTACAAAAAAGATCTTCACGACCCAAATAATCACGATGATGTGATCAGTCACCTAGAGCCAGACACCCTGGAATGTGAAGTCAAGTGGGCCTTAGGAAGCATCACTGTGAACAAAGTTAGTGGAGGTGATGGAATTCCAGTTGAGCAATTTCAAATCCTAAAAGTTGATGCTGTTAAAGTGCTGCACTCAATATGCCAGCAAATTTGGAAAACTCAGCAGTGGCCACAGGACTGAAAAAGGTCAGTTTTCATTCCAATCCTTAAGAAAGACAATGCCAAAGAACGCTCAAACTACTGCAAAATTGCACTCATCTCACACTCTAGCAAAGCAATGTTCAAAATTCTCCAAGCCAGGCTTCAACAATACATGAACTGTGAACTTCCAGATGTTCAAGCTGGTTTTAGAAAAGGCAAAGGAACCAAAGATCAAATTGCCGACATCCGCTGGATCATGGAAAAAGCAAGAGAGTTCCAGAAAAACATCTATTTCTGCTTTATTGACTATGCCAAAGCCTTTAACTGTGTGGATCACAACAAACTGTGGAAAATTTTGAAAGAGATGGGCATACCAGACCACATGACCTGCCTCTTGAGAAACCTATATGCAGGAAGCAACAGTTAGAACTGGACATGGAACAACAGACTGGTTCCAAATAGGAACAGGGGTACATCAAGGCTGTATACTGTCACCCTGCTTATTTAACTTATATGCAGAGTACATCATGAGAAACACTAGGCTGGAAGAAGCACAAGCTGGAATCAAGATTGCCAGGAGAAATATCAATAACCTCAGATATGCAGATGACACCACCCTTATGAAAGAAAGTGAAGAACTAAACAGCCTCTTGATTAAAGTGAAAGAGGAGAGTGAAAAAGTTGGCTTAAGACTCAACATTCAGAAAACGAACATCATGGCATCCGGTCCCATCACTTCATGGCAAATAGATGGAGAAACAGGGGAAACAGTGGCTGACTTTATTTTTGGGGGCTCCAAAATCACTGCAGATGGTGACTGCAACATGAAATAAAAAGACGCTTGCTCTTTGGAAGAAAAGTTATGACCAACCTAGACAGCATGTTAAAAAGCAGAAACATTACTTTGTCAACAAAGGTCCATCTCGTCACGGCTATGGTTTTTCCAATGGTCATGTATGGATGTGAGAGTTGGACTATAAAGAAAGCTGAGCACCGAAGAATTGATGCTTTTGAACTGCAGTGTTGGAGAAGACTCTTGAGAGTCCCTTGGACTGCAAGGAGATCCAACCAGTCCATCCTAGAGGAGATCAGGCCTGGGTGTTCATTGGAAGGACTGATGTTAAAGCTGAAACTTCAATAGTTTCACCACCTGATGCGAAGAACTGACTCACTGGAAAAGACCCTGATGCTGAGAAAGATTGAAGGCAGGAGGAGAAGGGGATGACAGAGGATGAGATGGTTGGATGGCATCACCAACTCAATGGATATGAGTTTGAGTAAACTCCGGGAGTTGGTGATGGACAGGGAGGCCGGGTGTGCTGCAGTTCATGGGGTCACAAAGAGTTGGACATGAATGAGCAACTGAACTGAACTGAACTAAGAAACAAGGCTGGGAATTATATTTTTCTAAGGAAATGGTTCTTTGCAAATTCTATTAGGTAGAGCTTTCAAACAAGGGAAGGTCTATAAAGCAATCCAGTTGGACAGGAGGACTTGAATAAAACAATCTGGTGGAAAAATAAAGGTGCCCAGAATATCAGCATTCCTTTTAGATTTGGGGAACAAAATCTTGGTACTGTCCAAATTACTCCAGGAAAATCAGTTTATGTGAAAGCTATAAACTATCTTTGGTCCCATTTGTTCTGGTCAGATCAGTGCTTTGTTCCCCAATCTTAATTCCACTGGCCAACCATACCCCTTTCTCAGGCTCAGCTTCCCCAGGAAGGCATAAGTCCTCTCCATATCCCTAAATCATTTGCCAGCCCTCCTCTTACCTCTCTCAGACCTCATCTCCCAGTTGCTTCTCTCTAATTCAACCTCACATTAACCACTCCTCTGCCTTCCTGGCCTTCTTGATGTTCTCAGAACAAACCAGGCCCCTGCCTACCCTCTAGGCCCCCATGCTTGCTGTTTCCTCTGAGAACAGTAACAGCCTTCTCTTTTCACATGACTGCTCCTCACCCCACATTCATAGAGCTTTCTCCCTGCAGGCCCAGCCTAATACCACTATTTAATACCACAGCTTCAAATACACACACACTCATTTGAATATGATCCTCCATTAAGGGGTTTTAAATAGAACCAAATAAGATGGCAGAGTAGAAGGATGTGAACTCATCTTCTCCTGTGACAACTCCAGAATTACAACCTGCTGCTGAACAACCACTGACTGGAGAATGTTGGGTCCCACCAAAAAAAGATAACCCCACATCCAAGGGCAAAGGAGAGGCCCCAGAAAGATGGTAGAAGGGGCAAAATCATGTTTAGAATCAAACCCCTTACCCGCCAGAGACACTTAGAGGGCTGAAACAAACCTTGTATGCACCAGGACCCAGAGACCCCACAGAGACTGAGCCAAAACTGTGTTTGAGTGTCTCCTGCGAAGGTACAGGTCGATAGTGGCCTGCTGCAGGGGCAGGGGCTCTGTGTGCAACAGACCTGGGTATGGCATAAGCCCTCTTGGAGGAGGTTGCCATTAGCCCCACCACAGAGCTGGCAGAACTTACTCGGACTGGGGAAACATATGCTTGAAGGGCACAAACAGAACCTTGTACACACCAGGGCCCAGGAGAAAGGAGCAGTGACCCCACAAGAGACTAACCCAGACTTACCCGTGAGTGTCCAAGAGTTTCTGGTGGAGGTGTGGGTCAAGGGCAGCTTGCTGCAGGGTTGGGGGCACTGGGTGCAGCAGTGTGTGCATGGGACCTTCTGAAGGAGGCCAGGCAGGCTACAGTCCATGGAGTCACAAAGAGTCTGATAGGTTGAGTAACTAACCTCACTTTCACCATTATCTTCATTAACTCCAACATAGTTTGGCCTCAGTTCAAACAATGGGGAGGGAACACAGCCCCACCCATCAACAGAAAATTGTATTAAAGATTTAATGAACATGGCCCTGCCCATCAGAACAATCTCTTATCCTTATCAGTCAGAGGGTAGACAGAATGAAAATCACATTCATGGAAAACTAACCAAACTGATCACATGGACCACAACCTTTTCTAACTCAATGAAACTATGAGGCATGCCATGTAGGGCCATCCAAGATGGATGGGTCATGGTGGAGAGTTCTGACAAAACGTGGTCCACTGGAGAAAGGAATGGCAAACCACTTCAGTATTCCTGCCTTGAGAACCCCATGAACAGTAATGAAAAGGCAAGAAGATAGGACACTGAAGATGAACTCCCCAAGTCAGTAGGTGCCCAATATGCTACTAGAGAAGAGTGGAGAAATAACTCCAGAAAGAATGAAGAGACAGAGCCAAAGCAAAAACAACACGCAGTTGTGGATGTGATGGGTGATGGAAGTAAAGTCCAATGCTATAAAGAGCAACATTGCATAGGAACCTGGAATGATAGGTCCACAAATCAAGGCAAACTGGACGTGATCAATAGGAGATAGAAAGAGTGAACATCAACACTTTAGGAATCAGTGAACTAAAAAGGGCAGGAATGAGTGACTTTAACTCAGATGATCATTATATCTACTACTGTTGGTGAGAATCCCTTAGAAGAAATGGAGTAGCCCTCATAGACAACAGAAGAGTCCAAAATGCAGTACTTGTATGCAATCTCAAGAACGACAGAATGATCTTTGTTTCCAAGGCAAACCATTCAATATCACAGTAATCCAAGTCTATGCCCGGACCAATAATGCTGAAGAAGCTGAAGTTGAATGGTTCTATGAAGACCTACAAGACATTCTAGAACTAACACCCAAAAGAGATGTCCTTTTCATTATAGGGGACTGGAATGCAAAAGTAGGAAGTCAAGAGATACCTGGAGTAACAGGCAAATTTGACCTTGGAGTACAAAATGAAGCATGTCAAAGGCTAACAGAGTTTTGCCAAGAGAATGCACTGGTCATAGCAAACATCCTCTTCCAACAACACAAGAGAAGACTCTATACATGGACATCACCAGATGATGATTGATCATTCTTTGATCAACTGATTGATTATGTTTTTTGCAGATTGACTATATTATTTGCAGCCAAAGACGGAAAAGCTCTATACAGTCAGCAAAAACAAGACCGGGAGCTGACTGTGGCTAAGATCATGAACTCCTTATTGCAAAATTTAGACTGAAGTTGAAGAAAGTGGGGAAAACTACTAGACCATTCAGGTATGACCTAAATCAAATCCCTTACAATTATACAGTGGAAGTGACTAATAGATTCAAGGAATTAGATCTGATACAGTGCCTGAAGAACTATGGACAGAGGTTCCTGACATTGTACAAGAGTCAGTGATCAAAACCATCCCCAAGAAAAAGAAATGCAAAAAGGCAAAATGGTTGTCAGAGGAGGCCTTACAAATAGCTGAGAAAAGAAGAGAAGCAAAAGGCAAAGGAGAAAAGGAAAGATATAGCCACTTGAATGCAGAGTTCCAAAGAATAGCAAGGAGAGATAAGGAAGCCTTCCTCAGTGATCAATGCAAAGAATTAGAGAAAAATAATAGAATGGGAAAGACTAGAGATCTCTTCAAGAAAATTAGAGATACCCGGGGAATATTTCATGCAAAGATGGGCACAATAAAGGACAGAAATGGTATGGACCTAACAGAACCAGGAGATATTAAGAAGAGGTGGCAAGAATACACAGAAGAACTGTACAAAAAAGATCTTCATGATCCAGATAACTACAACGGTGTAGTCACTCACCTAGAGCCAGACATCCTAGAATGTGAAGTCAAGTGGGCCTTAGGAAGCATCACTACGAACAAAGCTAGTGGAGGTGATGGAATTTCGGCTGAGCTATTTCAAATCCTAAAAGATGATGCTGTGAAAGTGCTACATTCAATATGCCAGCAAATTTGGAAAACTCAGCAGTGGCCACAGGACTGGAAAAAGTCAGTTTTCATTCCAATTCCAAAGAAAGGTAATGTCAAAGAATGTTCAATCTACTGCACAGTTGCACTCATCTCACACACTAGCAAAGTAATGCTCAAAGTTTTCTCAAGCCAGGCTTCAACAGTATGTGAACCAAGAACTTCCAGATGTTCAAGCTGGATTTAGAAAAGGTAGAGGAACCAGAGATCAAACTGCCAGCATCTGCTAGATCATCAAAAATGCATGAGAGTTGCAGAAAAAAATCTACTTCTGCTTTATTGACTACGCCAAAGCCTTTGACTATGTGGAGCACAACAAACTGTGGAAAATTCTTCAAGAGATGGCAGTACCAGACCATCTGACCTGCCTCCTGAGAAATCTGTATGCAGGTCAAGAAGCAACAGTTAGAAATTAGCATGGAACAACAGATGGGTTCCAAATAGGGAGAGGATTACATCAAGGCTATATATTGTCACCCTACTTATTTAACTTATATGCAGAGTACATCATGTGAAATCCTGGCTTATTTAACTTATATGCAGAGTACATCATGTGAAATCCTGAAGCAGAAGCTGGAATCAAGATTATTGGGAGAAATATCAATAACCTCATATATGCAGATGACACCACCCTTATGGCAGAAAGCAAAGAAGAACTAAAGAGCCTCTTGATGAAAGTGAAAGAGGAGAGTGAAAAAGTTGGCTTAAAGTTCAACTTTCAGAAAACTAAGATCATGGCATGGCATCCAGTCCCATCACTTAATTGCAAATAGATGGGGAAACAATGCAAACAGAGAAAGACTTTATTTTCTTGGGCTCCAAATCACTGCAGGTGGTGACAGCAGCCATGAAATTAAAAGACACTTGCTTCTTGGAAGAAAAGCTATGACCAACCGAGACCACATATTAAAAAGCAGAGACATTACCAACAAAGGTCCAAGCTATGGTTTTTCCAGTAGTTGTGTATGGATGTGAGAGTTGGACTATAAAGAAAGCTGATCAGTAAAGAATTGATGCTTTTGAACTGTGGTGTTGGAGAAGACTCTTGAGAGTCCCTTGGACTGCAAGGAGATCCAACCAGTCCATCCGAAAAGAAAGCAGTCTTGAATATTCATTGGAAGGACTGATGTTGAAGCTGAAACTCCTGAATACTTTGGCCACCTGATGTGAAGAAGTGACTCACTGGAAAAGACCCTAATGCTGGGAAAGACTGAAGGCAGGAGGAGAAGGGGATGACAGAGGTTGAGATGGTTAGATGGCATCACTGACTCGATGGACATGAGTTTAAGCTCCAGAAGTTGGTGATGGACAGAGAAGACTGGCATGCTGCAGTCCATGGGATCGCAAAGAGTGGTACCTGACTGAGCGACTGAATTGAATTGACCCATTAAGGCAAGAGTTTCTGGTTGTTTTGCTTCCCCACTATCTTCCCAGAACCTAGAAAAGTACTCAGAACATAGTAGGCTCTCACTAAATGTTTAGTAAATGGAGGACTGGATGTTACTGTGAGGTTAATTGATTTACTTTAAATATCAACTGATAATATATGAAACAGTTTACATTCACAATGGTTTTAGGTAACACTGCCAAGATAAAATATAGATCAAAACACTCAAACCATAATGGTAATAGTCAATGTTTTATTGATCAAAGGTTGTTTTGTTTTTGTTCTTGTTTTTGTGGAATCTTAGATCCCTAACCAGGGATTGAACCTGGGTCACAGCAGTTAAAGTGTCAAGTCCTAACCACTGGACTGCCAGGAAATTCCCGGATGAAAGTTTTTTTTTAATTGATGTCCACTTTATCCATTTGTCAAAATTACTGAGTGGCAGGCAGAAAGGGGGAAGAAGTATAAATGAAATAGGAGTAGCAGATGATGACACTTGTTGAAACTGCATGGTAGGTACTTGGAAGTCCATTATACCATTTATATTGTATAGGTTTGAAATGTTCCATATTCAAAGATCTTCTACAGACCTATCGGAGAAGGCAATGGCAACCCACTCCAGTGTTCTTGCCTGGAGAATCCCAGGGATGGGGGAGCCTGGTAGGCTGCTGTCTATGGGGTCGCACAGAGTCAGACACGACTGAAGCAACTTAGCAGCAGCAACTACAAACCTATATTGAAGATTAAGGGGCACAAACTACTGCATATAAAATAAACAAGCTACAAGGATATATTGTACAGAATAGGGAAAATAGCCAATATTTTATAACTCTAAAATATGGAAGTGAAAGTCACTCAGTCATGTCCAGCTCTTTGCGACCCCATGGACTATACGGTTCATGGAACTCCCCAGGCCAGAATACTGGAGTAGGTAGCCGTTCCCTTCTCCAGGGGATCTTTCCAACCCAGGGATCAAACCCAGGTCTCCCTGACTACAAGTGGATTCTTTACCAGCTGAGCCACCAGGGAAGCATAAAATGTGGAATACAACCTTTAAAAGCTGTGAATCACTGTGTACACCTGAAATTTATATAACATTGTAAATCAGCTACAATACAATTTTTAAAAACCTGTATTGAAGCTTGGAAAAATAAGGAAAAAGAAGCTTATCAGTTTGCATGGTAGCCTATGAGTTATTTGATATTTTGATGTCTTTCTCTACATTCACATTTTTAAACTCTGTGCTTTCCCCAGAATCTCTGCTCAGGAACACAGCTACCAGAAGTCACAGAATTCCCCCAAGTGAACTTTAAAGGCTTTCCTATCTTGATCGAGGTCAGGAAGCCATGCAGGCATGAAGCCAAACTGTGCAGAATACCTTATCTGGAAAGGAGGATGCGGATCACGGCCTTTGGAGGCAGTGAAGGGATGCCCCTCCCAGAAGGGGTGAAAGCAGGTAAAGGCTCATTGTACACACCTGCACCAACCTCCCCTGTAGCCTAGAACGGGACAATAGGCCTGATTACAGAGCAGCTGTGGCAAGCCAGTCCTCCTTCCTTCTGACTCATCTCTCTAAAATACAGCCAATCCACGGCTCCAGGAATAGCTAAAACCCTTTACAAATAATGCTGGATCTGGAGATTAAAAACACTTTTGAATGCTAAAACAGTCCTGGAACAAAGAAAAGTCAGTGCTGCGTTTTTATACCCCTTTTTAGATATCTAAAATCTTCAAAATTCAAAAGACACATAATTTTATACAAGAAATGATGTCTGTCTTACAGGATGGTGATCATTCAACCTTGCTGATGCATGTTTTAAATTATTTCAGCATATGAAGTATTTTTCACGGGCTGGGGCAAGTTCATTCTAACCTTATTGTCAGAGAAAGACCTATACCTTCTGAAACAGCCTGGAAGAATATAACTACAGCTCTCACCTCTCCAAATATGACCAACTGAATTTTGAAGAGATATTAGAGCTTCATGATTCTACGCTGACACTCTGACCTCTATCTAATCCATTTGCCTGCCACAGTTCACCAATTCACTGAAGCCCTAACTTGAGGAAAAACAGAATACCATACTTAGGTTCATTTAAACTCCTGACTGCTTGGGCAGTTATTGCCTAGCAGGTACCTGATATGAAATTTTCTAAAGAAACTTTAAAGTAGAGGTTTTAAAGATTGTTGACTAGCAACAGTAATAATGAGTTCGACTATGTCTATTATCCACCTTATATATTTTTTACAAATAGTTGCAGGAAAATAATTTTTAAATGCCAAGAAGACATTATTTCAATAAAAAGGCTTCTATCACCACCGAACACCCATTAGGATGACTCCTATCCAAAACACGAAAAATAACAAGATTTGCTGACAATATGGAGAAGCTAAGATACTTCTGCTCTGTTAAGAGTATAAAATGATGTGGCCATTATGGAAAACAGTACAGCAGTTCTTCCAAAAGTTAAGAACCCAATTACCATGCAATTACTGGATCAAGTATTACATGCCAAAAAGAAATGAAACAGTCTTGAAGAGATACCTATACACTCACGTTTACAGCAGCATTATTCACAATAGCCAAAAGGTGGCAGCAACCCAAGTGATCATCAACAGATGAATGGATATACAAAATGTAGTATATACATCGGAGAAGGCAATGGCACCCCACTCCAGTACTCTTGCCTGGAAAATCCCATGGACGGAGGAGCCTGGTAGGCTGCATTCCATGGGGTTGCTAAGAGTCGGACACGACTGAGCAACTTCCCTTTTACTTTTCACTTTCATGCACTGGAGAAGGAAATGGCAACCCACTCCAGTGTTCTTGCCTGGAGAATCCCAGGGACAGGGGAGCCTGGTGGGCTGCCATCTCTGGGGTCGCACAGAGTCGGACACGACTGAAGCGACTTAGCAGCAGCAGCAGCATATACATGCAATGGAATATGATTTGACCTTAAAAAGGAAGGAAATTCTGACACATGCTACAATACAAATGAATCTTGAGGACTGAATATTAAGTGAACTAAGCCAGTTACAATAATATAATGATAACGTATGATTCCACTTATATGGGTCACATAGAGTAGTCAAATTTAGAGACAGAAAGTAAAATGTGACTGCCAGAGGCTGGCAGAGAGGCCAGTTGTTGTTTAGTGGGTGTAGAGTTTCAATTTTAAGAGATGAAAAGAGTTCTGGAGATGGTTGCACAACAACATAATACACTTAACTACTGAAAAGTATGCTTTAAAATGGATGTGATGGTCAATTTTATGTTGCATGCGTTTTACCACAATTTTTTAAATCAAGGGGAAAAAAGGCTTTTGTCTATCTAGTAAAACAAAGACTTTCTCCTCCTGTTTTCTGGAGTCTTGAAATCATTACTGACACTAGAGGTACAGGTAGCCATGCTCTGACACAGCCTTCAGATTAATTGCTCCAAGGCTGCAGTGTAAATCAACTGGAAGCACCAGAGCAGGGCTGCAGATGGCAGTGAAGAAATCATGGTGGCTAGAGCTTGATGAGGTGCAACTTTGAGAGACAGGGAAGCTGTGTTTGGCTGTGTCCAATACCATAAAAGGCACCAGATAGAAAAAGTCCAAATCAGAGCTTTCAAGTGTCTTGGCAACTGATTATATACTGTATCAGCAAGGTCCATCATATAGACTGTACCACTCAGGGCAGGAAAATATGAGACTATGGACCCAATTTTAGATTAAACAAATGCATCAATGATTGTAGTTGAATCACCCTTTCCTGCCACTCAACCATCCCTCACACTCCTTACACATAGATATACTGAACAGCAACTGTAAACCAACTGCTGGATACAACTGCAGCATTCTGGTGCCAGAAGAGCTTCCAGAGATACTCTGTCTCAAAGCAACCTCAATCACTTGGTATTAGCTGTCTTGAATGTGATGCTGGGAAGGTTCTAAAGTTACATCTGGGCTCAGTCGGAAACTATGACTTGATGGCCCAGATCATTCAGAGAGGCTGAAACAGAACTGGGAATAAAACTACCTGTCCAGAACCTGTTCTGTTGAAAAGCAACTCCTCATGGATGAAGAAGCAAGTTGGTAAGCCATAAAATGGAATCTGCTTTATATACCCCTTCTAGGTTCCAGCTCACAGAACAGGAAAGGACTTGAAGGTGGGAGGAGAGAGGTGGGTAGTTTTGGAATATCTTCTTCAATATAACTGTGCTTGAGTACTGATGAGAGAACAGATCTGATATCAGTTTTCCATTATAGCCAGAAATGGAAGTATGTTTTATTTTCAATAAATTACTCTACTACTGAATGGTACCAAAAACAAAAAGGCTCACCCATAATGTTATCCTCTTAATATATACATACTGTTCATGGGGTTCTCAAGACAAGGACACTGAAATGGTTTGCCATTCCCTTCTCCAGCGGATCATGTTTTAATATATTCAACTTAGTATTTGGGTATTTTCTTAAATTATTTTCTCCTATGCTTTTTTACATTATTATTAGAATAGTGTAAATACAATTTTATATCCTAGCAAGAACTCTAAGGGAAAATGTACAAAATTTTAAAGTGTAAATCCCTTTAGAACTCTTTAGTAAGTGATATGAGGATTCAAATAGTCAGATGTAATCTGTGGCACCAAAGAACTTATGATCTACTTAAGGAGACTAATGGCAACCACTCCAGCACTCTTGCCTGGAGAATCCCATGGACGGAGGAGCCTGGTAGGCTATAGTCCAATGGGTCACTAAGAGTCGGACACAACTGAGCGACTTCACTTTCACTTTTCACTTTCATGCATTGGAGAAGGAAATGGCAACCCACTCCAGTGTTCTTGCCTGGAGAATCCCAGGGACGGAGGAGCCTGGTGGGCTGCCATCTATGGGGTCGCACAGAGTCGGACACGACTGACATGACATAGCAGCAGCAGCAGCAGCAGCAAGGAGACCAAAAAAATGCATAACACTTAAATATTTTTCAACTCAATGATGAAGCCTATTCTCTATAATTTCTTGACTTCAAAACAAAAAATAAAATTATTTTCTTTTTTTTCATAAACAAATGGCCAAAGGGGACTTTAAACCTAAAAATTGAATAACTGAACAAAATGAATATCACAGGGCAATTTCAGGAATTTTGCTTAAGCTTCTTTTCTTTAAAGAAACATCTATAAAAATTGCTTTCCTCCATCTTTCAGTTATTATATCCTCCCAGTAGTAAATATGCTACACGTGCTCGTGGGCCAGCCAGCCAGCTTTTGGCTGACCTATATATCTAGTTAATTTAAGATCAAGCCACCAAGGTACTAAGCAGACCACAATGTCTGCTTCTGATGAGCTGCTATCCTGTGAAGCCAATGTGCTAAGGATAGGATTTCACAGTAGGGATTTTCCACACCTATGTTGTAGAAGAAATTATCTGTGGTGTAATAGATTTTTTTGCCAGACCAACTGAGTCAGCACTTTGTAGTGTCAATCCCTCTCCCCTCTAAGGTTTTGGATTCATGTTTATTCTGGAATCGACGCAGGCCAGCATGATGCCTTAGAAGTCATTCTTCAGACCAGAGAGGGCCAGGAGGGGCTCATGACATTTCTCACTCTTTTGCAGCCAGACCTGACGGGCAGCTGTCTTTAAAGGAGTTTCTCCCTTCAGGGTAAATTGCTTAGCCAACAAATCTGTGAAACACATCATATGTGTTATAACCTGACTCATATGTATGTATGAGTCTAAGGATTTCTCAAAAGCAAAGTGTAAAATTATGAAAAAATGTTATTCATTCTTCTTCTGAATAAAGTGACTTGGCTACTTCTATTTGCATACCCAAGCCAAAATTTCTTTATAAATAAAGCATGGTGTGATATGAAGTTTATGTTTCAAAGAAAATACCATTAATAATACTTTGAGTTTTATAATATCCATTCTATCCAACATAAACAAATGAACAAGCCCATAAAGACAAATAAGTAATTTTACATGAAGCAGGGGGGTGTTTCAGGTAAGTCAGATGTTGGCAGGGTAGTAACATCTTTTATTCTTTTTTGGTACAATTCCTAGATTTCTTTAAAGTACACATAAATTAGCCTTTTGACACTTACACATTCCCAGATATTTATAAACTCCCAAATCAGAACATTTTTGATACCTACTGGTTCTCTTCCAAATCATGTTTCATCAGGAGTCACACATTTCTGAGGCAGACTGTCACATCACTCAAGTCTTTCCCTCTCAATGACCATTTTCACACACACACACCTATTTGAAAACACATTTTGACATTACAATTTTGGACAGAACAAACCTTATTTACTTTCAACTAATGATAGGAATGTTGTTATGGATTAATTTTGCCTTTCAAATTATTGAACTGCCTATGAAAAAGGCCAAGTTTCTTTGCTTGAGTTGTAAATGATGGAATATCCCAGATCACTTAATTTGGACCACTCACTAAATGTATTTTCTAATAAAACACTGTTGCTTTGATTAAAAAAAAGAAAGAAAGAAAGAAAAGAAAATTAGCAGAGAAAAACAACGCTTTTAAAACTATATTAAAATATAGGAGCCAGGCAGTCTTCTAGGCTCACCAGAAAGCAAATACTGAGCTGTCACCTACTATCCTTTCAGTTCAGTTCAGTTCAGTCGCTCAGTCGTGTCCGACTCTTTGCGACCCCATGAATCGCAGCATGCCAGGCCTCCCTGTCCCATCACCAACTCCCGGAGTTCACTCAGACTCACGTCCATTGAGTCGGTGATGCCATCCAGCCATCTCATCCTCTGTCATCCCCTTCACTTCTTGCCCGCAATCCCTCCCAGCATCAGAGTCTTTTCCAATGAGTCAGCTCTTCACATGAGGTGGCCAAAGTACTGGAGTTTCAGCTTTAGCATCATTCCTTCCAAAGAACACCCAGGGTTGACCCAACCTCAAATCAAACCTTTTCAAAACTGCAATAAAGTACATATCATGGACCTTGAGATCCAAGAGGAACCACTTAAAACTGCAAATATCAAATCCTTGAAGGATAAAGATCGAGTGGTATTGGCTAGCTGATATTGATGCAAAGCTCACAGAGCCGTATATAAATATTCTTGGGAAGGTTTAAAAAGACACCAGAGGACTCTGATAGCGTAAAATGGAGAGATTTAACATTCAGAAAACAACATCATGGAATTAACAAAAAGTTCACTTTAGAAAATGGCTGGTATAAGTGTAGGGGATCAACTACACAAGCTCTGTGTGTGTGTGTGTGTGTGTGTGTGTATGTGTGTGTGTGTGTGCGCGCGTGTGTATGTGTGTGTGCTCAGTCATATCTGACTCTTTGTAGCTCCATGAACTGTAGCCCACCAGGCTCCTCTGTCCGTGAGATTCTCCAGGCAAGAATACTGGAGTGGGTTGCTTCTCCACTCCACTCCAGAAGATCCTCTCCAAGGGATCTTCCCAACCCAGGGACAGAACCCATATCTCCTGGGTCTCTGCATTGGCAGGCAGCATTCTTTACCACTGAGCCATCTGGGAATCCCAAACAAGCCTTAGAGGGTTTAAATCAAATAGATTCTTCCTTGTGCTGGTTGTATTAATATCTTCAAGGGACCGCTGGAGGTAGGTGGTCTACTGCACATTAGTAAACTTATAAGAGCAAGTGTCCCTTTTATTCTACCCAAATCTATAGTAGACTTATTTCTTTAAGTAAATATTTTTCTAAATATGACATCTTAAGTGCTTTTAAGGTCACTTTATGACTACAAAACCCAAGAAAACACATTCCATTTTTTTCTAAGGTCATAAAAGAAACCCGAACAGAAAAGCACAGAAAGGTGACAGCAATTATCAATTATTACACCAATAAATAAGCTTTGGTTTCCACAGCCAAACTCAGAGCTGAAGCCAAGAAAAAGCCTGAGCAATGACAAAGAAAAATGCTTTTCTCCTTTTCCCATTCTTTTAAGATTTCCAAAGGATCACTAACATGATCCAAGTAAACCACAGAAGGAAATGGGTGGCAAATGACAGTCATTGGATTACAAGACAGTAATACTAGCACTGAGAACTTAATGAAATGAAATTCTAGTTCTATAGATAGCAACAATATAGGAACTGCTAAGGTGCAGTATTAAACAGGCTTTCTTCACTGGCTCAAAGAGTCAGCCAAATGCCTGAATCTGACAAACTTGTTTTCAACCTAGAATGCAATAAATCTTTAAACATGCAAAGACACAGAGGAAAAAAGTCTTCCAGTGTAGACTGAAAAAAAAAATCTCTACGCTTGAAATGCAAGAGAAGAGAAGCCTTCTTTGTCAATGTTTGCAGGCTAGAATATTTTGAAGAAATATCTAAGGGTGCCCAAGCTTTAAAAGAGTGAGAAAGCCTTTTGCACTCACCCTGCCACTCTTTGCATTTGACATCTGTCAAGTATCAAGGAAGGAAGGACAAACGCAAAGGAGAGAGGTAAAGAACACAACCCAGCAATCTGTTCAGGCTTTGCCTGTGTTTCTCACGGATCAGAATATGCACAGAGATCCCTGTCTTTTTCCACTTGGCAAGAATTGAGTAAATAAAGGGGAAGAAGGGGTTTTGAATATGCACTTAAAGAGGAGGGTTTTTTAAAAGACTTGGGGACCTCTGTGTGATGGTTGTTTTGTTGTTAAAAAGCAAGAGGTCTAATACTGAATTTCCTAATGTTTATGTCAAAATACACACCATCCAAGGACCGGTCTTGGGGCCTTAGCTTTGCATCTATAATGAAGAAAGAGATCACCTTTGTCTTCAATCCCAGCTCTAAAAGGCCTTACACAGGTAAGACCCTTTCAAGTCTAGTTTTTACCATCGTTTCTCCTTCTGAATCAAAACCATTGCTTGTATTCACATCCTCAGCCTCCTAACAAAAGTAACATGCAATTCATTTCTGATTCTCAGAAGTGAAATATACTAGGTAGGAAATTACACACTAGGATTACACGGGCAATTAACCAGCTTTGTCAATTGAAGTAGTGACAGCTGTTAATCATATCTTTTAATTCTTTTCTATTTTTTAATCTGTTATTATTACTCTTCTAACAATTTTCTGATCTCTTTGCTTTCTCTCAATCTTTTTCTCCTTCAGAAAATCCTCAGTGAACTCTTCCTGACCTTCTTTTATGTTGAGTAATTTTCCCCCTGGAAACACTCGCTTCATTTCATTTCAGCCCTCTAGTTTCCTCATTCTAGCTCCCTCTGCTGATTGCAACCAATTTGTTTTCAAAGGTCCAGACAGCCATCAAAGGAAAGCACTAACTCACACGCCTGCTCTGTAACCTCCAATGATGGTAGAAAAGAATACGGTTTCTTGGTCAAACATGGGGACATTTTTCAGACCATATGGTCCACCCTTTTATTAAAATGAAAACTGAGTTGTTTTTTTTAAAGACTCCACTGAAAATAAGTGTACCGTATGATTTTAACATTCCTTCCATAACTAACCATTATCACACGACATCTGCATGGACCTACTGACTTCTTGCTCTGATTTTAAGTCACTGACAAATCACGTGATTATTATTAATGCCATTGCTATGCTGTGAAAATTCTGGACAAAAGGGTTTGGTTCAATAGCAGTTCTATTAGTTAGGGTGTCTAGTGGAAACAACAGAATCTCCTCTGGCTAACTGAAGCAGAAAGGAGATTTTATTAAAGGATATTAGGTAACTTACAAAATCATAGAGAGACTAGAGGTTCAGGTTCCAGGAAAATGCCCCAAACAATGCCACAGATCTAGCCTAAGGAGAACTTGACTTTACTGTCCCTGCCACCACTTCCAGTACAAATGCTATTTCTTGCCACCTATGCCACACCTGAAAGTCAGCTGCCCCCACAGCCTGGCAAACCAGAGAATGAAAGTCAGCACTATTCTGTTTCCTCCTGTCTAGCAAATGAAAGCCTCACACAGACATTCTCACTGGAAGCCCAGCATCCTACACTTAACTCTAAACGCAAAGAACACTGAGACTCATCACGTGGGAATTTCCCCAAATATGCAAAGTCTATTCAAAGGTAAATGAGCAGCCAAAGATCTCACAAATGGAGATTTCAGTTGCTGAATGAAAAGCAGAATTCCAGGCCCCGCTGGCTCCATCCCCCTGGTCTTGCCCATTTTACTGCAGCACATTACACTCACAAATGACACATTTCTGCAGTGAACGGAGAGAAATAAACATTCTCTCTAGCCACACACATCCAGAGCAATAGTGGAATGCAGTAAGTTCTTAGCCAGACTTATTCCAACAACAACGAATGCTCACACATTTGCTTATGTTCAATCCAACAAATAAACATCAGGTACTGGTTATATCTAGAACTTGTTCTGGGTACTGAGGGAACATAAAAAGATAAGTAAAATACTGTCCAGCCCTCAAGGAATTTATAGCTTGGGAACAGGAGAAAGATTTGGAGACTAAATGGAATACACCTTGACAAATGCCACACAATAAAAAATATGTGCAAGGTGTCAAGGGAAAAAAAGGAACAAGCTGGGGAGGTGGGCTGACAATCTTCGACTTAAAAGTGCAAAAGAGTTTTGTAGATGAGGAGAAAGGACTGTTCAAGCAGAGAACCTAGTGAGAGCTAAAGTGTCTCAGCATTCAGCAATGCCATGCATGCTTCCAAGCACTTTACATGCAGTAACTCATTTCACCCACTCAACAAACCAGTGATGCAGCTGCTGTTAATAGTCCTGTTTCACACCAAGTCGAATGTGGGTGTCCTGATGCCAGCATCCAGGCTGTCACCGTGATCCCAGCATCCATGCTGCTCTCCTGCAGTAGCTCAAGTACAGATACTGAGGTGTACAAGAGTACAGAGCATTCAACGTACAGCTGAAAGGTTGTGTTGTCCCTGCATTTAATGGTTTAGGGATAAAGAAAAGACTGAAAGATAAAGTTATCATTAACTGCCTTAAATTTAAATAGTTTTCTTAATCAGCAAGAGTTACGATCAATGTGGCTTATCTTTGCCAGTGTTGAAGCCACACGTTCCGGGAAACAAACTCACTCAGAAAGACGATGCAGATAGTGAAGTGTAGTTTATTACACCAGCGGGCCCAAGGCAGAGTCTCCTCTTAGCCAAGGACCTCGACCAGTTTGTACGTGCCCAAACCCACCTCCCCAAATTCCCTGAAACTAGTCTGAACAAAGGAAGAGAAAGATACAATCAAAGTTAACCCGTCCAGGTTCGATGCAGGATACTGGATGCTTGGGGCTGGTGCACTGGGACGACCCAGAGGGATGGAATGGGGAGGGAGGAGGGAGGAGGGTTCAGGATGGGGAACACATGTATACCTGTGGCAGATTCATTTTGATATTTGGCAAAACTAATACAATTATGTAAAGTTTAAAAATAAAATAAAATTAAAAAAATAAAATAAAATAAAACTAATAGCTAAAAAAAAAAAAAAAAAACAAAGTTAACCCGTGATTCATTTGCCTTAAGCCTAGGTAGTTAACAGTGGACAATTATTAATAGGCCTGTGGTCATACCCCAATAAGCATAATAGAATTTATGATTCTATTTGGTTACACAAATAATTAGGGTATTCTTTTAGGCAATGGAGAGGCTAGGTCTGAGCCCTGGGGTTCTTCCATCCGGGGGGTCTGGTTTTCCAGTTGGTATGTCGTTTCTATAGATACTGGGCATAGAGCTCAAAGTCCACAGTCCGGCCCAAGATGGGGTCCTGCTTTCAAGATGGAGCCTGTTCTGTCTGTTTCCTCCTTCACCAGGACAACAGCAGTGAGGGGGAAGGGTAACCTTCTTTTTTTAATTATTTTCAAAACATAATGAAAAAGTGGAAGCTGTAAAAAGCAAAGTGAGTCTTGCTCTGTGCTACAGTGGTTCCCAGATAAACTTTGGGGCCTGAGTGTGCCTGGTGACAAGAGGCTGCCCTGCTCCTCTGACAAGCAGTGTTGATGCCCAAGGTGGCTTGGCTTGGGTAGGCACCTCTGTTCATCTTCATCCCTCACACCACATCCCTGGGACCATGATCACTTCAGAGGGAAGCACAGTAAAAATTCTACCGAAGCCAAGTTCAGAAACCTTGTCACTTGAGGCACAGAAAATTAAGCCAAGCTACTTTTTTGAAAACCTCCCCAAACAGAATAACAATAATAGGAAAGAAGGATCAGCTGGTTTACTTATGCGACTCGTCCATCCCTGACGTCTGTGATCCTGTGATATGATTCCAGTGTGCCTTCATGGAGGGCTGTCTGCTGAGCTAATTGTATGCACCCCTTTGTGCTTGCCTCCTATGTTTATTTCATTACAATATTTACAAAAGGACTTGGGAAATAAGTCACTATGCAAATGGAAGGATGAATACACAATTCAGAGGAATATTAAAATTCATTAACCTTATTTACATTTAAACTATTATCATGTATATTGGAGCACAGTGCACCTGCCAGAATGGATGCGGAGCCACATCAGCAGTCCACTGAATAATCTATTCACTGTCTTTATTTACCCGTCAAGTAAGGCAAAAACTTCCTCATCTCGGACACATTCAAAATCACGACCAAGCTGATCTAAATTTAATACAAATTTTTTCATTAGCAGTTCTTATTTCTAGAGAAGTCTAAAACAAATTTCAAGTTGTCCTTTGGCATTTGGAGGCTCTAAATTCCCTTAAAGAATTTTTCTCATCTTTGTTAATTTTGAGGTACTATGATTCTCTTATCATCCATGAGGAAATGAAGGAGACCAAGCTCATGATTCAACAGACTGACAAGAACAGACATATATGCATGACACCATTGCTCGCCTCCCCCACCCCCACCCCAGTTCTATAAGAAAAGTAAAAGTACAGAGGAAAAACAATCAAGTTGGTGGCTTGGTATTAGTTAGGCAAAGCAATCAACTGGTTGGAATTTCCACTTTTTCAGTCATTTATTTGACACTATCTTGATCTAATTAGTGTACGGGCTCAAGTGACAAGTCAAAACAGCGAGCAGAGCCACTGTGATGCTTAATGCCCTCTGTGGCAGTGGGAACTGAATCTGCCTCAGACAGTCTGCTTGTTTTGGGTTATGTAGCAGAGAACACAATAGGAAAAATGTGTAATGTTCGGGTTATGTAGCAGAGAACACAATAGGAAAGATGTATAATGTATAACCGCTGTTTGCTAGGGTAAATCCAATAAGAGGGCAGTTTTTCTGTTCTAGCAATACCTTCATGGGTTTGTGAATGCAAGTTGGCAATTGGGAGTTGATGAGAGATCAACACAACAGAGAGATAATATTTTGAAGGTCCAAAGGAGCTAATGAGAAGGGAAGAAGCTGAGTGCTGTAGGAGGTGAGGGTCAAAAGAACAGCCCCAAAGCCAGTACAGCTGAAAAGAAACAACAGCAATTTATAATAGGCCATTATTAACTGGCTTTTTCTGGGGTATTTAATATAAATACTTCCTTGCCACTCTTATCTTCAGTAAAGTCTGCATGTTCATAAGTACTTTTTGTGAGTGGATACTTACAAGGACTGTTTAGATTTCCATCTAAGTCAATGTGGGGCAGCAAAGAATCAGCATAAGAACCTGGAACCTAGAAGCAGAGGGCTCAGTGCAACAGACCTGGAGAACATGTGGCATCTAAGAGCTGCTGCATAATAAATAATCAATCATAATCATATAATCAAGTCATGAAAATGGCACGTTTGAGCAGTGGCTCTCAAACTCTAACTTGCATCTGAATCACCTAGTGGACTTGTTAAAATAAATCCCTATGCTCCCACCTGAGATTTTCATTCAGTTGGTCTGGGGTGGGCCCGAAACTTATATTTCCATCAAGTTCCCAGGTAATGCTGATGCTCCTGGAAGGGGGACCACACTTTGGGAACAATTCTCTCTAGCTCTAGAGATGGTAGGCACCCTCAGCTGACATCATTTTGGTAATTATCACCTGAAAGCCCTACTACCCATAAGGCAGAAATTCTTAGTTCTTGATGCATATTAGTATCACTAGGGAGATTTTTTAACATATCAATAATAATGCCTAGGCCCACCCCACTAGTTAAAGCAAAATTCTCAGAGGTGGGAAACGAGGCCTTGATATCTTTTAAACGCTCTCCAGAAGCTGCCTGTAATGCCAGGATTGGGAGGTACCACCATAAGGTAACAATCAAAGGCAGGATCCTAGTAAGCAGAATCATGCTTTCTGGCACATGGAACTCTGATGTGGAGAATGGAAAATAGGACACACTGGCTTGAGTGGACAAGCCCAGAGTGTGGAAAGAAAGACAGCACTTAAAGAACCACACCACAGCCTCTCACGCAAAGGCGCAAGAGTAGCAGGCAATCAAAAGCAGAACAGACTTTTTTAAGCCTGGAGATTGCTGCTGCTGCTGCTGCTAAGTCGCTTCTGTCGTGTCCGACTCTGTGCGACCCCATATACGGCAGCCCACCAGGCTCCCCTGTCCCTGGGATTCTCCAGGCAAGAAGACTGGAGTGGGTTGCCATTTCCTTCTGCAATGTGTGAAAGTGAAGTCGTTCAGTCATGTCCATCTCTTAGCAACCCCATGGACTGTGGCCCACCAGGCTCCTCCATCCATGGGATTTTCCAGGCAAGAGTGCTTGAGTGGGGTGCCACTGCCTTCTCTGAATCTTTAGTCTAGCTCTACTCATTTTCCCCACTTAATGCTTTCCTCTTCTCTCTACTCCAAACACCACTTTCCATTATCTGGACTCCAAGCACAGTTTCAAAATGCTATGTCCTAACTGCTGCTGCTGCTGCTAAGTCATGTCAGTCGTGTCCGACTCTGTGAGACCCCATAGACGGCAGCCCACCTGGTTCCTCTGTCCCTGGGATTCTCCAGGCAAGAACACTGGAGTGGGTTGCCATTTCCTTCTCCAATGCATGAAAGTGAAAAGTGAAAGTGAAGTCACTCAGTCCTGCCTGACTCCCAGCGACCACATGGACTGCAGCCTACCAGGCTCCTCCGTCCATGGGATTTTCCAGGCAAGAGTACTGGAGTGGGTTGCCATTGCCTTCTAGGCATGTCCAATAGTGAAAATATTTCCAGATCCTGGGCAAGCTGTAACACTTTCCCTCACTTACTTTTCTTAGTCATGTTTTCCATGCCATACACTATTAAGGGTTGTACTTTCTCAGGAGTGAAGAGTTAAAATATTTAATGATGCAAATAGTATGGGCACCCATGGTCCTACTGAATGTCAGTCCATCATTTGACAAACACTACTATAGTCTTTGATGTAAACACTCTGAATCCTGAATAGAATGATAGTATTCTAGGTTCCAGGAAATAGAGTAAAATGAAAGTTTACTAATATATCTGTAGCTGTACCACAGTTAAAGAGATCCAAGACTTGTTCTCTTTTAAATACATCATTATAGAAGGTTGTTATAATAAGGATTCAATATATATTAAGTAGTATTCACTACTCTCTTTTTAGCTGAGTTCATATTATTCACACATACCTCACAATAACTACAAATACTCATAAACACACACCCAAAAAATTCCTATGATAATATCAGATATTAATTTTATTCCTAAAAGTCAAACGTCCTAATCAAAAGGTTGACCAGCTTCCACAGACCATCTGTCCCACTCAGGCACTTACTCTTTTCTTTTCTAACAGAAGCTGTTCTAGCACCAAATTCCTCTTTAACATGTACCTGCTTCTGTCTTCTGGGACAAAGAATTATACTATCGTCATAAAGAAAGGAAGGCTGATGACATTCCCTTCCAGAATAAATCAAATCAGATTTATTTTAAAGGACACTTCATTTTTAAGGACTTTTCATGAAGGAAGAAATAGATCACTAATTTTGCTAGCTTTTAGCATAAGTAAATACACAAAGCAAATTATTTGCCTTTTAAGTGTGTGCTGAATTTAATTGTAGAATTAACCTTTTGTAAAGTGTCTAAACCAGCAAATCTTCTTAGCTAGCCAGAAGGACCTATTTTCTATACTGCTCCTCTTGTTAACTTAGAGCCAAGAATCAATTTGTTAATTGCTCACATTCTGGATTATCAGTGGCAAATCCCTCTTTTCAACTTTGAAGAGTCCTTTTAGATTAAAAAAAAAAAAAAAAACAACTTTAGCATGACTTTGAGTGCTCTTGTCATAGTAAAGATGAATAAAAAGAGGTCAGTTGCTTCAGAGTGAGTCTTCTCTCAGTAAGATAGATTAACTCGGGTTTAGAAACACGATATTAGAGGTTTCACTTAGGGCTCCTACATCTTCCATGACATTGATTTAGAAAGCAGAATGCCAGCTTCTTAATTTACCATCACAGGATATTCCCTCTGGAGATGGTCACCAGGAGACCAAGTCACAAATCAGAAAGATGTTAATGACTCTAGAATGGGGAGAGGGGAGGGGGTTGCAATGGGACAGTATTAGTAAACCTAATGTATGGAGGTTAAAGTATGAAAATTAATCTAAGGTCACAGTGACTCTCACTCTTTAGCTTGCATCAGAATCACCTAGAGGGTTTATTAAAACACAGATTGCTGGACACAACCGCCCCCAGCCCTAGTATTTCCAAATCAGTGGGTCCACAATAGGAGCCAGGAATTTACAGTTTTACAACTTCCCAGGTGATGCCAACCCTAGTCACAAGCCCACAGTCAAGGGAACCAGATGAATCACCCTTGCCCACTGATGTATTCGTCTGTATAACAAGTATTGATGTTTAGAACTAAGTCCATCCTCCCTGAACAATGGTGAATTCACAAATTTTTAGTCTCTCAATCAAGAATTCTTTATCAGCCAACTATGGGACAGTTAAAGCCCACGTTACAATTCTCAAAAATGTAGTGTGTGCTACTTGTGCTTTACATTAAAGCCTTCCTGATGAAATTATTGGGAACCTGCTATTCTCTCATTTAAAAAGCATGTTTACAACAGACCTCTTAAATGTGCTGCTTGGGCCAGTTAATTCCATGCACTGAGCAATGATTATAAACGTCTACTTCAGTCTTCAGCAGTTTACTAATTTCAAGGTCTGAAGATACCACCTGGGTTGGGAAGGATTACATTCATCTGAAAGTAACAAAAAACTTGCTTTATAGAAGCCTTGACCACAAGTTTATTTTTTGCACATAATAAGAAGTCCGAATTAAAGTAGCCCAGTGCTGCTGCAGCTTTTCAAGTCTGCTGTCAATGACCCAGACTCATGCTTCCTGCTCTGCCATCCCTTGTATGTTGGATTTAGTCCTCCTGCTTATTGCTTCATTGTAAAAAGATGGATGCTGCATCCTCAGCCTCGTGTCATTATTCCAGGCAGAAAGAATAACAAAGTAAGGAAGAAAAGAGAGTACCTATATCAGAAACTGAAAAGCTTGCCAAGAAACCCAATTTAAATTTCCTTGGCTGGCACTATGAAAAATGACCAGCTCTAGTTGTTCAGAAAGGTGATCATTTTAGCTGGATACATAACCGGGCCTTCTTCCATAGAACTGGCATTCCATTCAAAAAGATGAAGGGAAGAGCTCATTTAACAATGTATGCTCCACTGCTGTTTTTGAATACAACATCCCCATCACAGATCTCACCTCTCAGGATGTCAGGACAGTCCTGGCAATCTTCAACCTTAGCACACCATCAACCAGACCAGGTCATAAAGCAAGCAAGCAAGCAAGCACCCTTTTGTTCTTTTGTATTTTATACACACTCCTTATTTTGCAAATTCCTTCAAATCATTAGCATGAAATATCAGTGTCACCACTGATGCCCAAAGTGCTAGAGATTTGTAAACATATCTATGAATTAAAGTATTTTCCCATCAAATATTTCTACAGCAGCCCAAGGGCTCTCCCTCCACGTAGGCAGGACTCCAGAGAAGGCATTTCCCGTGACACACTGTGCCAGGGCACTGCACAGGATAGCAAGCAGTTGCAAAACTGAGTAAGACATCATCCCTGACCTCCGGGAACTTAGAGTTTAATATGAGAATGACCAGAGTAGGAAGGAAGGGGGAGGACGCACTGGATCTTATTCCTTTTACATTCATTTCTTCTCCCACTGGTGGCTCAGACAGCAAAGAATCTGCCTGCAATGCAGGAAACCCAAGAGACGCAGGTTCAGTACTTGGGTCACGAAGATCCCCTGAAGAAGGGAATGGCAACCCACTCCAGTATTCTTGTCTGGAGAATCTAATGACGGAGGAGACTGGAGGGCTACAGTCCATGGGGTCACAAATAGTCGGACATGACTGAACGACCAACACTCACTTTCACTTCTCCCACTACATAGGGAAGGCTGATTTCTCTGTGTAAGGGAACCAAAAGGTGGTGCATCTGAGTCATGATGAAACAGCATTTCTGGCTCACCACAGCAGATTCACTGTCTGACTGTTGTGTCTCCTTTATTCCCCAAAAAAGCTATCCTCCAAACCCAGTCTGGTATGGCAGTTCAAAGTATAAGCCCTGGGGTAAATGCCCAGCTCGTACATTTAATGAGTGAACCTTGAGCCACTGCTTAACCTCTGCACCTTAGTCGCTTTATCTGAATATGAGCTGGATGATTGCAGAGTTGATTTCAGAGGATCTATCTTAGGTTTCAAATATATGGATAAAGAACTGTGCTCAACAGAGACACGCTGCTGCTGCTGCTGCTGCTGCTGCTAAGTCGCTTCAGTCATGTCCGACTCTGTGCGACCTCATAGACAGCAGCCCACCAGGCTCTGCTGTCCCTGGAATTCTCCAGACAAGAATACTGGAGTGGGTTGCCATTGCCTTCTCCGAAGAGACACACTAGAGGAGCATTAACTGAGACTTGTAAATAGCATCATGTGGGCTAGGACTTGCTCTGCACACAGCACTCTGTACTTACACTCTGCCTCAGGCAATGTCTGGACCTTTTTTATAAAAGCCCCCCAGATTTTTGCTCAAGAATTTTCCCTGTGAAAAGGATCTGTTCCCCATCCTAAGGCCTTGTCTAGAATCAGCCTCAATGGCATCATGCATTTGTTTTCCTGACCAGAAGCCAGGGGATGGCTTCTCCTGTTTTTAACAATAAAAGAGTCCACATGACCCAAGGAAAACAGTCCCTCTCTTTAGGGAAGAGTCTCAGATACAAAGCAACTGAAGTATAAACTTGACTTTATTAGAATTCTTTTGACCACCTGAGCTTCATTTCTCCATGTGCTCAAACAAGGCCAGATAAGCCACTGAGGAGTCAAACTGGCAGGAGCTAAAGCATAAAGAGTATTGTTTTTATTTTACACTGGCATCTAAATTTAGACCTCCTCAACCAGGCTGTCCCAGGTGGATCTGGCTTTCATACCCAGAGGTTTGGGAATTGGCTGCAGCTAATTCCAGAAGGCTGAGGGGAAGTTTGGGAGCTTCATCTACCATCATCAACCAGTGCCATGCAGGTCCAGCACTCATCAGCTCCCTCAGACATCACTAGCTCCCCAAGCAGGAATGATTTTCACAGTCCAGGGCAGCCCAAGATGCAAACAGAGACAATTTTCTGTTAGACTAACATATGAGTCCCTGCCTGCCAGCGTTTCATGAAATGTTAGTCCCTTCCTTTCACCTTTCTGAGGCCAGGATGGTGCATTTCTCTTCTCTTTAGAATGCCCACAGGACTAACTCTGCATCTTGAACACTGTGGGTATTCAACAAATATTTGCCATATATATAAATGGCTGATAATCCAAAGGCCACCTCGGGTGCCATAACTGTTGGCTGGTTATCTCTGAGTGAGATCTTCCATACTGCAGTCCATTCCAAAACAGGATTAGAAACAGCCTCCATGGGCACACAGAGGACCACGGCCAGGAGAATCTTGGCCCAGACTTCAGCATTCAGCATCACTGGGACCTCGCCTTGGAAGCCCGACAGAGAATCCCTACCAAGAGTGGCGCCAAGCCATTGTCTGATGAGTCCCTCAAGGATGCAGAAAGGAGGAGTGCCAGGTTGGCTCAGCTGTTTGGATCTTGTCAAACCACCCCCTCCTTGATTTGTCAGGTTAATCACAGCTGCCTAGATCCTCCTAAAATGGGAAAATTAAACCACTGTAGCACTGCTCCATTATCCCATTAGGGACACATCCTATTCTCATTTCCATTCCAGCAGGCAGACAGAAATGCTCATTCATCACCCTTAAAAAGTAGTAATTAAGGCCCAGACACTCATTTCAATTTTTCTCTTTACCTTGAGAACAACTGCAAAACTGAAATTCCTAGCTATCACCTTGAAAGAATTCCCTCCAAGCTTAGGAGGGTTCAGTGACTTGCCTTCTTCCAAAATCAGAACAGTGGTCTTTTTGATTCTCCTTTCTGGACACTTTACATTCACTTAGGCACATACTCAAGGAGATCCAACCAGTCCATTCTAAAGGACATCGGTCCTGAGTGTTCTTTGGAAGGACTGATGCTAAAGCGGAAACTCCAATATTTTGGCCACCTCATGCAAAGAGTTAACTCATTGGAAAAGACTCTGATGCTGGGAGGGATTGGGGGCAAGAGGAGAAGGGGATGACAGAGGACGAGATGGCTGGATGGCATCACTGACTTGATGGACATGAGTCTGAGTGAACTCCGGGAGCTGGTGATGGACAGGGAGGCCTGGCGTGCTGTGATTCATGGGGTCGCAAAGAGTTGGACATGACTGAGTGACTGGACTGAACTGAACTGAGGCACATACTTCTCAGCACTCATGCATCTCATGGTGGCTTCCACGTGGCTGTTTGGTGCCTAGATAGACATTTGACATTCATTTCAGCAGCTCAGAATCTAAACCCTTCCTGTGTTTGGTATATTCCTATCTGAAGATTAAAATTCTAGGTACTTGCTTTCCTAATGTTATCTATATAACTAGGCTCAAGCGTGTAACCAATCCAAAAGAGATCCATTCATACCAGATGAGACTCAGGATCTAGGGGGACCCAATCAGGAAAGGACAGAGCATTCCCCTGTCCCTCCCTCTCCCCCCTTTCCCTCTCTCCTTCTGTGTCTGTCTGTCTGTCTGTCTCTCCTTCTCCCTCTCTCCCTCTTTCCTAGATACACACACACACACGCACAATGGAAACAAGATTGAATCCTTGACAACAGTGAGGTCAGCACTTGTTGTGCTCAGATGCTCAGTTTTGTCCAACTCTATGCAACCCCTGGACTGTAGCTCACCAGAGCCTCTGTCCATGGGATTTTCCAGGCAAGGAGAAGGGTGATGTTTCCTCCTTCAGGGGATCTTCCTGACCCAGGGATCAAACCTGCGTCTCTTACTAGCCTCTTACTTGTCTCCTGCCTTGGCAAGCAGATTCTTTACCACTAGCACAACCTGGTTGTGATAAAAGCAATTTCCTGGTACAGAAGTGATACAAACATTTGCATCTATGGCTTGGTGGCAGCTGAAGACCAGTTCTGGTGCTCATTCTCGCAGACTTGCCTGTGGCATGGCATGATAGCTCTCCCAAGGATTCTATAATTTGCACCTACTACATCCTTTTGATAAACTCTTTATTTAATCACTCTATATCTAGTGTTTGCAACAGAGAGCTCTGACTAATGCAATAAATTCTCTAAACTTTTCCCCAAAATCTCTCATGCTAGTGCTCATCTGGGACCCCTATGGGTTGAATCTAAGTCTTGATTCAGGGTACAACTTTCAGACCCACATTGAGCATACTGAGATGGTTCGAGTGAAGCCCAAACTCACCCAGCTAGTGAGTAGAAGAGTTGGAGCTGAGAGCTGGATCTGGGTTTTCTGACTCCAAACAAATATTTTTTTATATAGTTCTATTTCTCTCAGCACAAATAAACAAATCCCTCTTGAATTGTCAACCCAGCTCAAGTGTTATATTTTATATTTTCTAGAAGCAATTTTAATGTTATATTAAAAGTATGAGCTGAGCGACTCATCCTTGCCCACTAAAAGCCAAAAATTGTTGTTTCTCCTTGTTACACGATGTAGATCACTGCTAATAACACAGCTTTACAGGCCACTCGAGGCAAAGCTTGTGCTAAACCTACAAACCTTTTTCCTACTCACAGCTAATTGACTACTCAGCAGTGTGCATTTCTGCCCCTAATCATGGAGTTGTACTCTTATCTAGAATCAGCTGTGTTTGTCCTGAAACCTATTTATGAAAATGGTACTTGCTATTGCAATTTCATAATTTAATAAAATATTGGGAAAAACCAATTAACTATTTATCTAAAAAGAATTTATTGGTTCAAAAGGATTCAATAGGGACAAACTTGTGAGGAATTAAGAGGTTTATAACCATAAAAATACAGAAAATCATAAAGGTATAGAAAGATTTTGTTCTCAGAATGCTTTGCAACCATATTGGAAAGTTTGAATTGAAGTTCTCAATCTAAAGACACTGACACCGGGAATCATGGAAGATGCAAAATGGACCTGGTTTATGTAAGACAGAAAAGCACGTATTCCAATCAGCTAAACAGTACTTAACAAATGCTCTGAACCCATATAACAATATTGAATAATGATACATACATATATGTCTGTTTTAAAGTACATTTAAATAAATTGTGTACATTATCATGAATCCTCTTTTTTGACTTTCCATTTTTAGCTGACTTTGTTGATTAACTGTCTCCTGGGTCCAGTCACACTAGACAGAAACAGAAGATCAGCTACTGTAATTCCACAATATTTGTGGTCCCCCTCCAGGCAGATGAACCCACCTGTTCTGGATGATACAGTTACAGTCCTTTGTTGCTTGATTCTCTGTTGCCTTTGTTGTTTGATTCTATGTTGCCTATGTCAGGATGCTGTTGATTGAGAGTTTCCAAACAATTTTTACTTGACAAGCCATCTTCCATGAGCTTCCTCTCGTTCATGAGACAGGGAACTGGGAGCCAAAGGACTGCAGGATCCTTCCCAGGGACTAAGATCTTTTAAAGAAATAATTGTTACGGTTTGTCCTATGCAGGAAGACAGCCCAAAGACAACAGTGGGTGATGCCAAGTTTACATCCAAATATACCAGGTTATAATTTAGAATTTGAAAAGGGTGGCAACATTAATGATCCTCTAGAGATAACTGGTCTTCCCAGGTGGTGCAGTAAAGAATCTGCCTGCCGATGAAGGAGACCCAAGAGATGCAGTTTCAGTACCTGGGTTAGGAAGATCCCCTGGAGAAGGGAATGGCAGCCCACCCCAGTATTCTTGCCTGGGAAATTCCATGGACAGAGGAACTTGGCAGGCTACAGTCCATGGGGTCACAGAAGAATTGGACATGACAGCAACTGACCACTGCATAGATAAGAACAGATTGAGTAGGAGCATGCTCAGTTTTCCTACTAGTGAGCACTGGTCATGAAAGCACATGATAACCAAAATCTTCCAACATAATAATCCATTCACTCTTTCTTATTCAAAAGTTACTAATTAAGTACCTACTGTTATGGATTAATGTTTGTGTCCTCCTCAAAACTCATATGTTGAAATCTAACCCCTGTGTGATGGTACTTGGAAGTGGGGCCTTTGAGAGGCAATTACGTTGAAATGTCGTCATCATGGAACCCCTATGATGATATTCATGCCCTTATAAGAAGAGGAAGAGATATAAGAGCCCTCTCTCTCTCTGTGAGCACATACCAAGGAAAGGCCATGTGAGCACATAGTGAGAAGGAAGCTGTCTGCAAGACAGAGAGCAAGCCCTCACCAGACACTGAATCTGAAGACACCTTAATCTTGTACTTCTCAACCTGCAAACTATGAGAAATCAATGTCTGTTCTTTAAGCCATCAAATCTATGGTATTTTGTTATACCAGTCTGAGCAAACTAAAGCACCTATTCAGTGCCAAAAACTATTCTAGACATTAGGGATTCAAGAGCAAACAAAACAAAGTCCTGCTCTCATGGAGGTTAGATTCTAATGGAATCATTTATCCTCCCCACCAGTCAGTCTGCGAGCTCCTGGAGGGTACAAAGTGTATCTAAATCATCTTTTTATTTCTAGCACTCAGCACAATTTCTGGCAGAAAGTAAATGTTTAAATAAAATTGAATCAAACTGAAGCTAACTTTCTGAGAATAAGATCTCACCAAACTTAGTTATTTTTCTATCATGCTAGAACTTCTTCGGATTGTTCTTTTTTCTCCAAGTTTGATTTGATTGATATAACAACCTTGTTTGAATTATGCCTCCTCAACTGCACATAGACAATCCTATTTCTCAAGGAGGATTTTTTTTCTGCCAAAAATAGACTTCACTTCAGGAAATTGGATTTCAAAAGATTACATCATGGCTTCCAAAACAATTTTTAAATATTTCATGTTTACATACAGGAAACTTAGATCAGGAGAGCCAGCTCCAAAGTAAGCAATGGAAACAGTCAAGATCAAGATATATAACAAGGGAATTCTATCCAATCATGGTATAAAAAGAATAAATGTTAAATCTCCACAAACTGTATATAAACATTCTGAATGTATATGCAGGTATCCACATTAGTCATTTTGTCTTCTTTTCACAACAACCACTATTGAAGCGTAATATTTAAAATGCTACCACTAATTTTTATTTTTCTAGTTTATAGATATTTTTAATATGGAAATTTTGATTCAGCAAATATTTGAAGGCCTACTTTTTGCCAGGCATTGTGCTAGGGACTCTGAATGGGTTTAGGATATATCATCATCCAGTTCTCACACTGATTTCTCTGAAGATACAGATAGACGTTGTCTTTTAAATCCATTTCCACAGACAACTTCCCATGGCTTGTGAGAAGAAAGTTACCATGTAATTCTGGGTACTTGTATCCCTATCACTTCTAAAAGAAAATTATTTTCTTGAAACAATAGAAGAAAATTCAATCTGATCATCTGCATGAAATCTAATAGTCTGTTCTGGGGATGTTGTCTTCCAGACCTGGTAATTGTGTTTTTGCTTGTGAAACTGAAGAAATAGTGCCCAGCAAGGCCAAACAGCTGAAGCTTCTGGTCTACCACAGCCTTGTCCTTTTAGGCTTCTAGGCAACTCACCTAGAGGAATAAAGACAAACTTCTCCATATTCTTGGGTGCTTGCAGAGACGCACTCATCTATGTTAGCAAAGCAAACTGCAGTTTTAATAACAGTAGTATTAGTGCTGTTGTTAATATTGGTCTCAAAAAATAAATGGGCTTCCCTGGTGGCTCAGAGGTTAAAGCATCTGCCTGCAATGCAGGAGACCTGGGTTTGATCCCTGGGTCAGGAAGATCCCTTGGAGAAGGAAATGGCAACCTACTCCAAAAATAAATAAATAAATAATAAAGTAGGCCTACAGGAGGTGGTGGGCTTCTCAGATGGCTCAGTGGTAAAGAATCTACCTGCCAAGCAAGAGACACAGGTTTGACCCCTGAAGATTCCTTGGAGAAGGAAATGGCAACCCACTCCAGTATTCTTGCCTGGGAAATCACATGAACAGGGGAGCCTAACGGGCTACAGTCTATGAGTTTGCAAATACCCAGACATGACTTAGTGACTAAACAACAACACAGGAAGTGATACAACAGCAAACATCCAACTGACAAACTGTAATCTAGACTAGACCATCCAGATCTTCCCAAAATACAAGTAGAAGACATATCTTCAAGAACTTCTTCTTCAAATAGATGCTGATACAGTCCTAGCAGCATTAAATCCTAAGGCCTAGGAGATGACTGGGGAGGTGTGGGGATTCTAAGTTTCTCTCATTGCTATAATAATCATCAAGAAGATAAATGGAGAAAAATGCAATACACTTATTAGAAAAACCAACGGTACTGTGGTTTTCAGTCTGTGCAGGGAGGCCTGGCATGCTGCAGCCCATGCAGTCACCAAGAGTCAGACATGACTGAGCGACTGAACTGAACTGAACGATGCTGTGTCTCACAATAAACTCTTAGACGAATGTCTGCTTACCTGAGCCTTAAAATGGCTCATCCAGCTTGAATTCTTTCAGAAACAAAACAGCAAACAGTAAAACTCATTCATGTCCTGCAGACAGCTGCCAGCCTGTCCCTAATGGCCCTCACTATGGGATGCTAACTACATGGGCAAAGAGAAAGTAAATGACATTTAGTTGAATGCTTTTAAAAAAAAAAATTAAAGGTGGCTTTCCTATTGTGCCATCTTTCCTCCCCACATGCTCGGCTTCTCTGGATGGAGCTATATTATATAACTGCACTTATAAAGAGAGGATAATTTGCTGGACCCCAAGGAGTTCCTGGAATACTGAGAGAATATGTTACGAGATGGACTCCAAAAGAAGAGCATCTGGTTGCCCCAAGTATAATGCTCGCGGCAGAGAAATCACCGTAAATAGCTTTAACAGAGACCAAATGTGTTCGTTTCAATCCAGTACTTTATCACCCACCAAGGGAATTTATCGGGGTGAAGGGAGAGAGGGGGAGTGAAGTCATTTTAGCAGGGCATGGTTCATAACTCTTTTATTAGGATCAACAGGTCAGGGATTTTAATAGCTGTAAGATGGAAAGTTAAAATCACTGTTATCCAGCTCCATTTAAAGAATGAAAACAGAGAAAACTGAGAAAGAAGAAAACTAGTCCCTCCAAAGCTGGGAGAAGAGGAGGGATTGTATTTAAAAGGTGATTTGGAGAATTAGAGGGGAAGGTTGTATGCGCTTTTTTCGCTTAATCAAAATATCCCTTGGTGGGGGAAACCAATTTACCTAAAATTTCCCAAGGTGTGCAATAGTCTGATCCTGATAAATTTGGGATTTTCTTACCCTGTCTCCAAGGAAATGAGCTGAAGACTTTAGTCTTAGGAGAATTAGTTTGTAATACTAGAAGTGAAATAATAGACTTTTTCATAGGCGGACTACAACCATCAAATACACTGGTTTGCTGCAAATTAACAAAAACACAATGAACAGTTGGTAAGTCAAGTACATGTCTATACAAAAAGTGAATGCATAATTAAGAATTATTTATTTTATTTAAACACGACTGAGCGACTTCACTTTCACTTTTCCCTTTCATGCATTGGAGAAGGAAATGGCAACCCACTCCAGTGTTCTTGCCTGGAGAATCCCAGGGACGGGGGAGCCTGGTGGGCTGCCGTCTGTGGGGTCGCACAGAGTTAGACACGACTGAAGCGACTTAGCAGCAGCAGCAGCAGCAAGCAGCCGCATGGCATGGATAAAGGATATTTTAGTGTACTATAAGGTACACCTCACTCTTTCTGAGGAGGTTGGAGAAATACCATACAAAAAAAAAAAAAAAAATCAACTGACTGAATTCTGGGGAAACATAATCTCAAAGGGAAACTCAGGCATTCCGTGAAGAGCCCAGAGGATCAGCTAAATCTCTAGCATTTTTCCTTGTCAGGAGGGCAGAAAAAGTAACCATGTGCCACTGCCACTGGGGACCTTGCCCAATGTCCTGGCATCATTTGATTTGGAAAATTATTCTGACTTGGACATGAAATTTGGCCACAACAACCACTGTACTCTCCTTCCTACTTCCTTAAGTGAGTCTGTTTTAACTGCTCTGAGTCCACTCTCCAGAGAAGTCATTACCTATTAGATGTCTTTTGGACCAAGCTGAAAGTTCTTCTACTTAAATGCTACATAAATAGAATAATACGAAAGAAAGAAGGCCTGGCATATGGACCAAAACTGAGACTTCTCTCTGATTCCATCTTCCAAACTATTCTTTTCAGATCTAATTGTGCACAGGCAATTTGAATCAGAAATAGCTTCAGTGTTTCCCCCACTGCAGCCCCACCATTCTTATAATGAAAGAGCTAACTGCCATCTTCATCAGCACACTGAAGCACGAAAACAAGCCAAACCTCACTGCAGATGATTGATTCAGCCACTAAAGGCATCAAAATCTTATAATAGAGCTGTCTGAACAATATCAAACGCCCACAGAGATGTGGTGGGGAAAGAACTCAGACCTAGCTCCTCAAAAATAAACCCTGTTTAATTGGAATCACCAGCCTCCTCGCCTTTGTCTTGCCCTCTCACCCACTATGTCAACCACCATAAAGTCCCACCTTTGCCTTGCCCAGCTGGAGGAACTGCTTGATTTAATAAAGGACCAATACTTTGACCAGTGTGCTCTGGATACTTTCTCTTCTTGACCATATATCTCCCAACATCTTTTGACTCTCTTGCAGCTGCCTTTGGTCTCTACACCAAACCTACATTTGCTGAATGACAATTACCAAACCTGCATTTGTTGAATGACAATTCAGCAAGGCTCTCTGACCTCCACTACATCTGACATTTTTCCCTCTGAGTCATCTCGCTCCGTTCATTGCACATGTCGACTATCACTCATCCCTTTTGCTATAGCCACAGAAAGCCAGGTCCTTCCAAACCCGAAGCTATCATCTTGAGCTGACTGCAGTGGTATAAACTGCTGCCCAGCATCCACTCATTTCCACCCACCCCTCCTCCTCCTCTCTGAGCTGTCAGTCAAAAGTAGGAACTTGTTTAGTGCCTGCATATTTCTACTTATAATAAAGTAATCACAGTGACTGTTGTTAAGCAAAGCCAGTCTTAGCCGCATAGTTACAACTAGGTTTTGATGAGGCGTCTTCATCTAAGAATGACAGTCTCTGAAGCGTGTTCTTGTCACCTTGGAAGGGGTACAAGGAAAGATTACTGCTGTTGCTATTTAGTCACTAAATTGACTCTTCTGTGACCCCATGGACAGCAGCCCACTAGGCTCCTCCATCCATGGAATTTCCCAGGCAAGAATACTGGAGGGGCTGCTATTTCCCTCTCCAGAGCATCTTCCCAACCCAGGGACCCAACCCACGCCTCCTGTGTCTCCTGCCTTGGCAGGCGGATTCTTGACCACTGAGCCACCTGTGAAGCCCAAGGAAAGATTGGGGTGTGACAGAAATGTTCTATAAATCAATTAGGGTAGTTGTTACCTAAATGTATACATTTATCAACAAACTCTACTTAAAACTGACACATTTTAGTTTACACAAAGTATACTTCAAAAAGGGGGTTGTTAAAAATATATATATGAACAGATAAGTAGGCACATAGATGATAGATAAAATGAAGCAAAACCAAACTCATCTGAGTGACAAACAATTCCCAATTTCCTAATTGTTAGAATTTCCCAAGCTGAACATAGTTTGGAGTTTTTCTTTCATTCAGAAGTTGTTAACACAAAACTCTAAGAGGCCAGCATGTCATCTAAATCCTGCCAAGTGTTTGGTCAGACAGCATGAGTTATTACCTCGACGCAGCTTTAGGGAAAACTAGCAACCTAATTTCCCCTATATATACACTGCTGGAGGCAAGAAACTTGGTTTCACATGAGAATTTCCCAGAATCAGCCTCCACCGCAATTCTCACTTGCGGTGGCTAGGGAGGGATTCCAAACCAAGGGGCAGGAAGTCAAAAGCCATGTGAAGAAAATTCTCAAATATAATGTTTATAGAGGAAAATAACATTTGTTTTCTTCAAGTGCAAGGATAACCAAGGTGAGAGCCAAGCTCAGCTGCTCCTTATAAATCAAAATAAGCCTTTCACTTTTACATAATAAAGCAGAGAAAGGAGAAAGGACGGGCTTCAGGGTGGTGCTCTTATCCAGTGGAAATACTAAAAGGAATGGCAATGTTGACACAATGTGCACGGTATATAAATCACACAGATTAGAAGTAACAAGGCACACAATTAAATGTAATATTGGGAAAGCATGATTCTTCTTTGACAAGGTTGAATTGTTCAATATAAATCCTGGGAAGTACCAATATGAATGAGGAAGAAAGAAAGAAGATCTGGAATGGAGTAGAGTATCTGAATATAAGATGTTACAGAGTAAAGGAAAAATGCCATAAAATACTGTGTGTGTGATCAACCTTTGATTATCCACATTAGCAGCATATAGGGATGCACATAAATTTCAAAACAGTAGGTGACTAAGAAATAATTTATATTTAATTTTAGAGGGCAAAATTTAGAGTCCCACACAGGGACTCCTACACACACATACACACAAACACACATACACACACATTTTACACTTCTTTGGTCTTAACATTCTTCACATCCCATCCTATTGTTCACAGTATGCATTCCCACTGAAGTGGAAGAAACCAGGCAACAAAAGATATGTGCACATTTTCCATGAGAATTTCACTGTATTCTTAGGATGGATGTTGACAAATGACTTTAAAGTAGCTCAAAGAGAAAGACATCACTCCTTGAAAATACTGCTCCTTTGCTCACATGAGCTAATATAACATTTATTTTTATTTAACAAGCTGGCAGCTTTCCAGCTATAAATTAGAAGGTATTTCTAAACCCGTTGCAGTAAGTCATCATCAAGGCATTTCTTGACCATTCAAAGTGACTGTGCCTAACCCCTAGAGTCATGAGAATCAATCTGATCCAGTACCCTGTGTCCTTTTAACAATTAAAAACAAAACAACTACACTTGTTAATGTCATCATTTAAATACTACTTAAATACCCCAAACATACACATGGAAATATACACCTGTCTTCCTAGACACACTTAGCTGCCTAATTTATGTACCCATATAATAATGTATAAGTACCAATATGCACCAGGCATGGTACAAAGCACTCTACACACATCAACTCACAACAATTCCATGACGTAGGTATTGTTACATCATCACGTAACCAAGAGGATAAGCACTGGGCACAAAGTCACATGACTAATAAGTGATGAAGCCAGGGTTCAAACTCAGGTCTTCTTAGCATCAACAAGACAAATCTTTAAAGATAACATTCCTTCTTGATCTTGCAAGGGACCAAAATGACACTAAGGTCTGGAGTGTGTAAACTGTCAATAATACATCATTTAATGTACAACCCTCTGTCTCAAAACACTTCTATTAGGTTGGTGCAAAAGCAATTGTGGTTTTTGCATTGTTGAAATCATCCACTTGATATTGAAATACATTCTTAAATAAATGGGGTTATGTTATACATATTTTAATGTGCATTTCTCACTTTACGTTTTTTTGCTAATGACATTCAGTTCAGTTCAGTTCAGTCGCTCAGTCGTGTCCAACTCTTTGCGACCCCATGAACCGCAGCACGCCAGGCCTCCCTGTCCATCACCAACTTCCAGAGTTCACTCAAACTCATGTCCATCAAGTCTGAGATGCCATCCAGCCATCTCATCCTCTGTTGTCCCCTTCTCCTCCTGCCCCCAATCCTTCCCAGCATCGGGGTCATTTCCAATGAGTCAACTCTTCGCATGAGGTGGCCAAAGTATTGCAGTTTCAGCTTTAGCATCAGTCCTTCCAAAGAACACCCAGGACTGATGTCCTTTAGAATGGACCGGTTGGATCTCCTTGCAGTCCAAGGTACTCTCATGAGTCTTCTTCAACACCACAGTTCAAAAGCATCAATTCTTCAGCGCTCAGCTTTCTTCACAGTCCAACTTTCACATCCATACATGACCACTGGAAAAACCATAGCCTTGACTAGACGGACCTTTGTTGGCAAAGTAATATCTCTGCTTTTGAATATGCTATCTAGGTTGGTCATAACTTTCCTTCCAAGGAGTAAGCGTCTTTTAATTTCATGGCTGCAGTCACCACCTGCAGTGATTTTGGATCCCCAAAAAATAAAGTCTGACACTGTTTCCACTGTTTCCCCATCTATTTCCCATGAAGTGATGGAAGCAGTTGCCATGATCTTCATTTCCTGAATATTGAGCTTTAAGCTAACTTTTTCACTTTCCCCTTTCATTTTCATCAAGAGGCTTTTTAATTCCTCTTCACTTTCTGCCATAAAGCTGGTGTCATCTGCATATCTGATGTTATTGATATTTCTCCCGGCAATCTTGATTCCAGCTTGTGCTTCCTCCAGCCCAGCGTTTCTCATGATGTACTCAGCATATAAGTTAAATAAGCAGGGTGACAATATACAGGCTTGACATACTCCTTTTCCTATTTGGAACCAGTCTGTTGTTCCATGTCCAGTTCTAACTGCTGCTTCCTGACCTGCATGCAAGTTTCTCAAGAGGCAGGTCAGGTGGTCTGGTATTCCCATCTCTTTCAGAATTTTCCACAGTTTATTGTGATTCACACAGTCAAAGGCTTTGGCATAGTCAATAAAGCAGAAATAGATGTTTTTCTGGAACTCTCTTGCTTTTTCCATGATCCAGCAGATGTTGGCAATTTGATCTCTCGTTCCTCTGCCTTTTCTAAAGCCAGCTTGAACATCTGGAAGTTCACGGTTCACATATTGCTGAAGCCTGGCTTGGAGAATTTTGAGCATTACTTTACTAGTGTGTGAGATGAGTGCAATTGTGCAGTAGTTAGAGCATTCTTTTGCATTGCCTTTCTTTGGGGTTGGAATGAAAACTGACCTTTTCCAGTCCTGTGGCCACTGCTGAGTTTTCCAAATGTGCTGGCATATTGAGTGTAGCACTTTCACAGCATCATCTTTGAGGATTTGAAATAGCTCAACTGGAATTCCATCACCTCCACTAGCTTTATTCGTAGTGATGCTTCCTTAGGCCCACTTGACTTCACATTCCAGGATGTCTGGCTCTAGGTGAGTGATCACACTATCGTGATTATCTGGGTAGTGAAGATCTTTTTTGTACAGTTCTTCTGTGTATTCCTGCCACCTCTTCTTAATATCTTCTGCTTCTGTTAGGTCCATACCATTTCTGTCCTTTATTGAGCTCATTTTTGCATGAAATGTTCCCTTGGTGTCTCTAATTTTTTTGAAGAGATTTCTAGTCTTTCCCACTCTATTGTTTTCCTCTATTCCTTCATCACTGAGGAAGACTTTCTTATCTCTCCTTGCTATTCTCTGGAACTCTGCATTCAGATGCTTACATCTTTCCTTTTCTCCTTTGCTTTTTGCTTCTCTTCTTTTCACAGCTATTTGTAAGGCCTCCCCAGACAGCCATTTTGCTTTTTTGCATTTCTTTTCCACGGGGATGGTCTTGATCCCTGTCTCCTCTACAATGTCATGAACCTCAGTCCATAGTTCATCAGGCACCTATCTATCAGATCTAGTCCCTTAAATCTATTTCTCACTTCCACAGTATAATCATAAGGGATTTGATTTAGGTCATACCTGAATGGTCTAGTGATTTTCCCCACTTTCTTCAATTTAAGTCTGAATTTGGCAATAAGGAGTTCATGATCTGAGCAACAGTCAGCTCTCGGTCTTGTTTTTGCTGACTGTATAGAGCTTCTCCATCTTTGGCTGCAAAGAATATAATCAATCTGATTTTGGTGTTGACCATCTGGTGATGTCCATGTGTAGAGTCTTCTCTTGTGTTGTTGGAAGAAGGTGTTTGCTATGACCAGTGTGTTCTCTTGGCAAAACTCTATTAGCCCTTGCCCTGCTTCATTCTGTATTCCAAGGCAAAATTTGCCTGTTACTTGACTTCCTACTTTTGCATTGCAGTCCCCTATAATGAAAAGGACATCTTTTTTGGGTGTTAGTTCTAAAAGGTCTTGTAGGTCTTCGTAGAACCGTTCAACTTCAGCTTCTTTTGCATTACTGGTTGGGGAATAGGCTTGGATTACCATGATACTGAATGGTTTGCCTTGGAAATGAACAGAGATCATTCTGTCGTTTTTGAGATTGCATCCAAGTACTGCATTTTGGATTCTTTTGTTGACCATGATGGCTACTCCATTTCTTCTAAGGGATTCATGCCCACAGTAGTAGATATAATGGTCATCTGAGTTAAATTCACCCATTCCAGTCCATTTTAGTTCACTGATTCCTGGAATGTCGATGTTTACTCTTGCCATGTCCTGTTTGACCACTTCCAATTTGCCCTGATTCATGGACCTGACATTCCAGGTTCCTATGCAATATTGCTCTTTACAGCATCGGACCTTGCTTCTATCACCAGTCACATCCACAACTGGGTATTGTTTTTGCTTTGGTTCCATCTCTTCATTCTTTCTGGAATTATTTCTCCACTAATCTCCAGTAGCATATTGGGCACCTACTGACCTGGGGAGTTCCTCTTTAAGTACCCTATCATTTTGCCTTTTCATACTGTTCATGGGGTTCTCAAGGCAAGAATACTGAAGTGGCTTACCATTCCCTTCTGCAGTGGACCACATTCTGTCAGACCTCTCCACCATGACCTGCCCGTCTTGGGTGGCCCCACAGGCCTGGCTTAGTTTCACTGAGTTAGACAAGGCTGTGGTCCATGTAATCAGATTGGCTAGTTTTCTGTGATTATGGTTTCAGTGTGTCTGCCCTCTGATGCCCTCTCGCAACACCATCTTACTTAGGATTCTCTTACCTTGGACGTGGGGTATCTCTTCATGGCTGCTCCAGCAAAGCGCAGCCACTGCTCCTTACCTTGGGTGAGGGGAATCTCCTCACGGCTGCCCCTCCTGACCTGGAACGTGGAGTAGCTCCTCTCGGCCCTCCTGCGCCCGCGCAACCGCCATTCTTGAACCACACAGAAGCACATCAGCTGCAACAAACTGGATTTGCTGCTTATTTTATATTTATTGTAGACTATGGAAAAGATTAGACAAAAATCAAATTCGAGTGATTCTCCTATTCAAGTTCAAAATGGGTCTTAAAGTAGCAGAGACAACTGGCAACATCAACAACACAATTTGTCCAGGAACTGCTAAGGAACATACAGTGCAGTGGTCATTCAAGAAGTTTCGAAAAGGAAACAGGAGCCTTGAAGATGAGGAGTCTGGTGACAGAATCCCAAAGCACAGAGTTTTATGCTCCTGGAAGAAACAAACTTATTTCTTGTTGGCAAAAACATGTTGGTTGTAATGGCTCCTATTTTGATTACTAAAGATGTGTTTGAACCTACCATAATGACTTAAAATTCACGGTCCAAAACTGCAATTGCACCAACCTAACAGAACTGTGCCTTAACTTCTAATGGGCAGAATAGTTCTTAGAGCTTCCTGAGATGCTGTTCCCAGGTTGTAACCTCAATCTGGCTTGAACAAAATTTTTCATTTCTTTCTTAGATCGACTGATGAAGTTTTCATGGACAAGAGCAATTTTTTGTTAGAGAAGCTGGTACATCAAAGTGATTAAGAACACAGACCAAGTAGCCAGACCACCTGGCTTCAAATTTCAAGTGTGGCCTTGGGAGAGTTACTTGTCTTACTTAACTTGTCTAACTTAACTTACTTGTCTGTGCCTAGCTGCTTCTTTTGTAAAATGGGGATAACTACTCAATATATCATGTTTCTTTATAAGGGTTACATTTATGTGTGATACTGACATTGTGAGGATCTTTTTTAAAGGTCTTTGTCTTTTAAAGAACTGTTTAGAGAAAAATATTTAAGAGGCTAAGATAGGAGAGTTGGAAGGCTATAAACAAACAAACAAACAAACAAAAACTGACCATGACAGAATAATAGTTAAAAATGAAATATGAGTATGTGGGGGTTCATATACTCTCTATACACAGATACTCCTGTTTGTGTTTGGAATTATCCATAGTAAAAACATTTTTTAAGTATTTTATGTAAAACATTCAAAATTATACCTGGCATACGGTAAGGACCATAAAACAGTTGGTATTATTACGGCTAGAACTGCATTTTCAGGGACTTATATGAATTTATTTTAATTCTATTTACATTTAGCCTCTTTTTTTTAATGTCCACTACATAAGGAAAGGAGGCAATAAGCAATATCTCTAGTTGGCTTAGAAGAAAAGGCAAATTAAGCCATCCAAGGAACTGTTATCAAAAACAATGAAAGAATAGTATTCAGATAAGTGCTGAGGTGACAAATTCGATTTAGTGTCCAGCTCCTAAAAGATTCCAAGTCATGAGAAAAAAAAACTAAAAATAGAGTTTTCTATCACAATAAACTGTGGAAAATTCTGAAAGAGATGGGAATACCAGACCACCTGATCTGCCTCTTGAGAAATTTGTATGCAGGTCAGGAAGCAACAGTTAGAACTGGACATGGAACAACAGACTGGTTCCAAATAGGAAAAGGAGGACGTCAAGGCTGTATATTGTCACCCTGTTTATTTAACTTATATGCAGAGTACATCATGAGAAACGCTGGACTGGAAGAAACACAAGCTGGAATCAAGATTGCCGGGAGAAATATCAATAACCTCAGATATACAGATGACACCACCCGTATGGCAGAAAGTGAAGAGAACTCAAAAGCCTCTTGATGAAAGTGAAAGTGGAGAGTGAAAAAGTTGGCTTAAAGCTCAACATTCAGAAAACGAAGATCATGGCATCCGGTCCCACCACTTCATGGGAAATAGATGGGGAAAGAGTGGAAACAGTGTCAGACTTTATTTTTCTGGGCTCCAAAATCACTGCAGATAGTGACTGCAGCCATGAAATTAAAAGACGCTTATTCCTTGGAAGGAAAGTTATGACCAACCTAGGTAGCATATTGAAAAGCAGAGACATTACTTTGCCAACAAAGGTCCGTCTAGTCAAGGCTATGGTTTTTCCTGTGGTCATGTATGGATGTGAGAGTTGGACTGTGAAGAAGGCTGAGCACCAAAGAATTGATGCTTTTGAATGGTGGTGTTGGAGAAGACTCTTGAGAGTCCCTTGGACTGCAAGGAGATCCAAACAGTCCATTCTGAAGGAGATCAGCCCTGGGATTTCTTTGGAAGGACTGATGTTAAAGCTGAAACTCCAGTATTTTGGCCACCTCATGTGAAGAGTTGATTCATTGGAAAAGACCCTGATGCTGGGAGGGATTGGGGGCAGGAGGAGAAGGGGACGACAGAGGATGAGATGGCTGAATGGCATCACTGACTCGATGGACGTGAGTCTGGGTGAACTCCGGGAGTTGGTGATGGACAGGGAGGCCTGGCGTGCTGCGATTCATGGGGTCGCAAAGAGTCGGACATGACTGAGCGACTGATCTGACCTGATACACAATCTAAGTGGCATTATGTAGTAGAAAGAGAATAGCATGTGAAATCAAATAAAAATAATAGTAATAACAATAATACTAACCCTCGTGTACTAAGGAGATATTTTGTGTGAGGTACTGTCACAAGTGGTTTACACTGATCACATCACTTAATCCTCTCAACCATTCAACATACGAAGTAGGCATAACAATGTGTGTGCACGCTCATGCTCAGTTGTATTAGACTCTTTGCAACCCTCTAGACTTTAGCCCACCAGCTTCCTATGTCCATGGGATTTCCCAGGTGAGAATACTGGAGTAGGTTGCCATTATCTTCTCCAGAGGATCTTCCCAACCCAAGGATCAAACCTGCATCTCTTGGGTCTCCTGCATTACAGGTGGATTCTTTACCACTGAGCCATCGGGGAAGTTACCTCCATTTTGGAAGTATGAAAACTTTGGCTAAAATAGGGTGTCTAAGACCTGTCACATAAGACTGTGACTGCTGCAATATTTTTCTTCCCCAAACATAACTGGCTCAGGGACTGAATTCCAAAGTATTTACCAGGCTGACAAATGAATGGCAGGACCATCATCACTCAACCAGCTAGTTAACGCAGGCACCAACACACTCAAGCCAACAGCAAGCTGACTTGAGAGCCCTTACTCACAATCACATCACTGTAGAAGATCCAGGTTCAAGTCCCCCTCCATTTCAGCTTATACTCATGCAAGTCACCTCACTTTTAATCTAAGTCATTTCTATTGCTTCACATTTCCTGCTTCTTTTTGTCTAAAGCAACAGGTGGCACCCTTTGCAAATCTCAGCAGCTCTGAGTATTAACAACAGTCAAGAGGAAGCAGGAAATCAGTTAGTCATTCAGTGTCTCAGTCATGTCTGACTCTGCGATCCCATGGACTACAGCATGGCAGGCCTCCTTGTCCATTACCAACTCCCAGCGTTTACTCAAACTCATGTCCATTGAGTCGGTGACGCCATCCAACCATCTCATCCTCTGTTGTTTCCTTCTCCTCCTGCCTTCAATCTTTCCCAGCATCAGTTCTTTTCAAATGAGTCAGTTCTTCATATCAGGGGGACAAAGTATTGGAATTTCAGCTTCAGCATCAGTCCTTCTAATTAAAACTCAGGACTGATTTCCTTCAGGATGGACTGATTGGATCTCCTTGCAGTCCAAGGGACTCTCAAGAGTCTTCTCCAACACCACAATTCAAAAGCATCAACTCTTCGGCGCTCAACTTTCTTTTCAGTCCAAATCTCACATACATACATCACATCCATACTGGAAAAACCATAGCTTTGACTAGATGGACCTTTGTTGGTAAAGTAATGTCTCTGCTTTTGAATATGCTATCTAGGTTGGTCATAACTTTCCTTCCAGGGTATAAACATCTTTTAATTTCAGGGCTGCAATCACCATCTGCAGTGATTTTGGAGCCCAAAAAAATAAAATCTGTCAATGTTTCCATTGTTTCCCCATCTATTTGCCATGAAGTGATGGGACCAGATGCCATGATCTTGGTTTTCTGAATGTTGAGCTTTAAGCCAACTTTTTCACTCTCCTCTTTCACTTTCATCAAAAGGCTCTTTAGTTCTTCTTTGCTTTCTGCCATAAGGGTGGTCCTCTGCATATCTGAGGTTATTGATATTTCTCCCAGTAATATTGATTCCAGCTTATGCTTCATCCAGCCCAGCATTTCTCGTGATGTACTCCACGTATAAGTTAAATAAGCAGGGTGACAATATACAGCCTTGATATACTCCTTTCCCGATTTGGAACCAGTCTGTTGTTCCATGTCCAGTTCTAACTGTTGCTTCCTGACCTGCATACAGATTTCTCAGGAGGCAGGTCAGGTGGTCTGGTATTCCCATCTCTTTCAGAATTTTCAACAGTTTGTTGTGATCCACATAGTCAAGGCTTTGGCATAGTCAATAAAGCAGAAATAGATGTTTTTCTGGAACTCTCTTGCTTTTCTGATGATCCAACGGATGTTGGAAATTTGATCTCTGGTTGCTCTGCCTTTTCTAAAGCCAGCTTGAACATCTTGAAGTTCTCGGTTCACGAACTGTTGAAGCCTGGCTTGGAAAATTTTGAGCATTACTTTGCCAGTGTGTGAGATGAGTGCAATTGTGTGGTACTTTGAACAATCTTTGGCATTGCCTTTCTTTGGGGCTGGAATGAAAACTGACCTTTTCCAGTCCCGTGGCCACTGCTGAGTTTTCCAAATTTGCTGGCATATTGAGTGTAGCACTTTCACAGCATCATCTTTTAGGATTTGAAATAGCTCAACTGGAATTCCATCCCCTCCACTAGCTTTGTTCATAGTGATGCTTCCTAAGGCCCACTTGACTTCCGAGTCATAACAGCAGTCAGGAAGAAGCAGGAAAGATCTCAACAAACCCCAGATCTCCATTTGGTTGTTGTTCAATATTGCCAGTGCTGCTTGTCAACACACAGCTAATGCAGTAGCTATCCACCCTTCTGCACATTACATTCATCAAGGGAGCTTTTAAACATTACTAACGCCCAACCCCACTCTCAGACCAATTAAATCAGAATCTCCACAGATAGACTCTGTGCAGTGGAGGTTTTTTTTTTTTTTAATGTTCCCTAGATGACTCTCCTGAATCCAGTCCTGAGATGTGCTGAGCTCCAAAATGGAAGACACATAGCGTTAGCATGGAGATTTAACGTAGAAGCTAAATAACCTAAATATTGAAGTAAACACTCCAAAACAGTTTCTTCTACTTCTGTTTATTTGGAAAATTAGAACTTCCCTGGTGGCTCAACAGTACAAAATCTACCTGCCAATGCAGAGATGCAGGTTCAATCCCTGGAGGTCGGAAAGATCCCCTGGAAAAGGAAATAGCAACCCACTCTGGTATTCTTGCCTGGGAAATTCCATGGACAGAGGAACCTGGAGGTCTACAGGTCTATGAGATCACAAAAAGTTAGTCACAACTTAGCGACTAACCAACAACACCAAGATTAAATAGGTTAGTGTATTCTTCATAAGTTTACAAGATAGGCATGCATACATATGTACACATACATATATGCAAACATATATGTGAAGAGACTTAGCAATGAAACAACAACAGCAACACCCAGATTAAATATGTCAGTATACTATTCATAAGTTTACAAGATAGGTATGCATACATTTGTACACATACATAGGCACAAACATATATGTGATGAATACGACTTTGTGAGTGCATTCGTGTTACACGACTACAGTCCTATATTCTATGCATCAGGTTTTTGGATAAAAGTAACATCAAAATTTCAGTAATACACCCATTCTACCACCATACACATACACACACTTCATGCTAATGCTCTGTATGGCTGGAACCTCACCTTCCCGTCTTTCTAAGATTGAAGAGCATAGGTATTTGAGCTGCGGACAAATGAAAATGTCTTGACTCAAGTACAGTCACATTTGAACCAAGGAAATGAGTGCCTTAAACTCTGCTGGTTTTCTCTTTTCATTTAAATTGGAACATTTTAATTTTAATTTCTGCTTGATTTTTATATAGGCATATGTTTAATAATTTTTCATGTGTCACACAAAGAATTTAATGTGCACAACTGAAATGGGGGAAAGGCCATAGTACTAAGATATTTAATATAAATTGAACATTCTTTCCACGATTTTCTGGATGACTTACCTCCATAAATTATACCCTTTGCACTATGGCATTTGTTTCCCCCAACTGTTTCTATATGGTACAATAATTACATGGTCTGTTGAATTCAAAAGGGTTATTGAAAGAGCAAATATAAGGAAATGTAAAGGAAAAGCTGCAGTTTGGTCTCTGCTGGTACATAAATAAAGATAAGTGAACAGGGATTTCCTGGAAAGGAAGGAAGACATCACTATTCTGTTCAGGCTACATTTTACACAAAGCTCTGTATTGGAAGACACGCACCTGTGTGCTCAGTCGCTCAGTCATGTCCAACTCTTTGCGACCCCACAGACTGCAGCCCACCAGGTTCTTCTGTCCATGGGATCCTCCAGGCAAGAACCCTGGACTGGGTTGCCATGCCCTCCTTCAGGGCACCTTCCCAACTCAGAGATCGAACCCGTATCTCTTACGTCTCCTGCATTGGCAGGCAGGTTCTTTACCACTGGCACCACCTGGGAAGCCCCAGACATGTACCTGCTGCTGCTGCTGCTGAGTCGCTTCAGTCGTGTCTGACTCTGTGCGACCCCATAGACGGCAGCCCACCAGGCTCCCCCATCCCTGGGATTCTCCAGGCAAGAACACTAGAGTGGGTTGCCATTTCCTCCTCCAATGCATGAAAGTGAAAAGTGAAAGTGAAGTCACTCAGTCGTGTCCGACTCTTAGTGACCCCATGGACTGCAGCCTACCAGGCTCCTCCACCCATGGGATTTTCCAGGCAAGAGTACTGGAGTGGGGTGCCATTGCCTTCTCCAAGACATGTACCTAAGCCACCTTAAAAACAGTGTAAGTTTCTCATGCCAGTTTTCCCTTATATAAGCAATAAAGAATCACAAAACAAAAGGAAACTCTGCTTGAATACCATTCTGATAGCATATAAGAACAAATAAACAATTTATATATATAAAACTTGAAGATAAAAATAAACGAGATTGGATAGATTGTCCTCATGGACCTGTGAGCTATTTGAATTTGAGTACACCCTTTACAATACTTCCAGTTTTGTTTTAGTAGCTTAGATGTTTAAAGCTGAAGTGGCTGATAAAGTTTGTCAAGTCCAAAAGCCAGCTGTTGTTTGGTTCAGTCACTAGGTCATGTCCAACTCTTTCTGTGACCACACGGACTGTAGTCCACCAGGCTCCTCTGTCCAAGAGATTTACCAGGCAAGAATACTGGAGTGGGTTGCCATTTCCTTCTCCAGGGGATCTTCCCAACCCAGGGATCGAACCTGAAGCTCCTGAATTGGCAGGAGGATTCTTTACCACTGCACGACCTGGGAAGTCCTGACAGGAGGTGCCAACAAAACCTCAGTATAACCGATATACACAGCTTCAGCTTCTGCATCACTCTCTGACCGCCACTGGGAAGGCGAGGCGTGGATGCTGCTGCATACATACTTCCCTGTGCTCCGCACATACTGTGCTTTCAAGGTTGCCTCTGGTGTTCTTTTTCCTATATCAAAACATGGCATGCAGAAGTGGGGGAAGATGAGAAAGTAGGAAAAAAAAACACGTTATGGTTTTACCTGGACCTCAGCTCCCCTCTGAAGAGTCCAGTGTACTCCAAATGTATTTATGCTGAAATTCTAAATAGAATCCTGATAGAATAAGAACTAAAATTATCTTATTGCCAAACAAAAGGCTTCTGCATTGAAATGTGACAGCTCGTTGCTCAAGCAGCTTGTTGCCAGAAGGATACACACCGTTTCCAACAGAAAATTGGTTTCGGGAACTCACCCAACAGCCCAGACACAAAATAAACTTCCCTGGCTCTTTGCAACAGGCCAAGGCCATTGGGATTCACCCCTAGCATGTTCAACAGAGCCTTGAATCTCCTTCAAATTAAAAAACCCAAGCTAACTATATCAGATTATGCCTCAAATGTCAAAGACTGGCATTGCGTTCTGGGGCATTTCAATTTCTTCAGTGATTTTACTCCACAGAATTGTTCTTGACTACAGACAGCATGCCTTAATTAAGCCCCAGTAGAAATGAATTTAAGCTCTCACCTGAGAAAATATATTCCACCATTACTCAAGAATGTGGTTTGCCACTGCATGAACCATTTAGCGCTATTAAATACACAGGTTTTCCAAAAGTTCTGTCATTATTGCCTTCAGAAAAGCACGTGCCCCTCATAGTTAGTTAGCATTTGAATATGGATAAAGAAATTCATGATTTGGTGGTGTTTCCAAAGATAGACTCTAAAATTTATTTCTTGTTTTTCTGTTTCTTAAAATTGCACTGCAGATGCGAATTTAGCAATCATGAAGCCTACTCTGCTCATTTTGGGGCTTCCCAGAGGGCACCGTGGTAAAGAATCCACCCACAATGCAAAAGGCTCAAGAGATGCAAGTTCGATCCCAGGGTTGGGAAGATCCCCTGGAGTGGGAGATGGCAACCCACTCCAGTTTCTTGCCTGGGAAATCACATGGACAGAGGAGCCTGGTGGGCTACAGTGCATAGGGTCACAAAGAGTCTGACACGACTGAGCTCATAGTCTGCTCCATGACTGAGCTCATAGTCCGCTCAGCTTACTGATTAGAAAAAAGGAGACCCAGAGGAGCCAACTGATCTGTTCAAAACCAGAGCCCTAATCTAACTTCCCTGTTTCCTTATGCTTCTGTTCAAAGGAATAGAGAAAGTATATGAAAAAACAGAAAGTCTAAACTACACAGATTCTCCCCAGAAGACAATAAGCCCTTGCAGGTGACTCCCAGGGGCCTATCAAAAGTTGCCAAAGATTCCAGTCACTTTTCCATCTGAAAGGAAGGAAGAAATCCTGAAGAAAAAAATGGAAAAATCATGAGAGAGTCCTGCTCAAGTCCCAGGACCCTGTTAAACTCTTAAGGTTGTTGTTTTGTTTTGTTTTGTTTTTTAGTTTTATATGCATGTATTATTTTAAAGAAAAATCTGAAAGATAAAATCCAAATGTATGAATCAGATAAATCAGGAAGCATGGTTAAAATTTTACAAAAACAGAATGTTTGCTTTACTAAGCTCTTTACTACGTTTTCTCTGAAATAATGACCTCCCTTATGATTAAGAATATTCTATTCAGGTGCAATCTTCAGGGCCATTTCTATTGCATTAGGCAACATATGCCTCTGTACTGTTTACTCCACTGAATTTAACTTTCCTTTCTCACTGTAATTAGGAGCAAACACAAAGTGTGAGATACCCAAGACTGCAGTGAGCTGGTGCCTGCTCACAGCAGCTCACAAGAAGCTGTTATAGGCACCTCTTTCCAACTCTGCATTCAGTGGTTTAAGGAACTAGACAGCTAATCCTGGGTGGACCAACATACGCAGGGCACAGAGAAGGCATAAAGAACTTGTGTAAGGCAAAACAAGGCATAAAACCTTGTTTGCTGCTGCTGCTGCTAAGTCGCTTTAGTCGTGTTCCACCAGTTGCTTAGAATATACTTTTAAATCACACAGAAAGGGCCCAAGGCCTTGGTAGGATTCCATGTAACCTGAACCCTAAGGCCTGAGCAGCTAAACTCCTTGCAAAGGAAAAGAAAAGAAAAGGGTATCGCACTTTGGAATGGAAGTGTAGGGAAGGCATCCCAGTGACTCAAGTTCTGTGCCAGGCACAGAAATCATGGCCGAAGCAACATGCCAGTACCACCATGCAGTGACAGTGAAACACGGCAGCCAGGGATGCACTGGGCAGTGGACGGCTGAGCCTAGTGGCCCCAAGCACACTCACAAAAAAGAGGTGACTGAGGCAGTCTCACTGTCACCCAAAAGCAAGAAAGCCCAGGGGAATATGTGGGAGAGAACAATTGGTAGGATCAACAAAAGAAGACACATCTGTACCCTTTGGGCTGGTGTCATCAGGAGACACATCTGTTAAGTGGAGCATAAAGGATGGGAAGACACTAAAGGGAAGCTGTGCTTTGGACTAATTGTCCCAGACCTGTCCCCTCACATCCAAGTTCCCTGCAGCCTGAATTGTCTCATCCAAAGACTTAATGACAGAGCAAATAGTCAAATCAAAAACATGCATGTCCATCACCCACATAGGGGGTCACTAGTCACTGAGACTATTTGTGTACAGGAGTAAATCACCAGGCTCACAGCATGCTAATGACAATATTAAACGAGGTCCATTATGTCACTCTAGTAAAGAGTGAAAAAGGATTTTTAATTAGCAGAGTTCTGATAAATTCTATAGTACAACCTCAATCGGTGCTTATGTGGAGAATAGGACATTTAGGGTCCATTTAGTGTCATTATATTCCCTATGGACTCCTTGGTGATCTTTATCCACCCAAGTCACCATAAGGGTGATATGAACCTATTGAACCTGACAATGGCCGATTTGTTATCCATTGCTAAACATTACTAGTCTTACATTAATTAAGGACACAGCATGTGAGTTATCTAGCATCCAATCTATAGCCAAACCGTTCTATTTTGTCCTAAAGCTGCTATGGCTTTCCAAAATTCAGAGGATGCACACAAACAAGAATAGGTTAAAATCATGACTGCTATTTAAACTGACTTTCCCAACTGAGCCAGACAATTATAATACACACGTATGTGTGTGTAACAAATTTGAATATCAATTTCATTCATGCATCCAAACATTTCTTTTCTTATTACCCAATTCCTAAGGTATGAATAAGAGCTTAACTGAGAACAGAACTTGTTTATCTTCTCATTATTGATAGCTTTGGCTCCATTTACATCACTGGAGTTAATGATAATATTTAGGGCAGGAAACACGTTTAAATTTTATGAGATTTATTGGTCCACTGTTATTTAAAAATTATTATCTAATACATTTCCTGTTGTGTTAATGGTGAAATATTTTGGCATTAAGAATAAAAGAAACTTTGCCTAAGGCTTTTCTCATTTGCAAAATGAACTAAAAAACAAAGCCCAACATTCTCCTTATTCCATTATCCCATTATAGGCTCAATCGGCCAATAAAAAGCATCCAGCTGGGTACATAGACTGGGATCCAACAGTAATTTATTCAGTTCAAATTCTTCCAGTTAATCACCTCACCTCAACAATTTCCAACTCTTAGTTCATTTTGTCCCAAATAGACCCAGCCTAAATGACTGTTTTGGAAGAAAGTAACTTTTACAGGTCGATCAAGAAATTTCCCCTAGAAGATAAAAGGCAAGCAGATTGAATATGGATATTTACCCAATTCTAAGAGAATTTGTTGTGTTCTGCAATAATTTGGTCTTACATCTGTGGCCCCCCTAGGCAGGATTGGTCACCCAGTCGTAGTACAAAATACCAAAATTTCAAACAATTTGCAAATACACTAGAGTTCACTATGGGTAGTTTTTTTTTTTTTTACAGAACATTTTTACATTGTTTTCAATAATACATGTTCACTGTAGACAATTCAGAAAGCATAAACAGGCAAAAAAATGAAATCACCCATATTTTCTTTTTATTATATTTCTAAGAGAGATTTTATGAATGTTTGGCTCTGTAATTTTTCAGCCCTGTGTGTGTGTGTGTGTGTGTGTGTGTGTGTGTAATATTCTAGAGATTTGAGTCTTGGAATACCTTGCCCACATTACTTGCTTTAGCCACATATATTCACTGATCTCCATCACACTAAGACCATATCTGGCCTCTATCTCAGAAAGTCTTGAGCTTAGAACCCTAAGTTTTGAGTTCATGATCTTCACTGTTTCTCATGGCCATAACTGTTACCGAAATTTTTGCCTAGATTATGTCACCTTTACTCCTTATCCACTCCAAACTTGTAGTCAACATTTTGGATCCGCCGGTGAGTCCTGCTGGGCTTGCCTGCCCTACTGGACCCTTGGCCCTACCAGGCAGGCCCTTTAGATAGCAGCCTCTGCCTTCTATTCACCCTCCTCTCTGGTCTCCAAGCTCCAGCACCACCAGGCTTCCTGCCTACCTTCTCTTTCACTGACACCTGCATAGTACTGTCTCTCACTAGATCCCTCAACACTGCAGTCTTCTGTGTTGGACCTTTCCCAATGGGTCTACCTAAACTTCCCATGTCAGCTCTATTGGTCTGACACATCCTTCGCTAAAAGAAGCCCACTTCTGATGCCTGCTATGTGTAGACAGTCTATTAAGGACTCTTTATTCAACACTTGAAACCTGAGGAGATTTGTTACCCCTTTTTTCCTAAGATAAGAATGAAATCATTTTTGTAGATCAGTATTTTACCTGCATGATCAATTATGCTAAATTTTATGCAGTTGTAAAACAAGTATAATTTCCATTCTTGAAAGAAAAGCACAGATACACATAGCTTATCACTTCACCTCAGACAGGGAAGACTGCTGCATGATTTATTAGTTGAGGGAGTTGTGATAATATTATTCAATGTCAATGATGTTATAAAAACTCACTGGGCTTGGAAATAACATAATTTTCATTAAGACACTTTCAACCTTGCTCTGACTTTGGCCCTTCTGGTCTTATATTCTTATTTGAGTCCATCTTCCATCTGCATTTCCAACTCTAATACCAACATTTGCCACTATAGGAGAAGTCTGCATTTTTGTTTAGAAAAAAATCAGTATATAATATAAACTTAACCATGACTATCTAAGAGCTTGCATTGCTGGTTGAATATTGCTATTTTCAGCTCACAATATATTTTTTGTTATAAAAAATCTAGGAAGTCCAAATTTGGACCTCTTAAGAGTTCTCATTTCTTCTCATCCACTCTTCAGAATGCCCAATGCGGTAACTGGGCAAGAGAAAACAAGTCTGGTTTTCTCTTCTCCCTGCAACAACTCTACACTTTCAAAACAAACACCCCGTGCATGCATGTGCAGGTGCCCACACACACACACGCACCGTGGACTAAAATTTAGATCATAAACTATTCAATGAACACCTAGCTAGCTGTAAAAGAAAAACAGTCTGGGAGTGGATATAAACATATGTTATTTCAGGAGACAAAATATAAAACAAGCTGGGAAACACCACCAGAGAAAAAGAAGAAAAAACATGTTTGGGACACCACCCTCCCCACTCCCTACTGTAATCTCAAGGAAACAGTAGGTGCCAGAGAGAATCTCCCCAGAAATGTGAGTGATTCTGGACAGGAAGAATTGTTGACCATCTGTCTGGTGAGCAACAGACTCAGTATGATGCTTGACAAGACATCAACAGAGAGAAGGAAGGTCAGACAGGGCTGGGCAAGCATCACTTCCGGTTTCCCAAGTGGAGTGGAGGTTTTGAGGCTTCTTGTGAACTTCAAGTAGGTACCTGGAAGTATCTAGTGAGATGATTATCCTGCTTGCTAGCCCCAGATGAGGCCTGCTAGGAGAATGAAAAAAAATTGAAAGGAAGGGAAGCAATGCTGTCTCCATAGGATCCTCTGCAATAGGCCATAAAGGGTAACCATTGGACATCAAAGGTCATCTATAATAATATAATACACATGAGTCAATGTTGGATGTCATCCACGTCTCCAAAGTCAACAACGAACATCAACAGCATTAGCATCTGGGTAAGAAATGAGATTAAGGGAGTGGACAGCCTTTATGTTGCCTCAGCATACACCATCCCCATAAACAAACTCCCTCTCTTCCTTCCACTGCCAGGTGATGGAACCTAGAGCCCAAAGAACTAGAAGCAGGACTGCGAGTCAGAGAAAGAGAAGACAGGGATAAGGAGCTGTGAACAGCTAAATGAGAGATAGTATCATGTAAATTTGACTGAACATTTACCCTAAAGCAAGATTTAAATTTTAGTTGACTAGAATACATGAATGTGACAAGATTGTTTTTCCACTCCCAAGTGAGAACAGCAACTTTAAAAGAAATCAAGTTATACTAAAGATATAGAGCTTTGATTTTTCCCACCTAATTTGTAATCATCTGTATAACTTCTGATGTCATGTACAAATAGAAATCGGAAGGAAAAGAGCTGACCCATTATGAAGGGAACTGAGAAATTAGATGATGAATAGGATGAGATCACAATGACACACCAGGGAGAGTGTATTAGTCTGGTTTGAGACTGATTTTCTAGATCCAAGGTGAGGTCAAGAGCAGATTCTTCTTTGCCTAAGGAATTACACCTCTACACAGGAATACAGACTTTCAGAGCAAAGTAAAATGACAAGCAGCATTTAATGCCTCTGCCCAACTTCTCAAATACAATGGGAAACAAAGGGAGTACCTCTAGCCAAAGAGGGGGAGAACAGATCTTTCTCAACATTCCAGGAAGGACATCACAATGGTTCGGAGGTCAAATTAAGGGAATAGGTACAGTTTGGCAGCCACAAGTCCTCAGGAAAACTGGGTTCTTTATCATAAATCCAGCCAAAAAGAAGTCCATCAACAGGACCAGCAGAACCAGGCAGCAGCACTGGTCAGCTATGTATGTACTGTCTTCAGTTCAGTTTAGTTCAGTCACTCAGTCATGTCCGACTCTTTGCAAACCCATGGATTGCAGCATGCCAGGCCTCCCTGTCCATTGCCAACTCCCAGCATTTACTCAAACTCATGTCCATTGAGTCAGTGATGCCATCCAACCATCTCATCCTGTGTCACCCCCTTCTCCTCCTGCCTTCAATCTTTCCCAGCATCAGGGTCTTTTCAAATGAGTCAGTTCTTCACATCAGGTGACCAAAGTACTGTAGTTTCAGCTTCAACGTCAGTCCTTCCAATGAACACCCAGGACTGATCTCCTTTAGGATAGACTAGTTGGATCTCCTTGCAATCCAAGGGACTCTCAAAAGTCTTCTCCAACACCACAGTTCAATACCATCAATTCTTCGGTGCTCAGCTTTCTTTAGAGTCCAACTCTCACATGCATACATAGACTACTGGAAAAACCATAGCTTTGACTAGACGGACCTTTGTTGGCAAAGTAATATCTCTGCTTTTTAATATGATGTCTAGGTTGGTCATAATTTTTCTTCCCACGAGCAGCGTCTTTTAATTTCATGGCTGCAGTCACCATCTGCAATGATTTTGGAGCCCAAGAAAATGAAGTCTGTCACTGTTTCCACTGTTTCCCCATCTATTTGCCATGAATTGATGGGACCAGATGCCATGATCTTAGTTTTCTGAATGTTGAGTACTGCCTAACGGGGCTCAGAGACTGAGCAACAGGCACCCTCGCAATAAAGTGACGTAGTTTAATCTGACTTATTGAGTGGCCAGGCATATTTTGCATTTTTAAAAATCTGGAGTAGCCAGGCAAAGTTTTTAAATTAAAAACTCCTCAATCTTGCTTCAAAAAATCAAAGTGAAATTTTTTAAGCAAACTTGCACCAGTCAACTTTATATTTAAGGTCTATGGGAGTCTATTACAACATAGGGAATGATCTGGAAATCAGAGAAAGGAAATCTCAATTGCTAGTAGAATCTATTTGGAAGGATCTCAACCCCATGGATTGGAGAAGGAAATGGCAACCCACTCCAGTATTCCTGCCTGGAGAATCCCAGGGATGGGGGAACCTGGTGGGCTGCCGTCTATGGGGTCGCACAGAGTCGGACACGACTGAAGCGACTTAGCAGCAGCAGCAGCAGCAGCAACCCCATGGAGGATTGTCTAAGGGATCCCTAATCAAGACTCCTCACACTGTTTGCCTTATTTCTTAATCTCATAGTACCAAAGCACTGTTGAGGATATAGGGTTATTTGTGCTTATAGATGTTTATATAGAGAAAAAAGACATTTTAAAATTTCTTCTATTTATAAAAATATTTCTACCACTAACAAATCCCAGTTCACATATCAAAATGCAAAAATTAATATGTAGTCAGGCTTGTGGTCTGAACAAAGAAAAATAGGCTATAAAGATATTGGCAAGTCAAACAAATATCTGAATAAGTAATCTTAATATCTGTATTACTTGTGTGGCTCCCTAATTACAATTACAAAAGGGATGAAAGATAACAGATTATTGAATCCTATTTTCAAATGACTTAGAATCTTTATCTCCATTGTAACTTGCCAAAATTTCTAAGAAGATATTTAACTACACTCCACTTGGCCTCATTTAATTTTGAATAAATGTGTTTACCACCATGATTATAACTTTGAATATACTGTCTTATAAATATTTATCAACAAGAAGTTTTAGCACTCCCCAACCCACTGACTACAATGAGAAAGAACAAAACTAAAACCGTCTTCCTCCAGTTGGACAGAAGAAAAATTTCCATACATATCCACAGATTTTGACAAATGTGGGGAATTTATCTTGAGTCATTCTGAATGGAAGCTTCTAAATTCCAACTGTGAGAGACCTGTGAAGAACATTAGTTATCAAGCTTTTAGGATTAAAACTCAGCCTGTTCCTTGTGTGTGATAACAATCTTTAAAATCTATAGATGATTCAGCTAAAGTACATGGAAAAGCTAATGCAAGGTTAGATTAAAAGGCTGTTTGGTAGAACTTAGATGTACTTTTCTCCTATAATTAATAGCTGTAAAAAACAATTATACCATCCTACTCTGTCACACACACTAAAAGCATCTCTACCTCAGTTTGCATTTTAGGATTTAAAATTAGTTGAACCTCCTCAGAGTGTTAACTTCAGAGAAAAATGAGAAAGGGGCATTATGACTTTCTTTAAAGGATAATACCTGTCTCTGCCCTACACTGAATTCTTTGAGCCCAATTTCGAAAACTAAGTAAATGGTACATGAGCGTACGGACAGCCTTATGGCTGTAAATCACTTCCCACCCTGGGAAACAGAGAAAAGCAAGACAATGATTCAGAAGAAAAGCACTAAAATAATACAAAATTTTATGCCCGTTGAAGTCTTTTTTCAATCATTTCCAGAAATAACTGACAAAATAATGCTGCTAAATGTTCAAGCCAAATTAAATTGCTTACAAATCATGGTTGCCATAGTTTCAGGTGCCCAGAATATGGTGCGTGGACTAAACACTGCCTTGCAACAAAAATGCCTGTGCATTAAGTACAAGCCTCAAAAAAAAAAAAAAAAAAAAAAAAAAAACCCACTAATTACAGTGTTCTCAGGCATTTGAAATCTTTCAAAAATAACAGTAATAATGATTAATAACAATTCTTCTGAAGTGTCAGCCTATCTTACTTGTTAGTATGACAGCCATCACTCATCCCTGAGTTTACAGGCTTATCCTCACATTAAAACCTAAACCTTCCATAGATATCTAGGAGGGAACTAAACAGCATTATGTTACTGTTGAAGTCACAGGCAGTCTTTGACCCTACAGGTAATCAATGCTCAATAAGAAACCCTCGATTTGCTTGTAAGTTGTTTAAAGTTACTTTCCCAAGAGAATCTCTAACTTCATGGTGGATTTAAAAAAATTTTTGTCACTAAAACAGATCTCTATTTTCTCTTCCTTTATTTCCTCCAGCCCACTCCAGTATGGATTTTGAGGAACTTAAAATCCAACAGTTGTTCGGTCAACATTTAGTGAGCAACACTATATTCAGACACTGGCTATACCCCCCAAAAGAGGTAGAGCCCCTGGAAATGAGAGCCCAGGCAGGAGTTTATGGGACAGGTAGTTAGCATAAGATATGTTAAGTTCTGAGGTGCCCTGAGCATCCAAGCGGGATATATGAGTCCAGAGCTGATAGGACAAATTGAGGCTAATGCAGATTTGGAAAGCATCCTCCATTATTTAGAACTGCACACATGAGACTAGTATGAAGGAAGGAAAAAAGCAGTGAATCAAAGGCAGAACTCTGAGAAGCATCCATGTTAAACGAGGTGAGCAAAGAAAGTAAACCACAGAAAGGCTTATGACAGAAATGTCAAAAACCATGAAGAGTGAGATTTTACCCAACTTGCAGGCTAACTTATTTCACAGTTGCTGGCAGAAGACAGGAGACTCCTGGATCAGGGATAAAGGACTTCATTACTGATAATTGCTGTAGCCAGAGTATCAGCATTTTCTTACACTGGTCCCCCAAGTACCAATTCCCACAAGGTAGTGCTATACTACATCTCTTCTGCCTCTCCTAGGTAAAAAGTTAAAGAAAAGAAAGGGTCTGGACAGTGAAGTTAGAAAAACTGACCAAAGGGTATAAGACCTTAGTCCAAAGGCTGGTCCAAGGTGACCAGAGTCACTTCCTGCCATGAAAGAGAACTATGACATCATCCACCAAGCAAAATGGATTTACGATATCTGCCAGTCATTTATGCAGACCACCACTGGGTTCAGATCACTGAGAACAAAATCAAACCATTATAGGAAAACACCCTAGGTTTAGTTATAGCGACATCAACAATAGTGAGAAATCCTAACCAGGAACATTAAAACTCTTCTTCCGTCATTTACTCACCATATCCCCAAGCCACAGGTACAACAATACATTCTCAGTACATAGAGACAAAAACAATCAAACTAAAAAAGCAAACTTACGTGGTGAGGAAAGCTAGTCATCAGGTGCTCAGTTCAGTGGTGCAAATCACTGCCATGTTGACCATTGGCATAACATTTCTTAAGCAGGGAGTCCTCTGGAAAAGTGCTTACACATTTGCTTGGGGACTTTAAATATGTTTTAACCCCATCAGTATCCTTAATTACTTAAGCATATGTGTTTTGTGCTTCACTAAGGAAGTTAAAATCTCTAGACATAGGTTTATGAATTTGGGGCAACTCAAAGACCTTTCCTTGTTGCAAAATATGACACTTCCAAGGAGATCTAATCATGTAAAACATAGTGCTTCTATGAAGATCTAAACTGTAGTTTTAAAAAATAAACAGATGACTAGGAGAAGGAGAATCTAATTGTGGGTCATAAAAATGTATATTTTGTGTAATTATGTATGTATTTTTAATGATACGAATTGAATATAGTGTCTTATTAAACTATATTACAATTATTAAGACAACAAAAATCACTCAAATACCATTTGGATCAGTCACTATACAAATACGTGGTATATAAAGAAATCACCCATAGTTTCATACCTTCTGTGAAAAAACTTAACTAGTCACACATATCCATTTTTAACAGTACCTTCTATCACTTCAATTATGGGATTTTTTTTTTTTTAACTCATAGAAGTCTTTCAAGATCTTTTTATGCCCACACTTCATAACGTATGTATTAGTCTCTCAAAACCCAGATCAAGATCTGCCCTGACATCACACCTCACTCACTACTACTAACTACTACTACTAAGTCACTTCAGTCGTGTCTGACTCTGTGCGACCCCATAGACAGCAGCCCACCAGGCTCCCCCGTCCCTGGGATTCTCCAGGCAAGAACAATGGAGTGGGTTGCCACCTCACTCACTACTCCCACCCTAATAGAGCTTGTCACAATCTCCAGAAGTGATCACAAGTTTGCCTACTGTTGTTTATACAAGGCTGTATGGTAATTTATTTGCTCAAGCATTTGTCTTCCCCACTATCTTCCCAGCAGGCTGGGACTCTGCCTTCAGCATCTTTGAAGGGGATGGGAGAGTGAGTACAGAATCATTTCCAAACCTAATAAGGCAACTAAAGAAATTCCAGTGGGAAAGAGCCCTGCCATCAGAGAGAAAGCTTTTAATGAAGTTTTTTCTCCAACAGTAAATCATTGCTCCCTCTTGTCCTATCTTCTTCTAAATCTGTTTTTTTTTTATTAATTTGTATGAGATTGAATATCTCCTGAGTGTCAGCAATAAGCATTAGATACTATAACTAATAGTATCTAACTATTAGATACGCTACTTCCCTGGTGGCTCAGACAATAAAATGTCTGTCTACAATGCAGGAGACCCGGGTTCGATCCCTGGGTCAGGGAGATCCACTAGAGAAGGAAATGGCAATCCACTCCAGTACTATTGCCTGGAAAATCCCATGGACAGAGGAGCCTGGTAGGCTACAGTCCATGGGGTTGCAAAGAGTTGGACATGACTGAGCGACTTCACTTACTTACTATAACTATACCCCAAAAGAAGTAGATTAGAAGCTCAGGAATAGAACCAGTGACTTTGAAAATACAGTGAGACCATCAACAAACTTGGTTGTACAGGCTGCTGGGCAAACTGGGCCACAGAATTAGTAGTCAGTCCAGACCTCCCAGAATCAGGCAGGGAGGCCTCCTGTGTGTATCTCAAAGTCATTTCAGAGGCTTTGAAAAAAGACTGTAAAACCCAAAAACCCACAGAAACACAGGAGGCAAGGATGGAAAAATCTTAGCAAGTCGTGATTGTCTTTGTTAATCAATCAAGAAAGAAAAAGCTTTATCAATTCTTACTATCATTTCTTACTAATCATTCAATTCTTTTTAATACTGGTAAATTCTTACCAGTCATTCTATTGGATATTCCTTGGAATCCAAAAAAAAAAAAAGTGAAAGCCAAGGTGCTTGCTAATAAGTAACAAAATTAAAATGTGGAACAAGACCTCACCTAAGAAACAAAATAATTTGCAGCAACATGCATGAACCTAGAGATTATCATACTAAGTGAAGTAAGAAAAAGACAAATATTATATGATATCACATATATGTGGAAGCTAAAAAATAATACAAATGAACTATTTACAAATAGAAGTGGACTCACAGACATAGAAAACAAATCTATGGTTACCAAAGAAGAATCGTGGGGAGGTACAAATTAGGAGTGTGGGATTAACAGATACACAACAAATAAAATAGATAAACAACAAGGATTTACTGTAGAGCACAGGGAACAATATTCAAAGTCGTTAATAACTTATAATGGAAAAGATTCTGAAAAAGACTATATATATATGGACTTATTGTCCACATCTTTCACATGAGAGAAAGACAAAGTTTGTGTAAGAAAGTCTGAAAAGTCTAAGACATTTGGAACAGATTTTTCAAGCTGTAGTCATAGCATGTGCATGGCCGCACGTGCTGCTGCCGTGGAAATGTTTTTATACACCCTGTTTGTTGTTGGTTTACATTCACTTTAAAACTCCAAGGAAAGCTGGAGTAGGGATTAATAGTTCATAATAAATTTTACAAGCTTGGGCAGTGAAGAAAACTCCAGAGTGTTATGAGGTGTTAAATAAATTGAATTGGGTAAACTTTCTGCCCCATTGTCATGATGGCCTTTACACTTCTCACAATGTGGAGACAATTAGGTGTTTGCCTGGCTTGGAAAGATAAATGTCCAACTCCCAGACAAGAGTGTTGATTTAGCATGTGTTGTGTGACCACAGAATTCTTGTTCTAATCAATTCTGGCTTTGATGTTTGCAAAAAAAGAAAAAAAAATGCATATGAGTAAGGATAAAGAAGCGAGACAGACAAAATGATGGCAAAACTTAATTCAAAATGCAAATATTTTCATTTTCTCCCTTATTATTGAAGTTTTCCTGAAGGGATAGTCATAAAAGGACCCCAGGGACAGAACAGAACTGGTACAGCTGTTTTCAAATATTACTAAAAGCCAGTCTTCTATGCATTTTAGATGCAAGCTCAAAATGGATGCATAATTTTTATGCAAAACTATTTGCCTATTTTGCTATATAACTTGGTTTACCCAGGCTGCTCCTCTGTTCATTATACAGTCTCCTTATCAACTCATAACTGTATGCATTATGGAGAGGTCTACAGTAACAACTTAAACAGCAGGCATCCTTCATGCATGGGGTTATTCTGGTCCCACCCAAGTCAGTTTGTTAAGACAACACCATTAGCATTCTTATGGAATGGAGCCTAACACATCTGTGAATATCACTATAAAGTTTCTCTCCTACTGAAAAAAGAGAATAGAAGAATTAAAGCAACCCAAAACTTCTATTTTCGTGGGAAGGGAAAGAAGCAGGACTTGTTTGGACTTCTTTTTTTCATCACAATATATTTCTGGTCAAAATTCTGTCCAAAAAGAATTAACTTTTTAAATGATTATTTAGTATTACTTTATTTATAAAAAATAATAGAGAAGATTTCTCTGGTGGTCCAGTGATTAAGATGCCACACTTCCAGTGCAGGGGGTGCAGATTCAATCCTTGGTCAGGGAACTAAGATCCCATATGTGGTATGATGTGGCAGAAAAATAAAGAACAATAATAGAAAAGAATAAATCAACCAAGTAAATATAAGACCTATTATGGGAGTTGCTGCTACTGCTGATAAGTCGCTTCAGTCATATCCAACTCTGTGCGACCCCATAGACGGCAGCCCACCAGGCTCCCCCATCCCTGGGATTCTCCAGGCAAGAACACTGGAGTGGGTTGCCATTTCCTTCTCCAATGCATGAAAGAGAAAAGTGAAAGTGAAGTTGCTCAGTTGTGTCTGACTCTTAGAGACCCCATGGACTGCAGCCCACCAGGCTCCTCCGTCCATGGGATTTTCCAGGCAAGAGTGCTGGAGTGGGGTGCCATTGCCTTCTCCAATTATGGGAGTAGACCCCCCCAAAAATGGTTGAAGAAAACACAAATAACAACATTAATATAGCATCAAGAGATATAATACAAAATATATATTAAAAATATTTTTAATTTTAAGATAATATGATACAACTTCATATCTATGAACTGGAAAATCAGATAAAATGGGTGATTATAAAATATAAATTAACTATACTGACTCAAGAAGACTTCTTAAATGTATATGGATTCATAAACATAGAAGAAAAAATTTTAAGTACTAAAAACTCTGCCCTCATAGTAAAGGTACCAAGATGTTTTTATAAGAAAGCATTACCAAATCCTCAAAGAACAGGTAATTTCTATGCCAAATGAACCAAGCAGCATTCTTCCCAGGAACAGAAGAATGGTCAACATTAGAAAATCTACTGATACATATCACTACATTAAGAGATTAAAGGAGGAAAAAAATATAGAAGTTTCTTTAAAAGTGTTTGACAAATTTACCATTAGTTCTCAATTTAAAAAAAAATCTCATTAAGCAAGGAATAGAAGGAAATTATCTGAATTTGATAAAAAAAACTTCTATAAAAAAAAAACCTATAGAAAATCTTATACTTAATTATGAAACTTAATAGTTATGAATAAGACAAGTACTTCTATCACTGATATTTTTCTACACTGTTAATGACTTCTCATGAGTCCTTATTTTGAGCATACAGTAATTCATGACTGAAGGTGTACAGTTGGTAATGAGGAGCACAGACAGAGAAACTAGCTAGAAAATTCAAACAACAAACGTATATTTTTAATACTCAAAATTTAGTATCTAAACCTTTTCAGGATTGTTTTCTCTTTATAAGCCTGCTAAAGAAGCTCTAACTTCTCTAAATAGAATTCTCTGCTATAAAGTTATCTAAAAATGAAAGAAAATACACTTTCTTACATATACTGCTTGACAGGAATATGAGTGAGATGATAATCAGTACAGTAAGAAGCATTTTAGTGCCTCAAGTTTCATAGGAGCTCAGGTCAACTACACTATAAATTCATCTCAACAGACCTAATTTGAGGGAAATGGCATTACAGTAAGTGAATGGAACATAAGCTCCACAGGCACTGTGCCTTCCACGGAGTGGTCTTCATTGCTAACGGAGAATGCTGACTACATTTATTTTAATTAAAGTCTGTGACTTGTGTATAAGTAGAAGAACATTTCTTCAGTGCATCAGTTTTACCTGCTTGGGATCCAAACCAAAGGATATAAGGCTAGAAGAAAGACAACTAGACTATTCTATGTCTTTGTGACATAGCACCTCTGAAATAAGTATGACAAAAATATATATACAAGGTAAACATTAGCAATACTGGGTTATGACCCAAAGTACAAAATTACTACACATGAGTCAATACTGATATAAATTATTGAACAAAATTATTTTTTAATATAAATTTATTTATTTTAATTGGAGGCTAATTACTTTACAATATTGTATTGGTTTTGCCATACATCAACATGAATCTGCCACGGGTGTACACGTGCTCCCCATCCTGAACCCCCCTCCCACCTCCCTCCCCATACCATCCCTCTGGGTCATCCCAGTGGACCAGCCCCAAGCATCCTGTATCCTGCATCGAACCTGGACTGGCGATTCGTTTCTTATATGTTTCAGTGCCATTCTCCCAAATCATCCCACCCTCTCCCTCTCCCACAGAGTCCAAAAGACTGTTCTATGCATCTGTGTCTCTTTTGCTGTCTTCGCATTCAGAGAAGGCAATGGCACCCCACTCCAGTACTCTTGCCTGGAAAATCCCGTGGGCGGAGGAGCCTGGTAGGCTGCAGTCCATGGAGTCGCTAAGAGTCGGACACAACTGAGTGACTTCACTTTCACTTTTCACTTTCATGCATTGGAGAAGGAAATGGCAACCCACTCCAGTGTTCTTGCCTGGAGAATCCCAGGGACAGGGGAGCCTGGTGGGCTGCCGTCTATGGGGTCGCACAGGGTCGGACACGACTGAAGTGACTTAACAGTAGCAGCATACAGGGTTATCATTACCATCTTTCTAAATTCCATATATATGCGTTAGTATACTGTATTGGTGTTTTTCTTTCTGGCTTACTTCACTTGAACAAAATTATTGAAAAAATAAATTAAAGGAAAAAAGACAATTCTACTACAGAGAAGAAGTCCAAATAATTTATGTAGATATTCCATCCATAGGGAGGTGCAGCATAACTCTCACCCTAGAAGTGTGGGCTGCACATAGTGACTTTGCAACAAGTACAGTAAAAAAAAGGGGGAAAGAGTAATTTCACAGTGGAGAAACCTGATTGATAAACAGTACTTCAGTTAAGTGATCAAGGTCAACATTAACAGTGAGGCCAAATTGATAGCATGCATCCTTGATATGATGAGAATGATACTTTATCTACATGGTCTTCCTCCCAAAAACCTAAAACCACAGTCTAATCATAATAAAAATATCAGACAAATCCCAACTGAGGACCACTCTATAAAATACCTGTCAGTTCCGGGAGTTGGTGATGGATAGGGAGGCCTGGCGTGCTGCGATTCATGAGGTCACAAAGAGTCAGACACGACTGAGCGACTGAACTGAACTGAACTGAACTCCTCAAAACTGTCAAGGTTATAAAAAAATAAGAAAGTTTGTAAAGTTTTCCTAGCCACATGAGCCTGAGATGTTATGTCCAAAAGTTACGTGGTGTCCTGGATGGGATCCCAGGGTGGGAAAAGGACATTAGGTAAAAACTAAGGAGATAAGAATAAAGTGTGGACTTTAGATGATAACAATAATATATCAATATTAGTGCATCAATTGTGACAATAATAGGGCAAGCTGGATGTGGAGAAATGGGAACTCTACTGTCTCCACAATTTTCCGTAAATCTGAAACTATCCTAAATTTACACATTTATTTAAAAACAACAGCAATAAAGTACAGAGCAGTGACCTGTCTTCCTTTTTTATTTATTTCTCCAACAGCTCCCCACAAGTAAAATGATAAAGTATAGCTTCGGCACTCACAAAATTAGTATTCATTAAATACCTTGATTAATAAATTAGCTAGGTAGAGAATTTTACTTTGGAGATGATTTTTCCATTGAACACAAATCTCCCCTAGCTTCTAGTTTCCAGCGTTGCTACTTTAATACTGATGTCATTCCAATTCCTAAATTTTTTTATCTCTAACACTTGTAGAGTGCTCTTATTGTCCCTGGGTTCCTGAGAGTTCATGATGCTGTGCCATTTTGCTGGAATTACAATGGATCCTTCAAACAAAAAATTCATCCCTTTCCATTCTAGGTTGTATATTATTCTGTTGATTTCCTCCCCTTCATTTTCTCTGTTCTCTCTACCTAAGGCTAGGCTAGGCTAAGTCACTTCAGTCGTGTCCGACTCCTGTGTGACCCCATAGACGGCAGCCTATCAGGCTCCCCCGTCCCTGGGATTCTCCAGGCAAGAACACTGGAGTGGGTTGCCATTTCCTTCTCCAATGCATGAAAGTGAAAAGTGAAAGTGAAGTCGCTCAGTCGTGTCCGACCCTCAGCGACCCCATGGACTGCAGCCTTCCAGGTTCCTCCATCCATGGGATTTTCCAGGCAGGAGTACTGGAGTGGGGTGCCATTGCCTTCTCCTTCTCTACCTAAAGACACCTATTATTTTAGATTTTGGATTTTCTTATCTGTTACCATTATTTTACCTTATTTTTCTTGTTTTCCATCTATTTTCTTTTTTCTCCACTTTCTGAGACATTTCCCCAACTTGATATTCCACCATTCTTTGAGTTTTTTTCCAAGAACTCTTTTTTGTTTCTTTATTGTTTTTATTGTTCTTTTTAAAAAATTATCCTATTTTTGCTTCCTGTATGATATTTCTATTCTCCAATATTTTAATTGATGTGTTTTGAGAAGTTGTCTTATCCCTGAATAGTCTGGTGTCTCACGTTTGTTTGTGTCTGTCTTTCATGAAAGAGGGCTTCCTCTGATGCCTGGTAATTGTACATGTCTGCACATATTTAAGACTGGAGAGTCCAAAGTTGATTAGAAAAACTGGAATATTTTTCAGACCTTTTTAAAAAAGGAAATCCTGTCACATGCTACAATATGGATTCAGCTTGAGGACACTATGGTAAGTGAATTAAACCAGTCACAAAAAGATAAGAACTGCATGATTCCACTGACATGAGGTATCTAAAGCAGTCAAACCCAGAAACAGAAAAATTATGGCTGTTAGTGGCTAGGAGGAGAAGGAAGTGGGGAGTTGTTCAATGGGTACAGAGTTTTAGTTTTGCAAGATGAAAAAGCTATGGAGGTCTCCTGTACACCAATGTGAATGTATTTAATGCTACTAAGCTGTATAGTTAAAAATGACTCAGGTGGCAAATTTTATGTTATCCGTTTTTTTAACCACAATTTAAATTAACTTTTTTAAAATGTTGGTTAGAAACTCTGAGCACTAAGGTGGGACTGGTTTGCCATGGGCTTCAGTTCCAAGTGGTAAGACAAGTTATTTCAGTGAAGAATCCCTGATGTTAATGTCATAAGAGCTTTCCTCTTGGAGAGCCATGGCCTGCTCATATTTCAAAGAATGATTGCCCAAATTCCTCTTTTACAAAAAGGTATGGAGTTGGCTGCCAGCTTTCTGTGAGGTGTGTAGGGAAAGATAGTCAATGATTTCAGTGTTGGGTGTGCAAACTTTAACTCCTTCTTCCCACTTTCAGGGTGCTAAGTCACCTGTCCTCAGTGGTGCTTGGGGTCCTCCAGTGACTTTCTACGTTACCCTCTCCAGACAATACGTCTTCAGTCTTCCAGAATGTGAGAAGAGCAAGTCATCATATAGGTCTATGGTGTTGGGATATCAATCTGGCAACTGAACTGGGAGCTTCAAAATCAGACTACTTTCCTTGACCTTACATATGGGTATTAGCTCTAATTCTTGAGCCTCAGAGACACAATGGTGCAAATCCATCTGTTACTCAACTTTATTGCTGACTTGAAATTCAGTTATCCCAGGTCTGCTTAGTTAATTCCCACTTTTCCACCTACTTACCAACTTCTCAAAGTTTGTTGTTCATTCCTCTCCTGTTCTCTTGTCTTTGTGTGTTTATTCTTTTAAAAAAATAGTTACTGTTGTTTTAAAGAGGTTTGGTGTTTGACAAGCAAGTGATGGCTATTGTATATATACAATCCACTATCTTCACCTAGAAAAAAATGGCTTGTTTTTCCAGTTTCAGATTCAATTTCCTGTGTTGGGGTGATATAGTGAAAAGAGTAGAAGATTTAGATTAACCTTAGCCAGATTTTAAGTCTGACACTTTCTTCTTGTTATGTGAGTACAAGTTAACTAACTTTTTATTCTCAGTTTTTCTGTTTATAAAATGAAGGTGGCAAGTTACAGGTTCATTTTGAGGATAATATGAAAAACATATGAAAAGCATATGTCAAATAATATATATAATCCATATGTGAAAGATCAGACTTGCTTACAAATATTAATTTCCCTCTTGTCCAAGATTAATTGTTCAATTGACCTTCCACTAGCAACTGTAACATTTTAATGAGACTTGGTTTCTATAATGACACCTCCAACCACTTACCAGACATCCTCTCCAATCTGAGGTCCTCTCTTGATTCAGTTTTAGTTGGATCTACATCTCATTTGGATGCTATGCCATTTAGCTGCAGTAGGGCAAATTTTTATTTTTTATATTTTTTATAAAAATGAATGCATTATTTTTAATCCTTCAATTAAATCTGCTTTTACCTTAATATGGCATTATATTTTCAAAATTTCCCTTAAAAATAAAATAAGCTTACATTAGGTATCAAGATATGGAAGACCACGTATAACTTTAACTGTCTAAGGAGCCCACAGTGTTGTTCGTTTCCTTGGTGGTGGACAGCAGCTGGTTACTGACCGCCATATAATTACATTTTCTCCCAATCCACACAGTGATAACAAAACAAAACCATCTGCAGCAAAAGCATGCCAACATTTTACAATGAACTGGGACTAAGCACAACTCCATTTAGATGATCAACAGATTCAAAAAAACAGCAGATTCAATTTAATTATTAATTAAATTTACAAATATTTCTTAAGCACCTGTTATGTTCCAGGATTTGTCCTAGGTACTTGGGATACAGGATTCATAGAAACAGATTTAAATAAAGAATTCTTGCCCTCATAGAGCTTATATTATAGTAGAGAGAGAAAACATAGATAAAAAATAAATTATAAAGTATATTTAATAGAATAGGGAAAGGAGGATCAGAAGAACTATTAAAAGAGAGGTTGCAATTTAAATAGAGGAACACCTCATTTTATTGCACTTTGCTTTACTGCACTTCTCATATATTGAATTTTCTACAAATGGAGGGTATGTGGCCAACCTCCATCAAGCAAGTCCATTAGCACCACTTTTCCAAAAGCATTTGCTCACTTCGTGTCTCCGTCACATTTTGGTGATTCCTACAATATTTCAAACATTTCAAACATTTTCACTTCCTAGGTGGCGCTACTGGTAAAGAATCTACCTGCCAATACAGGAGATGCAGAAGACTTGGGTTCGATCCCCGGGTCAAGAAGATCCCTTGGAGAAGGGAAAGGCAACCCATTCCAGTATTCTTGCCTGTAAAATCCCATGGACAGAGGAGCCTGGTATTAGGGCTTCCCTGGTGGTTCAGTGGGTAAAGAATCCACCTGCAATGCAGGAGACACAGGAGACACGTAGGTTTGATTCCCGGGTCAAGGAAGATCCCCTGGAGAAGGGAATGGCTACCTACTCCAGTATTCTTGCCTGAAAAATCCCATGGACAGAGGAGCCTGGTGGGCTACAGTCCAAAGGGTCACAAAGAATCGGACACAACTGAGCGACTAAGCACACACACATACATTATTATCATATTTGTTACAATGACCTGTGATCAGCGATCTTTAACATTACTATTGCAGAAAGATTACAACTTATTAGGCTCAGATGATGGTTAGCATTTCTTAGTAATAAAATACTTCTTAATTAAGGTATATACATTGTTATTTAGACATAACGCTATCACACACTTTATAATAGACTACAGTATAGCATAAATGTAACTTCTATATGCACTGGGAAACCAAAAAACTCTTGTGACCCACTTCATTGCAATATTTATTACAGTAGTCTGGAACCCACAATATCTCAATATTCTAGGGATCACCACCAAATCAGTTACAGTTGTTTGGCTACAAGTAACAGAAACCAGCTCTAAACAAAATATGAATGTGTGAAATGTATATCCAAGAATACACAAAATTGACAGTAAGATTGGAGAAACAAGCTGGAAAAGGTCAAGAATCAGGGCAGTTCCAAAGTAAGTGGATTTAATCAACATTCTTACCACAATACCATCACTGGAATGAACGATCTACCACCTTGCAACCTTTCTGCATTAGTCCAATCAATATTGGAAGCTTCACAAGGGTCTGATTAATCTAGCTAGTAACACATTCCTACTCCTAGTGGGTAGATAATTTTCCAAAGGCAGGAAAATTTCTAGAGGGAGAAAGAATTCTTCAAAAGGAAATTAGCTATATACTCTAAGATTCCAAATATATGATACTCGGGAAAAAGGCAAAGAATGGAACAGTATAAAGGTCAGTGGTTGCCAAGGCTCAGTGGGAGTGGGAGAAGGAAGGATGAAGAGGCAGACGGCAGAGAAAATACTATGGCACCATAATGATGCATGCATGCTATTATTATACATTTGTCCAAACCCACCGAATATACAACACTAAGAGTTAACTGTAATGTTTAACGTAGCCTATGGACTTTGGGGTAATCCCAGTGTGTCAATGTAGGTTTATCAACTGTAATAAAATTACCCCTCTGGTGGGGAATGTTGGTAATGAGGGAGTCCATGCATATGTGGGGGCAAGGAATAGACAGGAAACCTGCATCCTCCCCTAATTCTGCTAAGAATCTAAAACTGCTATAAGAAATAAACCTTTAATTAAAAAAAAAAAAAGAACGAAATTAGTGTGTTTATGCTAAAACAGGGAAAATTGGTGACAGGGAACCAAAACCCAAAATATGTCTACTACCGCTAGTGCCAGCTCCTGAATGTCTACACAAAAACAGCAATCTGGTTGAAAGGAGACAATAGGGTACTTTTTTAACTTTACTGTATTTTTGACTGTGCTGGGTCTTCGTCGCTACAAGATGGCTTTCTTTAGCTGCGGAGAGTGGGGGCTACTCTCTAGTTGCGGTGGACAGGCTTCTCATCGCACTGGCTTCTCTTGTTGCAGAGCACAGGCTCTAGGCATACAGGCTTCGGTAGTTGTGGCACGGGGCCGTAGTGGTCCTGGGGCATGTGGGATCTTCCTGGACCAGGGATCAAACCAGTATCCCCTTCACTGGCAGGTGGTTTTTTATCCACTGAACCACCAGGGAAGCCCAATAGGGTATTTTTTTTATGCTGCATTTCACTAGCCATCGCACAGCTTTGACTTCGATTCTAACTCCATTTGGGTAATTTGAAGGGTTGCTGAAAATTACTGGCTTATTTAAGCTTCTCCAAGCCACAGCTGGGCCCTCTCTACCGACCACAACCCCAAAGACACCCCCTGATTTGCTATAATAGTTTCTTTAACCTTATTCTGTAATCTCCAGCAGGATTAACCAGAGAGGTCACCACATAGAATAATGACACAACAATGGCATTTAGAAATAAACCACAAAGTGCATCCGAGACTGAACTAAACAATGATTAGCCAGTTGGATTACTCTTTAGGTATTTTTTATTATCCATGAAAGATGTCAAAACTTTTTAAAAGAGTACTCTGTTCCACGGAAGCAACAGCATAGATTTTAATCCCCACATAAAAACAGACAAAACAACTACACACGTGCAAAAAAAAAAAAAAAAAACCCATAGACAATATTTATAACAAAGTGTTTTCACTTATCATATTGGCACTGGTTGTATTAGTATTATTATTCCAAGATGTGTGTGTAATAAAGTATAAAACAAGCTAGTAATGAAAGTATATTGCAATTTTCTCATCTCTTAAGTCCTTGACAACCATGATTCCAAACGTCAAAGGAGATAAAGATTTAATATATGAGAATATAAGTAAAAATTTTGTATTTCCGAATTTGAATTGGAAGTATTAGTATGAACTCATGAGGTTTTTAATCTTTAAATATATAGATAGTATATACTTAGCTATACCTGGCAGTTCAGTGGTAAAGAACCCACCTGCAATGCAAGAGATGCAGGTTTGACCCCTGGGTTGGGAAGATCCCCTGGAGAAGAGAATGGCAACCCAGTATTCTTGCCTGGGAAATGCCACGGAGAGAGGAGCCCAGTGGGCTACAGTCCATGGGGTCACAAAAGAACTGGACACAACTTAGTGACTAAACAACAAACAACAATATATTAACATATAATATATGTAATATATTAATATGTAGATAATCTAGATTAAGCATATATTTATGGATATATTGTGTGAGTGCATATGTTATATACATTTAATTTTTAGCACTGTCAGCTGAAAAGGCCTAAAAATACTGACCAACCCAGCAACGACGAGCATCCCTATTACATAAATGTGGTCTTGAAATTCTATTTCCTATAAGAGAAAGCAAGGCTTCTTGGAGAAATGGCTGATTCCAGGTTAGGAGCAAGAAATGTACCAGGTGAGGCTGGAAAATTTTGTCACCAATAGTAAGGAAGTTATCAATGACTCTTAGGATCATGTCAAAACAACCTGGAAAACAACCTGAAGATGCTCCCAAAAAACAGAGTACTTAATAATTATTGGATGAATAAATGCACTAGGTTTTCATATGTGTATAGATATATTTCTGGGCTTTTAACTTTGTTCCAATCATCGGTTGATCCTTGTACTGATAATTTGTTTTAATTACTATATTAATTATAGTAATATATTAATTACAAATAATTAATTGTGTCATTATTATTCCTCAAAATTTTCTTGACTCAGGATCACAAGTTTCATGGAAAAACCCACTGTTGATATTTTCATTTGAATTTCATTGTTTACAAATTAATTTCAGGACAGTTGTTATATGGCATTGGGTAATCTCACCCATGGGGTTTCCCTGGTTACTCAGATGGTAAAGAATATGCCGGCAATGTGGGAGACCCAGGATCGATCCCTGGGTTGGGTTCCTTCTCCTGGGGAAGATATGGCAACCCACTCCAATATTCTTGCCTGGAGAATTCCATGGACAGAGGAGTCCAGCTGGCCTATAGCCCAAGGGGTCACAAAGAGTCAGACACGACTGAGCAACTAACACTTTCACGTTCAACCTCATCCATAAACAGGGAATGCTTCTCATTTATCTAAATATTCTTTCACATTGTTAGTAAAATTTTACAATTTTAGAAATAAGCTCTTACATATTTTTTCTTAAAGTTATTCTTGGTTCCTTATCACTGCTGTTGCCACTGTATATGAGATCAATATTCTAATTACATTTTCTAATTGCTTTTTGTCTCTGAATAAAATGCCATTAACTGTTCCATAATTTTATTGTATCTAGTAACTTATTGAATTTTATTACTGGTTCTAATTTTCTTGGATTATCCAGATAGAAAATCATATAGCCTATGAATGCCAACCATTTTGTTTCTTGTTTTCCAGTTCTTATACCTGTTATATTTCTTTCTTATGGCATATAATAGCAGGAGTCTCAGTATAATGTTTATATAGCAATCATTATTATTACCTAATAGTAATACCTCTATTAATTGGTTTTTCCAATGCATTTGTATTTTATTTACATATGGATAAGATCTTATAGGAAATATATATAATAAGATTCAAGGATAAGTTTAAGTTGGAATGCTCTAAAATATAAGCAGCCTGTCTTTATCTAAATGTCAAAACCAAGCATCTACCACTAATATCTGGAAGTGCTTGAATAAGCCATTTGATGTCAAAGAATTAACTATTTGTAGATCACAGCTCTTCTGACATCAACTGCAGTTTATCACAGTATAAAAATTCTGAAATATGTAGTTCTTTGAGATGCAAATGAAAACATTCTTCAGTCATCCTAAATGAATCCCAAATAAGCAACATGGCTGATGGGCAGAGTGTAGTCTGTTTTTCTTTCAAATGTATCACCACTATGCATGATACTTGCTGTGCATTTGACACGCTTTTTCAGCTTAGGAGGAGCCCCTGGTTTGCAATTACATCTTATCTGATGTTAATGTCTTTTATTCCTAGAGTAAAATTAACTTAGATATGATGCATTGGATCATGATAAGCAGTTGCAAATTTTGTTTGCTTATATTTTATTTTTTATTTTTATATCTCTGTTCATAATTTTGCTTTTTTATATTATCCTTGTATATTTTGTTTTATTATCAGTTACACAAATATCATAAAATGAGCTTGAGAATAAAAAATTCCTCTTTATTTATTACAATAACTTACATACAGGTAATCTGTATCTTGAGGGTTGTTAGAATTTACCCTTAAACCATCTGTGTATTTTGTATTTTTTTACATGGGGTGATTCTATTTTATTCAATGTTGTTAATGAAACTTGGTCTGTTCTAGTATTCTATTTCTTCTTTACTCCAATTTGAAAACGTTTATTTTTTTAGAAAATTGTTTCTTTAATATAAGGCTTCAAATGCACTGGTAGAAAACTGTTCATGATAATCTCTAATACTTGTTTAAATCCTTTTACCATCAGTAGTTTCCCATCTCTCTAATATTGTTTTATTCTGCATTCTCTCTTCTGAGTGATATACATCATTTAGTAATCTTAGCAATGCCAAAGGAGAATTAAATTATGAGTCTTTCTCTGAAAAGGTCTTTATTTCACCCTATCTCTTGAATGAAAATTTAGTTTGATATAGGATTCCCAGTTGATAGCTTCTCTCAGCCCTTTAAATATACTGTTCATTATCTTGGGCTTCTATTTCTGGTAATGTAAAATCTGTTGCCAGTCTAGCTATTGTTCCTTTGTAAGTAATCTCTTTTCTTTCAGGTTGCTTTGTGGGTTTTTCTCTTTGTTTTTGGCAAATTTACAATAACATCTCTAGTTGAAAGAGAGGAATTTAAAAATCAGGAACATGGACGAGCTATATTCAACCAAAACAAAAGCAGAAAAATTTACAGAACTAATGAAAGGCATTTTCCTTAGATCGGAGAAATATAACATCACAACAGAATAGTTGAAAATATGTCTATTACAAAAAATAGCCAAAATAAATACATATATCTAAAAGTGAACATAAATTTTAAAAAGAATTTAGCAAGGTCACAAGATACAAAATCAATATTTCTAAATCAATTGCATTTTGGGGGGTTTTTTTAATATAAATTTATTTATTTTAATTGGAGGTGAATTACTTTACAATATTGTATTGGTTTTGCCATACATCATCATGAATCCACCACAGGTATACGCGTGCAATTGCATTTTTATATGGAAACAGTGACAGATTTCATTTTCTTGGGCTCCAAAATCACTGTGGATGGTGAATGCAGCCATGAAATTAAAAGACACTTGCTCCTTGGAAGAAAAGCTATGAAAAACCTAGATAGCATATTAAAAAGCAGAGACAAGGTCCATATAGTCCAAGCTATGGTTTTTCCAGTAATCATGTACAGATGTGAGAGTTGGACCATAAAGAAGGCTGAGCACTGAAGAATTGATGCTTTCAAACTATGGCACTGGAGAAGACTCTTGAGAGTCCCTTGGACCGCAAGGAGATCAAACCAGTCAACCCTGAAGGAAATTAACCCGAACATTCATTGGAAGGACTGATAACTGAAGTTGAAGCTCCAATACTTTGGCCACCTGATACGAAGAGCCAACTCATTGGAAAAGACCCTGACACTGGGAAAGATTGAGGGCAAGAGGAGAAGGGGGCAATAGAAGATGAGATGGTTGGATTGCATCACTGACTCAGTGGACATGAGTTTGAGCAAACTCCAGGAGATAGTGAAGGACAGGGAAGCCTGGTATGCTGCAGTCCATGGGGTCACAAAGAGTCTGATACAACAGTGACAGAACAATAACGAGCAATAAAAAAAAATCAGAAAATTAACTTTTTTAAAAGATGATAAGATAACACTCAGTTCAGTTCAGTTCAGTTCAGTCACTCAGTCGTGTCCGACTCTTTGCGACCCCATGAATCGCAGCACACCAGGCCTCCCTGTCCATCACCAACTCCCGGAGTTCACTCAGACTCATGTCCATTGAGTCCGTGATGCCATCCAGCCATCTCATCCTCTGTCATCCCTTTCTCCTCCTGCCCGCAATCCCTCCCAGCATCAGAGTCTTTTCCAATGAGTCAACTCTTCACATGAGGTGGCCAAAGTAATGGAGTTTCAGCTTTAGCATCATTCCTTCCAAAGAACACCCAAGACTGATCTCCTTTAGAATGGACTGGTTGGATCTCCTTGCAATCCAAGGGACTCTCAAGAGTCTTCTCCAACACCGCAGTTCAAAAGCATCAAGTCTTCAGCACTCAGCTTTCTTCACAGTCCAACTCTCACTGCTGCTGCTGCTGCTGCTAGGTCGCTTCAGTCGTGTCCGACTCTGTGCGGCCCCATAGACAGCAACCCACCAGGCTCCCCTGTCCCTGGGATTCTCCAGGCAAGAACACTGGAGTGGGTTGCCATTTCCTTCTCCAATGCATGAAAGTGAAAAGAGAAAGTGAAGTCGCTCAGTCGTGTCTGACTCTTAGCCACCCCATGGACTGCAGCCCACCAGGCTCCTCCATCCATGGGATTTTCCAGGCAAGAGTACTGGGGTGGGGTGCCATTGCCTTCTCTGCCAACTCTCACTAGCATCAAAAAAAACATCAAATGCCTAAAACAAAATCTAATAACAGATAGGCAAGACCTCTATGCAAAAAGTACCATGGGCATGCTTTAGAGTATTTGATATTATAAAGATGTCAATTCTCTCCAAATTGATCTATAGATTCAATGTAATCCCAATCAAAACACTACCACTTAGGTGTAGGCTTGTTGTTGTTCAGTCTTTCAGTTGTAGGCTAGCAATAGGCTAGAGGGTAATTAACTTCATTATAAAATAGCCAAAATCATCTTCAAGAAGAGGAACAAAATTGGAGGACTTCATTACCAGATATCAAGACATATTACAAAGCTACAGAAAATAAAATGTTATTGGTACAAGAAGAGACAAATAGACCAGTGGAAAAAATTGAGTCCAGAAATAGACCTAGACACTTGTAATACTGTGGAGAAGAAGTGATCTTATCGATAAATGGATCGAGATCAATTGGTGAGGCAGGGGGCGGGTGGTAAATGTCAATGCCTACCACATACCACATATATATAAATATCCATTCCAAATGAACTGTAGACCTAAATGTGAAAGGCAAAGCACAAAACCCCCAGAAGATTACACAGGAAAATGTGTTCCTGACCTTAGGTCAGGCTAGGATATTTTTCAAAGGAACATAAAAAGCACTAAGTAGTAAAAAAAAAAAAAAAAAAAATCAATAAACTAGACTTAATTTTATTTTATAATTTTTATTCATTTAAGTGCACCATTAAGAAAGTAAAAAGACCAGCAAACTTGGGAATTATTATTATTACTATTGTTTTGTCTTTGTAGTTCAGTCCCTATTTCTCACGTTCTACTTTACATAGTTAAATTTTTATGTTTTTTTTAATAACTATGCCAAGCAAAAAAGACCTAATCAGACTCTTAATCAAATTTAGAGTTATGTCTGGAATCACTTGGACATTAAAAAAAAAAAAAAAGATATACATTCATTAAACGTGTTTGGGAAGAACCCAGAGAACACAGCAAATATACAGACTACAATGCTTAAAAACGGCTGACACTGACGCATAAGATACTAAGTTGAGTAACGATCTGAAAAAAAAAATCATATTATTTTGAAATTCTTTGAATAGAGAAAATAAATGGAAGCTTCCAAATGTGAACCATAAATCAAAAGTTATAAAGACAAATAATGTATATAATAAAGGCACTGGTTTGTGATAGGGCTACTTCTCATGTGGGCAAACCCTATGAATTCTGCTCCAAGATGAGTAACAGCAAGAATTTATTTATTTGATGATGATTAAAGATGTTCCCCAGCTGAGATAACTCTACCAACTAGTAAAAAAAAAATTTCAAAGACAGACACTTTGCATTGTTGAATCTTTTGTAAAAAGTAGTTATTTATTATTATTCTAATTTTCCATAAGCTATAGAGATGCAGTTAGCTGTGTCATATTTTGTTCACAGGGCATAAATCAAACAACAGTAGTTACTGCTAAGAGCCAAATTCTTTATTTTGCTATGTCAAGTGTTTCATAAATTTTACTGAAAATGATACCCCAAGATAAAAGGCTCTGGTTAAAATTAATTTTTATTTAATATCCATCCTAATTATTACAAACGCAGAAGCAACATGCTGGTATTTCATTATAGTCAATATTTATATTCCTTGAAGGCCTATGTATTTCTGGCTAAAAAAAATGTGAAATAGTTCTATAATTTGAGACTTTAAGATAGAGAAAAATGAATTGACTGAAATTAATCAAACAGCTTTATAAAAATATATATTCCCTATATATCCCATTTAGATGTATTCCATATACCTATACTCTCTATATATGGTTTATATATTCAGGAATCAATCACTATGTAAACAATTACACTTGTCTATACAGGCCAACAATCTTCTATACCACCTAGGGAAATGTGAGCAAAAATTTCTTCCAGGTAAAGTGCAACTATTAAATTTCCTTGAAGTAAATCAATATGTTCCTTTCTACTTACCCTCTCTTCCATAGCAACAGAAGCAAGAAACAAAACAAGCCTATTTAATGTGCAAAAGATGTACCTTGCTTTTAAATGTTTCTAGTCTAGAAGAGAAGCCATTTTTATTTCAGCACTTTCAAGTCTTTGAACATTTTCTTGCCCTACTCTATGTCAGTTTATATTCTTCATATATCAGGCTTGCCGATTACCCTGAATGAACATAAACATACCCCAGTTATTTAAAGTAAAGATAAAAGCAAATACCTTCAGGTCAGACTGCCTAGATTCAAATCCTAGCTTCATCACTTCCCAGTCATTTAATGTCATATGCCTTAGTACATTCATCAATAAAATGAAGGCAATGATAATATCTTTCTCCTAGGTTTATTATTGCAAACTAATCCAAGCCAAATTGGCCATTCAACAATCATCAGGTTCTTTTGGTAAACGATGAAAATCTCCTTGAAATAGATTCCAGAATTCAAAGTAAAGGGGAGAGCTTCCCTGGTGACTCAGGTAAAGAATCCACCTGCCAATGCAGAAGATACTGGTTTGATCCCTGATCCAGGAAGATTCCACATGCCATGGAACAACTAAAGCCGTGCACCACAACTACTGAGCCTCTGCTCTAGAGTCAGGAAGCTACAACTACTCAGCCCACGTGCCACAACTACTGAAGCCGCGGTGCCCTAGAGCCCGTGCTGTGCAACAAGAGAAACCAACACAGTGAGGAGCCTGCACACCATAACTAGAGAGTAGCCTTCCCTCACCACAGCTAGACAAAAGCCCACGCAGAAAAGAAGACAGCACAGCCAAAAAAATAAATAAATAAAGAGGAGCACCTTCCCCTTCTCCACAATTTCCTTCTTGGTGGAATATTAAATAAAAAGAATTCTTAGCCAAAATTCTACCAAATGCACCAGCAATTAATAGCAAGCAAACACAAGGATAATCACATAATCTATCATTTTAAGTTTGAGAAAGCCCCACTCTGTGTTCAAGCCATCCAAAGTTCCCCTTGCATGAAAGGTTCACTCTGAGGCCAGAGCAACAAAGTTCTGATGGCAGGACATTACCTGCTCAGGAAAGGTAACAAAGCCCTCCATAAACCAAAGGAGTACCACAGTACCACACAGAGCTAAATCACCTGGGACAGAGCATGCACTCTGCACACTATGCCAGTTTATCAAAATGTGGAGAAAGTTCGGTTACAAAGATTATAAACTACAGATCTTAAATGCAAATTTAAAAAAAGAGCTTTGCAGTGGGCTATGGAACAGATCCATATAGAATCCTCTATTGCTTATTCAGTAAATACTAAGTTGAGGTCCATTTTTATTATATACTAAATGGAAGTTTCTGACAGTCATGGACCTACCAAAGAGAATTTCAAATGAGGCCGAGTAAATATTTACTTGACATTCCCATGTCGTTAGCACCATGCTAAGAGTGATTCAATATACAAAAGAAATATGATATTTTTCCTACTTTCAAAGGGCTTATAATCAAAATGAGGCAAAAAAACACAAATGAAGTAATAGCAAAAGACTAATATTGTATGCCAAAGCCTTTGACAGTGTGGATCACAATAAACTGTGGAAAATTCTGAAAGAGATAGGCATACCAGACCACCTGACCTGCCTCTTGAGAAAACTGTATGCAGGTCAGGAAGCAACAGTTAGAACTGGACATGGAACAACAGACTGGTTCCAAATAGGAAAAGGAGTACATCAAGGCTGTATATTGTCACCCTGCTTATTTAACTTATATGCAGAGTACATTTTGAGAAACGCTGGGCTGGAAGAAATACAAGCTGGAATCAAGATTGCCAGGAGAAATATCAATAACCTCAGATATGCAGATGACACCACCCTTATGGCAGAAAGTGAAGAGGAACGAAAGAGCCTCTTGATGAAAGTGAAGAGGAGAGTGAAAAAGCTGGCTTAAAGCTCAACATTCAGAAAACTAAGATCATGGCATCCGGTCCTATCACTTCATGGCAAATAGATGTGGAAACAGCAGAAACAATGGCTGACTTTATTTTTCTGGGCTCCAAAATCACTGCAGATGGTGATTGCAGCCATGAAATTAAAAGATGCTTACTCCTTGGAAGGAAAGTTATGCCCAACCTAGACAGCATATTGAAAAGCACAGACATTACTTTGTCAACAAAGGTCTATCTAGTCAAGGCTATGGTTTTTCCAGTGGTCATGTACGGATGTGAGAGTTGGACTATAAAGCAAGCTGAGCGCCAAAGAATTGATGCTTTTAAACTGTGGTGTTGGAGAAGACTCTTGAGAGTCCCTTGGACTGCAAGGACATCCAACCAGTCCATCCTAAAGGAGATCAGACCTGGCTGTTCATTGGAAGGACTGATGCTGAATCTGAAACACCAATACTTTGGCCACCTGATGCGAAGAGCTGACTCATTTGAAAAGACCCTGATGCTGGGAAAGATTGAGGGCAGGAGGAGAAGGGGACGACAGAGGATGAGATGGTTGGATGGCATCCCCGACTCAATGGACATGGGTTTGGGTGGACTCTGGGAGTTGGTGATGGACAGGGAGACCTGGTGTGCTGTAGTTCACGGGGTCGCAAAGAGTCAGACATGACTGAGTGACTGACCTGAACTGAGTATTGTATGTATAAACACATATACAAAATTTGTGTGCAAAATGTTCAAATGCTTTTGAAGACCATGAAGAAAGAAAAAGCAAAGAAGGTGAGGTTTTCAGGGGAAGTCTCAGGCAAAAGGCAAAATCTGAGCACAAACCTTAAAGTATAGTAGGATTTAGACAGATTGAGGAGCAGGCATTCCCAAATCTGGATTTGATGTTGGAAGAAGTAGGACAATGTCTCGCTGGAGTGATCTGAGTTGGGAGGCTCAATATGAATGGGTACATGGTGAGCTGAATAATGACTCACCAAAGAGAATCATGACCTAATCATTCAAACCTGGTACATGTCACCAAACATCACAAAAAGGACTTTGCATACGTGACTATGTTAAGGAACTTGAGGTGGGGAGATTATCCTGAACTATCCAGCTGGGCCCAATGTAATCACAGGGTCCTTATAAGAGAGAAGCAAGAGAGTCAGAGCCAGGGACACAGATACGACAAAGTGCCGAGTGATGTGGCACCACGGGCTAAGGAATGAGTGCAGTCTCTTGAAGCTGGAAATGGCAAGGAATGGATTCTCCTCTAGACTTTCCAGAAAGGACCAGCCCTGCCAAGCCTTTAATTTTATCCCCATAAGACACACTTTGGATTTCTGACCTCCAGAATTACAACAATCTATGCTGTTTTAAGCCACTGAATTGGTGATAATTCATTACAGCAGCAATAGGAAACTAACACAGGGTAGATGTGATGAAAGGCTGAGCTCAAGAACTCCTGGATTTCCCTGGTTGTGCAGTGGTTAAGACTACATGCTTCCAACGTAGGGGGTATGGGTTCGATCCTTGGTTGGGAAACTAAGTTCCCTTATGCTGTCAAGCATGGCCAAAAAACAAAAATCAGGCTAGTTACAAGATTTTTTCCCTAGGTAATGCAGAAGAGACTCACTAACTGAGAATGAACTGTCAAGGTCCTGTCCCATCAAACAAACCTGCAGTTTTTTGTGTCTATCTTCTCTCTCTCAAGGACTGCATTAATGATTTGTCCAGAGAGATTTCTATTTCTACAATAAAGCTGTTGTCTCAAGCCTACTTGCTGCCAGAAAACTCAGAATCCTGATAAGAACCAACTAAAAGCCCATATACATTTTGAACTTGAAATCCTGTTTACAGGAACATGCTTTGGGAAGCTCTTTATTCTTTTAGAGAATTCAGCAGAGTCTCACACTGAGGGGAAATTATGCATGCAGTCCATAATCATGCAAGAGACTTCAAACATGTGACCTAAAAATTTAATTCCAAAATTACACAATGAGAAGATTTAATTTGCCTTTCACTGACACTCTGTCATAGTCTAAATTTAAAGAGTCAAAATTTTAGTTACACAAAAATGGAACAGATTTTCATAGCAGAGCCCAAAACTTCAAAAAGACACCAGATCATACGTAAAATGTGGAGATGTTTGCAAATATCTTTATATAAGATGTGTTATAAATGTGACTTGTTTTCCTGATTACCATAATTACCAAGCCTAGGAAAATATAAACACAAAAACGTAATAGCACCAGAGAAAATGAGGCCGGTTGGTTTGGGTTACAGCCTCTAGACCAGTAGTCTTACCAATCACCTTCAGTGTGCAATCCAACTTTAATGGTACAAATAGCATGACAAATCTTTCTTCCCATTTGACCTAGACCCACCAAGAAAGAGGCCCAAATCTACATTTAAAATGAAAGAGACTAGGCAGCACCTTCTAGAGAACACTGGATCTCACTAGGATAGAATCCGTTTTTTGAATGGCAAAGTTTCTAGGCGCTCTAGAACTCAAACAACTTAACTCACTGAACCCTACGGTACCATGTTACATGTTTCAGTTAAACCTTGAAACCTGGGCAAAAGGAAATGCTGACCAGGAGGAGGTTACTGTCGCTGAGTTGGGACAGGACATCTCAGGATCACTGAGCACAGAACTGAACACCTTTATGCTCCTTTACTTAACCCACAACTACTCCTTGAACAGTTCTGAGGCATCCTGAAGTGACTAAATGATAGTTTACATGTAAACTCCTTAGCACAGTGCTTGATACAGAGTAAGTGTTCAATAAATAACAGCAATGTGGAATATGATAATGGCAGTGATTACTGGCATGAAGATAGAGGGTTGTGTCTGAGCCTGAATAAACTAGACTCCCCTACAACCTACCTCGAACAGGGAGAGCCTTCAGCCTAGAGGGAAAACTTCTGTAATGGCCTTTGGTCCCTGGAACACAACTGAGCTCTTTCTTAAGCTACCTGGCTGCCTTAAATACCATGATGGTTCTGTCACTACTGTTTCAGGACTTGAGAGTTGGTCCAGTACTGTATAGCACAGGGAACTCTTCTCAATGTTGTGTGGCAGCCTGGATGGGAGGAGAGATTGGGAGAGAATGGATATATTCTACATATATCTACATGGCTGAGTCCTTTTGCTGTCCACATGAAATTATCAAAAATTGTTAATTGGTCCAATGGGCTTCCCTGGTGGCTCAGCTGGGAAAGAGCCTACAATGCAGGAGACCCAGGCTCCATCCCTGGGTTGGGAAGATCCCCTGGAGGAGGAAAGGCAACCCACTCCAGTATTCTTGCCTGGAGAATCCCCATGGAAAGAGGAGCCTGGCCGGTTACAGTTCATTGGGTCACACAGAGTCAGACACAACTGAGTGACTAACACTTCACTTATATTCCAATATAAAATTAAGTTTAAAAAAAAAAAACAGAGTTGGTCCAGAAGCTACCAATTCAACCCTAAAAGGCTGCAAGAACTAACAGGCCTACTTTCTAATCTCTCTCATGTTCACCATAAGCCAATATGTGTGAGAAATTCATGCATGATCCAGATCACTCTTCAAGGGAGAGCTTTCTCTTGACCTGTGTGTGATCAGCAGATAGTCTCCAACTGTTAGCTCTTTCACAGTCTGCCTCCACTCAAGAGAGCTCTCTTACTGTAGATAATGCCTATTCTGTGGCTGAGCAAAGAAGGGGTATAAAAGCTTGACCATTTTGGCCCAACATAGGACAACTCTGCATCAGTTAGCCTCGAGTTGGCCAAGGTTTTATCAGGCCTGCATCAAAGTCCATATATTTTCTCTGCATCTGCTTATTTCCTTCCTCAGGTGTTAATCCCTAATATGTTTTTGCAGCCCAAACTGACTTTCATTGTATAGAAGGCACCGTAAGGGGGGACAGGAGAGAATGAAATAAAAGAAGACTGTCAGATTCCCAAAGTTGTATAGGCAAGAAACAGGCCAATAAAACTACTCATCTGCAAATACATGCTATCCCTCATGAAGATGGATGACTCCAAGGGGAGAGCTTCAAGTCCAGAGGGTGGAGCTGCGAACCGCAGAGAATTATTCCCAGGCCTTGAAACCTAATTTCATGGATGGATGAATCTGCATGGATGTATTTCGAAGTTGCCTGGGACTGGTGACTCCTTTATTCCTTCCATTTTCTCCCCTTTTGAACCGGAATGTTTATATCTAACCCATGCCTATCCCACCATTGTTTTGGGGGAGCAGGTATTAATAATCTGTTTTTCCAATTCCACAGATTCACAAATGGAGATGAATTGTGCCGCATGACTACCCAGAACCTCATCCATAACTGACGAGATTTAGGACTTCTGAACTGATAAGATTTATATGAGGTTTTTGGACTTGGAGTTGATCTGCAATGGGTTGACACTTCTGGAGGTGCTGGTGAATGTATTTAACGTGTGGGACGGAAGTAAATTTGAAGGGGATAGAAGGTAGACCACAATAGAACAGTAGCCCCCAAAGATGTCCCTCCTAGTCCCCAAAACCCACAACTATTTTATAAGAAAAAAGCCACTCCGTAAAGAAGATTATGCTAAGGATCTTAAAATGGAGAAATTGTCTGGACAGACCCATCACAGAGCTCACAGCAGCAATAGAAACTAATACAAGTGCCCACCCAGGACACTTTTGAAAAATTAGCTGGATCTAAGAGCTTTATGTTAAATAGTAGCTTGAGATCAACTGATTTCTGAATATGAAACACATTTTTTTTTCACAGAACTGACTTTAATCAGTAAAGCATTAAAATTTAACATAACACTCTGGGTACATAATATTAATTAACAGATTGTATCTGAATAAAGAGTCTGTATATATTTGAGACTGCAGTTTCTAACTCCAAGCCAAGTCTTGGCACCTTGCCAGCACCATACTACCTCTAGAAAATGGTCAGTTACAAACCTTGACATCTCTACCAAAAGGGTTGGAATCCAGTGTCCAAGTGCAAAGAGGAATCAGACATCTGTTCAACAGAGAATCACTGTCAAGTCTTTCCAAGAAAATCGAGGAGCAATTTACCTTCCTGTCCAATCCAGAATACCAAATCGAATGGGAAAAAAAAAGAAAGTGGGGAAAAGAAAAAAAGTGAGTAACTTTCCTTTTTCTAATAGTGTAGGAGAGGGACCTGGCATTTGTTTGGATTTTCTTTTCATTCTGAGCAGAAGGTCCTGGCAATAAACATCTGGAAGCTTGCCCATTATGAACTGTTTGGTTTCTTTTCCCCTGTTTCATGAGGCCATGGTGATATTATACTCTTGGAATTCCTCCTTTCATCTGCTTCCTTTCCCCTGACAGTTCATAAAGGATGGCCACACTGGGAATGAAAGCTAAGCCATTACTCTTAAAGTATCAAGAGAATTCAGGCTCTGTACACCAGAAAGATAATTTTTTTCTAAGTTGCAGTAGTTTCAATTTTCTGGGGCAGCACCCAAATTCCCATGTGGTCCTGTAAGATCTGATCTAATAACGCCAAGGAAAAAGCTCCACTAACTTGATACAAAAATTGCATATAGGCCTTTTTGTGCTATTATTCTTAATAAAAATGGTTGTCATGTATTGGTTTTATACAAAGGGCTAAATTCTCTTTGCACATTCTCTATACACACTCTTATTTAACTCTCCCCAGAACATTTTAGATATTACTGCCTCTGCTTTATACATAAGAAACTGAAGTTTGAAAACCTTAACAAACGCGTGCTGATCTCTACTGTTAATTAGAGGACGTAGATAATTAGAACGCTGGTCTAACTAAGTCAAAGATCCACAGGCTTAACCATTATTTTCCAACTGCTTCCCTTCATTTCTGCATGAGAAGCAAGCAGTAAACTTAGGATTTAAAATATTCAACATGATAATGTTTTATTACATTTATTTGATGGAAAAAGTTTTTCATAATTCCTGCTAATCCCTGACTCTTCTCTGCATCTGGAGCTCTGAAAAATTTGGGCACGTTTATGCCATATGCAATTGTTATTGAAGATTACATGCTGGTCTTCCTATCAGACCAGACAGACACCACAGCTTCATGGGAGAGATATTAGATACTGTGTCTTTTCTTAAGACGGTGGCCTGCGCCATCTCTCTCGTCTGAGTATGTCCCAGAGTCCCCAGATTTATAAAGGGTTTTGGAAGGGCAAAGTACATGTGCTTTTGTCCCCAAATAGAGCCTGTGGAAGTGGCAAGTGTCCTAGAGAAGCCTTTCAGAAGCTTCCACGACAAACATGGCATTGGAGAAGTAGAGCTGAAGTGGTCAAGCAGGGTGGGAAAGCCACAGTTGGAGAGGACAGCCTCTGGGGCCCTTCCCTCATTCTGAGAGGTCTGGCCACCCTGAGGAGAAGCAGCTCTGGGGGGGGCCCTGCAAAAGTTTGTCCAACAACATGACTGTCATCTAGAGGACAGACTGACAGGAGAGAAGATGGAAGTGGTCTTTCAGGACGTCTCACTTACAGAAGTGGCAACCAAAGCCGGCCCCTGCCTCACCACTACCACCTCCCACTTACTGACTTTCGCTCAGCAGTTCTTTTGGATTTAGACCCTGCTGTGCAGACGGAGGTAGGAAAATCCAAAACTAAGTTTATCTTGAACTGTTTGTCTCAGCACAGCATGAGATTATACTGAGTTGAATGATATTTAGTTTCTGATAGCTGATAGACAGGGGATTCCCCAGTGGCTCAGCGATAAAAGAATCTACCTGCAATGCAGGAGACAAGGGTTTGATCCCTGGGTCAGGAAGATCCCTGGAGAAGGAAATGGCAACCCACTCCAGTATTCTTGCCTGGAGAATCCCATGGACAGAGGAGCCTGGTGAGCTATAGTTCATGGGATTACAAAAGACTCGGACACAACTTAGCGACTAAACAACAACAGAATGGAAACTCAAAATATAAATTAAATTATGAAGGGTATAAGGAAGGAAAAAAATAATTTCTCCTCTACCCTTCTGAGCTCCTAGTTGAGATCTCTGTAATAAAAGACAGATTAACAGGAGAAAAACAAATAGACATATACTCATATATACCTGGGAGATACCAGGGAAAAGTGAGTAACTCCCCAAGATGGCTTAAAACTCAAGATTAAAAGCCCATCTTAATTGGTAAAGGGAAGGGGCACGTAAGCCTCCTGGGGCAGAGTAAATGATTTTTAAGAAAGATGAATGGGCCCTTGAAAAGCAGATGGGAGGTATAAAAGTTCAAGATAAAGTTTGTCTGGGTGTGGTGTTAGCACTAAGAGTCAGTTTTCCTCAGTCGATGAAACTCTCAGGGAGGGGATTTATGACAGTTGAGTTCCTTTGGGAGGATCTGTCTTTAGGCAGAAAAGGGGAGTTAGGAGAAAGCCTCTCCCTGCACTTGCTGCTTTTAAAGTGCCTACAGCTCAAAATAATCAATAAACCAAAGCAGCATATTCTGAGGTAGATTGTCCTAAACTCCTAAAGTCAGAGTTTGGAGTAACATATTCTGCTACCCTGCAGCGGAAAAGATGAGATTTTCTTACACGCATGAGCTTGTAACCTAAGAAAGATGCCTTAGTCAAAAATGATCATCGATTAGATTATAAATATAAATTGTGAGAAAATAATGTCTGCGTCTTTTATTTTTACTTTTAATGAAAAGTTGCAAGCTACTCACAAAAGTAGAATAATATAATGAACTCCAGTTCCAGAAATTATCAAGACACTGTCAATCTTATTTCATCTATTATTACACACACGCATACACGCACACATACTTTACTGTGGAATATTTTATAATGAATCATAGACATCATATAATTTCAAGCAAAGACTCTTCTTCATATATCTTTAGTAGGATTTAAAAGGAATGTTTTAGCATTACCAAGATACCATTATCACACCTAGTAAAATTAACACTAGTTCCCTTATGTAACATTTATGCCTCTTCAAATTTCCCTAATTGTCCCACCAACATCTTTTTCAGGCTGGTTTCGTTGAATCAGGGCCCAAACAAGGTCCACAGACTGCACTCAAATAATAGGTCTAAGTCCCTTTTAATGTGTAAAAATTTACTCTCTAAAATCTTTCATTTTTAATTTTCAAATACACAGGTAATCACATCTCTGGACTGAGGTGAGCACTAAATTCACAAGCTTACAGGCTGATATAAATGTGGGCTGGAGTTGTGCTCTAGCTCCAAGACAGACAATTCATCAGAAAGGGTTCTGGCGCCCTCTAATGCTTTTTTCAAATTATAACTGTTTCTGATTCTCAAACCAATTAAGAAACAGAAAAATAATCCTGATGATGGAACTATTGTTCCATGCTGTTCAACCTTGTAGCTGCACGTTTCTTATATCATACCACATGTGCTTTTCTATAAGAGATTCCTATAAGAAAGGAATTATTTCTTCTTTTTGATAATGAAAGTTAAGTTACTGAATGCCAAGTACAGAGTCAATCCTCACAATATTTTCTGTCATGGAAGATCATACTTCATCATTCAAAGTAACATTACCATTTACAAAGTACATTTATAGCAGAATATCTTGCTGCTATTTCCCAGACACCCCATTGTTTTAACAGCACCTTTCTTTCAAACTGCTATTGTTTTGTTCTATACATTACTGTATTTGAAGGGTACATAGGAATTTCTCTAAAAGATATAAGACATAGATGTCTTATAGTTGTTTTTGAAGTTGCATAGGATAATGAAATATAGAACAGAAGAAAGAGATACAATGAAAGAAAAACAGATTATTATAACAATCCTTAGAACTGGGAGATAGTAGCAGGCAGCACCAGAAGAGAGAGGTATAGATGCTATTTATCAACATGTGCTAAATCAATATATTTGAAAATAATAATTGATTATACAGTGCTATAATTGATATAAAAAGACAAACAAAGAGCAAGAACAGATACACCTAATCAAGTAAGACTTGTTTGCCTTGAATAATTTTCACATCTATGAGTTAAGTATGTGGATAAGCATGCATTTTCTGCCAAAATGTTAAGCTTTAAACATATTTTTGTTTATGTTTAAAAACTGCCATTGTTCTGCCATAAGCCATTTTTTAAAATGCATTACTGAAAGAAGAGCGTAAAGCTGAATTAAAGTGAAAAAGAAGCAAAGCATAAATTATACCCATTCTCTAGCATTGAAACATGTATATTACCATGTGTAAAATAGATAACCAGTGCAAGTTCCATGCATAAAGCAGGGCACTCAAAACCAGTGCTCTGGGACAACCCAGAGGGATGGGATGGGGAGTGAGGTAGGAGGGGAATTCAGGATAGCGGAATACATGTACACCCGTGGCTGATTCATGTTGATGTATGGCAAAAACCACCACAATATTGTAAAGTAATTAGCCTCCAATTAAAATGAACAAATTATACCCATTCTCTTAAATACCAGTTAAACAACCCCCCATAAAGTCCTTCATATAGAAATTCTCAGAGTAGCAGTAACTTAGCTATTCAAGACAGGTCTCTTAAACATGTAAGAAGTCTTTTCAACTGTGTCAAGTGAATGCCAAATTTAGGAAAACACTGCCACCTTCGAATTGTTCACAAAAAGCTAAGGTTCAACAATAAAATCCAATATAATTTTGATTAAACACGAATTCAATCTCCAGCCCAGCTCAAACCTGACTTGACTGCAGGCAATCTTGATTTATTCCTCACTCTCCAATGAAGCCTCAGGTTTTATTCTAGGAATGATAGAAATAGGACCAATAGATAATGTTTTTAGTGTTTTCATCACTCTCTATCAGGGTGACCTTGGTTTCAACTGGATAGCTCAGATCTTGGGGAAATGGATGAGTGTCTGATTGTTTTATTTTTGCAATTACACATTGAAGGGAATGAGAGCAAGACAGTGGATATTCCCACTACGGTTCATTCTGAGGCCAGAATGAGGAATTTCCTCCACAGCTGGGTTCAAAGGAGAGACACAGGACTGGGGTTAGTGGAAGGCTCCCCATGATGGATGGTGAAGTTGCACACTCATATATCTGGTTACCTTCCCACTCTAGGCCACTCCCCCACTGTCCCACCCAAGCAAATGTCAATGAAAAATGACAAAAAAGTGACATCCCCCAGGTTGCGTCCAGCCCAGTGAAGAACAGCAAGAGGGCCAGCACTGACCCCATGGAACTAGGAGAGCCTGGTCCTTCCAGAAGGACCACTTCTGACTCATCCTCCTGACACAATGGGCACATCTCAGGAAAAGAGCTGTCCAGACTATCAGTTCTCATTATCGGAGGTAGTTCTGGCCCATTAAGTTGCCCTAAACACTGAAATAACTGATGGTACTGAACCATTGTGCCTGGTGAGTGCTAAGGCGCTTCAGTCGTGTCTGACTCTTTGGGACCCCGATGGACTGCAGACAGCCAGGCTACTCTGCCCATGGGATTCTCCAGGTACGAATACTGGAGTGGTTGCCATACCCTCCTCCAGGGGATCTTCCCAACCCAGGGATCGAACACACGTCTCCTCTGACTCCTGCACTACAGGTGGATTTTTTACCGCTAAGCCACCTGGGAAGCCCAACTGAACTTTGCTGCTGCTAAGTCGGTTCAGTCGTGCCCGACTCTGTGCGACCCCATAGGCGGCAGCCCACCAGGCTCCCCTGTTCCTGGGATTCTCCAGGCAAGAACACTGGAGTGGGTTGCCACTTCTTTCTCCAAGGCATGAAAGTGAAAAGTGAAAGTGAAGTCACTCAGTCGTGTCCGACCTTGACTTCCAGGCAAACACAGGGTTAGATTCCTGCAAGCCTCTGGTCACAACACTTTCATCAACACATCAACACAGAACCTTGTTTTACACGAGCTTCTGCTGAAAGGCACCTAGTTTAATATATGCTATTGATTCATTAACACTGAATTCGTATCCAGTATTTAAGTCATGCCTGAACGAAGTTTATCAACCACATGCCTTTTCTCAGTAAAGTCCACGGCAGCCTTCTGACATCCACGGACACTACACAGCACAGCAGCCACTTTAAAAAGGCAAAATCACCCCCAAAAGAGCACAGACATGTGAAAAACATGGCACTGAATACCATACAGAAAACACCTGTCGACAGCAACAGAGCTGAAATGGAAAACCTGTGCGCTACCTTGGCCCCTCTCAGCTGGGAACGGGCCCTTAGGGCCACTCAAACTTTGTGAGCCTGCGCTCAAGTTCAGGAATGGGGGTTGCAGATACATTTTACGGCATGGATGAATTTGTAAATACAGAGTCCACGAATAATGACAACGGATTGTGTTGTCTGAGAAGAGCAAGCTCCGTTCCTAAAGAAGCATCTCCTCAGGAGCTGGCCTACCTTGGAGCGAAGTGAAGACCGCCGAGTATGACACCAGCCAGCCTTCCTTTTTCACCCGCAGAAACTGCTACGGGCACTGCTCTTGACCACCTGGGTGACAAGGGTCGCTCTTACAAAAGAATGTGGATCGAAATTGGGCCCGCAGGAGAAGACATGGCGGCTTTCACGTATGCGCCCTCGAAAGACTGCGCCTACACGCTGAAACAGACATTGCATCAATGCCTGATTGGCAGGAGACGAAGACCTATCTGCAGACCAGTGAGCATACCCCAAGAAACTCACCCCATCATCAAGGATTCCTTTCCCCAAACCCTCAATATGCTCTGTCACTTGCTATAGCTTGCATTTCCCGAATTGCAGTTCCTCAGCTATTCCTGAGTAAATTCAGTTTCTGGTGATGTGAGTTTGCCTCAGTTTACGTCTTTATTTAGGTTAACACACTGAAATGACAGACCTCTTTTGATAATTTGCTAATTAACTAGGATGAAGTCCTCTGGCAAATGGGCGGGCTTACCAGCTGGCTTTGTTTCAGGTCTGACCCTCCTGGTTGAGAAAGTATCCCTGGGATTTTAGAGTCAGAGACAGTGAGGACCCCAGAAAAAAGAAGAAAGACCTTCTCACAATGGAAAATAATAATAATAAGGATTAGAATCATTCATTTAAATATTTTAAAAGAGTTCCATTTTATACCCCCATGTGATGGAACAGAATAGATCAGTTCATCGCAGCACAGTTTATAATAGCCAGGACATGGAAGCAACCTAGATGTCCATCAGCAGATGAATGGATAAGAAAGCTGTGGTACATATACACAATGGAGTATTACTCAGCCATTAAAAAGAATACATTTGAATCAGTTCTAATGAGGTGGATGAAACTGCAGCCTATTATACAGAGTGAAGTAAGCCAGAAAGAAAAACACCAATACAGTATACTAACACATATATATGGAATTTAGAAAGATGGTAACAATAACCCTGTATACGAGACAACAAAAGAGACACTGATGTGTAGAACAGTCTTTTGGACTCTGTGGGAGAGGGAGAGGGTGGGATGATTTGGGAGAATGGCATTGAAATATGTATAATATCATATATGAAACAAGTCGCCAGTCCAGGTTTGATGCACGATACTGGATGCTTGGGGCTGGTGCACTGGGACGACCCAGAGGGATGGTATGGGGAGGGAGGAGGGAGGAGGGTTCAGGATGGGGAACACATGTATACCTGTGGCGGATTCATTTCGATATATGGCAAAACCAATACAATATTGTAAAGTTAAAAAATAAAATAAAAATTAAAAGGTTGTAAGTAAGGTTTTCCTGGTGGCTCAGTGGTAAACAATCCTCCTGCCAATGCAGGAGACACTAGTTCCATCCTTGGTCCAGGAAGACCCCACGTGCCTTAGAGAAACTAAGCCTATGTGTCACAACTACTGAGTCGGGGTTCTGGAGCCAGGGAACCACAACTGTTGAGCTCAGGTGCTGCAACTCCTGAAGCCAGAGTGCCCTAAAGCACTGTGCTCTGCTTGCAATCAGAAGCTGGTGCACTCCAATGAAGATAACCCCTGCTCGCAGAAACTAGAAAAAAGCTCACACAGCAAAACCCTGTGCAGGAGCAAAGACCCAGCACAGCCAAAATTTAAAAATATTTTAAAGGGGGTTTAAAGCAGTTTGCTATGAATAGTGGTTGATGACAGACAGCTAACTGCAGACATACACTCCAGTACTCCCTCTTCACGTGCCCGCTTCCCCACTCACAAAAAGAAAAAAAAAAAATCCGAAGGGAAAATTTGAAAACTTCCAGAATCTATTAGCTGGTCCAAGGCCCCCGGAGGCTAAAAGCTGCAGAAAGTCACGTCCCCTAACATAATAGAGCCAGAGCTCAGCTGTCTTAGAGGGTGAGAAGTGGAGTCTCCTATTGTCATCAGCCTAGACAGAAACCACTTCCTCTTTCCCTGGGGCTTGGAAAATATTGAGACATTCTGATATTCCCTCCCAAGATTATGCTGTGAAACAATGAATCCTGCTTCAGTTATACATTTGTACCTATGAGAAGACAAAAGAGGGCGTTCTCTTTTATAAGAGATATTTTGTAAAATCAAGCGGTGCCTTCCCAAGCTGCTGTTTAGTCACTAAGTCAAGTTTGCCTCTTTGGTACCCCCGTGGACTGCAGACAGCCAGGCTCTTCTGTCCATGGGATTTCCCAGGCAAGAATACTGGAGTGGGTTGCCATTTCCTTCTCCAGGGGATCTTCCCAACCCAGGGATCAAACCCATGTCTCATGCATAAGCAGGCAGATTCTTTACCACTGAGCCACCTAGCCTTCTTTACCACTAGCCACCAGCCTTCCCATGTTCCTCCTATTATAGATAAAGGCTTGAAGTAAAAGCAAATATAAGGAAAACTGTTCAAATCATCTTACTATATTTATTCTGAACCAAGGCAAATTCTTTCCTCTGAGTGACAGGTGTGACAGAAATGGCTCTCATTTACTACAAGGAGCCAAGCCCGGGATGGGAATTGCACTGTATCAGCTCAAAACCTTATGAGGTCAGAGTTATTATTCCCATTTTATAGATGTGAAAACTGAAGGCCCAAAGTCATCAGTCAGTAAGTAGCATTGCTAAAATTCGATCTTAGACTATCAAGCTCTCAGTCTCTGTACTTTTGATTACCACATAGGCAGTGTTCTTCTGACACAGTGCTGCTTGTAAGTGATGCCTACCAGCTCTAGCTTATAAAAAGAAAATAAAGAAAAATTTATTCACTTCTGAACATTAGAAATTTAAAAAACAGAGAATATTAGTTAATATATGACAAAACACTAATCATTTATGAGCGTTAAGTAGGCTGTACCTATCAGAAAACACATGCTGTAAATGGATAAGGAGAACATAAGATTAAATGTTGCAATGAAATTGCAGGGTAGGACAATTAACACCAGCCAGACAGTTGAAGGCTCCCAAATTCCACTAATCGTTGTAGACACAGTAATCTTGTAGTGGCATACAGGGCGGATTGAGGGCATGTGGGTGGGGAGAGCAGAGCCAGAAAGGCCAGTCAGAATATTATAATGGCTCAGGTATGAGCTCATTACAGTAGAGCCACTGAGAATGGAAAAGAGGCAACAAATGCAAGTGACCGTATGGAGATAGAATCCAAAATGCTTGGTGAGGGAAGGGAATTGTGAGCTTTCCAGTCCAACAGGTGCCTTGCCAGGGAGAAAGAAGGTGAGTGAGCTGTCTAACTTGGTTGACATTTTTGATAAACCTCAAACATCTATCTTCACCAGGAGCAAGTTGTTCCTCCCAATCTTCATATACATCCCAGGAAAAGGCTACCATTTTTACATTTTATCTTTTTATTCTCCTCAAGAAATTATTCATGTTAAACAAATTTCTCCAACAACAAAAAGAACCTTTTTTATATTTTATGTCCCTCTACTCACCCCCTCCCTAAAAGTCCCTACTCTTTAAGTTAATCTTCTTATAATATCTGAATCAGTGAGATATTTGTTAGACTAATTTCCTCCCATCCTTAATCCATAGAAAATCAAAGGGAGGTATTAATATTCTACTCCTATTGCTTTCCTCAGAAAGCAATGTTAACTGTGGGATGTTCTTAATATACTTACACAAGTAAGTGAATCTTCATAACTTCTCCAATGAGCTCCTAGAACGGACAACAGCCAGATACCAGCATAGAGAGACGCAGTGAATCTTCATAACAATCAAATTAAGTCACAAGCGATCTTTGTCTTACTGGTGAAACCTAATCAGGAGCTAGGCAAGTGGAGGGAATTCAGAGAACATGCCTAGTGCTTTCCTGCCAGGGCAATAACTGGCCAACCTGCTTGAGTTCGTCTTGCTAGAATTTCCTATATGAAAGGAAATGATACAAGAATTGAGGACACATCCTGAAGACAGGGTTAGAGATATTAGCTTTATGATATTGGCAAGTGGGAAAACTATGTAAAAAGACAGAAAATTCCAATGAACACACATTTATAAGACATTTATTTCAGTACAAAATCCTGTACTAAATTCTGTGAGGAATGCAGAAATTGTTCATATATTTCCTAATTTGTGGAATGCCCACTTTGTGCCAGGCACTCTGTTATAAACAGGATAGATAAAGTAGAAAAAAAGACAAAAATTTCTGCCCTTGGAAATTCCCCTGCGGTCCAGTGGAAGACTCCTTGTTTCTTCTGCAGGGGTCATGGATTCAATTCCTACTCAGGGAACTAAGAATCACATGGCATGGCCAAGAAGAAAAATCTTATAAGAAAAACCTATAAAAAATTTCTAATCCTCAAGGAGTCCACAGCCACGTAGTGGGAAAGGGAGACAAGAAACCAACAAAAAGTACGGTGAAATCCTATCACAGAGAGGGGCGTATAGAGCATGCAACAGGGTCCCACACAGACAGTCAGTGCAAGGATCAGGAGTTTTTTGAAGGAAAGCCGTATGTATTGGTTTATGGAGCTGCCGTCACAAATTACCACAAAGCTGGTGGCTTAAAACAACAGAACTTTATTCTCTCATAGTTCTGGAGGCTAGAAGCCTAAAATCAAAGTATTGGCAGGATGGCACTCAATCTGAAGACTCCAGGGAAGACATCTTCCTCGCCTCTCCCCGTTCCTGTGGTTGCCTACCGTCCTTGGCCTTCCTGTAGCCGTGTCACTCCACCCTCTGCCTTTGTCATCACAAGAGCACATTCCCTGTTTCCTCTGAGTCTCTCCCCTTCTTAAGAGAACACCAGTCACTGGGTTAAGACCTCACTCTTAACTAACCACATCTACAAAGACCCTGTTTCCAAATAAGGTCATATTCTGAAGTTACAAGAGGACGTGAATTTTGAGGGAATACTACTCAACCCTCTAGACCAGGCAAGAAATGACCTAGGCCTGATCTAAGGTGGTGGCTACATGAATGGAAAGGAGAAGAAACCCAGAATGACTCTTTGTTTTCCAGTTTGGGTAACACGTTGGTGCCAGCTCTGAGATAAGGTATTCCAAGCAGAGGGAGCTTTTCTTGGGCTGTTGGTGTTACCAAGTTCTTAACATGATAACCACTATTCTTTTTTTTTTTGGCTGCACTGAACAGCTTAGGAAAGTGCCTCAGTTAGCCAACTAGGGATTGAACCCATGGTGTCATCAATGAAAATGTGGAGTCCTAATCACCAGACCACCAGGGAATTTGCTACAACTACTATTCTTGACCATCTCTTGCTTAACATGTTTTCTAAAACTCAAGAACCCTGCAAAATAGGTGTTATTTTCAGATTACAACTGAGAACACTGAAGCTAGAGGGGTGAGGAATTTTTCCAGAACCACTCATTTTGGAGGAGGTAAAAGATGAAAGGGAAAGGGTGGGTGGAGAATATGGAAAAGTTCCCACTTGAGTTTCCTAAGCCAGGATTCCAGGAAATGGTCCTAGAGTAATGACATTTTGACAGGATAGTTACATTCCTTAAACTACTGTCTTTGGGGAGCTCCATACCTTGTTGCTAACAAGGCTTAGATGGAGAAATTCTCAAGGCAAATTTGACATTTCCTTCCCTTTATTCCTTTATATATGTGAGTTTTCTATAGAGGAATCAAAGAATCTTGTCCCTAAGTTAGAAGTTGTATATAATAACTAAAGCTGTCAAGATTCAGTCATCCTTCTCATTTTGAAGTATGATTTTATATTTATATGTAAAAGCATTTTTAAGAGCCATCCAGTTAGTCCCTATATAGGTTATTAGTGGAAATTGAGAGATTCTCTGTTCTCAGAGAAAGGCAGTAGCATAAAAGCAATACAAAATGCACTATTTGTCCAAGGTTTATTTGTAATTTTTAATTTCTGAATAGCAACATACTTTATAGCTAAATTTTATTGTATTAATGTACTCAGAACTTTAACTTCTGAATAGCTAAATGCAGTTAAAATTCTACAAATTAAAATTCCATATATTAAATAAAAATTTCATAAATGAAAAAGCACAAATATTCCGTGATTTGTAAATAAGCATTATTTGGAAAAAAAGAAAATACTGGAGTAAAATCTTTACTGATGACTTGGCGGTGTTTGCATTCCTATATTTTATCCAATAAATGACCTCTTTTACAAAGCATTAAAAAAAGAAATTCAGCCATCCCTAAACTACCAAACCAAGTACTGTCCTGCTCTCCCTTCTCATCCCTCCATTGGACTAACATCCATCCATAGGCTTTCATCCATAAGCTCTGGGAGCTTCTCCTGACACTTATTGAAGAAAATTACTCAAAACACAAAGAGAAGGCAAAAAATAATTTTGAGACCTTTTAATGCCATGCTAGACAAGCTCTAATAAGCCCACTTTTGGGTCATCTCTTTTGAGGAATATAAGTCCGTTTCACTTAATATTACAATTGATTAGGGCAATGACATTTTACAACTCTGTAAAATTAGAAGTTTAACTTCTTAAAAAACTGCTAAGATGTGATTATTTTCTATTTAGCTGAGAAAACAACCTTCTAAATCAGGTTTATTGCACTGACAAGTTTTGTTTCTAATTTAGCAGTTTTTACTAACATGCTTTCTCCTGTTGACTTTTAAATTTCATTTCTTATGTTCTTTTTGAATCAGTTTTGTCATTATGGTCATTTACTCTTCAATAATAAGGTAGATAAAACTTTAACACACTTTTTTCCATGAGAAGTGTGCTAAAAATAAGGAAATGACTAACATATCATAGGTAAGAACTGACTCTCCAACTCTACCCCAAGTGCTTCTGTGTGTGTATAGCAAGCCCTGCTGTAACGGCTTGTTTATCTTTTCTCCGCCAGACTACACGTTGAATTCTAAAGAGTCAGTGAACATTTCTGTTAACGTCACACTGTTGCCTCCAGAACCCAGAGGACAAGCGCAGAAAATATCCCTGAGTTTCTTACTCAAATATTTCAGAGTCCTTTCTCCTACTCTTTTCCTTTGTTCATCATGAGCTGAAACCCACACATCTTTTTTTAATTTGATAATGGCTCTTATCACATTCTGCAGCCTCTTTGAAAAGTACCAACTTACTATCTAATTAAATGATAGGTTTTTCTCCCAATGGCAGACACATAGGAGGGTTTAGGCTTGACAACAGAACAGAATTCACATTACCTTCCTAGGCATCAGTAACTTTCAAAAATAAATTTTAATAAAAATCACTACTACCATTTTGAAGATTAAAGAGTCAGTTTTTATTAAGGATAGAAATTGATTACACAAGCATATGATAAGGAGAGTGTCACTAAATGAACTCTAAAATGGACATCAATATGTACAACACCTGAAACAATAATAATCTTCTCAAACAGGAGATGCAATATTCATCATACTTGTAAACCAGTTAGCAGCATTCAGTCTACCCAATCAAGGAATGATCATCACTCTGACCCAGCTCTTTGTTGAAAGGCTATTCTATTGGTGTTAAACTTGTGGTAATAATGAAATCCTGTGCAGGTATAAAATACAACTGCACCAGTTATCAATTTATTAACTCAGCTTTAAATTCATCCTCTATGCCTACTCAGTAACAACAAATCTGGGCCCTTTAAATATTTCCCCTTGTAGCTGACAAGATGTTAGGCTTTTTCAGTAGAGGGTGCTGGAGAGACATTGCGGGAAGAAAGTGTTGTTCCTACTTCAGTGGATTAAATTGGCAGGCTCTTCAGAATCCAGTGTGCCCCCTCAATACCCACCCAGCTTCTTCAGCACAGGCAGCTTCTCCAACATTAGGCTCCTGCAGCAGGGGCGGCTGCTCGAGTGTCCAGCCCCCCCAAACCCCCCAAAGAAGGCCTCCCCGCACTCAGCAGCTGTAGTACACACTGGCCAGCAGGAACCCCCTCAGGCATGTTGTAAGGGCGGGTCCCTCGTCAGACAGACTCTTCCAGTACCCTAGAGGATGGATTTCTAGCAAGATCCCCTGGCACAAACCCTCCAGCGAAGTCTGGATTTCAGTTCTGGGGTGCATGGTGGATGGGAGGAGGTTCTTCATTGGGTGCTCTATCTAAACTCCTTATATCTGCTATTTCTATATCTGGTAGAGTTTTCTCTATTTCTTATGAGCCAATCCCTCATTATCCCAATTCCCTGTCATTGCTAACAATCCTTTATCTTAAACTTTGCCTGTTCAAATTACTGTGTGCCTCCTCTCTCCTGATCGGAACTAGACTGAGACAATACCCCCAGAAGCAAAATGAAAATCAAACACCTTTTTAAAGAGACTTTATTGGGTATTTAATATAAACAGAAGTTTCCCATGACAAAAAGTTTAGCCGTACAGAAATGAAATAAGACATTTAAAGAAATGGAGGTAATTTACATAGTTGGGATTTAGGTAGCTAAGAAAAAGGAAAGCACATAGATTTGTCTTAAGCTTTTCTACTGCTACAAACAGTTCAAATCATCATAATCTGTTTGTTTACATTGTGATGAGCAAGATGTATGTTTTATAATCCTGGGAGGGTCTCTGCAGTTCCCCAGATACTGAAAACTGGCTTAATGCTAAATTAAATGCAGGACAGTCACAGACAACCCACTTAACAAGTTTTACTTCCCTTCTTCAGTAAAAAAATTTTCAAATCCTTCTGTCATCTTTAAGGAAACATTTCTCAGTTGTTTAAGTAGCATTCAGAAGACTATGAAAGGGAGAAGAACAGTTCACTAACCAAGAGCATGGGCAAGTTACATTACGTCACTGGGCACCAGTTTCCTCATCTGAGAAAGGAAGATAAAGACAGTGCCTACCTCACAGGGTTCCTTTCAGGACTGAATGAGTAAAGACGTGCGATGCACTTATGCCTAGCACGTAAGTGTATGCTCTTATTCCCATCACCACCATCCTATTGCTGAAATGCTATTACTTTTACAACTATAATATAGACACGACATAATTTCAACAAGAGAATCAACATTTTATATAAGCAGTTAGGCCAAGTAAGCGGCAGGAAAAATGTCCTGTATGTCCAGTAGCCTTATACCAATATGGGATTTAGTCAAGTAGTGACTACCTGCATCAGAAATACTTACCATCTAAGTAGCTTCTCAGGCAAGTTTTGCTAACATTTTAATTCTGTTAGTGGTAAACATAAACTTTATAAATGTTAAGCTTATGTAACTTTATAAAGGTATAAATATTGTCAATGGCATAATAATAATCATTCGAACTTCTTATATGTTAGAATGAAGGCTCTTTTTAAAATTTATTTATTTTTAATTGAAGGATAATTGCTCTACAATATTGTGTTGGTTTCTGCCATACATCAACATGAATCAGCCATGGGTATATACATGCCCCCTCCCTCTGGAACCTCCCTCCCACCTCCCACCCCTCGAGGTTGTCACAGAGCCCCAGTTTGAGTTCACTGAAGGCTATTTTTTTCCTAAGAATTTGGGATTGCAGAAAAAGTGAGGTTTCCTCAAAGTTTAGTGAGTTTTTTAAGTTTTATACCTTAGATATTGTCTTTGGGTTTAACTCTTACTGATGGACAGCTACATAACTTCAGACAAGGGTTTCTGCCTTCTCAAATCCTAGTCTCTTCTCCCGTAGCATGAGAATGGCAATGCCTATGATGAAAGATGGTCACAAGAATTAAATGAGATAGGGAGTTCCTGGCAGTCCAGTGGTTAGGACTCGGCGCTTCAACTGCAGGGGACCCAGGTTTGATCCCTGGTTGGGGAACTAAGATCCCATAAGCTGTGCAATACAGCCAAAAAAAAAAATTAAATGAGATAATGTGTGTAAAGCTGGCATCACGCATGACATCACCACTGCTCAGTAAGGGAAGGAATCAATCAGCCCTTCTTGTCACTACTGCTGAGGATTTTATTACCTAACTTTTTGTCTTATTAATTCCATGACCTCTTTTTTAAACAAGTATGTGTCAGGAGGAGATCCTATAACATCAATGTGTGTCTTATAGAAATTAACCAGAACCTGAAGGTAACTCAAACTTAGCCGCTCACACGCCGACTTAATATTTTCTTTCTCTCTATCTTCCTTTCCTTCCAAAATAAATGTCTCCTTTCTAAGCTCAAAGTGAAGAACATGTGAATATTTCTCAATGGACTCTTTTACCTGTTTTTCATTGTTTGACTGAGAACCACCTTGAGCATTCTTTATACAAAGTGTGGTAATTTCACCATCCACTGTCTCTTGACATAGAACATGAAATCTGCTCAGTATGCTTTCATAAAATTTTGTCCTCTTCTTCAGGTAAAGGAAAGTATCTGTGTCAAGAACAATACTTTCTCCTCTTTTCGTAGTCTCGGGTGTAAATGACCTGGGTGGCTTTAAAGAGTGACTGCTTCTCCGTGTACTTCCCCTGGGGCTCTGTCTATTCTTACTGTTTTCTAAAAGAAAACTTGCTTTTAATAGCAAAGATTCTTTGAGCTTCTCGATAGCCAGAAATGTTCCTTGAACGGAGATGCTTCCGTTGGCTTCCAAAGGACTGAAGCATAACGTTGGGATTTCCCTTTTCAGGTCCATTACCAGACTTTCTAGATGGATTTGACTCCGAAAAACAGAAAGATCAAGGACAGCCTTTACAGAGCTGAAGATCTAAAATTAAACAGAGAAGTTAAAACAGCACCACCTAGGGGAAAGACTGCATAAACACATTCTTGTTTAGCCACTTCCTGTCTGCCCAGCAGCAGCCCTAACCAGGCTTCCAAAGCCTCACACAGTTCGGCTTCTTCCCCATAACTGCCCATTAAAGGGGCCCCACAACCTATCAAGGCCACAGTGTTCCATTTGGGGTTCACAGTTCCTCAATGGATTCCCCCAGATAGAGTTGATTAAATATTATTTAGAGGCAGAATGTTTTTTGAATCAAAGTTTTAAGCAGAATGCATAGATAAACCGTTCCAGTGGTACTCGGTGGATAGGGGTCCCTGGAGAGAGCCCTCCCTCCTCATGAGAAGGTCATTGGATGGCTGCAGAGAACCCTACCTTTGTTACAGAATAATTTTAAATCAATGCTTTGAATTTTACTTTTTTCTCTTACTTCCTCCTTACCCGTGTCTTCAAAGCTTTTTAATGTTCATCCAAATTGGTTTTTTACCCCACAAAATAAGTCTTCAGATAGATGCCAGACATCATCCATGACAGTATAAGAGCTCATTGTCACTTTAAAAGTATCAAGAGCATCATAGAAAAACAGGAAAACAGAGCAAGCAATAACCAAAAACTTTCAAGACACGGGCCTTTAACACTGACCCAGGTTAAGGACCTTGCACTTTCTTTTCTAGAAGTCATGGGGTGAGGGTGCTTTGCGCCTCCTGTGTAGGAGACACTTGGCAGAAAACATGGGATCTAGACAATCAACATGGCTTCAGCATCACAACCTACCTTTTCACTGAAGTGGGAGACTATGAGTTGAGCAGATCCAGCCATGCCTGCTAGATAGTGTTTCTTTTTTCTGACGACATTCTCTGCAACTAAGTGGAAGAGGGGCCATCAGAAAGGTTTGTGGCATAATACAGTAATAATTATTTTAATTAATAGTAATAGAGATGTTCAGTTCTCTTAAAATACCTAAGATTTTTTCTGTTTTTCCTCTAAATTCAGCATTTAAATCCTTTTTCCTTCTAGTTTAACATATTAAAATTTATACATATATATATATCTAAAACACATGTATGTTATGTATGTTACATATGTAACAAACACCTAAAAGTAAATCCCCCACCACTCTGTTAATTATGGTCATGAGGAGACTTCACCTTTCTGAATCCAGGATATCACACCCGGCTGGTTTTCCTGAGTCACTGGCTGACCTGCTCAGTCTCCTTCACTAATTCTCCTTCCCTCCCTGTTCTCTCAAGGCATTGGTATGTACCATCCATGAGGCTACAGGGGTGAACAGCTCCACAAACCCAACTTTCTCACCTATGTCAGGTGTAGGCCAGGAAGAGAATGGCTCGACGTGACCTCAGATCCAAGCCCCATTTCTCCAGTCCAACTTTCCCATTAATAAAGCAGTACTTGTTTATGAGATTACGGATAGCTTTTGTGGGGCTTTTTTCTGTATTTTACAAGTTTTCTACAATAAAATGTATCACCTTTATCTCATGATATAAATGGATATAAAATACAGAAAACAAGAAGAAGTCTTTAAGACTTTTTCAGTTACTGACAACTCTATCATAAGGCACTTTCACATATATTCTTCCTAACGCACTATTGTGCCACTTTTATATTCAAGAATAAAAGTACTGTTTTTTAAATTTAAAGTTTACCAACCCCATAAATTATTTTGTTGTTGTTTTTGTTGCTGCTGTTGTTTAGTCACTAAGTTGTGTCCTTCTCTTTGTGATTCCATGAACTGCAGCACACCAGGCTTCCCTGTCCTTCACTATCTCAGAGTTTGCTCAAACTCATGTCCATCAAGTTAGTGATGCTATCCAACCATCTCATGAATTATTCTACTGAAGTTCAATTTTTAATTTCATTCCAGAAAGTATTTCTAAGGTTATAAAAATTTGATTTGGAAATACCTGTTTTTTCTTTGAATGTTACATATGCAACTCCCTTAGTTCTTGTTGGATATGTCACATCTTCAACAACTCCACCCCCATTGTCAGTATCTTCAAAGTGAATCTTCACTAATGTTGTCACTAACTGGTCATTAAGATCAATTGGAAGACCAGCAACTACAATTGTTCTTTCAGAAGCTTTGGATTCCTTAACATTCAAAACTGATGCCTGTGAAAGAAACAACAGGACACATTTTAAGTATATGATTCTACTTAATATAGGCAATATTCACACCAGTAGGAAAGGCTATTTTATTTAAAAGCCTTTATTTAATAAAGGCCCTCTGGGACTGATCAGATACCTGAAAAGAAAAATACCAAGGAAAGAAGCCTGGCCTCACACCATATACCATCATAAATGCTATATAAATTTGAGAGTTAAAATGGAAAATGTAAAGCCTTTTTTTAAGAAATGGAAAACACTGCTTAATATTTGTCAGATGTTAGAAAGACCTAAAAATAATTGTAATCACAAAGGAAAAAATTAAGAGAGAGTTTTCTAAATCAAAAATTTTTTTTTAATCAAGCTAATCACAAAATGTGGTTGTTTGGAGTTGACTGTATGTCTTCTTGAATGTAGAGTTGAAAGTACATAAGACAATAAGAAATACATTCTCTTTTTGGTCAAAACTAGGGAAAAGTCACCATAAAAAAATAAATAAATGAAACCCTACCAATAACATTGGGACTGCAGTGGAGTAAACCCTACCTTTCAGCACACATCTGAGATACAACCCAACCACTGAGAGCACACGCTATTGCAGACCATGGAACCCTGGGCACAGAGGATCAGCTGCAAGCAGATCCTTCCCTGAGTTCACTTTCAGTTCAGTTCAGTTCAGTTCAGTTACTCAGTTGTGTCTGACTCTTTGCAACCCCATGAAGTGCAGCACACCAGGCCTCCCTGTCCATCACCAACTCCCAGAGTTCACCCAAACTCATGTCCATTAGTCGGTGATGCCATCCAACCATCTCATCCTCTGTCGTCCCCTTCACCTCCTGCCTTCAAACTTTCCCAATATCAGGGTCTTTTTTAGTGAGTCAGTTCTTCACATCAGGTGGCCAAAGATTGGAGTTTCAGCTTCAACATCAGTCCTTCCAATGAACACCCAGGACTGATCTCCTTTAGGATGGACTGGTTGGATCTCCTTGCAGTCCAAGGGACTCTCAAGAGTCTTCTCCAACACCACAGTTTAAAAGCATCAATTCTTTGGCACTCAGCTTTCTTTATAGTCCAACTCTCACATCCATACATGACCACTGGAAAAACCATAGCCTTGACTAGACGGACCTTTGTTGGCAAAGTAATGTCTCTGCTTTTTAATATGCTGTCTAGGTTGGTCATAACTTTCCTTCCAAGGAGCAAGCATCTTTTAATTTCATGGCTGCAATCGCCATCTGCAGTGCTTTTGGAGGCCAGAAAAATAAAGTCTGACACTGTTTCCACTGTTTCCCCATCTATTTGCCATGAAGTGATGGGACCAGATGTCATGATCTTGGTTTTCTGAATGTTGAGCTTTAAGCCAACTTTTTCACTCTCCTCTTTCACTTTCATCAAGAGGCTCTTTAGTTCTTCTTCACTTTCTGCCATAAGGGTGGTGTCATCTGCATATCTGAGGTTATTGATATTTCTCCTGGCAATTTTGATTCCAGCTTGTGCCTCTTCCAGCCCAGCATTTCTCATGATGTATTCTGTGTATAAGTTAAATAAGCAGGGTGACATTATACAACCTTGACGGCCTCCTTTTCCTATTTGGAACTAGTCTGTTGTTTCATGTCCAGTTCTAACTGTTGCTTCCTGACCTGCATACAGGTTTCACAAGAGGCAGGTCAGGTGGTCTGGTATGCCCATCTCTATCAGAATTTTCCACAGTTTATTGTGATCCACACAGTCAAAAGCTTTGGCATAATCAATAAAGCAGAAATAGATGTTTTTCTGGAACTCTCTTGCTTTTTCGATAATCCAACAGATGTTGGCAATTTGATCCCTGGTTCCTCTGCCTTTTCTAAAACCAGCTAGAACATCTGGAAGTTCACGGTTCATGTATTGCTGAAGCCAGGCTTGGAGAATTTTGAGCATTACTTTACTAGCATGTGAGATGAGTGCAATTGTACAATAGTTTGAGCATTCTTTGGCATTGCCTTTCTTTGGGATTGGAATGAAAACTGACCTTTTCCAGTCCTGTGGCCACTGTTGAGTTCTCCAAATTTGCTGACATATTGAGTGCAGCACTTTCACAGCATCATCTTTTAGGATTTGAAATAGCTCAACTGGAATTCCATCACCTCCACTAGCTTTATTAGTAGTGATGCTTCCTTCCTAAAGCCCACTTGACTTCACATTCCAGGATATCTGGCTCTAGGTGAGTGATCACACCCTCGTGATTATCTGGGTCATGAAGCTCTTTTTTTACATTTCTTCTGTGTATTCTCGCCACCTCTTTTTAATATCTTCTGCTTCTGTTAGGTCCATACTATTTCTGTCCTTTAGTGAGCCCATCTTTGCATGAAATGTTCCCTTGGTATCTCTAATTTTCTTGAAGAGATCTCTCGTCTTTCCCGTTCTGTTGTTTTCCTCTATTTCTTTGCATTGATCGCTAAGGAAGGCTTTCTTATCTCTCCTTGCTATTCTTTGGAACTCTGCATTCAAATGGGTATATCTTTCCTTTTCTCCTTTGCTTTTTGCTTATCTTCTTTTCACAGCTATTTGTAAGGCCTCCTCAAACAGCCATTTTAGCTTTTTGCATTTCTTTTTCTTGGGGATGGTCCTGATCCCTGTCTCCTGTACAATGTCATGAACCTCTGTCCATAGTTCATCAGGCCTCTATCAGATCTAGTCCCTTAAATCTATTTCTCACTTCCACTGTATAATCATAAGGGATTATGATTATAATACACTCTCTTAACTTCTTATACTAATGTTAATTTATTCCCCAGCTCATTTAGGGAAGAACCTATAAACTTCTCCCAATGCTTGTATAGGTAGTCCATCCTGATTGCACCAGAGCTCAGATATAATATATCCCTAAATTATCCCCAAGGAGGACAGGATGTCTCACGGGTCCAAGTCATGGTTGATCCATCACAAAGATGTTTCGGTTGTCAGTTCAGAGGACTCTGTATACTCAGAGTCAGACTTCACTGGCGATAGGCAAACTGCTTCTGACCTCCCTGATAAAGAAAACAGTCTAAGCACACTTACAATGTCCTATCCCCAAAGTACATTAAAATGAAAATGAAAATAGAATAAAAAGAGAATAAATCCAGTTAAGGGGAGCAATCAGCAGCACAGGAGAGATTCCAACAAATTTCTTGAAGACTGGAAAGACATAAAAGTATGTGGAAGGATATGACAGGGGAAACCCAGAGTAAAGAAGAGGGGGCTGCAATGGAAAGGGGACAACCTTCTTGGCAGAACCTCAGAAATTAAAAAAGGGACAGAATGATTAGTTGAAAAGCTAGCAGCAAGACAAAACTAAATGAACATTCTAGGGGGAGTCTGACCTGCTAGTATGGGTGCTGGCACCCCACAGCCAACACCCCTCTCACCCTTTCTGGTATTTGAAAAAGCCCAAGCCTAAAGATCATCAGAAAATTAAAGCACGGCATGTTTGGAATAAATTACAGACTACAAATAAAGACTCTATTTGACACAGCTGTTAGGAATATTTTTTTGTAACTGGAAAAAGGAAAAATACACATGACATTGGACCAAAAGGAGAAAAAGTAATACAGAATCTATTAGACCCTGCTGTATACAATATTTACTGTTTGCATAATAATATGAACACTCTTATAAACTTTTAGACGAATTCTGTAAAAATCTTCAATATTACAGAAGACTTAAATATGATTACAGAATAATATGGAATCATTCAACCCTCTCAATAGAAGAATAAAGGCAAAACTAACAGAAGTTGAGAAAAAAAGAAAAATCTAACTTATATTACAGGAAATCATGTAAATACTATCAAAATCTTAAGTGTTTTATGAAAGAAAAAAAATAGTCCATAGAAGAATTTAAAATACTATTAAAACTTCCAAACTTGGAAGAAGGGAAAAGCCAGAGTTCACTTCAGTGAAATCCTCATTTATCACAACAGGAATTCTATAGAAAATGACTGAAGTCAATGATAACTGATCTCTCAGTATCTCCTTTGACATTTCGGCCTGTAGTTATTAATATAGGGTGGCAAAAATGTACCTGCATTTCTTAGAATACATCATATCTTGTCAATCAATTGATCAATTAACTAATACGGTATTAATTAAGCATGTGCTCTATCCCTGGCAATATGTTGGGTACCAAAGATGACACACACAAGATATAAAACACCCCTTACCCTGAAATTGTTCCACCATAAAAATTTACTGAACATTTATTATGTGTGGGGCACCTGGATAGGCTTTAGGATTACCAAAACACACACAAAGGGGACCTCCCTTACGGGTGAGGAGGAGGCAGACACATATATAAATCATTTTAGCCGTCCTTGGTAGACACAAAAAGAGGAAGGTCTTCTTCTTTACAAGAAGAATAGACCAGCAACCGAAAATGTGAGAAGGATACAAGACCATTCACAAGAAAATGCTAAAACACACAATAGAAGCCATTTGGAATTAAGAAGCAAGGTTAATGCTGGCTAAAGCAGTCAAAGAAGGCTTCATGAAAGAGAGACCTTGATGGCTGAGGTCAAATTTTAATTAATGGTCAAATTTAATTAAAAATGCAGAGTTCACAGCAAAACAAAGGGACAGGAGTGGAGGATGCAAATAGCTTCTGTTGAGACAAAGAAAGCAAAGGTCTTGCGTGTTTCCTAAAAGGGAAATTCATAATTGACTCTTTGTTATGGTAGGTACTTTCAATGGAGCAAAACAGTTTCTTAAAATATTTGGGGACAACTAGATTGCATAGGAGACAGGAAAAATATAAAAATGTGTTCCTCCATCTTGGCCCCAACTGTAAGATGTAATTATCTCAAAATAGTTCTAGAAGAGGAAAAAAAAAAAAAAAAATGACAGACTATTCAGACATTCAGGGAATCTTGTTTCATACAAGATTTGTCCTGATTTACTATGCATCTGGCTCTAACAGTCTGTGGTTAAAGTGGCTAATGAATAAGCATCCTTTTTGTCCTTCATCAATATCAAAGAAAACCTTTCAATCAACTTAAATTCAGAGAATCTTACTTCTTCGCCACTACCTTCAGCAATACTGGTGTCATATTTCTTTATTCAAATGTCTAAAGTTTATCTTTGAAATCAACAGACGGCTATTCGTCTCTTCCATCCACCATTAAGAAGAAAAAGAGAGGTCTTGGAGATAGCCCTTTCAATAGTTATCACATGGAGATACAATTTTTTTGAAATAAGAGCAACATTCTGACCAGGAGGTATCAAGGTGATGGCATTTTCCCTGTATCAGTGATACGTTTTAAGAGATTTTTGACCATCCTATCAGAAAGCAAAAAGATATAAAGAAAAACTGAATTTATTTTTGTAAGGAAAGCACTAGGGAGAGATAATTAAATTTGTCCACTTCCTTGACTTACATTCCTTTTCTTAAAATTGGTTTCCTTCACGTTGCCTTTACCGCCCACGGTAAACAAAATCACACTTGAAACTCACAACCGCTTTGGCGTTTCTCACCTGAAATGGAGGGCCCCTGCCACTGTTTTCAGGAGCTTGATGGAAAAAAGGAGCCTGCCTGCTTAGTCGCTCTGTCTTGTCCCGCTCTGTGGGACCACCCTGGACTTTGGACCTCCAGGCTCCTTTCTGTCTATGGGATTTCCCAGGCGAGAATACTGGAGTGGGTTGCCATGTCCTCCTCCAGGGGATTTTCCCCACCCGATGGAAAGAACACGGAAGTCTAAATCTTAAATTTGCTAACAGTTCTTGAAAGATGGTGACAACACAAAGTCCTTTGTGTCTAGAGAAAGAACTAAGGCCACAAGAGAAAAGAATTCCCGCTAAGACACCAGGCTGCTTTCCCAACTTGTGTCCTTGGCTCCAACCCTTCTGGCTGGCCCGTTAACAAAGGAAACGGTGGCCTCCATTTCTGGGCAATTCTCTCCGCTCCTGTTCCCCAAAGCGTGGGAGGACAACAGTTAGCCCTAACACTGCCACTCGACCAAGCAGCTGTGTCCTAGACTCGGTGCGGGAGGCGGCCGCGGCGAGGCGCGCCTTCGGAGCTGGCCGCACAGCCGCGGTCAATTTCAGGAGCGTGCCGAAATGCCACCCCTGCAGGTGCGGAAAGGCTGGACTGGGTTTGCCTCTGGGGTCCCTCCTCGCGCCTCCCCCGGTCACCCCTTACTCACGCCCGTCCTCCGCATCTTGGGGGACCGGATGACGGCACGAGGACCACTCCGCCCTGCAAAACCCAAAACAAAAGCAACTTGCCATGGCGGAGGAGAGAATCGCCTTCGGCGGCCGGCGGGGCCCAGAGCTGGGGGAGCCTGGGCTGGCGGACAGGTTTTGGTTTCGGTTTTCTGTTCTCTCTTGGAGACCGCCCCTCCACCCCACCCCGCGGTTCTGCGGCCTGGAGGCCTCGGGAGGGGAGCCCGGACCTGGGACAACGGCTGTCAGGACACCCCCGGTAGTTTTGCAACTTTTGAAACCAAGCTGGAGAGAGGCCAGAGGATTCCCCGGCGGGAGTGCGGGGATTCTCCCCGGGGCTGTGTCCTGTGCGCAATAGAATCTGAATAATCCTTCTTTACGCCCTTATTATCTCCCTAGCCCTGTTCCCTCCACGCCATGCTTGTTTCTCCTCTTGTCACCTACCCAGGGCCAGTAGCCAGGTGCGCAGGGCGCAGGATGGACGGCTCACTGTCCCTGCCAAAAAAGAGCTCACCACCCTGTCCACCCTGTGCTCAGATTCCTCAGCCAGACACCTACTGGGACACAGGGAATCTATATACTTGGCTTCAGAGTCAAAGAGAGCGTGAGTAAGAAAAGCAGGTGGCTGACTAGTATGCAGAAATCCAATTCCACGACCAAGAAATACAAGCTGATATCAGAACAGGATCCCTTTCTCTGAGGATTAGATTAGCAAAAATTAAAAAGTGATAATACCCATTGTTGGCCAGTGTGGGGAAACATCAGTGTTGCTACAACCGTAGACAGGTATAAACATTTCTAAGGATTTTGGCCCCTCTCAAAAATGTAAAGTGCAAAATAAAATAAAAAGTTAAAATGCATAAATCCTTAGAATTAGCAACTCCATTTTCAGAACTGAACTGAAGTTACATGCACAAGAATAACTAAGATATTGTACAGAAATTTTAACTGTGCATTGCTTGTAATACAATTTTTTTTCAGACACTGGAATCCACCCAGTTTAACCAAGAATATAACTATTTATTATATGGCCAATGGCACATTTAATGAGCCAGGCCTATGGCTATGAAGATTTTAAAACAATGAGGTAAATCTATGTGTGATTTCCCAATTTATATTTTATATTCAGATCCCTACACTTAAAAGCCCACTCTAATGTCTGATAAGCATGTAAAATTTAATCAGAACTTCTTCCCATTCTTCCGTCTTGATAAACTGCACTAGCATCCACTAAGGAGCTTAAATTCAAGACTCACTTGTCTTCCTTAATCCCTCTTTTCCCAGCTGGGTTAGTACGTTCCATTAACTGCACACTCTCCAACTTTATTTCTACCACCCAAATCAACCCAGCCTTTCGGCCTTGTTCCCCTTCAATTCATTCTGGATACCACACCCAGTAAGATATTTTTAAAATGTACATCAGGTTTGATCACTGTTCAACACTTCATTGTTTTTCCATTAAGATTTACATCCCCACCAAGGGGGGTTTCCCTGGCCCCGCTTCTACCTCTTGGTCTTGTTGGCTCCTCCCTGATATTCACTTAACTGCCTCATTGCTTTCATTGAAGCCTTAGCTCAAAAGAGCCCTCTTCAGAGAGACTCTGATCACCAAGTCCAAATTCGTCCCCCCAGTTATTCAGTTCAGTTCAGTTCAGTCGCTCAGTCGTGTCCAACTCTGCGACCCCATGAATCGCAGCACGCCAGGCCTCCCTGTCCATCACCAACTCCCTGAGTTCACTCAGACTCACGTCCATCGAGTCAGTGATGCCATCCAGCCATCTCATCCTCTGTTGTCCCCTTCTCCTCCTGCCCCCAGTCCCTCCCAGCATCAGAGTCTTTTCCAATGAGTCAACTCTTCACATGAGGTGGCCAAAGTACTGGAGTTTCAGCTTTAGCATCATTCCTTCCAAAGAACACCCAGGACTGATCTCCTTTAGAATGGACTGGTTGGATCTCCTTGCAGTCCAAGGGACTCTCAAGAGTCTTCTCCAACACCACAGTTCAAAAGCATCAATTATTCAATGCTCAGCTTTCTTCACAGTCCAACTCTCACATCCATACATGACCACTGGAAAAACCATAGCCTTGACTAGACGGACCTTTGTTAGCAAAGTAATGTCCCCAGTTATTATTCCATCTTAATAACACTCAACTCTTTCTAAAAATATCTTCATACCTTTGTTTCTTTTTTCTTAACCTGTCACCTGCACCAACAATGAATAGTAGGGTAGTAGGAAGGGGGACCCCTTCAGGGCCGGAGAGTCGGCTTTTGTCTAACACTCAGAAATTAACTGTCCAAGGAGACACACTTGCTGACAGAACAAGAGATTTTTGGGGGGAGGGGCAATGGGATGGAGAGTGAGAGGGTGAGGGAATCCAAGAGAATCGCTCTGCCATGTGGCTGACAGTCTCACGTTTTTTATGGTGATGGGATTAGTTTCCAGGCTCTCTGGCCAATCATTCTGACTTAGGGTCCTTCCTGGTATGCTGTGCATTGCTCAGCCAAGATGAAATCCAGCAAGAAGGATTCTGGGAGATTGGTAGGACATATGGGCTGGCATCTCCTCTCTCCTGTTGGCCTTTCCTGAATTCTTCCGGTGGGTAGCAGCTTGTTAGTTAAGATAACTCAAGCAAGTGCCTACTATCAGGCCTGGCCAGGGTGGGCAGCTTTGCTCAATGGTTTCCCTAACAGTAGTACTGCTCGCCAGTATTCTGCTTGTCCTCAATTCAATTTCATGTGGAGGGACTGGCCTTCTCCCTTTGATGCTAGACATGGTCATATGATTCATTCAGCCAAGAAATGTAAGGAGAATTGATATGTCTCATATTTGGATGGGAGAATTTCACTGCTTTAGCCCAAGAGCCGCCAATGCTCTCTTTGCCTTGGTGCTCACAGAAGCATGTATTGAAGGGAACATGTGTCAGTGAGCCGACACAGAACACAGCTGCAAGAGGGAGTTGCCTGAACCCATTACAAAATTTACATGATTATGAAATAACTTTGATGTTTAAAACCACTGAGCCTTTCTTCAGCAGTATCACCTAGCATACTCTGACTAATATATCGAAGCCACTAGAATAAAAAAAGCACCATGAAAATATCTGCAAATCACACATCTGGTAAGGGATTTATGTTCAGAATACACAAAGAACTCTTACAACTCAAAAATAAGATAACCTACTTTAAAATGGACAAAAATTGAATAGACATTTTGTCAAAGAAGATACATGAATGGCTAATACGCACATGAAAATGTGCTCAACATCATCAGTTATTAAAGAAACGCAAGTTAAAACAATGAAATATCACTCCATACCGACTGTAACCAAAAAGACAGATAACAGCAAATGTCAAGAATGTGGAGAAATGAGAACTCTCATTCATTGCTGGTGGGGAAGTAAAATGTTACAGCCATCTTTTTAATATAATTGATCAGTTTTTCAAAAGTGTAGCATAAATTTACCATGTAACCAAGAAAATTTACTCCTGAATAATCCCCCAAGAGAAATGAAAACATGCAATCAAACACTTACAAGCAAAAATTCATAACATTACACATAATAGCCAAGAAGCAGAAATAACCCAAATGGCCATCAATTGCTTAATAGATAAATAAAATGCATTATGTTGAGATATATATATATATATATATATATACACACACACACACACACACACACACAAGGTAACACTGCTTGGAAATAAAAAGGAATGAAATACTGATACATGCTATAAACAAGGATGAAGCTCAAAAAAATCCTGCTAAGTACAAAAAAACTAGACACATAGTGCCACACTTAACCAGAAAAGACAAATATGTGAAGAGAGGAAGTAGAAAAGCAGTGCCTTGGGCTGGAGGTGGAAACAAAGATTAACTGTAGATGGACATGAACACCATAATCCAAGTTGGGATCCTTCCTCTCCAGGGAATAATGAGAGATCTCAGAATAGAGTCAACAATGCAGGGCTGACTCACCTGTGGAATCAAACCTGGCCTAGACTGACCCTTAACATCGTATGTGCCAACTATTCCAACTTGTATATGCTTATAGCATTCCGGATACACTAAATGACTCCTTGACATATTGAATATTTCAAACTGAAGGAAATGGGAGGTACTAGAAAGACTTTCTGGAGAAGGCAATGGCAACCCACTCCAGTACTCTTGCCTGGAAAATCCCATGGATGGAGGAGCCTGGTAGGCTGTAGTCCATGAGGTTGCTAAGAGTCAGTCACAACTGAGCGACTTCATTTTCACTTTTCACTTTCATGCATTGGAGAAGGAAATGGCAACCCACTCCAGTGTTCTTGCCTGGAGAATCCCAGGGACGGGGGAGCCTGGTGGGCTGCCGTCTATGGGGTCGCACAGAGTCGGACATGACTGAAGCAACTTAGCAGCAGCAGCAGAAAGACTTTCTGAACTTCTCCCAAAGCAGGTCATAAAATCCTCATGTGAGAGGTGTTCTCCCTGTACCCACGGGAAAGGAACATTCTGATCTCCAGAGACAGAGAGAAACAGAGAGGAACCTGAGTGAACAGGCTTCACTAAGCTGGGAAAGATTGAGGGCAGGAGGAGAAGGGGACGACAGAGGATGAGATGGTTTGATGGCATCACCGACCCAATGGACATGGGTTTGGGTAGACTCTGGCAATTGGTGATGGACAGGGAGGCCTGGTATGCTGCCGTTCATGGGGTCGCAAAGAGTCAAACACAACTGAGCAACTGAACTGAACTGAAGCTCCCCTCCTTTTACTATACTTAGCTGATGTTGTTGTTTAGTCGTTAAGTCCTCTCTGACTCCTATGACCCCTTGGACTTAGCCTGCCAGGCTCCTCTGTTTATGGGATTTTCCAGGCAAGAATACTGGAATGGGTTGCCATTCCTTCTCTAAGGGATCTTCCCCACCCAGGGATTGAACCCTTGTCTCCCACACTGGCAGGCAGATTCTTTACTGCTGAGCCAGTGGGGAAGCACACTTAGCTAATACTCTGTATCCTAACATTGCCCTCCTTCTACAACATCACTCTTCAACTCTAGCAAGGGGGACACTCAGGTGTAACCATTTCTTCTGGTCTTAATTTCCTTATGAAGGTTCCCATGTCACATACAACTGATATTAAATAAATGTGTATATTTTTCTCCTTTTAATCTTTGTCAAGTTAATTTCCATATCCAGCCAGGCACCCTAAGAGGCTTAAGGAAACTTGTTTCTCCTACACCGTGCCAGACTGTCTCTGAGGAAGCATAACTCCAAATGTGGCCAAAATAGTTTTGGTAGTTTATTACTAAAACTACATCCAAAAGAAAAACATTTAACCTCTTATAGGCCCAGTTAGAAAGCCTCCTATCTCACTACACTTTTTTCTGTCTCACAGCCTAAGTAAAATCAAATTGTCTGACATTTTTCTGAATGTTTTTAATCTGTGATACCAGAAAACAAAAACAAAGCCTATTACTAGATATGTCACCTGTATCTTGATAATTACTTATCTTCTTAAGATGTGGTACTCATTGTAAAGATTTCCAAAGATAGGATAGAAAGAAAATTATTTTTAAAGGTGTAGCCATCAGTGCTGAAATGCAGCAGTGGGATAGTCCTTTGTTGCACAATTTATGCAAGTATAGACTGATGCCTGCCTTTCCAGAAAGCAATTGTAGCCATAAGTTAAGATCCTTAAACGTTAACTTAAAAGCTATAAGTTACGATCCTTAACATATCAACCTAATAAGTATCACCTTGAAATAAGATCAGCACTGCAGAAAAATATTGTGTAACGAGATATACAAGGGTTTATGTACAACTTATCACTTCTAAGTGTGAAAAAAACGGAAACAATCTTAATGTCAAACAATTGGGGGAATAATAGCCTAGGATATATTCATAAGATTAAATGTAACATGATTAAAAAATGAAAAACTCAAAAAGAGGACATAAAAATATTTTCCATTATCCGTGAGGGTAAATTTTTAATGATTTTTATCATCTTCATTATACTTTGTGTATTTTTCAGGAATAAGCGTCCTTTAAAGTATCAACTAGATATCATTAATGCTATTCACTATACAGTTTTGGCTTTCTGCCTTCCAAGCATATGATGGGATTGAATATCCAAGTTCCTTTACAGTTGGGTGGAGCCATATATGTAGCTCTAGTTCAGCTGTGAATGGAAGGAACATATTTGGACCAAGAATTTCATTGTCAGTTCGAGACTCTTCAAAACTCTTTTTCTCTGGCATTGCATCCACCACTAAAGCTGGTGGTCACTGAGTGTCTACCATGGGCATTCCCTTGTTGACCCATCATGGACATGTAGCATGAACAGTAAGTGAACTTTTGTTGTTTTAGGTCTCTAAAACTTAGAGATAATTTATCACATTAACATCACATATTCTAACACAATTAATACAGAAATTGGCATTCTGGAGTATTGCTGTATGTGTGTGTGCGTGTGTGTGTGTGTGTGCGTGCACGCACACGCTCGGTTGTTCAGTCATGTCCTACTCTTTGCAGCCCCATGGACTGTAGCCCAACAGGCTTCTCTGTCCATGGGATTTTCCAGGCAAGAATACTGGAGTGGGTTGACACTTCCTCCTCCAAAGGATCTTGTAGGAAAACAAAAAAGAAAAAGACAATCCACAACACAATCTAAAACACTTGGCTTTGGCTCAGAGTCCAAGCAGAAGATGATTAGAAAAGAGAGATTAGAATGGTAGCACATATTATGTAGTGGGAAAACATTTGGTAAAATCATCACACATGATAGCTTGGAAGACAGATAAAGTACCTATTAGCTTGAAGTTTTGTTTTTTTTTTTTAAAGACAGTGTGAAAACCAGAATTAGTAGCATATGTCTCAGTGAGTTTAACAAAGTAATATAAGAAAGAAATGAGCTTAAAAAAGAATTGGCCAGGTTGAAAGCAAGAAAAATGGGGAGTAAAGTCCAAAACTATGGGAACTTGCAGAGTTGGACGTACAATCCTTTTCATTCTTAAATGATAAAACTGAAAAGACCTTTGAGTAAAAAAGGCTGATTAGATCTTCTGCAAGGATAAAATCAATGATCATATCAAGGTTTAAATCTGAACAAGTTAAGGTCCCTCAGAGTAAAAATGGCAATTAAGGTTGTGGAATTCAATAAACACTTTCAATTAGACAAACTAATTCAGGGAAAAGAAAGTATAAGTGGCCTCATAGACTCAAATCAAGTGAAGACAGGGAGAGAAGAAGGGAGCCAAAAAAGCAGAGAATTATAGCTACTCTAAAACGAGAGGGCATCCTTTGTAGCTCAGCTGGTAAAGAATCTGCTTGCAATGCGGGAGACCCTGTTTCGCTTCCTGGGTCAGAAAGTTCCCCTGAAAAAGGGATAGGCCAGTATTCTTGGCCTTCCCTGGTACCTCAGACAGTGAAGAATCTGCCTGCAATGAGGGAGACCTGAGTTCCAGTCCCTGGGTTGGGAAGATCCCCTGGAGGAAGGCATGGCAACCCACTCCAATATTCTTGCCTGGAGAACCCCCATGGACAGAGCAGGTGTCAAAGAGTCGGACACAACTGAGCACAACTAAAAACAGAAGTCTAGGAAAACAAAACCAAAACCAAAGGTAAACTGACCAGACTTTAGTCTATTTTAATAGAGAAAAAGCCTATTACGTTTTTTAAATATACCAGCTAGCCAGCCACTGGCCCAGGTAAAGAAACTATGACTGTTCAAAACTTTAAAAACTTGGTCCCAAACATTTATCATAGAAAGTGTACCAAGTGAGGAAGCTTTTCAGCCTCCAAGAAAAATATATTATGAATGTCCATTCTAAATATGGCCCAGGAGAATAATGGAAAAAGAAGAAGGTCCAGGACCTATGAGAACAATGAGCAAGATACAAATTTCCAGGGAGTTGCAGTTGCATCAAAAACTCCATAGGATTTCATAATGGCTCTGGCCCAGTGATGGCTTTGTGCCTCCCATTCTTTCCTTTTCCAAATGCAAGAGAGCAGTTATCTTATTCTGGTCCTGCTACTGTCTATGGTGGGGGGAGGGGGGTCTCTCAGACTTGATATAGAAATTCCACATATCACCAAGGGTTTTTGCACTTTGAGTTTGATGTTATGATTGGGTGAAATTTGAGGATTTTTTACCTTGGAGATGGGATGAGTGTATTTTGTGTATGAAGAGGAGTGATCCAAATATTGATAACCAGTAGGACAGCACAGACTACCATTATTAGTATTCTGGGCTCAGCTATATCTGGGTCTTCTCATTTTTATAAGACAGAATTTTCTAGTCCCCTTATGTTTCAGTGAGGCCATGTGACTTCCTGGCCAGTGAGATGTGAGAGGAAATAACATAGTCACTTTCAGGTCACCGCATTTAATTTCTGGTGCAAGACTTTCCAGACTTTGGCTTCCCCACCTTGATGATTCTGGAAGTGTGGCTCAAGATGGGGCCTGAAGTGATCAGGACAGAGTCCCTTACCAATCTCTGCTGGATGTTTAGCCTGAGTGAGAATTATACTTTTATTCTGCTAGGTCTCCAAGACTTGGAAGGTTGTGTTATCTGAGTGTGACCTAGCCTCTCCGGACTGATAAGTCTACAAACAGCAAAATGCACATGTAACTTCACATATCTGTCTTTTCCTAACATATACTGACAAAATCTTTTCACACATTAATAAGCGGTGCTAGCTCACCCTGGATGCACAATTGAAGGATTCTTAACATTATATGCAATATATTAAATAGTCAATACAGTATTTTCTGGTAAATTTTTAAAGAAAACCTTCCTCTTGTAAAATCTCTAAAACTCTGGAAATAAGCAGGAGCGTCAATGCTTGATTTCTGAGTTCCAGTCAGATCACACTAGGTGAAATGGTGAAAGAACCCAAAGGAAAAGTATAATTTTCTAGAATAAGTAACATATCAAAACCATTGTGAAAATTTAAAATTTAAGTTGTACTGCCTGAAGAAGGCCCCCAGAGGAACAAAAGTGACAGTGTCCAACTTTGTTGTAAATATTAGGAAAAATTTATTTCTGATTGGCAGTCTGCTATAGATTCAAAATGACACCCTCTGTGTTATGAGATTAAATGAGGTTCTTTAAATTCTTCTTCTTAATATTTTGGGAAGCTTGAAATAATCTTACTATTTCCAAAGAACAACTGACAAAATGAGAGAACTTTTTTTCCCCTAAAATGGTGAACACAAAGATTTATCATAAACTGCCCAGTTTTTAGGTGCCATTTCTTATTCCAAAGAGAAGTATGAGAGTAATGAATATTTCTGATGGTACTATAACAACTTTAAGGGCTTCCCCAATGGCTCAGCAGTAAGGGATCCACCTGAAATGCAGGAGACTCTGGTTCGATCCTTGGGTCAGGAAGATCCCCTGGTGGAGGAAATGGCAACCCGCTACAATATTCTTGCCTGGAAAATTCCATGGTCAGAGGAACCTGGCAGACTACAGTTCATAGGGTCACAAAAGAGTCAAACATGACTGAGCACACACACAATAACAACTTTAAAACCTAAAAATAAAATATCAGAAGCAAAACCAATAGTTTTTTTCTTTAGTTTTTCCTTTTATTTATTTTAGATGGCAGGTAGCATTGGATAGGTTTATAATCTTTTCTAAAAGCATTTCATTTCTGCCATCATTTTAATATGAATTTAATTCTGCTGTTGGCTCTTCATGAAACATATTAGGATTAAAACTGTCCAAATATTCTTTACCAAAGTGAATTTTACCTTCTTCAATAGGAGCCTTGAATTTTCCCATTTAATTTCTGCAGGTTAAAAACAGCATGATGAAAATAAACTCAGTCTCTCTCCAGCTAAATTTTAAGCCCCTAACCAGTAGGTATGGTGCAGACATTCATTCCCAGCATCTTCCAAGATGTGTGATGAGTCACTAGCTTTGCACTTACCTCTCTATTCCAAGTTTTTTCAATCCATTAAACTGACTACTTTCATTATAAGTGTAAAAGAAAATTCCAGTATTTACAAGTTCAATTTGGAGGGGGAGGTGTCTTGAAGGGAATCAGGGGACACTTGGCATTCTGGGTGAATGTTCAAGAGAAAGACCACACTCAGCTCTGAGAAAGACTTTGGGACTGTGGGATGAAATGCTGGGCAAAGTGGAAAAGTATTGCTCTTGAATGCCGGAGTCCAGCTCCAGCAGCCAGGGAATCGGCCTGAAGAGATGAGCTGTGTCAGCAGAAAATGATGCAGCCTCTGACTCAAGGTGCGGGACTGCATGTTTATTTCAAGGATCAGGTCTTCTTTTATACTTTGACAAAAGCATTAGGTCAGAGGTTTTACATTTTCAGCTCCCCCTCACCCAGATTTATTGTCTCCTTGTTGCCCTTCAAACAGAGTTCCTGCTTCAGCGACTTGTTTACTTGTGATTCCATTGTAACTCACGCTTATGTCTGGGCTGCATACCACATTCCTCAGTTTATTTCTTATCTTTCTAAATCCTGCTTGCCCCTAGTATCCTAAGCTCACTATCTCCTAAAAAGGCTTCTAGCTATTCTTAATTATTCCTAAACCCTAAGCTCAGCAAACTTCCTTTGCCATAAACATTCCCCTCACAAACAGGTCTCAGATAACAATCCTTCCCATGGCCTCAAGCTGCAGCCTACGTGCTCATCCTGGAACATTCTTTGTAAAGATCCTTGAACAAATATCAATGGTTACTTTATAGATTATTTTCTGGGCACAACTGCAGAAGGCTTTGTGCTTTCTCATGCTTCTCTCAAGAACAATAAGCAACTTAACATTCTTTACAGCCAACTCAACAGAAGAAAGGAAAGAACAAGTCAGAATCACAAGACCTAACTCCTTCATCCTGGGACCGTGGCTGCAAGATGAGGAGAGGGGGTTGGGGCTGTGCCTCCATTTTGTCAGTAATGCCTAACGCGGCTCCCGACACTTGAAGTTCCTTGAGAAGTCAGTAAAGTCTACAGAAATTACAAACTGCTAAATGCAACATTTCTTTGTAGAAATGTTAAGAGTCAAGTCTGCATGATGGTAGACCTAGAGCCAAAACAGACTGGAGCCCACAAGACTATGACAGAAGGAGCCAACGTGGCAGGCGGACAACTGGATGACTTGTGGTTCTTTTCAACAGACATGGCATCCAGCCACAAAACTTATGAACAAAACTTTTAATACAGTTACTGCATTTGTAAACATGCAGCACAGTTGAAAACAAAGAATTTAAAATCACAGAAATATATTTTGTATCTAAGAATAAACAAATACTAAAGAATTACATTTTTAATTTTTTTTAAGGAAAGGGACATTTATTTTTGTCAAGCACTGACAGGAAGTTGGGTTCAGAAGCTCTAACTTTCATAGGATTTCATGAGTCTATTCTTCAAAGTATGCTGTGTGAGGTTGCCCGAGGGAACATTTGACCACCTCGACTTCTCCACCTCCATTCTTCTCTCGCTGAAAGTGAATGCTAATGAAATCCTCTACAACTTCTTCATCTGTCGTCTGAAGGTCTTTCAGTCCTGTCAGAAGCACTGTCCTCTTAGATACTCCTGAAAATACCTAAGGAGGAAAATAGAAAAATAAAAGATAAATGGCAAATTTCTAAGAACTTTGAATTACAAAACTTTACATTTTATAAGCTCTGCTCAATATTTTGGACATTACCCTAAGAGAGACAAGGGGCCTCAGGAAGATTTTTCAAGGAGGAGAGTATCAGAGTTAGATGTGAGTTTCAGAAAGATAACTCTGGCAGAATTGTGACAAGTGATTAAATGAGTGATTAAATGGATGTTGGAGGTGACGCTAAACCAAGAGTTAGGCATGAGTTCTAGTTTTCAGGATGGTAGACTAGGTAGATCATGATGACCTTTCAGGAACAGAAAAGATGACCTTTCTTTTAGGAACAGAAAAAAGCAGCAGTAAAGATAATGAATTCAGAGAAAATAAGAAGCGAAAACCATTTTTAATGCCCAATGATAGTAGATATATGAGAAAAATGTAGTTATGTCTTCACATACAAAAATATACTGCCACAGTCAATTAAATAAGGTACAGTTTTACATTAAAAAGTATTCTTAAAATAGAAAAATTCATTCTGTACCAAGCAGATATGAAGAGACTATTTTGATATCCCTCATTAATAAGATTCAAATGAAAACAGAATCATAACTTTTTATTTTTGTGGGGGTGGGGAGTCAAGCAATTAGCTTCCAAAATGAAAGAAAAAAGATGACTTTACCTGAAACTTTTTCAAGTGTGTTTCTGTGTATGGAGAAACTGTAACTCTATGGCAGTTTTGATTTATATAAAGAGGATAGTCTTTCATTTTCAAAATCTTGTCAGCAACTAGAAATAAATTTTTTTTAATTATTTTCTTATTTATTATAAACATTTTCTTCTTTATCATAAATATATTTAACCAAAGGTAAAACTTCCTTCAAATAGAATGTCAAAGTAAACAGTGACTTGAGTGATTAATTTTTAAGAAACTCTGGCAGGAGGAGAAGGGGACGGCAGAGGATGAGATGGCTGGATGGCATCACCAACTCGATGGACATGAGTTTGGGTAAACTCCAGGAGTTGGTGATGGACAGGGAGGCCTGGCGTGCTGCGACTCATGGGGTCACAAAGAGTCGGACACGACTGAGCGACTGAACTGAAATGAACTGAACTGAAAGTCCCTTTTAAACAATTCACAGTACATAGTTTTGAAAAACATAAGACCAAATGATAATAAGACTTAGATAGCTCCATCTCTCTTAAACTACTAGTCAGTCAATGGACAGTGTGCTACAAAGTCCTCAGACAGACCCACCGTGAGCTACATAAAGCGGGATAACCATCTGCAAAAAGTAACCCAGCCACCCTAACAAAACCCAGTATTTCCCAATCTTTCAAGAAGTATACATGAAAAATATGATTAGAATACTCTCTATCTTTAGGTGAGAGATTTATAGAAAATTACTATATTACTATGATATATATAAAATTACTGTAACTGATACATGACATTCAGTAAACCTCTGTAATGATGTTAATCAAAGGTGGAGGGGTGCTGAATGTCATCCAGAAACATGAATGCAAATTAAAAAAAAAATTCATCGGTTTTCTCCAACATAAAAAATAATCAGAATTATTTTTAGAAGCATTTTTCTCCTAGAGGCGAAACAGCTAATGTGTCAAGATTGCATAAAGTTTAACAGAAACAGTTCTTAAGAATATCTGACCACTTCCTTTCTCCTCTCACCAGTCCACCTTGAATCAGCAATGTGGTACAGTGATTAAGAGTGCAGACCTTTGCTGGCGAGAACGTGGAGGAATTGGTACCCTGATACACTGCTGGTAGGAAGGCAATGGTGCAGTCACTGTGGAAAGCAGTATGGCGGTTCCTCAAACATTAAATATAGAATTACCATATTACCTAGCAATTCCAGAAAGATTTTGAAAAACATTCACCTAACCATAACTACATAACAGGACAAAGGGAGTTTGGAAATTTAAGGAAATGCCTCAATTTTTATTAAATTAATGTTCCTTATTATTTCAATTTTCTTTAAAAAGCATGTATTTTTTATTATGAAAAAACCCAATCAGGCAATGGCTTTTAATTGTATGGTTGGATTTCTATCATATGTAATAAACCCAGGAGAAGCCCTAAGAACTAACCAGAGCAAGAGACTTTTCTTATTGAAAATTACTTGACTTTGGACACAGTGAGGGAAGGAGAAGGTGGGAGGAATTGAGACAGTAGTACTGAAAATAAAATAGATACGTAAACTAGATAGCTAGTGGGAAGTTGCTGTATAACACAGGGAGCTCAACGTGGTGCTTTGTGACAGCCTGGGGGGATGGGGTAGGGGACTGATGGGAGGTTCAAGAGGGAGGGGACATATGTATACTTACGGCTGATTCACATTGTTACATGGCAGAAGCCAACACAATATTGTAAAGCAATTATCCTCCAATTAAAAATAAATTAATAAAAAAGAAAGTCACTTGAACGTATTAACAGAAGCAGCTGGAGAATCTTTCATTTTTAATCATAATAATGTTTGATTATTAATAATAATCAAATATATCAATCAAATAATCAAATAATCATAATAAAGATGATTTTAAAAGTCCATTTCTACTGAAAAAGGGAACAGCTCTTCTCTCCAATACCCCCTTTTTCTTCCTGGAAACAATTCCCTCCATCTAAGAGACCCTTGTCAATGGTAAAAAGTGAGATGGAAGAGACAGTTTTATATATATACACATACATATAGATACATATGTGTGAAAGTGAAAGTCGCTCAGTCGTGTCCGACTCTTTGTGACCCCATGGACTCTATAGTCCATGGAACTCTCCAGGCCAGAATATTGGAGTAGGTAGCCTTTTCCTTCTCCAGGGGATCTTCCCAACCCAGAGACTGAACCCTGGTCTCCCGCATTGCAGGCAGATTCTTTACCATCTGACCCACTAGGGAAGCCCTACATGGTAAAGAATCTGCCTGCAATGCGGGAGACTGGGATTCAATCCCTGGGTCGGGGAGATCCCCTGGAGAAAGGAAAGGCTAACTACCCCAGTATTCTTGACTGGAGAATTCCATGGACAGAAGGGCCTGGCGGGCTACAGTCCACGGAGCCGCAAAATTTCTCTGGCACACACCCACTGTGTGATCTTGGGTAAACTACTTATCTTGCATATGTCTTAGCTGCCTCATCATTAAAATGAATATAACACCTCCATTCAGAGTTGTGCTATGGATCAGAGGAGATGTATGTATAAAACACCCGGCTCCATGCCTGGCGGGCGATAGGAAGGCACTAACACAGAGTGACTTGTTATTTCTAATCTTATTCTTAACAGTATTCAGGAAAATCATTTTCAGGACACTACCATTTTATAAGGTTAAAAAATCCCTGTTATTATGCTGCCTAATAATTCCAAGTAAAAGAAGTAGAAAAAGAAATATTTTCAGACCTGGCAGAGCATAACTTAAACGCTAGAGTACTGTTTAACTCTCTCAGTGCCGGAATACCTCCACTTTCCACAAAGGTGATGAGGGCGCTCCGGGTCTGCTTGTCATACTCCACGTACTCCACTTCTCCGCCTCCGTTGCGAGACTTAGAGAAACTCAATTCTAGCTTGTCTCTCATCTGACTTTCTGGCAGTTCATCAGGAATGTCAGTAACGTTGATTTTCATTTTAGACACTCCTATGTGAACCTGGGAAATTGTTTCATGTTCAGGAATATGGATGAGACGTGTCCGTGCTTAATAGCATTCTAAAAAGCTTTGATCACCATGTTACCTGGAATTTGACTCCTGAATTTAATGAAACTGGGTTGGCCGTGAGCATCACATTTTCATTCTGTACCTGCACATGATGGTGTTCCATTCTGATCACATTTTGGGCAACTGAAAAATAATTTGGGAAGTATTAATTTCCAATATTTCAATACATTTTTACACATTTGGCTTAACAAAAAATAATCCTGGATAGTTTAACTTTAATTTTTTTTTTTTATTTTAAAAAAGTGTTTTTTTGGTGGTGTTTATTTTTGGTGATGCTGAGTTGTGGCGAGTGAGGCTTTCTCTCTAGTTGTGGCACATTGGCTCTAGAGAGTGGGCTCAGAAGCTGTGGTGCACCGGCTTAGTTGCCCCATGGCATGTGGGGATCTTAGTTTCCAGACTGGGGATCAAAGCTGCATCCCCTGCATTGGCAGGCAGGTTGTTAACCACAGGACCCCCAGGGAAGTCCCCAAATCTTCTTTAATTTTCAGGGATCTTATTTTTACATTTTTCTTAGGATTTCTAAATGATAATGGTGTTGCCACCAAACTAGGATATATTAATGTCAAAATACATCAGCAAAAAATTACAATGTAGAAATTCTCAAGTTTAAAAGATAAGCCTGATGATCCTTTAGAAATTCAGTACAGTCAACACCCTTCCTTTCCACTGTTGACAGAATTATCAGAGAATTCCCTCAGTACATTAAAGCACAGCCAGAAATTTCTTCCAGGTTGAGTAAGCTGGGAAGACTTGTAGATCAGTGTCATTCTGACAATTAATCTTTGTATCATTTCTCACTTCTTCTTAATATGTTACAAGCACCATAGAAATAAATATTTGTCCTTATCTCTGTCTTTCCCAAAGATTACATATTAAAGACCACATAGACTTAAATACCAAAGAGTGAGTCTTCATTTTTTTTGGATGGCGGGTCATATTTAACAAAGAATTCTACTTTACGCTCTTGAGATCATTCATTAAAAAGTCAATAGCCTTGGTATACTGACCACAAAACTATCAAATCTAATTTATCCATGCAAATAGGAAAGGTTCAGTAACATAATTTTGCCCAAAATCATTAAAATCCAACAGCAACTATATGTCAGTTTAAAATGCATGTATGTGTTTTTTTAAACTGTGTGACATGAGAGTTTATAACACTTTACTTGTTGATATTGGAGCTGTTTATTCTAATACGTCATGAAGACAAAAGATGCCCAGTCCTGGGCTTATAAACCTCACATGTGTTTATGACAACCAGAGAGCACACCACAGCCAGAGAAAGAGAGAAACAGGGCTGGAAAACAGGGCGTTGTCATGTGGGAATTCAGATGCCTCGTACCATGATATGACTCTGTCACTTGAATTGCAGCGTTTCTGTTGTTGTTAATGACAACAGGCAACAATAACAGAGGAGGCCAACTAGAAGTAATACTTAGATGATGCCTTTCCCTCCCAATCCCCACCTCTCCCTCGCCCCCCAAACCTCCAACATCTGGCGATCTGACGCAGCTGAGAGGCACTACTTGTGTTTCAACCCTTGTGACTCTGACTGTCAAAAGCCAACTCCCATTGATTTGTGTAGGAACCCAAAGTTGTCCCAGAGGAGCAGGACGTCAGAGGAGCAGGACGTCAGAGTCATGCCAAGGGTGGAAGCAGTGACACAGCTATCTCTGAAGAGAATCTTAATCTCAGCATCCCCAGGTAATTCCTATGAGGGATCCCAACTTTCCAAAGCCTCACTTCCATCTTCCAGTGATATCCCAGTTATATCCAGTTATATCCCAGTGACCACTGCCAACGGCCAACAGGGCTCTTGCCCTCACCCTCCATCCACAGCTACAGGGGTGGAGCCAGGGTGGACAAAGAGTGTGTGCAAATAGTGACCTGCCAGCATGCCTTTCTATTTATTTTCTGGCTATAGTAACTAACCAGGCATCAGGAGACATGAGTTATAATCATAGACTCCCCGTTCCTGAGCACTGGAAGGGCTTGTGAAGACTATCTGATCCCACTCATCACTTGACAAACCTGAGAACAGAGGCCCAGACGGTGGCCTGCTCAGAGGAATAGTGGTCCAGTAGAAAGGACAAGGCTACTCGGGGTTTGGTTCTCAGCTCGGCTGTTTATCACCTGCATGGACCCTATGCAAGCAAGTTTTTGTTTCCTTAGCTGAAAAATTTCTAACATGGAGCAACAATGACAACTAACATTTATTAAGTGTTTCTTATGTATCAGATACTGTGCTAAGTATTTTTTAAACACTTCTTATTTAATATTCAAAGCAATCCCATGAGGTAGGCACTGTCACAAAGCCTGCCATAAAAACTTGAGATTTATAAAGAACCCAACCCAAACTACACTTCTGTAAAGAGGCAAAGCTGGGGACTTCCCTGGCGGTCCAGTGGCTACAGCTCTTTGTTCCCAATGCAGGGAGCCCAGGGTCGGTGGTCCAGTGGTTAAGAATCTGCCTTCCAACGCAGGGGACATGGGTTGGACTCCCTGTTGGGGAACTAAGATCCCACATGCCACAGGGCAACTAAGCCTACGCACCGCAACAAAGATCCCAAGTGATGCAACCAAGACCTGACGCAGTCAATAAATAAATAAAGTGCTGTTTTGTTTTGTTAAAAAAAAAAAAAGAGGCAAAGCTGGCATTCAAAGCTAGATTCTCCTCATTAAGGTGTCCCCAGTTCTCAAGAGGGTTCCACACCATGGCAAACATCAGGTCCCACTCCAAGTCTTTGACTCCAGAGCTCTTTTCATTCTCATGTCTTGTGCTGCTGCTGCTGCTGCTGCTAAGTCGCTTCAGTCGTGTCCGACTCTGTGCGACCCCATAGTCGGAAGCCCACCAGGCTCCCCCGTCCCTGGGATTCTCCAGGCAAGAACACTGGAGTGGGTTGCCATTTCCCTCTCCAATGCATGAAAGTGAAAAGTGAAAGTGAAGTTGCTCAGTCGTATCCGACTCTTAGCGACCCCATGGACTGCATCCATGGGATTTTCCAGGCAAGAGTACTGGAGTGGGGTGCCATTGCCTTCTCCCTCATGCCTTGTGCACTTAGGTAAATCACTTAAACATCTGCAAATCTGGTTTCTTAATGATGTAAATAGTATCTCTATCTTATTACTTTTACAGAGTCATGTGAGTATAAAATGAGATCATGTCTGTCAGAACTCTCTGCTTTGCTACCTTGAAACATTATTACTAGTATTATCATTTGCAGGTAGCAGGAGAAGTATAAAAATGCAGCTATTGGACATCACAACACAGGTTTGCTTTCTAGAGCACTCATATTCTGTGCTAGTGATCATGTTCAAATCACTCAACATCTCAGAGTCTTGTTTTCTGGTCTGTAAAACAGGGATAATCATATCTACCTCAGGGCACCCCTGTGAGGATGAGACGAAATGATATAAAAATTCTAAAGCAATGGCCAATATCTACAAAAACTCTTTGGAAGTCCCAGTGCTTTCTAAAGGTAACACGGTCAAGTTTTTGAACATTAGTCATACCTTCTTCTTTTTCAAAGGTAATAAGTGCTTGTCCTTTTTGCAGCTCATAAGGGACTTTTGAGCTCACTTGACATGAATAGAAGATATCTGAAAACTCGCTGTCACTCTCAGGATTCTCCACAGATGTGAACTTTATCTTTGTTTCAGGAATATCCTCATTAATCTAATTCAAATAGAAAGGTTTGATTAAAATCAACACAAGAAGTAACTTAAGTCCTTCCAATAATAATGTGATCTGATCATCCAATAATTCATTCTCCACTGACATCACAACCCCACAGAACACTGAGTGTCGTCTTATTTATTATCACTAGTAATTGCTTCTTCCCAGAAAAGTACTCAGTAATCTAGTCAAATGCTGATCCTTTAATATTATTTCACAGATGAAATTGTAAGTATACAGTCTCTCACTTTTTCTAATCAATCAATGTTTAAACTGGTCAATATTGTGTGTTGTTCGGGTCTTAAGCCTACATCATTCCTACAGAAAAGTATCTTCTAAACAACTATGCCAATAATAGGCTGTTTCACAAAGGAATCATTGCACAGTATCTTTGGTCTCATTGCAAAGAGGTATGAAATAGACATGGGTGCATACTGCAGTTATTTTGACAGCAAACTCAGGTAATGTCATCCAAAGAGAAACTCCTAAATTCAGTTCAGTGACTTAAAATTTATCAAATTTAAATTCCCCCTTCCTCAACACCTGTCCATCAACTTTTTAACCATTCCCACAACTTAGGTTTATAAAAATGTGAAAGGACACCACTAGCAAGATTTGTAAAAAAAAAAAAAAAAAAAAAAACCAAATCTGGAGGATAAAGTTAAGTGGTTATACTTAGGTGCTGAAAATCACTAGGATGAACAGGTCTTTGTTGTTTAGTCTCTAAGTCATGTCTGACTCTTTTTGTAACCCCTTGGACTATAGCCTGCCAGACTCCTCTGTCCAAGCAAAAATACTGGAGTAGGTTGTCATTTCCTTCTCCAGGGGATCTTTCTGATCCAGGGACCCAATCCATGTCTTCTGCGTTGGCAGGCAGATTCTTTACTACTGAGCTGCCAGGGAAGCCCTGAACAAACAGTACAATCACACAAAAAGGCACAAATGACTCAGGTGTTTTTATTTCTATTTCTCATGGTCATTTTACATGTTGCAAGAAAAAGTGTTATCATGAAGAGATTAGGAAGAGCCAATGAGTCATTTGGTCTAATCTGACATTTATTCTACAATTTGACATGTCACTTCAGTAGAATTTCTGATTACCGTAAGTCTGATTTCAAAACAATCTGCAGTGTGAAAAGACAGTTTCCCAATAATGGAGAAACATCCAGTATACCCAGAATTGTCAAGAGCTTTCCCCAGTGAGAGTGAGAATGCCTGCTTCTAGTCCTGAGCGCACCATGGCAGGGAGCAATGCACTCAGGGTCCCTAGACCCCAGTTTTCAGTCCTCTGTGAAGTGGATCAACTGAGCTGGCTGGGTTCCCAAGGCCCTTTTGGGTTGTAGGATTAAGTGATTCTAGCTCCGGTCTAAAAATTATGCAGGATCTTAACAGAGACTTCTCTAAACCTCACAAACACAAGAAACCTCACTTTTGATATTTAACATTCTACCCCCAACTTCAGAAATAAAAAGTGATAATGCTTTAAAGTAAGTATTTTAACAATCTGGGTTTTGATGAAGAAAAAAGGAGTGAGAGCTGTCTAATTCAAACAAAGGAAAAATTAAGAAAGAATTTAAATGGTGAAAATACTCTTCCAATTTTTTTTTAAAACTGTGAACCTCACTTAAATTATTACTTGGATGAGGAGAGCAATGAAAGAACTTAGCGAGAAGACCAAGAATTTGATCCAAAAGTGATTGATAATGACCATTACTGGGGGGCTGTGTGTGTTGTACTAATGTATGCTATGCTAAGTCACTTCAGTCGTGTCCGACTCTGTGCGACCCCATAGACTGCAGCCCACCAGGCTCCCCCATCCCTGGGATTCTCCAGGCAAGAACACTGGAGTGGGTTGCCATTTCCTTCTCCAACGCACGAAAGTGAAAAGTGAAAGTGAAGTCGCTCAGTCGTGTCCGACTCTTCGCAACCCTATGGGCTGTAGCCCACCAGGCTCCTCCGTCCATGGGATTCTCCAGGCAAGAATACTGGAGTAGGTTGCCATTTCCTTCTCCAGAGGATCTTGCGGACCCAGGGATTGAACTCAGGTCTCCCACAATGCTTTACTGAGACCTGAACTCAGGTCTCCCGCAGACTCTTTACCATCTGAGCCAACAGGGAATCCCAGCATAAATGTACAGCAAGATGAAATTTTACAGAGAGATCATGCACCTGTGACCAGCAACCAGATCAATCATCAGAACAAGATCAACAACTCAGAACCCTCTGGGGTTCCCTTCTAGTTTCTACCTGCCTCTAACAGTAAACACCATACTAACTTCTAACACTGTGCTTTTGTGCTCTACTTAAGTCAAAGCATATGGTATGCCCTCTTTTTCCTTTTTTGGCTCAACACTGTGTCTATGAAATTCATCCATATTATTGCATACAGTTATTGCATGTTCATTTTCATTGCTGTGCAGTATTCCATTATGTGAATACACCCCAATTTATAAATTCATTCTACTATGGAGGGACAGTTGAGTTGTTTTCAGTTTGGAGCTGTTGTAAACAGTGGTGACATGAATGATCATAATGTCTTAGAAATGACTTCTGTATCATTAAATTTCTTTTTCTGAAAAAAAATAGCATCTGTTAAAAATGAGATACAAAAATAATTAAAGGGGTACCTGGGAGGTCCTGGTGGTTTCTTGTAACTCAGCTTCAAGTTTTTGGATCTCCTCCTTTAACTGAATATTTTCCTTTGTAATTTCACTAATTAATTTCTAAAAAATAAAATAACAGTCCAAATTTAAAGAGCCTCAACTTCATTTTTCCAAATGAGTTAAAGAAGCAAAATTTCTCTCTCTGAACAAGGCAAAGAAAGACATTAGATAGTCTCAGAATAAATATGATCACATGAATAAACATTTGTACAATGTTATACATCATTATCTGTTGATTTTCCTATCACTGCCAAGGATTATTATCTCTATCATACAAACAAGGAAACCACCTTTCATGCTAGACCAAAGTCACAGAAATGTTTATAGTAGAGCAAGGATTGAGACCCATGTCTTCTGAATCTTAGCTCAGTGCTCTACCAACTCGTTCCTAGCTATTTGTGACTCCAACATGAATTTCAAATTGCACCGTAATTGTGGACATATGTTAGTCTGGGGCAATTAAAGATTTTTTTCCACAGTATAGCTCAGGAAGTTTAAAGCATAGCCTCCATTCCATCTTGGGTCTGATCATATAATTGTTAACAAAGCTCTTAACTTCTAGGTGCAAGTCAAAGAAATGAGAGGAAGTGAAAAAGCAGTTAATGTGAGTTGTGCAAGAGAAAGAATAGAAATGTGATTCTTCTTGTCAGTCTTGAATACTAGAAGTAAAAAAAACAAACAAACAAACAAACAAAAAACTGAAAACCCTAATATTCTCCCAAATTCAAGTTAATTTTGGACAAAGACATATGAAACATGCCTCACTGCAAAACCAATAGATATAAGTCAATTTTTAATAGTACTCAGTAATTTTTCCTTTTTACCTGGTTTTGTTTATCATTCATAACTTCTTCAGCTTGCTCACATTCCTTAAGAACTTGTTCTTTGTTATCTTCATCAGCTGCCATGACTCCCTAATTATTATAAAAAATAAATACTTCACCAACTAGTACAGCCACTATGGAGAACAGTGTGGAGATTCCTTACAAAACTGGAAATAGAACTGCCATAAGACCCAGCAATCCCACTGCTGGGCATACACACCAAGGAAACCAGAATTGAAAGAGACATGTGTACCCCAATGTTCATTGCAGCACTGTTTACAAAAGCCAGGACTTGGAAGCAACCTAGATGTCCCTCGGCAGACGAATGGATAAGAAAGCTGTGGTGCATATACACAATGGAGTATTACTCAGCTATTAAAAAGAATGCATTTGAATCAGTTCTAATGAGGTGGATGAAACTGGAGCCTATTATACAGAGTGAAATAAGTCAGAAAGAAAAACATCAATACAGCACATCAATGCATATATATGGAATTTAGAAAGATGGTAACGATGACCCTATATGTGAGACAGCAAAAGAGACACAGATGTAAAAAACAGACTTTTGGACTCTGTGGGAGAAGGCGAGGGTGGGATGATTTGAGAGAATAGCATTGAAACATATATATTATCATATGTGAAATAGATCGCCAGTCTAGGTTTGATGCATGAGACAGGGTGCTCAGGGCTGGTGCACTGAGATGACCCTGAGGGATGGGATGGGGAGGTAGGTGGGAGGGGGGTTCAGGATGGGGAACACATGTTGATTCATGTGAATGTATGGCAAAAACCACCACAATGTTGTAAAGTAATTAGCCTCCAATTAAAATAAATAAATAAATACTTCACAAATGGTACATACATACAAAGTCAAGAAGAACAAATATCTTTTACCCTTTTATGGATAAAACATCTCTTCTTTGCTATATCTTTTCCCCTACCACCAAAGTCTTTATTATCATGTGAATTATATTCAAACAAATTCTGTATTTCAAATAACTTTCACATCTATAAATATTTAAAAGGTTCTAAAAATCCTTTGCATTTCAATACCATAATAAAACATAATAGGTATTAACATTCCTTTGTAGTTCTCATCTCAATCATGATATGACGCTACATTTTAAAAGACTATTATTTCAGTCCTCTAGACTTTTTCCAAAGGCTTTAATTTAAATATTTAATTCTCCTTATTATACTCCAAGAATGTAACGGAGTGAAAATATCTCCAAACACCTTTCCTCTATGATAACAGAGGTTTTCACAAAACTTCCCCTGAGTTCATACACTTGAACATGAAAAAAAAAAATTCATATTTATTGCTAAAAATCTCTGATTGAAATGGCATTCTCTTCAAACATGAATATAGGCAACAGGTCACGTGGTATTTGCAGCACCCGTGACAAAAGTCACCAGGGCATGTGCCTCAATTACTGAAGCCCTTGTGCCCTAGAGTCCATGCTCTGCAGCAAGAGAACCCAGCACAGTGAGAAGCCCAAGCACTGCAACTAGAGAGCAGGCCTCCCTCACCACACCCAGAGAAAAGCCCTCACAGCAACGAAGACCCAGTGAAGATCATAATACAGTCTTATAATCAACTGTAGTATACTGGTCAAGAGGAAAGTGAAGTAAAGTGTTAGTCGCTCAGTGTCCGACTCTGCAACCCCATGGACTGTAGCCCACCAGGCTCTTCTATACATGGGATTCTCAGGCAACAATACTGGAGTGGGTTGCCATGCCCTTCTCCAGGAGATCTTCCTGACCTAAGGATCGAACCCCAGCCTCTTGGGTCTCCTGCATTGGCAGGCAGGTTCTTTACCACTAGCGCCACCTGGGAAGGTATCAGTATACTGGTATACATTACTAAATTAAAAATTTGCTTTTTAAATAACACTGATAATCATATTTCAATATAATTGGTTTCCTATATAATTCTCTGTATTTTCTTTTAGACTGCTTAAAATACTTTTTGAGAAAAGCTCATAGGCTTTATCAGACTGGCATCAAAAGACTAAGAACTCTTGCCTGCATATGAATTTACCTAAATGGAGAAGTCCCAGATCAAACATGACACAAGGAATATCACAACTATTTTTACTGTTTTAGAAACATATTAATAATGTGTCTATCAACACAATCTTCCAAGATTTCAACTGACTAAATTCTCACTATTCCTCTAGAACAAACAGAAAAGACAGGTATTCCTCTTTAAAAATACAATAGAAGATTAGCAAAAAATTAATTATGGCTTAGTTTACTCAGTGTGAACCCAAGCAGTGTCCAAAAAATTGGTCATATGGTAATTCTACTTTCAATTTTTTGAGGATTCTCCATAACTATTTCCCATAGTGAATGCACCAATTTACATTCACATCAGGAGTGCACAAGGGTTCCCTTTTCTCCACATCCTCACAGCATTTGTTAACTCTTATCTTTTTGATGATGGCCATTCCAATAGATGTAAGGTGTTATCTCACTGGGATTTCAATTTACCTTGCACTAGTGATTAGTAATGTTGAGCATCTTTTCATGTTCCTATCTCTCTTTCATATATCTTCTTTGGAGAAATGTCTTTTTAAGTCCTTTTGCCTGGTTTTTAATTGAGTTATTTGATATTTTGGTATTGAGTTTCATGAGTTCTTTATATATTTTGGATATTAACCCCTTATCAGATATACTGCAGCTTCCCCTGTGGCTCAGCAGGTAAAGAATCCACCTGCAATGCAGGAGACGCAGGAGACACAGTTTTGATCCCTGATCAAAACAATCCCTTGGAGAAGGAAATGGCAGCCCACTCCAATGGACTGGATTTTCCTGCCTGGAAAATCCCATGCACAGAGGAGCCTGGCGGGCTATAGTCAAAAGGGTGGCCAAGAGTCTGACATGAAAGCACTGTACATATACATACATCAGATATGTGGTTTGGAAATATTTTTTTCCATTCCATAGGCTGTCTTTTTACATTGTTTATGGTTTCTTTTGCTGCACAGAAGCTGTTTAGTTTAATATGGTCCTGTAACTTCACAACTTCACTTCTGGAAATATATCCAAAGGAAAAGAAAATCCTAACTTGAAAAGATTTCTGTATCCCCTGTTCATTGCAGCATTATTTATAATAGCCAAGACATGGAAACAACCTACGTGTCCATCAGTGGATGGATGAATGAATAAACAAAGTGTTGTGTGTATGTGTATATATACATTGTATATATATACATTTATATACATTGTGATATTATTCAGCCATAAAAAAAAATGAGGAAATTCTACCATTTGCAACAACATGGATGGACCTTGAAGGCATGATGTTAAATCAGACAGAAAAAGACAACTATTGTATGATCTCACATATAGAGTCTAAAAACAAAAACAAAAAAAACGAAACCAAATTAAACTCATAGAAGAAAAAGACCAGATTTGTGCTTACCAGAGGTAAGTGGTCTTAAGCTTACCTTTCCTTTGGAGGAAAGTGGTCAAAAGCTACAAACTTCCAGTTATAAGATAAATAAGTAGTAGGTATGTAATGTACTTGTCGTGTCCGACTCTGTGCGACCCCATAGACGGCAGCCCACCAGGCTCCCCCGTCCCTGGGATTCTCCAGGCAAGAGTACTGGAGTGGGTTGCCATACACACAATGACTGTAGCTAACACTGCTATGATACATACATAAGGAAGTTGTTAAGAGAGTAAATCCTGAGTTCTTATCACAAGGAGAAATTTTTTTCTGTCTTTTCTTTTTATTGTATCTATATTACAAGAATGGATGTTAGCCGAACCTAATATGATAATCATTTCATAATATGTGTGAGTCAAGGCATCATGCTATAAACTTATACAGTGGTGTATATCAATTAATTTTCAGTAACACCAGAAAAAAAAAAAAAAAACAAAAAAAGGAAGCATCAGCAGTCATGAAGCACCTAGATCTTGGCTTCTAATCTATTTTCCAATGAAAGGATCTCCTTTGAGCAAAAGGAGCCCTCAAAAGGGCAGGAATACACAAGATGAGCATGGAGCTCCCAGTGGCCAAAGGTACATAAACATGATTTATCAAGTAAGTAAAAATGCGGAGGACAATAGGAGCCAGGTTCTTCATTGTCAGAGAAGGTGACTGTAAATATGGAAAGGGAGAAAAATAGAATTAATGCTATGAAATGGAACTGGAGATATCAGTATAATCTCATGATTTCTGATGGACTGATAGGAAAGTACAGAAATTTAAATATAGGTATAAGTGTGCATACGTGTGATATGTCCCAATTCTGTCTGCTAAAAGGGCCTGGAAATAAAGACAATAGCAATGAGCACATTTAGCATCCAGAATTGGGTTTCTAAAACCATTCTCAGCTACCAGGAACCAAGGCCATTCAGAGAAACGACCGTTTCTAGAACTGGGACAGGAAAGGTATAAGACAAGTGTCTTATGATGCCAGAAAGCAAGATGTGCTCAAAGAATAATGAGAATATGTCACAAGAACGGAGTCCAGCTTGAGGGGGTTCTTACTGGAAAAATTTGGGAATTGATTAAGCATAGAGATAAATGACAGTAATAATTAAATCCACTTAGTACTAAAACAGATAGATAGATTGATATTTTCGTGAAAAAAGGACCATTTAAGTAGCTTAAAATACTTACCCACAAGTACTGCTAACCAAATTCCAGTGCAATCTCAATCACTTAGGTGTTTTGAGTACTCACCAGTTCTGGCACTCACCAGACCTGAAGGAGATCAACAACTTCAGCAGGGCTAACTATCAGCTTGCCCTTTTGCACTGAACATATCAAGCTGATTTTCAAGAATATAAGCACCACAAGGGCAGTGATTTTTGTTTTGTTCTCGAAAGTATGCCCTACTTCATCCAGAACGATACTGGAACAGTACCAAAAGAATGCTAGGGACATTGTTCGTACTCAAGAAATGATATCTTTAAATTGTGTTAAAGTTTCCTTACACTGAGCAACCTGTTCTTGAACTTCACATAAGTAAAATAATCTAGCATGTGTCCTTTTATACGTGCTAGAGTTTTAAACTCAACATGTTTTGGGGATTTGTTCACGTTATTGCATGTATTAGTAGCGTATTCCTTTTTATTGCTGTGTAGTATTCCTTGCATGGATAGTTCACACTTGGTTTATCCATTCTCCTGGTGGTGGGTATTTGGTTGTTTTCAGTTTGGGGGTCACTATGAAGAAAGCTTCTTAACACAAAACAAAAACAAAAGAAATACTTCCCCAAAAAACACTTATTAATTTCAAAGGGGAAAGGAGTAAATTTTAGTGAAGAAGCCAGGCAGACGCCACTATAATGAAGTAGTCAAAGTACATAATGAGATACATCCAAATTATCTGACATATGATAGGCCCACCAAGAGCACAGCAAGACTTCTGTGATATTCCTGCCAAAGATGCATAAGCTGAATCTAAGAATGAGGAAACAGGAAACACACTGACCTGTTCTCTTCAAAAGTGTTAAGCACATGAAAGCTAAGTAAAGACTGAGAAACTGTCCCAGACAGGAGGCTAAAGATACATCGTAACTAAACACCAGGCATAATTCTTAACTGTTTGTTATACACTATATAACAGGGACAACTGGCAAAATTCAAACTAGATTGAAGGATTAGATGGCTTTAATGTACCTATATTAATTTTCTGATCTTGATCACTGTATTGTAGTTATGTAAAGAACACCTTTTCTTTTTTTTTTTTTTACAGGAAATAAATACTCAAGACTTCCAGGTTAATGGGTCATGATACCTACACTCAAATAACTCAAGAAAAAGAAAAGTTGTTACTTGTAACTTTTCTGTAAGTTTGAAAGGGTTCAAAAAAAATTTTAAAGATACATATTAGTAGTTCTTATTGCATCAACAACTGCAGAGTCTTTACAACCATATTCATCCCAGATCTTACACAATTTAACCCCAACTAGCGACTTCACTTTCACTTTCATGCATTGGAGAAGGAAATGGCAACCTACTCCAGTGTTCTTGCCTGGAGAATCCCAGGGACGGGGGAGCCTGGTGGGCTGCAGTCCATGGGGTCGTGAAGAGTCGGACACAACTGAGCAACTTCACTTTCACACACTGGAGAAGGAAATGGCAACCTACTCCAGTGTTCTTGCCTGGAGAATCCCAGGGACGGGGGAGCCTGGTGGGCTGCCGTCTATGGGGTCACAAAGAGTTGGACACGACTGACATGACTTAGTAGTAGTCTTACTTTGGCCACCTCATGCGAAGAGTTGACTCATTGGAAAAGACTCTGATGCTGGGAGGGATTGGGGGCAGGAGGAGAAGGGGACGGCAGAGGATGAGATGGCTGGATGGCATCACCGGCTCGATGGACATGAATTTGAGTGAACTCTGGGAGTTGGTGATGGACAGGGAGGCCTGGTGTGCTGCAATTCATGGGGTCGCAAAGAGTCAGACACGACTGAGTGACTGAACTGAACTGAACTGAGTCTTATTTAGACAACTCCTGGACCAGGTTCCTTAACCATACTGAACAATCTAAGGGTTTCTCTTCTCCCTCATGTCCCTCAATGTCACATCCTCCCCCCCCTGCCAATCTTAATTGCCACTTAATGAAATCCTACTGTTCTTCAATGTCCATCCCAAATGCCCCCCCCTCCCCACCCAAGTTCTTGAAGTCTTTTCTGATTCCCCCAGATGATATTACTTCTCCCCCATTACCTCTTTTGGGGAGCTTTATTTGTGTACTTGTGTCATTTTCCATGACAAGATGGTCATGACCTTGAGGCCAGGGACTACATTCCCTCTTCCTTGTATCCATTCAGAGCATGAGTTCACATACTGAAAACACTTAATGTTTATAGGACTGCCTGGTATCTTGACTCAGGTATTTGCTCAGCCCTGGACACCTGGGGCATGCAGTGTTCTATACAATGTTCTCATTACATTTCCAGAAAGCAGAAACTGCAACGTTCTTTAACTGCTTTTTTAAGTCTATTCTTAAATGCTTGTAATAAAAGCTCTCAATAATACATTTAACTCATATAAATGGTCTACTACATCATATTCCCAGAACTTGTTACAGCATATCTAGTATCTGGATACTTTCCCTCCTTGACGAATGGGATGTATAGTAATAGCTTTCCTTTTATGCACTCAAAAGGTAAGCAAAATAATGGCCCTTTTAAAGAGGTCCACATCCTAACCCCCATAATCTGTGAAAATGTTGGGTTATACTGCAAAGGAGAACCAAGGTTACAGACTGAATTAAGGTTGCTAATTTACAGCTGACTTTATAATATAAACCTCTTCCTGGATTATTGGTGGGGAACAGCGTAATCACCAGGCTCCTTCTTCAAAGTGAAAGAGGAAGGCAGAAGAGCAGAATCAGAGTGAGACGTGACAAGGGAAGAATAGTCAGAGAGATGCAAAGCTGCTGGTTTTGAGGATGCAGAAAGGGCACCACTGAGCCAAAGGAGATGAGCAATCTATAGAAGCAGAAAAGACAAGAAAACAGGTTCACACCATTAGCCTCCAGAAAGGCAGGCAGAGCCGCTGACACCTTGATTTTAACCTAGCGATGCCCACCCAGACTTATACTGAATTTTTTTTTTTTTTTTTTTTGGTGGTAATTTGGCCAGGTTGCAGGGCATGTAGGACCCTAGTTCCTCGACCAGGGATCAAACCCACAGCCTCTGGAATGGAAACACAAAGTCTAACCACTGGACGGCCAGGGAAATCCCCCATACATAATTTTAAGATAAATCTGTAGCTTTTAAGGTTTTACTGAGTCCATGATAATTTATTATGGCAGCAAATGAAAAAAACAGTACAAATTACCTCCACCTGTTCACCACCTATTTCCCTAACATATTCACTGTGGTGCCAGGACTGATAGAGGCAAAGCTTCCCATACGCATGCCTGGCAGCAAAAACAAAGGAAATGAGGCAAAGGAAGGAAAAAAGGAGGTGGAGATGCACAGACACGATTGCTTCTTGTTGTTTTTTAACTTATGTGTGTCGCATAGATAGGGAAACACCACATTCTGTTTTGGATGTCTCTTTAAATAAAATCCCTGTATGTTCTGAAAAATCAGGTACGACTGCCAAACCCTGCGCCTGCCAAGAGACTAAATCTCCCTAAGGAATCTGTTTTCCTAATAACTTTCTCCAGAGACACTACAGAAACAGTGGGGAAACACAAACCATTTTAAGTTTCAATTTCCTAAATTAAGCAAAGCACAGGAGACGGGGTCAGAGGCCTGGACTGCAGGCAGAAAGCCCCGCGGGCAGGGGGCAGGCGCGCCCCCTCGGCGACTAGGTGGTCCCCACGACCTCGGCAGCGGGCAGCGCCGGAGGGCGGCGCAGGGGAGGGGGGCGCAAAGCCAACGACCCCCCCCCCCCCTCCCGCCACTCTCCGCCAGGCGTCCCCACCAACCCTCAACCCTCCCGGAGGTCCCCGGCCCCGCGGAGCCCTTCTTGTCGCCACTCACGGACTCTCCAGACCGGGCCACTAGGAGCAGGAACGACAGCGCGGGAAGGGGTCGCCCACTCACGCGCCTCGGCCGGCCGAGCGCCGCGCCCAAGTTCCCGGAAACCTCGCTGGCGGCGCGGGTTAGTCGCTGGAACCCTCGGGGCCTGGCTGGGGCTCCCTTGTCCGGAAGCGCCTTCAGCCTTTTTCAAATGGATGGCTCGCGGATCAACAGTTTGCTTCCTTTAAAAAAAAGAAAGAAAGAATAAAAGAAGAAAACTACCAAAGGATGAGTTTCTTTCAGTCTAGTCACTGGTCGAATACCAAACTGGGTTCTCCAATGATTAGTCACTAACAAGTTATACCTATTTTCACTTTCGATTTTTAAAATGTTTTGGTTTTGTTTTTGTTTGGAGGAAATCTACTCCCAAAGTATTCCTGAAGTTTCCATAAACACTCATTTTAGGACATGTTTTAAAAACCACTCCTTCGGATATGTATCACAGGACGTGTTCTTGGAAAAATGCACAGAAACCAAATAAAGCCAAGTGGCATTCTCTCTTCAGACAGTAACTCTCACTGTAATCTGTCGGTCACTATAACCTTAATCCACAAATCCTCGCAGCCAGCACAAGGTCTACTTTTATGTGTTTCTTTTGTAACTTCACAGGAAAAGTGTGGTGTTCAGCTGATTTCTGTGATCCATGTCCCTTGAAACTTTTCTTATAATCTTTGGCATTATTGTGAAGCTTGTAAACAAATACTTCACTAGGTGTGATCTTTTTCTTTGAAATGGAAAACATCTGGTTTATTTCAAAAACGGCAGTGTTTCTGAATCCTACATAGAGAACCACCCCACAGCTGCACCTTACTGTAAATAGGTCAGGGAGCAGATGCATGAAAATGACTTCTAGACAGAAATTCTAGTTGATAGGGCTGTATAGTCATATGTAAAACTGACATATTATCTGATAAAAGACTAACCAAAATCAAATTCCTTTATATCAAGAATTTTGATGGCAATCTAGTTTACGTTGGGCTTCCTAACTGAAAAAAATAAAGTGGTGTGTAGACACTTGTGCTACCCAGTCAAAAGAGCAACAAAATGCTACCTGATACAGCTTGAGAATTACTTCTGGTCTCCCTTAGAATTTTATTTTTTATTTTATTTTTGGCTGCACTGTGAAGCTTGTGAGATATTAGTTCCCTGACCAAAAATTGAACATGGGACCACAGCCGTGAAAGCACCGAGACCTAACCCCTGAACCACCAGGAAAATTCCATCCCTTAAAATTTTAGAGAACATGAACTCTAGAAATTTAGTTCAAACCTCATGTCTTCTTTTATCTTATTTTTGTTTTTTATAAGAAGATACTAAGCAACAGGACCGTGACCACAATGGGACTCATCTAAGATTGACTCCAATATTGTTAAAGGACAAAGGATACAGATAGGAGGGAAGCTATTGGGCCACCCACACGCTGAAGCTGAGCCATGTGTAACAGTCTGAACTCAACTCAGCTTCAGATTCAAGACTCTGCAAAGCACTGAGGTTCTGAAGATAAATAGATCCCAGATATATTATTGTTAATAGTCGTAATTGCAAAGATCTACTTAGAACACCTAAGCATTTTATAAACCTTTTCTGATTTGCCAACAGCAATATGAAATAAGTATTATCCCCATTTTGCAGATGAGGAAACAACATGCTGATCCCAAATGTAGGCAATGAATCCATGATGACATTAATATCTTTCTCTATTCTCAACCATGAAATCAAACTCTACATTGTGTTCTACAGGGCATGAAAAAAGAAGGAATTCTATGGGCACATATGATTAGGAAATGCTGCATACTGGATTCACACTTGGGAGGTTCACAATGCACATCCATACATTAAGAGCTTTGAGAAATATTGCAGGGAAAAATTAAAGCATACATATAAAATTTTAACTTTATTTAATCTTGAATTTATCAAACTAACTTGACCTTTAAATTCTTTTTTATTTTTCAGGAAACAGCTATTTAAATCTTGAAAAGTTTCTAGTGGGGCAATTTGAACTATGCTTTACTAATGATGGGGTCCGGGACTTGATTCCTCAAAATATGGTACCTTGGATATTGACTATTTTAAGTGGAAGGAGTTTGAGAAAATGATAGAAGCTCTAAAACGGTTACTCTGACCTTCTCCCCACTATTACCTTTCAAAGAACCTCCTGTGAGAGGGGCTCTCTCTATACCTGTAAGAAAGGAGCATTCTTTCTCCAAAGACAAATGGACCCAGAGAAGAACCCTAACAAGTCGGCTTTGCCAAGTTTTCCCCAGTTTACTTTGATTACCTCATATTCTCTAACCTATTATATTCTTCCATGACTATCCTGTCTTCATCAAATCTAGCATAAAAATACTCAGGTCTAACTATTTCTGTGGGTCTTCATTTCTTTTTTTTTTTAATTGGCCACGCCACGCAGCATGCAGAATCGTAGTTCCTGGACTGGGGATGGAACTTGTGTCCCCTGCAGTGGAAGTATAGAGTCCTAACTACAGAATGGCCAGGGAATTCTCATGAGTCTTCATTTCCTTTTGAAGACTTCTATGTCATGTAAAACTTACATTAAATAAATTTGTGTGCTTTTCTCTTGCTCATCTGTCTTTGTCAGTTTCATTTTTAGACCTAGCCAGGAATCCTATGAAGGTCAAGGAAAACTTCTTCCTTCTATCTATCTTCCTGCCTGTCTACCTACTTATATATCTTAACATGTCATGTAAATCTACACAGCCATGATGTGAGATGTATATTGTGTTACAGGTTTGTCTTCCCACTAGATGGCAATGAACTTCTCCCAGGCTTTCCTGTAAATGCACCACCTCACCCCCACCCCCACACAACACATCAGTGTTACATACTGTCCCACGTGTGCTATGAAGTGTGATACTAGGAGTAACAGAACACAAAGGAGAAAGCAGTCCCTTCTACCTCAAGAAGTCAGGGAATGTTCCCTCCACAGAACAGGTGAAGATTGAGCTGTCTCTTAAAGGCAGAAGAGACTTAGCTCACGCACACACACTTAAAGGCAGGAGGAAGTGAACTGAGACCAAAGTTCAGGTGAAAAATCCCAAAAGAAAGAAACAATTCGGGAGGCACCAAGAGTTTAGTGGGTATGAAAACCACAAAAAAAACCACCTGATACCTCTTATGTTATGCTCTTTCTTTTAGAAAAGGTCTAACACACCAAGTTTATACTACTGTTGCCATGATTTTGGTAATCCTGTTTGCAGTTCATGCTTGGGGAAGTTGGAACATTTGTACCATCCATGCCCAGCACTGTGCAGGGTACAGAGTGATACAAAGGAATCGTTATTGTTGTTTAGTCGCTAAGTGTGTCTGATTCTTTGCGATCCCGCAGACTGTAGCCTGCCAGGCTCTTCTGCCCATGGGATTTCCTAGGCAAGAATATTGCAGCCAGGCTTTTCCACCTCCGAAACCTGCTGGTCCTGCAGCTCTGTGGCAAGCCGCCCAGTCAGGGTTCTGTTAGGCAGGATGGGGATTGTCAAAGTTGTCAAGAACAAGGATACAAGAGATACAAAGAGATACTTCAAGAGATACAAAGTGAAATTCAGAAGACAGCCAGAGGGCAAAACTAACAACTATACTCAGAAACTTGGTAATCCAAGATAAAAATAGGTACAACACACCTAAATACAGAATGATCGTTCATGTAAAGAACAGAGATATTATTTGTCAGATTTCTTATGCCTGTATAGAAGGAGATATGATAGTTTGTGCGGCTTATGCTCATGAACTCCCAAAACATGGTGTGAAGGTTGGGCTGACAAATCTTGCTGCAGCATATTGTACTAGCCTGCTGCTGGCCGGCAGGCTTATTAATAGGTTTGGTATGGACAAAATTTATGAAGGCCAAGTCAAGGTGACTGGAGATAAATACAATGTGGAAAGCATTGATGGTCAACCTGGTGCTTTCACTTGTTACCTAGATGCAGGACTTGCCAGAACTACTACCAGGAATAAAGTTTTTGAGGCCCTAAAGGGAGCTGTCAATGGAGGCTTGTCTATCCCTCACAGTACAAACGGTTCCCTGGTTATGACTCAGAAAGCAAAGAATTCAGTGCTTCTCTGAAAGCACATCATGGGGCAGAATGTTGTAGATTACATGCATTACCTAACTGAAGAAGATGAGGATGCTTACAAGAAACAATTCTCTCAGTACATAACGAACGTAACTCCAGACATGATGGAGGAGGTGTATAAGAAAGCTCATGCTCCAATACGAGAGAATTCAGTGTATGAGAAGAAGCCTAAGAAAGAAGTTAAAAAGAAGAGGAAGAACAGTCCCAAAATGTCACTTGTCCAGAAGAAAGATCGGGTAGCTCAGAAGAAGGCAAGCTTCCTTAGAGCTTGGGAACGGGCTGCCGAAAGTTAAACAAAACCACAATTCCCTAGCAAGATTTTTTCAGATAAAGACAGTAATAAACTTATTGAACAAGCAGCAAAAAAAATAAAAAGAATATTGGAGTGGGTTGCCATTTCTTCTCCAAGGGATCTTCTCACCCAGGGATTGAACCAGAGTCTTCTGTATTACATGGGGATTCTTTACCACTGGGCTACTGGGGAAGCCCACAAAGGAATTAGGTAACATCATTCTGGTTTTCAAGAAGTTTGAATTGAAATATCTAGAGTAAAGGAATGTTGCTAAGAAGGTAGATTTTAAATGCTCTCACCACAAAGAGAAAATGATAATTACATGACATGATGGAGGTATTATCTATGGCAATCATTTGATACTGTACAAATGTAACAAATTAATACTTTGTATGCCTTGTTCATCTTAAACACACACAATATTATTTGTCAATTGTATCTTAACAAAGCTGTAAATAAATAAATAAATAAAATAGTAGACAACAGGTTTTTTTAAAAGTAAAAGAAAATAAATATTCTATCCCTTACTATCAGGCAGGGCTTCCCTGAAGGCTCAGCTGGTACAGAATCCCCCTGCAATGCAGGAGACCTAGCTTCAATCCCTGGGTTGGGAATATCCCCTGGAGAAAGGAACGGTTACCCACTCCAATATTCTGGCCTGGAGAATTCCATGCACTGCATGTAGTCCACGGGGTTGCAAAGAGTCGGACACAACCGAGTGACCTTCACTCACTCACTATCAGGCAAGCAGTACTATATAAAGAGCATGGTTTTGGTATGAGTTGTTGGTTTGAATACCAATTTCAAGTTACTGAAGTTTCCCAGCCTCATTTTTCTCCTCTTGTACATTACATGCATTACCTAACTGAAGAAGATGAGGATGCTTACAAGAAACAATTCTCGCCCATGTATAAGATAGTAACAGAAGGGAATTCCCTGGTGGTCCAGTGGTTAGGACTCTGCAATTTCACTGCCAGGGCATGGTTTGATCCCAGGTGGGGAACTAAGAATCCCTCATTGTGAAATGAGGCCAAAAAAAAAAAAGGTAGTAACAGCTACCTTTGACATGTAGCAGTACCTCATTCCCAGCCTCATTTTTCTCCTCTGTAGAATGGAGCTGTTGTGAATGAGGTACTGCTACATGTCAAAGGTAGCTGTTACTACCTTTTTTTTTTTGGCCTCACTTCACCATAAGGGATTCTTAGTTCCCCACCTGGGATCAAACCATGCCCTGGCAGTGAAATTGCAGAGTCCTAACCACTGGACCACCAGGGAATTCCCTTCTGTTACTATCTTATACATGGGCAAGAATTTTTTTTCCAATTTTTTTCCTTGTATATTTCTTCTGCTTTGTCTTCCTACCTAAAAAGAGACTTTTAAGACAAAGACCATTTTTTATTTCTTTTGTGTCACCTGCAGTTACAGTAAAATGACTATACTTGGTACATGCAATATAAATACTTATTTCTAACTAGTAGTTAAATACAGAAATAGGAGTCAAATACTCTGGGTCCAATGTTATAACCCCTTTGAATAGGTTTTCATGTTAGTGTATGAAAGTTTGACTAAGTGCATAAAATATTGTGAGATCGATCAAGAATTTAGAAACAAAAGTTAATCCAAGTAAAATAACAATAATAAAATTAACATAAAAAGGACATTACCTTCTTAAATCATGCCTGGGCCACTAACTTCCCATATAAACATAAATGATGAGTCAGAAAATTCTGGTTTTTGTTTAAGTATTTAGAGACTAAAGCTACTGTCTTTGGACAATGCTGAAAAGAACAAGTAATTGTTTTGCTCATGAAATAGATGCTCAGAAATAAACACTGATCCTTAATATCCAAGCCTGTAAGGTATCAAGCAGTAAACCTCAATATTATATTATGGAAATTATTTTAAGGGAATATGAGAATGTTGCTGGCATTTTCCTGCTTTGCTTACGAAGCAAATACTGCTTCTGACAGAATTCTCTCAGGGTGAAGTGATAGGAGGATAAATCCAACCTTTGGCTTAAACTTAAGATCCCAGGGGAGGAAAAGCTTAAAGAACCTTGAGATTTTCAGAGTGCTTAAAAAGAACATAGCTTTGGAATTATGGGGAAATCAAAATATTAAATTCTAAATTAATTATGTTATTACCAAAAATCTCAAATGAGAAAGAATAGGGCAAAGCATCCAAATAGATCAATGCGGTTTCTCAGGGAGTTCAGCAGTTAAGAGAATGTGCATAAACATAGTGGAAACAGCTAAAGAAATGTGATAAGAAATTTAATTTGCTTGACCATCTGTGATTTTTGATTTGGGAATTTATAGTTTGTTTTTGCCTGAGAAGCTGTATGAGAGGTTCTAAAAATTGCCAAGGAGCAAGATTTGGGTTGGTGTTTGAATAAGTTGTTTCTGATTATTCCCCTGGTTTGAATATTTCTCTACAAGAGGTGTCAAGTCATGGCAACAAGGAAATTCACCAATCTATTCAGAGCATTAAAAATATATCAGGCAAAGAGCTCAACGTTCTAAGTTAAACTTGTTTTCTATTTGGTCTTAGTGTACCCAGTTATACATAGGGGCATAATTTCTGCTAAGATATATCTCAGTGTAGTATATGATTTCTGTTGACTCATGTCTCAAAGTCACAAAAAATAAAATGTATCTGTGGGTAAGAGAACGCCCTGTATACCAGGGCTTCTCAAACTTTAATGCCCATCCAAATCAGCTGGGGATCTTGTTAACATGAAAATCCTGATACCACAGGTATGGGGTGAAGGTTCTTCATTTTGAACCTTGCTTGGTGATGCTGATGGTGCCAGGCCTTGGACTATACTTTGAGTAGCAAGGCTATAGACTAACCAGTTCACTGAAGAGCAAAGAAGGAGTGGAAGGGGCCCTCCAGTGGCACTCCTGACTGTGTGGCTCAGTCAGGGAACACAGACCTTTTCCTGTCTGCCAGCCTGTTGGCCTAGGTTCATGGGTCGGAGGCAAGGCATTTCCTGGTGTCCACGGTAGACAGGACAACAGCAGTTCCTGTCTTTCATGCCATCTATTTCGGAGGACAAAGTCTCCTTGTGTGCAGTTAGGCTGCTACTCTGAAAATGGAAAGGAAGGAATAAGCCATGAGGGTGAATGGGTCAAAATGATGCAAAAGTGGAAAGAAGAAGTAAGGAGAAGCCAGAAAAAAAGAACAGGACTAGTGTATCCAGGGATCCTGAAAGGAATATTCTTTTCTCTTTCATTAAGTTATTCATTCCAATTTATTCTAAATAGCTTGCCCTGGTGTCCACTGTAACAAGATAGAATGACTTCACACACAGCTCATTTTAATAACAAAATATCTGCATGGGGCAGTTTGATGATGTTGGACACATAAAGCCAGAGATAATTCATCCCTCTAAATGCTTGAACTCCTCCAGACAAATTATAAAGGAAAAACATCTTCATCTCCAACGAAAACAAAACAAAGAAGTGTCCTTTAGATCTGCTTGGTGACTTTATGAATTGGAATAGAAACATTATTGCCTTTGGGAGGTTGACCTCAGCTATTTTTCAATCATTTGAAGAATAAGAACTCTAATTTTGTTGCCAATACTCAAAGCTTTCTCAGGTGGATGAACAACAGCTAGTAGATTGGCTTGTTGTGGAAATTGCACCACCTTAAAATGTCCAAGTGAACTAGGCATAGTCTCTGCTCTGACCCTTACCAGCTCTGTGAATCTGGGCATATGTGATGGATCTGACACAAAATAGGTGATCAAAAAAATGTGAGCTCTGATCATGTTTCCTTGAATTTTCTAAGGTTTTGTTTCTTAGTTTCCTCATATTTAAAATTAAGATAATAACTTCTACCTAACAATTATAGGGTGTTTGGTGAGCTAATGTACATAAAAATGCTTCTTGAATAGTAGATATAAAAATAATATTATCAATATTGGATTTTGAGTTGATTTTCAGAGGTAATTGTGAAATAGGAGGTAATCGTGCGATGAGAGGTGATTGTAGATGGGAGAAATAAGTAGAAAATTTAAATATAATTTAGTATCTCACGGGGTCACCAAGGCAATGACTATAACCACAGTGGTTGTTCATTGTACTTCTCCTGGTGTTCCAGAAATGTGCGTTCCCTGCTGGGGAGGAACGGTGGACAGCCAAGATTTGCTTGCTTGCTGGTCTAGAATTACATAGAACAAGTAAGAACAAGTCAGTCAAATAACAAGCTCAAGATTCATTCATATTCTTACTGTTTCTCCCAATTATTTTTTCATGTTACCTTACGAACTTTACATAAGATAGATAAGTAATTGTTGAGTGGTATTTTGTGTGTATGTGAGCTCTAGTCTCTATTCTACTAGGTCCCTGGTGGCTCGGATGGTAAAAAAACATCTGCCTGCAATGTAGGAGAACCCAGTTTAATCCCTGGGTCAAAAAGATGCCCTGGAGAAGGAAATGGCAACCCACTCCAGTATTCTTGCCTGGAGAATCCCATGGACAGAGGAGCCTGGCAGGCTACAGTCCATGGGGTCACAAAAAGTCAGACACAACTGAGGGACTAATACACACACACACACACACACACACACATACACTGTCCTACTACCCTCATGATAACCCAAACAGTGATCCAGTTTTCCATGTTCTTCTTTACTGGCTCCTTTCTGTGGCCACTAACCTCATCTGCCCTCTCCCAGGGACACTGTGACCAGATGGTCCAGGTTTCTTAAGACTTCACTTCAAATATTCCACCCAGTTTCATTCTGTGCCATAGCCATTGTCTCTTTTTTTTCACACCCTCTTGTATTATGCAGATGTTGAGAACAGGCATGCAGACACAGTGGGGAAGCAGAGGGTGGGATGAATTGGGAGATTGGGATGGACATATACACACTACCCTGTGTAAAATAGCTAGCTAGCGGGAACCTTTGGAGAAGGCAATGGCAACCCACTCCAGTACTCTTGCCTGGAAAATCCCATGGATGGAGGAGCCTGGTAGGCTGCAGTCCATGGGGTCGCTAAGAGTTGCACACGACTGAGCGATTTCACTTTCACTTTTCACTTTCACGCATTGGAGAAGGAAATGGCAATCCACTCCAGTGTTCTTGCCTGGAGAATCCCAGGGACGGGGGAGCCTGGTGGGCTGCCGTCTCTGGGGTCGCACAGAGTCGGACATGACTGAAGCGACTTAGCAGTAGCAGCAGCAGCAGCGGGAACCTGTGGTACAGCATAGGGAACTCTGTGATGACCTAGATGGGTGGCATGGGAGTGGTGGGAGGGAGCGCCAAAAGGGAGGGGAATTTTCATGATGGCTAATTTACACCTAGAATTTATTTGCTAATGATTCCTTCACCCTTTCATCCTACACACCCCTGCCAGATTATTCTTTTAAAAGTTCTGCTGTCATCATGTCATTCCACACCTTAAGCATTTGCAAGTGACATCTAATACACACAGCCCATACTCCAGAGTGCAAGACTCAGCCTCCTTCCCATGCTTCCAGGCCCAAACTGTTTTCTCATCAAGCTGGCTATAGCTCATCTTTTCAACTTTATTGTTCATTCATTCTTTTTCTCTACATCCAACCAAATTAGTCAGCTATCCTCCAACTCCAGAATAGTCTTATCGACCAACTGGTTTTGTTTCTTTCACCATTTCCCCTTCCTGAGATGTTTTCCTTTTCCTTTCAATTACTTCAGTCATACAATGGTACACATGAACTTCTATCAAACACACATCATATCTTAAAGGTGGTGATATGTAAGATATCAATAGCTGGTCAGAATGGACACTGAATCCCCAGAAAAGCTCTAGCCAGAAGGCTGGAATGGTGTCCAAAAGATCTTTCCAGGCCAGGCATCAATCCTACAGTTACTGGATCCTAGAAGGTAGAGGGAAGAGGGAAATTGTTGGGAATTCCTGGTAGAGGTATGGCCAGGGCAGTAGCGGCACTGGAGTGGGCTTGGGGGGACACTGCAACCAATGACACAGAAATATTTCATTATTTAACACCTGAGATGAAAACACCCAGGGCACAGTGGCTGAACAGTCAGGCTTTGCTGTTGCATCTCCACGCTCAACTTAAGTTCCTGCGCAACAACCCCAGAGGCAATGATCCCACCTCCCTCTAAATTATTTTAGCATGTTTTACCCATACCACTGGAAAATCCCATGGACAGAGGAGCCTGGCAGGCTACAGTCCATGGGGTTGCAAGAATCAGACATGACTTAAATCACCACCACCCATACCACTTAATAGGTAGTCATAATTCATAGCCTTGCATTGTTAATTGTTTGAGGGTAATCTTTTCCAAAACGAGTTACACTGTAACTCTGTTTCTTCCTAAATGTCAAATATTTCTTTGCCTTTTTTAGGCAATCATTTATCCTATATTTATTAATGAAAATTGACCAAATGAGAAACTGGGAACTATATACACCATAATGTGGTCATTTCAAATGATCTCATTTATGAAGTGAGGAGTTACCAACATCTTTGAGACTCTGAGAAGAGCTAGACACTTTCTTCTCAGAAATACCCACACAAAATTGTATATACAATTTCAGGCGTCTCATATATCCCCTAAAGTCATTCAGAGATTCCTGGGACTTCATAGAATCTAGGTTAAGGTCTGTGATTTAAAAGGAATGTTATAGAACCAGAACACAAACCTAAAGAATTAACTGGATTTTGTTTTGGTTTTGTACTTATAAGTACATTTATGTACTTATCAGTTCAGTTCAGTCGCTCAGTCGTGTCCGACTCTTTGCGACCCCATGCGACCCCATGAATTGCGACACGCCAGGCCTCCCTGTCCATCACCAACTCCAGGAGTTCACTCAGACTCACGTCCATCGAGTCGGTGATGCCATCCAGCCATCTCATGCTCTGTCGTCCCCTTCTCCTCTTGGCCCCAATCCTTCCCAGCATCAGAGTCTTTTCCAATGAGTCAGCTCTTCGCATGAGGTGGCCAAAGTACTGGAGTTTCAGCTTTAGCATCATTCCTTCCAAAGAAATCCCAGGACTGAGCTCCTTCAGAATGGATTGGCTGGATCTCCTTGCAGTCCAAGGGACTCTCAAGAGTCTTCTCCAACACCACAGTTGAAAAGCATCAATTCTTCGGTGCTCAGCTTTCTTCACAGTCCAACTCTCACATCCATATATGACCACTGGAAAAACCAGAGCCTTGACTAGACGGACCTTTTAAGTACATTTATAAGGAAACGACCCTTATACAGGGGTACAAATGTTTCATATCCCTGTCTTACAGAACTTGCTTACATTTATAGCCAGACCACGTTTCACCCAATGTGCACTCCAAGTAAAGCTGGTTAATGATGACTATGAGCAGACCTTGGACCTGAAGCTTTCAAAGCTCAATTTCTTTTATTAGCACTCTTGGTTTTATAAACAATGAAGTCCATCAACCTTGTTCCTACCCAAATCTCCTGGTAAACTTGAGTCTAGTAGGGTTTCACCAGGGATCCAAACCTTTTTTTTCATTTGGAGGATAATTGCTTTACAATGATGTGTTGGTTTCTGCCGTATAACAACATGAATCAGCCATAATCATTTATATATATGTGTGTGTGTGCCCCCTCCCTGAAAGCCTCCCTCCCCACTTCTGTTGCACCCCTCTAGGTCGTCACAGAGCACCAGCCTGGGCTCCCTGTGTTGCACAGCAGCTCTCCACCAGCTATCTGTTTCACACATGGTAGTGCTATACATGCCAAGGCCACTCTCTCAATTCGTCCCACCCTCTCCTTCCCCTACTGTGTCCACACAACTGTTCTCTGTCTGCATCTCCATTCCTTCCCTGAAGATAGGTTCATCTGTACTATTTTGAATAAGGTTTTGAAGCATCTTGGAGCAGGACAAATGGCTCAGACCACAACAAGGCCCTACAAACACTAAAGAATTAACGTGGATGCTTCCTTGGTAAGCCAGTGAGAAATATTTAGACAAGCTCATCCTAGGTCACCTCTGGGATCACAGTATCTCAGTGCCGATCTCCTTGCCTCTACCTGGAAGGCAGAAGAGCAGCAGGACCCACATGCTTGCCGTAATGGTCCAGTCTCCCCGGGAATGTGGTACTGCTGACTATGGTTTCAGCTAAAGTGCACACATTGCCAGCTATACTCGTAGATGTCAGATAACAAATGCCAGTAACAATCTGGAGTGGGACCATCTTTGTTTGAATTCATTAACAGGTACCACTGGCCAAAGTATATCTAACTATGGAGGAAAGGAACATAGGAAAAGGCAAGATCAACTTTGTCTTAGATAGAATTTTGTTCAGCAGGGAAGGCAAACTTGGCACATAAACTAAAACATAGATGTGAAGTATAAAACAGTGAGATCATCGTCACTAGAACTCTGTACGGAATTGACTCCCACTGAGTTACGCACCATGACTCAAAGAGATGGGACTTCCATCAGCTCCCCAAGGTAGTTAACTAGCCTCTTGTAATAAATTTCTTTCTTTCTGTAAGAAGAGCACTTATTTCTAAGGGAGCTCTCTGCTATGGTAGAGACATGAAAATCTAGAAAAATTATACTTCCTCATAATTTCACACTGATTTCCTTTACTTCTTGAAAAAAGTAGAAAATCTATATACTATTAATATTAATCTTTGGATTGTTTTTGGAGCTCACTAGTAGTGTGAAGACATTATTAATAGATGTGGATAGTGAAGAGAACCCCAGAAGATAATAATATGGAAAAACAGGGCAGTAAATGCCAATTAAAATTAGAGCCAATCGGAAGGGATTAACTGAGAGATTGAGATTGATATACATACACACTCTCTCTCTCTCAGTCATGTTCAACTCTTTGCAGCCTCATGGACTGTAGCCCACCAGGCTCCTCTGTCCATAGAATTTTTCCAGGCAAGAATACTAGATTAGGTTGCCGTTTCCTACTCCAGGGGATCTACCCAACCCAGGGGTTGAAACTGTGTCTCTTGCATTTCCTGCATTGACAGGTGGATTTTTTACTACCAATGCCACTTGGGAAGCCCATGTATACACTACTATGTAGAGAATAGATAATTAATAAGAACATACTGAATAGCATAGGGAACTCTATTCAATACTCTGTAATAACTTACATGGGAATAGAATCTTAAAAAGAGTGGATATATGTGTATGTATAACTGACTCACTTTGCTGTACAGCAGAAACTAGCACAACATTATATATCAACTATACTCTAATTTTTAAAATTAATTAGATAACATATTAGGACCAACTAAAAAAATTAAAATTAAAATAAGTTTTAATTCACACACACACACACACACACATAAGATGTCCATCAATAGATGAATGGATAAAGAAGATGTGGTATATATATACAATGGAATACTTCTCGGCCATAAAAAAGAATGAAACAATGCCATTTGCAGCAATATGGATGGAACTAAAGATGATCATACTAAGTGAAGTAAATCAGAAAGAGGAAGACAAATACCATACAATATCATTTATATGCAGAATCTAAAATGTAACAAATGGACATAACTATGAAACAGAAACAGATTCACAGACAGAGAAAACAGGTTTGTGGTTGCCAAAGGGGAGAGGGAGTGCAGAAAGGATAGAGTGGGAGTTTGGAATTAGCAGATGTAAACTATTATATATAGAATTGATAACAACAAAATCCTGCCGTATAGCATAAGGAACTGTACTCAATATCCTGTGATAAACCATAATGGAAAATAAAAAGGAATGTTTATACATGTGTAACTAAGTCACTTTGCTGTGTGGCAGAAATGATCACAACAGTGTAAATCAACTACACTTAGACAAAAAAAAAAAAAAAAATTAGAGCTAATCTTTGGCTTTTCTGGCCAAAGACCAAAGTAACATTACTGAGAGACACAAAAAAAAAACAGTAGATATTTTCCAAGAACTCTTTGGAGAAATTACATCAGTTCTCTGGACACATGTCGAAGAGAGGGTATGCAATAAAACAGGCAGTGACTCAGCACAGCCCTAGTTTTCATCCACTTTGACAACTATGATGGGATATGGAAGTGTCTGAAAAGGAGAAAGTGAATTCTCTCTCTGTGTCATTCTGTATAGTGCAAACACTGTGATGAGAGCATGAGATCAAGGGGATCTCGGGTGGTCGAGGGAATGAGCATCAGGAGAAGTAATTCCCCTGCTCTTGTGCAGCTAATTCAACATGCTCTCAAAACCAAGCTACAAGAAGCAAGGAGTCGTGGTGAGAAGGATGGGATGGTGGGCAGAAGGGGAAGCAGAGTCACTTGACTGTCTTCTGCTGTTTCTTGACTTACGGCAATCCCTGTGCAATGAGTGAAACACGCAACTTCTTTCCAACAACCTGTCTTGGTTATTGGGCACAGGGTTGAGGTAGTATTAAGCCTACTGTTTTAGCACTCTTGCCCATTCTCTCCACCAAACGGCCATCTGGCCATTATCAGAAGAATGACTAAGGGGCTGCCTTGTGCACAGAAGCAACCTGGGAATACTTGTTGAATAAGGTAATATGAATCAACTCATGGCCTTGACCACACTCTTTACCTATTTACACCACGGCCCTGGCCCTAAGATGACCTGCTCCCGGGGAGAACAGCAGCTATGTCTGAGAATAAAAAACAACTCAAAGAATTTTAGGCTGCCAAAATCTGGAAATGTTGGGAAACTTTCAAGTGAAATAGTAGTAAAAGGCCTTAACTATGGGCTATAGGATTACTATTAGAAAATGGTAAGATGAATGGGCAAATAAAATGCAGTAAATATATACAATGGAGTTATCGCTTTAAACAGGAGGTAAATTCTGACATAAGCTACAACATGGCTGAACCTTGACATTATTCAAGGTGAAATAAGCTAGTCAAAAATGGATAAATATTGTATGATTCAATATTTATATGAGGTACTGAGAATAGTCAAATTTGTAGAGACAGAAAGTATAAACATGGCTGTCAGGTGCTGGGGGATGGGAGAATGGAGAGTTTGATATAGCATTTCAGTTTGGGATGATAAAAAGGCCCGGAGATGGATGATGATTACACAACAGTGTGAATGTACTTGATGCCACTGAAATGTAAGCTTACTGGGAAATTCTACTTGGGCTTCCCTGGTGGCTCAATGGTAAAAAATCCACCTGCCAACGCAGGATGTGGGTTTGATCCCCAGGTTGGGAAGAACCCCTGGAGAAGGAAATGGCAACCTACTCCAGTATTCTTGCCTGGGAAATCCCACAGACAGAGGACCCTGGTGGACTACAGTCCATGAAGTTGTGAAGAATCAGACATGACTTAGCAACTAAACAACAACAATAACAAAATTCTATTTACCACAGTTAAAAATTGTAGTCCTATTTGCATGTTAGTTTTGTATAACATTGTAAAATGATGTAGTAAAATCAACCACCGTTTTACCATTTCCAGATTGATGGGATAAAAAGAAGACTGATTTGTGTACCTGGCACTAAATTCCTCATGTATCTGGGAAGTGAGCTAATTTTATTTCTCATACGGGAATTCAAGAAAGAGGAGACTCAGAATGTTGAAAGAACTTGATCATACTGTGAAAACAGAAGAGAAGACAAAAGAGGAAGGAGGAAGAAGAAAAGGAAGAAAATGACTCCTGACCTTGGCACTTTCATACAAATTCACTCCCACAAGCTTCCACACACTATGTTCCTAGCTTTGGATCCAAGATATAAATGCAACCAAGTTGAAATCTGACTTTCCAATCTAATTTCCCAGAACTCCCTTACATTAGTTCCTTCAGCCATTTCAGTCTGGTTAGCCTTAGAAATTCCTGTCTCCTCTCTTCATTCACAGAATCTCAGAGGTGGAGAACTCAGAGGTCATGTGGTCCAACTGTTAGCCAGATGCTTGAATCCTCTCTACACAATTGTTCCTTCAGTAGGGCTGGCATCCTACTCAGTGGATCTCTCACTCATTTTTTTTTAAGTTGGGCTCAAAGACTATTCTTACAAAGTAACTACTTTCAGGACAAAAAGAAATAAGCACACTCTAAACTAAAAGTCAAGTTTTTCTTGCTGCTGCTGCTGCTGCTGCTAAGTCACTTCAGTCGTGTCCAACTCTGTGCAACCCCATAGACGGCAGCCCACCAGGCTCCCCCGTCCCTGGGATTCTCCAGGCAAGAACACTGGAGTGGGTTGCCATTTCCTTCTCCAATGCATCAAAGTGAAAAGTGAAAGTGAAGTTGTTCAGTCATATCCGACTCTTAGCGACCCCATGGACTGCCTACCAGGCTCCTCCATCCATGGGATTTTTCCAGGCAAGAGTACTGGAGTGGGGTGCTATTACTTATTAATTTTATCTTAAAAGAATATTAAAATCCAATTACAAAACATTAAGTCTGTAGTGATCCCATTTTTGTCCCCTCCCAAATGTGTGTCTGTGTATACCTAGTAAAAAGTCCCCACAGAAATATATAGTTTCTGTGCAAGTAAAGTCATGGATACTCTTTATTTTCTACCTTTGTTTATTTGTATCTTGTAATTTTTATTCAACTGAGGTTTATTTTTTCAATAAAGAAGAAAGTATCTATAAAGTGTGTTTATTCGTGTAAGTGAAAAGAATTGAAGTGGTGATTAGTTATATAATGATACAATATTTGCAACACAACAAAAAACATGAATTAACTTTGAAATGTACTTGGAAGAATTGAGTGTAATCAAACAAATGGAGTGAAGGAATTGGTGATGGCCTTCTGTTTCCAAGGACAGAGAGATTAATATTCATAGGATCAAAACTAAACCATAATACATAAATTTGATGTTGAAGATAACACAATACAAAGGGGACTAGGCACTATCTGAGACAATTGTCATTTTCCTCTCTGCTTGATTCTCCACCCCACTCCTTTATTCAATACATGTGGAACCTTAGGGTTTATCTTATGTCACACCTGGTGTTAAGCCTTGAGTAGGAATTCAAAGATGACTAAAACACAATCCTTGCTCTCAAGGCACTCGCACTTTTCCTGTTTGGCTAGAAAAGTGCTCCAGTGGGCAACCTGATGCTGTCTTCGAAGGTGATTTCAGAAATACTTTGGTTAGGGGCTTCCCTAGAGGTCCAGTGGCTAACGTTCCTCACTCCCAATGCAGGGAGCCCAGGTTCAATTCCTGGTCTGGGAACTAGATCCCACATGTTGCAGTTAAGAGTTCTCATGTTGCAACTAAAGTTCCACATGCAGCAACAAAAACTGAAGATCTCCTGTGCCCCAACTAAGACCTGGTGCAGCCCAATAAATGTTAAAAAAAAAAAAAGAAAAAACTGCGGTTTACCACATCCATTGTCTCTGCACACCTCACAGTTACCTACAGGAAAAGCCCAGGAGCTCTTTCTGTGTTGGCATCTTCAACTTCTGATATCACTGGTGTGGGCAGATCTCATGTACCCCCGACTGATCTGTTTTGGTGAGCTTTGGCCTGGACTTATTACATATTTATGTTTTTTTAAGTTAATTTTTTTAACACCAGAAACATTTTGTATTGGGGTATAGCTGCTGAACAATGTTGTGATGGTTTCAGGGGAACAATGAAGGGACTCAGCCGAACATATACATGTATCCATTCTCCCCCAAACTTCCCTCCCATCCAGGCTGTCACATAACATTGAGCAGAGTTCCATGTGCTATACAATAGGTCTTTGTTAATTATCCATTTTAAATGAAACATGAGGTTCATTTTCTATGTCTGTGAATCTGTTTTGCAAGTAAGCTTGTTTGTATCATTTCTTTTTAGATTCCACAATAAGGGATGTCATATGACACTTCTCCTTCACTGTCTGTCAGACAGAGAGGGAAAATTATTAAATATTTGTAACCTGAGCACTCTCTTCCTCAAGGACTCAGTATTTCGAGGGATGCCCTCTCTCCAAAAACACACTCTTCTCCACCTTGACTTTCTGTTCAATAGCCATAAGCAAGATCTTTGAATCTCTTTCTACACCCTTTCCTCTCGTGATAAATATAAGAAAAAACTAGTAACAAAGGTGAGCAAAAGACTTAGATTCAATCAAATTACACTGGAAACCTCTTATCCTCTCATCTGTTCATCAAATTCAGGAGCAAACCTCCAAACCAAAATATTCCCAAGTCAACACACTTCTTCCCCTTCTTTAGAGTTGCTACCATTATCCATGACACTATCCCATTTCTCTCTCTGGACATCTGCAGGGCCTCCTTACATGACTTCCTGTTTTCCTTCTTAACCCACCATGAGTTATTTTCTGAATAGATTCCAAAGGGATATTGCTAAAGCGTAGATTAAATCATGGCTTGCATGTTTGCTAAGTTGCCTCTGTCCAACTCTGCAATCCTATGGACTGTAGCCTGCCAGGCTCCTCTGTCCATGGGATTCTCCAGGCAAGAACACTGGCATTGGTTGCCATGCCCTCCTCCAGGGCATCTTCCTAACCTAGCAATGGAATCCGCATCTCTTATGTCTCCTGCATTGGCAGGTGGGTTCTTTACCACTAGCACCACCTAGGACATCTCCTGCTTAACAACCAACAGCTTCCTACTGGGTGTACACTAGACTATACTGCTGAAGTGACTTCCATAACCACATAGTACTGGTCATTGCCTGCTTTTCCCCTCTCATTCAGTTCCATCACCGTGGTCTCCTTTCTGTCCCTGGAGTAGAGGCCAAGTTCATAATTGCCCCAGAGCGTATTTTCCAGCCTTTCAATCTATCTGGCACACTTGGCCATTGATCTTTGCCTGATGCTTTCTTCACCTCATTCAAATCTAAGCTGTAATTTCACCTCCCCAGAGAGGCCTCTCCTGACTTTCTTTTCTGGAAGCTTCCCAGTCTTTCTCTATCATATCACCTTACTTTGTTTCTGCAAAGCACTTATCATTATCTGGTAATTTTCTCATTTATTTATTTATTGCTTTATTAATCTGTCACTGTCTCTAGAATATAAGTTCCACAAAAGCAGTAACTTTTGATGTCTTATCCATTAATGTTTTGGGATTGATGTCTGGCACAAAGTAGACATGAAACATGTAAGTGCTGAATACAGTTGCTAAGTGTGTAAGAGAAAACAATTGTAGATTTGGTGAGCTTAATATTATACCCATTACACAGGCTCATTCATTCACTCACTTACTCAAAAACAATTTATTGAATTAGTTATATACCAGGTAGTATTTCAGAAAACAAAGACAAATATAACCAAATTCTTACCTTCCTGGATACTTAGAATTCCTATACTCAAACCTAGGGAATATAACCAAGAAAAGATTTATAATATCATATCCTAAGTGCTATATTTAAAATGTGCATAGAATGATTGGGCATGTGGGCTCTTTGACGTGGTGAGTGGGCTTTCCCTAGTTGCAGAGCCTGGGTTCCACAGCACTCTAGTTGAGGCATGAGGCTTAGTTGCCCTGTAGAAGGTGGGAATCCTAGTTCCCTTGCCAGGGATTGAACCCGTACCCCTGGCATTGGAAGGCAGATCCTTAACCACTGGACCACCAGAGAGATCCAATCATCTTGAAGAATGAATTCACCAAATGTGTTTCAGAGAGAAGAGACAAATGACAGACAGTTAAGAAAAAGAATGGCACCTTTGGGCAGGGTGGAAATATAGGTTGCTATCAAATTGCAGAGTTTAAACTTTATTCTGGAGGATTTTAAGAAAGGGAGGACACTCTCTGACTTGCATGTAAAAAGACTACTCTTGTATCAGAGTAACAAATTAATAGAAGGCAGAAATGTGGCAGAACACAGAATAGTCAGAGGATGACAACTGAACTAAAGTAGGGGCTGAGAGAATGGAGAGGAAAGGACAGATTTCAGGGATATTTAGGGAGCAGAAGTAGTGGAACTTGGGGACCAATTAGAGCTTTTCAGGTTATGAGGTCTGAGAGGATGCAGGATTGATAGACACAACTATATCTGCTGGCACAAAGTATCTAAGTTCGTAATAAATAAACAGATACGTGAATAAAAAAAGGCAAAGTCTAAAGTCAGTCCCAGTTTCCAGTTTGGGCATCTGATGTTACTGTATCTGTATGTATTACCAATATACAGGTAGGCTTAGAAAGAGGAAGATAGATTCACATAGGAAATACTGGATGCGTGGCACTTGCTAGCAAGTTTCGGGCTGTCCACATTTCCTCTGCATTCTGCTTGCAAATAAAATGGTTCCTTTTTTAGTTCCTCTCTATTTTATGACACCTTTTCGTTGCTGCTGCTGCTAAGTTGCTTCAGTCGTGTCCGACTCTGTGCAACCCAATGGATGGCAGCCCACCAGGCTCCCCCGTCCCTGGGATTCTCCAGGCAAGAACACTGGAGTGGGTTGCCATTTTCTTCTCCAATGCGTGAAAATGAAGTTGCTCAGTCGTGTCCGACTCTTTGTGACCCCATGGACTGCAGCCCACCAGGCTCCTCCATCCATGGGATTTTCCAGGCAACAGTACTGGAGTGGGGTGCCATTGCCTTCTCCAGGGGACCTTCCAGGCCCAGGGATTGAACTCGGCCCTCCCACATTGCAGGCAGACTCTTTACCTTCTGAGCCATCAGGAGATCCCTAATAATTTGTTATTTCTTATAATTTCACTGTTTGGCATGCTGGATGATTTTGCTGGTCTCACCTGACCATGGGCTGCTGGTCTCACCTGACCTATGGGCCGCTGGTCATGTGACTCTTTCCAAGCAGAAGCCAGGCTGGCCTGGAAAGTCCAAGAAGACCTCAACACATTTCTGAGAACATCATGCTGTCTGTTGACAGGGGAGCTTTGTTTTTCCTCTATGCAATCCCACATTCTCCACTAGGCTAATCTGAATATCTTCACATTATGATGATCAAGGCTAACCAGGTCCCAGACAGTGAAGAAAGAGACTCATTTCCTGAGGAAGTGAATGCAAGGTCATATCACACAGGGACATAGAAACGGAGAGACATGATTCATTGAAGGTCATTAGTATAATAATCTATCGCACTCATTCACCCCTGTGTAAAATACGCCATTGCTGCATCTGTCATGATTGAGAAGCTGGCCGCAGCAGCCAGCCCCAACACAACACTGCTCTTTCTTAGTTTGATGCCAGTAAAACAGATGATCTGTATCCTGCCTGTTTTAGTAAGTAAGTATTTCTGTGCCAGTCTCGTGTAATGCATCTAATTGGTGTGATTTCCATACTCACCAAGCAGAAAGGAAGCTGGAAATTATGATTTTGGATTGTCCATTAATATGGCAAGATTTCTACCATAGCTAACCATCAAAACATGAAGAATGTGTTCAAAAACTCCAGTTAGTCACAAATAACAGATATCTTTCTCTCTTTAGCTGTGAAGTTGTGACAGACTCTTGCAACCCCATGCACTTTAGCCTGCCAGGCTCCTCTGTCCATGGGATTCTCCAGGCAAGAATACTGGAGTGGGTTGCCATTTCCTTCTCCAGGGGCTCTACCGACCTAGAAATCGAACCCGAGTCTGCCTACATTGCAGCCAGATTCTTTACAGACTGAGCTATAAGGGAAGCCCTAACAGATATCTGCTATCTACCAAATCCTTAAGTAAAGTATAAAAACATTTTAAGACCTTAAGTGGTGATGTTGTAGCAAACAAAGGAAAAGAGCTCTAAGTGGAATTGAGGCTTATCACACGCTTGTGTGTGTGTGTGTTAGTCGCTCAGTTGTGTCCGACTCTTTACGAACCCATGGACTGTAGCCCACTTAATCAGAGCAAGAGCAAATAGCATGTTATTGAAAGTCTGTGCCAAAAAGCCCAGAAAATGGTAGCAAACTGAGTCATGGTTCACATGTAACTTGGAGCAGCAGAGAGAATACAAAATTTCAGGCCAACATTTCTAGAGAAAAGTGACTCATGTTAAAAAGTAATTTTTATAAAGGATACAGTCATAGTTCTCAATTAAATATAAAATGAACACATATTTCATTGTAAACTCATTAATTAATTAGGAATGCAGTAAAATGCTAAAAATGAAAAACAAATAGGGAGTTCCCTGGCAGTCCAATGGTTAGGCCTTGGTGCTTTAACTGCCATGAGCCTGATTCCATCCCTAGTTGGAGAACTGAGATCCCACAAGATATAGAGCATCAGAAATGCTGAAATTAATTAATTAATAGACACAAAACTGACCAATATCCACAGGACAATAATTGTATCTCCATTGGACAACTTTACTTACATCTGTATGGAAGAGAATAAGTTACATTACTGTCAGCTTTATTTAATTTACAAGGTTGTGAAATAGCTCACAGATAATGAAAGACAAGAATATCTATAATGTCTGTTAGAGTAGACAATCAGTTATGCACTCAGTTCAGTCATTCAGTTGTGTCCAACTCTTTGAGAACCCATGGACTGCAACACAGCAGGCTTCCCTGTCCATCAGCAACTCCTGGAGCCTACTCAAACTCATATCCATTGAGCTGGTGATGCCATCCAACTATCTCATCCTCTGTCATCTTTTTCTCCTCCTGCCCTCAATTTTTCCCAGCATCAGGGTCTTTTCAAATGAGTCAGCTCTTTGCATGAGGTGGCCAAAGTATTGGAGTTTCAGCTTCATCATCAGTCCTTTCAATGAATAGTCACGATTGATTTCCTTTAGGATGGACTGGTTGGATCTCCTTGCAGTTCAAGAGACTCTCAAGAGTCTTCTCCAACACCACGGTTCAAAAGCATCAATTTTTCGTCGCTCAGAATTTTTTATAGTCCAACTTTCACATCCATACATGACCACTGGAAAAACCATAGCCTTGACTAGACGAACCTTTGTTGGCAAAGTAAAGTGCTATCTAAGTTGGTCATAGCTTTTCTTCCAAGGAGTAAGCATCTTTTAATTTCATGGCTGCAGTCACCATCTGTAGTGATTTTTGGAGCCCCCCAAAATAAAGTCTGACACTGTTTCCACTGTTTCTCCATCTATTTCCCATGAAGTGATGGGACCAGATGCCATGATCTTCATTTTCTGAATGTTGAGCTTTAAGCCAACTTTTTCACTCTCCTCTTCACTTTCATCAAGAGGCTTTTTAGTTCCTCTTCACTTTCTGCCATAAGGGTGGTGTCATCTGCATATCTGAGGTTATTGATATTTCTCCCAGCAAGCTTGATTCCACTTTGTGCTTCATCCAGCCCAGCAGTTTGCATGATGTACTCTGCATATAAGTTAAATAAGCAGGCTGACAATATACAGCCTTGATGTACTCCTTTCCCGATTTGGAATCAGTCTGTTGTTCCATGTCCAGTTCTAACTGTTGCTTCTTGACCTGCATACAGATTTCTCAGGAGGCAGGTCAAGTGATCCAGTATTCCCTTCTCTTTCAGAATTTTCCAGTTTGTCATGATCTACACAGTCAAAGGGAGAAGGCAATGGCGCCCCACTCCAGTACTCTTGCCTGGAAAATCCCATGGACAGAGGAGCCTGGTAGGCTGCAGCCCATGGGGTCGCTAAGAGTCAGACACGACTGAGCGACTTCACTTACACTTTTCACTTTCATGCATTGAAGAAGGCAATAGCAACCCACTCCAGTGTTCTTGCCTGGAGAATCCCAGGGACAGGGGAGCCTGCTGGGCTGCCATCTATGGGGTCGCACAGAGTCGGACACAACTGAAACGAATTAGCAGCAGCAGCAGCAACACAGTCAAAGGCTTTGGTGTAGTCAATAAAGCAGAAATAGATGTTTTTCTGGAAACTCTCTTGCTTTTACGATGATCCAGCAAATGTTGGGAATTTTATCTCTGGTTCTTCTGCCTTTTCTAAAACCAGCTTGAACATTTAGAAGTTCAGAGTTCACGTATTCTTGAAGCCTGGTTTGGAGAATTTTGAGCATTAATTTGCTAGCATGTGAGACGAGTCTAATTGTGTAGTAGTTTGAACATTCTTTGGCATTGCCTTTCTTTGTGATTAGAATGAAAACAGACCTTTTCCAGTCCTGTGGCCACTGCTGAGTTTTCCAAATTTGCTGGCAGATTGAGTGCCTCACTTTCACCAGCATCATCTTTCAGGATTTGAAATAGCTCAACTGGAATTCCATCACCTCCACTAGCTTTGTTTGTAGTGATGCTTCCTAAGGCCCAGATGACTTCACATTCCAGGATGTCTGGCTCTAGGTGAGAGATCACACCATCGTGATTATCTGAGTCATGAAGATCTTTTTTGTACAGTTCTTCTATGTGTTCTTGCCACCTCTTCTTAATATCTTCTGCTTCTGTTAGGTCCATACCATTTCTGTCCTTTATTGTGCTCATTTTTGCATGAAATGTTCCCTTGGTATCTCTAATTTTCTTAAAGAGATCTCTAGTCTTTCCCATTCTATAGTTTTCCTCTGTTTCTTTGCATTGATCACTGAGGAAGGCTTTCTTATCTCTCCTTGCTCTTCTTTGGAACTCTTCATTCAAATGGGTATATCTTTCCTTTTCTCCTTTCTCTTTCGCTTCTCTTCTTTTCTCAGCTATTTTTAACGCTCAGACAAGCATTTTGCCTTTTTGCATTTCTTTTTCTTGGGGATGGTCTTGTTCCCTGCCTCCTGTACAATGCCATGAACCTCTGTGCGTAGTTCTTCAGGCACTCTGTCTAACATATCTAATCCCTTGAATCTATTTGTCACTTCTACTGTATAATCATAAGGGGTTTGATTTAGGTCATACCTGAGTGGTCTAGTGGTTTTCCCCACTTTCTTCAATTTAAGTCTGAATTTGGCAATATGGAGTTCTTGATCTGAGCCACAGTCAGCTCCTGGTCTTGTTTTTGCTGACTGTATAGAGCTTCTCCATCTTTGGCTGCAAAGAATATAATCAATCCGATTTCAGTATTGACCATCTGGTGATGTCCACATGTAAAGTCTTCTCTTGTGTTGTTGGAAGAGGGTGTTTGCTATGACCAGTGTGTTCTCTTGGCAAAACTCTGTTAGCCTTTGACCTGCTTCATTTTGTACTCCAAGGCCAAATTTGCCTGTTACTCCAGGTAGCTCTTGACTTCCTACCTTTGCATTCCAGTCCCCTATAATGAAAAGGACATCTTTTTTGAGTGTTAGTTCTAGAAGGTTTTGTAGATCTTCATAGAATCATTTGACTTCAGCTTCTTCAGCATTATCGGTCAGGGCATAGACTTGGATTACCGCGATATTGAATGGTTTGCCTTGGAAATTAACAGAAATCATTCTGTCGTTTTTGAGATTGCATCCAAGTATTGCATTTCGGACTCTTTTGTTGACTATGATGGCTGCTCCATTTCTTCTAAGGGATTCTTGTGCACAGTAGTAGATATAATGGTCCTCTGAATTAAATTCACCATTCCAGTCCATTTCAGTTCACTGATTCCTAAAATGTCGATGTTCACTCTTGCCATCTCCTGTTTGACCACTTCCAATTTGCCTTGATTCATGGACCTATCATTCCAGGTTCATATGATGTATTGTTCTTTATAGTATTGGACTTGACTTCCATCACCCGTCACATCCACAACTGAGAGCTGTTTTTGCTTTGGCTCCCTCTCTTCATTCTTTCTGGAGTCATTTCTCTACTGATCTCCCGTAGCATACTGGGCAACTACTGACCTGGGGAGTTCATCTTTCTGTGTCATATCTTTTTGCCTTTTCATACTGTTCATGGGGTTCTCAAGTCAAGAATACTGAAGTGGTTTGCCATTCCCTTCTCCAGTGGACCACATTTGTCAGAACTCTCCACCATGACCCGTCCATCTTGGGTGGTCCTACACAGCATGGCTCAAAGTTTCATTGAGCTAGACAAAGCTGTGGTACAAGTAAAGAGCACAATATACAATACTTAATTTTCCATTGAAAATGCTACCAGTAAACTTTTGCTCACTTTAAAGTGTTTCACATTATTTTCTGATCTTTTAAGGGAGATAAAAACTGATTCTTGAGCTATGTAATGTATCCACAAATGTATCCACATTTGCCTGTATTTCCACAAACATATTAAGAAACAAACAGAAATTTCTATTTCAAATTAAAATTTACAAAGTCTTGAGAGACACTTGCTTCTACTCTACTGGTGAGAACAAGGTATTAGCTACAAAACTATAGTTCAAAAAAAAAAAAAAATCAGAACACCTGAAATGAATACTATATATATATATATATATATCAGAGAACTAAGAACAACCCCCCAAAAATATCCCTTAGGTTAATTAAATTATAGAAAGTAATAAGCCCATTCTAGAAGAGATGAGACTCACAGCTGCTTTCATTACTAGCAGACGAGAGAGAGAAGGAGAAAGTTATAGATTAGACTGATGCAGTCAACTAGACTAGCAGCCTAACAGAGGAAGCAATTTGTTTACTTCAGTCTCAACTGAAGTCTCCAGTCAAAATCTTTGTCATACAATAAAAATTTATTTGTAAGACACGTAAAGAAGCAAGATGTGACCTAATTTTAAGAGAGAATGCAGTCAAGAGAGCAAACCTAAAGTTGAAAGTACAAACCAGAGACAAGAATTTTAAGGTAACTATGTTAAAAATATTCAGTGATTTGGTGGACAAATTAGATAATATGCATGAATAATGGATAATTTCTTTAGAGATGGAACCTATCAAAAAGAACTCATTGTAAATATCTGAAACAAAAAACAAGAAATATCAATTTGACAAGCTCAACAGAAGTCTGCACAGAGCAGAGGAAAGGATCAACTCAAGCACAGGTGAAAACACAGAAAGAAAAAAGAGAAAACAAAATGGAACAGTGAATCCAAGAGTTGTAGCAACAAATGATCTAACATATATTATATGTACTGGATCCCCATAAAGAAGGCAGAAAGAATGGGAAAAAGAAGCATGTGAGGAGATAGTTGTCAAGAATTTTCTAAGGAGTATCTGAGTTGGTAAACATGTGGAGGTTCAGGGAAAATGGAACCCGGGGAAGAGCTTGGAAGTTCCTTGCCCCTTCTCACAAACTTTGTCCTATATATCTCTATCATCTGGCTATTTCTGAGTTATACCCTTTTAAAATAAACTGGTAACCTAATTACATTGACAGTGATTGGAGACAAAACTTCCCTAACTTGGCCGGAAAGATTGCTTTCAAGCAGCGTTGCACTTCTTAGCACATCTTTCTTTGCACTTCCTGCCAGAATTCTTGGCTCAGGTTTTGCACTAAAGCACAAGAACAGCATGAACAGGAACACTTTGAGAAAACAAAGAACCTAGCTGCCAACCTTATTCAGAACCACATTTTCCAACCTGTGAATGCTGAAGTTATTTCATGGGTTCCTTGCATCCATTCAGGCACCAAGTCATTAGAACAATAATACATCTAACATATCGTAAGAAAGTAACTGGAAAAGAAAATATACTATATGATTCCATTTAAACGACAGTCCCAAATAAGCAAAACTTATCTGTGATGACAGAAATTAGAACAATGCTTACGTCTGGTTGTTTGAAGGGTATTGTCTGGAAAGGAGCAACAGGAAAAGTTGTGAGAGCTGGAAGTGTTCTATGTCTTATTTAATCAAAACTCATTGAACAAACCATCTAAAGTCTGTGCATTTTATGTAAATTATACCTCTACTAAAAGAATAATAAAGAAAAAATGTAAAAAATAAGTCTTTAAAAAGTAATCTAGGCCTAGTTCTTAAAAACAAAAGTTGTCAACATTCTGAACTCTTTTAATCAATGTTAAACAAAACATATCAGTCTAACATCATCTTCTTCCAACCCAAGACCTTAGACATGGTGGTGCAAGAAATGAGAAAGATTCTGAATCACCAGAGAAAAACTATTTTAATGCAACCAGCTTGCATGATATCATGTCTGACTAGAATACAGGAATGGAGGAAAGAGTTCCATTTTTCACTAATAATAAAAATAAACCTAAGATTAGTCAACTACCAAGTAGAACATAATGTTACTTTTTCTCCAACATTTTCATATTAAAGAAAAAACTCAAAGTTTCATGGTGCACAGAAGATCTTTTTAGAAAGATTTCCAAAAGCAGAATAAGAAATTTCATACTCAAAGTTTTAAAGGAGTGTTGTTTTATTTTAATGAAGTATAAAATCACTCAGAGGAAAAAACTTATTCTTAATATTTTTCTTTTCTTTCTTCCTCTCTTTTTCAACCTTCCTCTTCATGGTTGTTCTCATATCTTGATTTCATTAACAAAAAATATTGTTGTTCATTATGTAAGATACCGGTTTAGTGACTGTAAACCAACCAACCAAATAAACAAACAGCTGTAAGAGGAGTTTGTATAAAATAGAAGTTAATTTCTCTCCCACAAAACTTTGCAAGCACAAGGGTGTGACCGCATCACAGTGTCAAGGATTCAGATTTTTTACATTGTTGATCTGCCATCTCTAGGGTGCCTCCTTCATATATGTTGTCAATGTCCATATGCCAAGTAGCAAAATTAGTATTCATCAGTTCTTTGTATTTGATTGGCCAAAAATTAGTGGAGGACAATTAGCAGAAGGGATCACAATTTCTTCTGATGCTCCATAAGTTTGACCATTGGGAAATAATTGCCATTTCTATTTATATTAGAGTGCAAGAAGTTTGGACTGCCATTCCAATATGGCAAAGCAAAAACACCTCTTGACCCTCATTGTCATTACCCAAAAATCTCACTGGAATCATGGTAGAAAAATGCTTAGAAGAAAAACCTCAAAAATTTACAAGCATAGAGAGGGTGGGAGAGGAGATAATAGCTGCTAAGAGACATCAACAAAACAGACAGGACAACTTAGCAAACTAGAGGAAGAAGAAATGAAATGTGCAGTAAGAGTGAGGATAGAGAATGCCAAGAAGCAAGTGGATTGAGTCACCAGATCCTTTAAAGCCCAGAAATTAGAGTCACAAATTGTCTTCCCACAACAGGGGAAGCAGATGAAGCTGTAAACAACAGGAGTGGCTGGTGGTTGGCATAAAAGCAGTTCAACCACTGGATTGCCTCACTACCCTGCACAGCCAAGAAATAGACCCTCCTCCTCTGCAAAGGGCCTTAGAGATATCTCCAAGCAAATGTGAACAGATAGCTTCATGAACATGTTTGCCTACATGGAAAGCTGCCATTTAATTCTGCAGGAGGTTTAGAGCTGAAATAGCAATATAGGCAGAGAAAACTGAACAAACGGGGAAAAGGGCAAATACTACCTTCAGAGATAGTATCTTCAGAGAAAATATCCATCTTATACAGGAATGCGTAATCATAGTATACTTACCTGACTCAGCTAAAGAGAGCCATTTACGTATATGCATGGTCATAGTAGTATTAGCACTTAAATAAATGTTTATACTTCAACTATATTGGGAGGATGAGGGTGGGAAAGTGTGGAGATGAAAAGAAGGAGACAAGAGACCTAAATCTTTATTTTTCATAGTAGAAAACCAGTGGATAATAACAAAGTTAAAAATTAAGAAATAGTACTATAAGCATATTATAACAGAAATGCAGAGGTATAAATACCTAAAGAAACTATTGAAAGAATCTAAAATGATTGACATGAAGTAGAAATTAAATGGGTGGGGCAGATTAAAGAGAGGTCAGACAAGAGGTTGCTATATTTTGTCTTACAGAACTGACTTTGCAAACTCTGATAAAAATTTTAAATTAAATGTAGGGAATTCCCTGGTGGTCCAAGAGCTTTCCCGGTAGCTCAGCTGGTAAAGAATTCACCTGCAATGCAGGAGGCCCTGGTTCAACTCCTGGGTTGGGAACATCTGCTGGAGAAGGGATAAACTACCCACTCCAGTATTCTTGGGCTTCCCTGGTGGCTCAGCTGGTAAAGAAAGCACCCACAATGTAGGAGACCCCGGTTTGATTCCTGGCTTGGAAGATTCCCCAGAGAAGGGAACAGCTATCCCACTCCAGTATTCTGGCCTGGAGAATTTTGTGGACTTCACAGTCCATGGGGTCGCAAAGAGTCGGACACAACTGAGCAACTTTCACTCACTGGTGATCCAGTGGTTAGGACTCTTGTGTTTTCACTTGCTGAGGGCCCAGGTTCAATCCCTGGTTGGGGAACTAAGATCTTGCAAGCTGTGGAGTGCAGCCCCCCCCCCCCAAATTTTTTTTTAATTAAGAGTGCTGACTTTTTAATTCTAGCCATGCTGGTAGGGTATGAAGTGGTATCTCATTGTAGCTTTGATTTGTATTTCTCTGATCACCAGTGATACTGAGCATCTTTTCATGTGCTTATTGGCCATTTGTATATCTTCTTTGGAAAAATGCCTGTTCAGATCCTTTTATTATTTTTTTATACTGCATTGTCTTTTTATTGATGAGTTGTAAGAGTTCTTTATATATTTTGGATACTAGATCTTTATCGGATTTTGCAAATATTTTCTTCCATTTCGAGGGTTGTCTTTGCATGTTTAATTTTGTAAGATACTACCAATCTGTTTTTTAGAATGTGCTTATCATTTTTATTCCTACCAGCAATGTATGAGTGTTCCATTTTCTATGCATTCTCATCAGAATTAATGGTGTCATTTTCTTTCATTTTAGCCATTCTGATAGATGCATCATGATATTCTAATTTTGTGTTTTCTAATGACTAATGATGTTGAACATCTAAATGTGCTTATTTGCCAGCTATCTACTTTCTTCAGTGAATTATACATTTTACTTATATGTTTGCCCACTTTCCAATTGGACTATTTTGGTTTTGAGTGTTCTTTATTTTAGATACTAGTCCTTTCTCAGATATATGAATTTCAAAGTTTTCTCCCAGTTTGTAGCTTGTATTTTCATTTTGTTAACAGAATTTTTCCTAGAGCAAAGGAAAAAAAATTTTTTTCATTTTGATGAGAGACAATTCATTAGCATTTACGTTTAACAGATAGTGTTTTGGGGTCCAATCTAAGACCTAGTCCTTTGATCCTGAAGTCTCTGCCTAGTCAGATTCTGAAGATTTTCTCCTTTTTCTTTTTTCCTCTAGAAGCTTTGGTTTTACATTTTACGTTGAGTACATAATCCATTTGAGCTAATTTCTAATAAAATGTGAGGTTTAAGTCTTGATTTTTTTTCTCACCTACAGATATTCAGTTGCTGTAGCACCATTTGGGGGGTATGCATGCATGCATGCTAAGTCACTTCAGTCGTGTCCAGCTCTTTGTGACCCAATGGACTGTAGCCCGCCAGGCTCCTCTGTTCATGGAATTCTCCAGGCAAGAATACTGGAGTGGCTTGCCATGCCCTCCTCCAGGGGATCTTCCCAACCCAGGGATCAAACCTGCATCTCTTACATCTCCTGCATTAGCAGGTGGGTTCTTTACCACTATCACCACCTGGAAAGCCCTTTGGTGAGTAATCATTAGTTAAATCCAATTCCCCTCTAAGCTGCATTCACTAACCAATGTCATTTTACTTGTGGCTACAAAAGACTTGTCCTCCAAGCTGCACATAGCCTAAACAATATGATGTTGCCTGAGCAATTTTTCCACAAACTTGGAGTCATCTTCATTTAGCTTGAGCTAAGCAAAGAGTCAGCTGTGTGTAGTTCCAGCTGAGCTGCTTAAAGCTGGATGAGATCACCAACCCTTCAATTGGGCCCTCAAGAATGACCACTTAGTGACCTTTGGGACACACAGAGTCCTGTAGCTCAGACAAGCCTACGCAGAACCATTTTTGTTGCACTTTCCCCAACACCTTTCCCCATGCTCTCCATGCCTCCGACTGCCCTGTTGCTTTATTCTTTATCCCAGCATGAACCACTGTGCATGCTCAGTCATGTCCGGCTCTTTGCAACCTCATGGGCTGTAACCCACCAGCCTCCGCTGTCCATCGCCTTTCCCAGGCAAGAATACTGGACTGGGTTGCCATTTCCTTCTCCAGGGGATCTTCCCCACCCTGGGATCAAACCCAGGTCTCTTGCATTGGCAGGTGGATTCTTTACCACTGAGCCACCTTTATCCCATAAATGCCCTAAGCCCCTTACCTTCAGAGAGACAGATTTGGGATTTGTTCTCCTATCTCCTTCCTTGGTCTGTCTTGCAAATAAACCCTCTTTTTGCTGCAAACCTTGTTGTACTTCAGGCAAAATAAACCTGGTTCAGTAACAAAAGTCTATTCCTAGTTTTCCTGCACTGAATTAACATTTCATGCTTGTCAAAAATTACTTGGACGTATTTGAGTTTATTTCTCTATCTGTTCTATTTATCTATGTGTCTACCCTTCAGCCAGTGCCACATTGTCTTGATCATTAGAGCTACTTGGTGGGCAAATTATATGAGGTAGTGTGATTCCTCTCACTTTATGCATCTTCTTCAAGGTTGTTTTAGCTATTTTAAGACCTGTGTCTTTCCATATGCTTCCTAGGTGGCTCAGTGGTAAAGAATCCACCTGCCAATGCAAGAGATCTGGGTTAGATCCCAGGGTGGGGAAGATCCCCTGGAGAAGGAAATGGCAACCCAGTCCAGTATTCTTGCCTGGGAAATCCTGTGGACAGAGGAGCCTGGCAGGCTCCTCCATGGGGTCACTAAATAACAATGACAACAACATTTTTCCATATAAATTTTAGAATAAACTTAACTAAGAAACTTACTGAGGTGTACAAATACCCTAATTTTTAAATTAATTAAATGTATATCATTTAAAAGAGCTATCTGCATGCATGCTAAGTTCCTTCAGTCGTGTCTCTTTGCAACCCTATGAACCGTAGCTCTCCAGGCTCTTCTATCCATGGGATTCTCCAGGCAAGAATACTGGAGCAGATTGCCATGCCCTCCTCCCAGGAATCCTCTTGACCCAGGGATTGAACTTGAGTCTCTTATGTCTCCTGCATTGACAGGCAGTTTCTTTACCACTAGCACCACCTAGGAATTCTAAAAGAGCTATCTGCTGCTGCTGCTAAGTCGCTTCAGTCGTGTCTAACTCTGTGCGGCCCCAGAGACGGCAGCCCACCAGGCTCCCCCGTCCCTGGGATTCTCCAGGCAAGAACACTGGAGTGGGTTGCCATTTCCTTCTCCAAAAAGCTATGTAGAGAATACTATTTGAGTCATATATTTGTCTTTTTAAATTATTTTGAGACATACAGTACAAGTAGGATTAATGCCTATAGCTGGTACTGATTGACTCTTTGGCATTATAGTTTAAAAAGTTGAGTAAGCCATTAAGTTTTTATATTGCTTCAATTAATGGGGGTAAGGAGGTGAAATGGCCATTTGTTTATAGACTTCTAGTGCCTAGCATGAACATGCGTGCATGCGTGGTTTACTATAAATATGTTATTCAATCAAATTAACAAGAAAGAGATAACCAACTCAACAGGAAAGTGCACAAAAAGTATAAACAATCTCACAAAAATGAATGAATATCTAATAAAGATATCTAATAAACTCATTAAAAGCATAGAAACACAAATTAAAGTCATAGGAGATCTTTGAGGGGGCAGGATCTTTCAAAATGCTAAACATGCACAGAGCCTTGTGGGCTGCCATCTATGGGGTCGCACAGAGTCGGACACGACTGAAGCGACTTAGCAGCAGCAGCAGCAGCAGCTACTTCTGGAAATAGTTATTTTACAGAAAACATAAACGTGTACAGAAATATAGGGACTTGCCTAATGCTCCCATGGTTAACACTCTGGACTCTCCATGCAAGGGGCTGGGGTTTGATCCCTGGCCAGGGATCTACATCCCACATCCCACAGCTAAAATTTTGAGCCTATGTACCGCAACTAAGACCCAATGGAGCCAAATAAATAAATACGTTTTTTTAAAAAAAGAAATGTAAAATTCAGCGTATCCAAGTTAGCAGTTCATAACAGAGAAAAATTGAAACAAGTTCATAACTGTGGGACTCACCAAGTTAATTGTGTTTAGCCATATTATTTAACACTCTGTAGTCATTAAAAACAATGGAGGACATCTAGGTATTTACATGAAAACATCTCTAAGGTGTATTGGATAAATGAAAACATGTCACAGAGTAACATATATAATAAGGCTACAAGCATGTAAAAATGTAGACCTACAAATGTGTGTAAAGATACGTAGGGATAACACATACACTATGTATGGGAGGGCTTCCCAGGTGTCTCAGATGGTAAAGTGTCTGCATGCAATTCGGGAGACCTGAGTTGGATCCCTGGGTCGGGAAAATCCCCTGGAGAAGGAAATGGCAACCTACTCCAGTACTCTTGCCTGGAAAATTCCATGGACGGAGGAGCCTGGTAGGCTACAGTCCAGGAGGTCAAAAAGAGTCGGACACGACTGAGTGACTTTACTTTCACTCTGCAACCTCAAGTAACTCTTATCATAAGTCAAATTGAACCTATTTAACTGAATGTATAGGAGTAATATCAGAGAAGGCAATGGCAACCCACTCCAGTATACTTGCCTGGAAAATCCCATGGGCGGAGGAGCCTGGTAGGCTGCCATCCATGGGGTCACACAGAGTTGGACAAGACTGAAGTGACTTAGCAGCATAGGAGTAATATGGGGCTTCCCTGGTGACTTAATAATAGAGAATCTCCCTGTAATGCACGAGACTCGGTTCAATCCCTGGGTCTTCCCAACCTAGGGAGATCCCTGGAGAAGGAAATGGCACCCCCCGCCCCGGTATTCTTGCCTGGAAAATCCCATGGACAGAGGAGCCTGATAGGCTACAGTCCATGGGGTCTCAAGAGTCAGACTAAACCACCACTTAGCGACTAAACCACCACTCATAGGACTAATATAATGCTGGTCGACCAACAGTGACTTTGTTTCCCACTTAATTTTTTTAGACTCTTTAGATTTATGCTATTTTTCAGGGATTGATCCCAAATATTACTAAACAACTCCCTTGGCATTTTAGACAAAGGCAAATCTGGTGCTCATTAGTGAGTCATTGTCTTTGGCTCTCATAAAGCAAACATGGGATTTCAGAGGCACAGAAGTGAGCATTGATCTACTCTTGGACTGTAACCAGCAGCATAAAAAGTCGACCATTTTTTCCGTAGGCAGGGTATACTGGCCATCTATTCCTGATGGGGTAAGAATTTTCAATTTATTTTCTGAAGACCTGTTGAATTTGTGTCCATCCATGCCAACTGCCAGCAGCCTCCAGTGGCACTTGTAAATACCCTTCTTTTGGTTGCCATGTTTATTAGTCAAAGCTTTTGTCTGAAAGCAACCAAAACAGCTGGCTATCTTAAGCAAAAAAGAAATGTATTATAAGGTCATCAGAGCTGACCAAATTGATGAGAGTCCAGATGGCCCCACTTGAGAAATGAGAATAATCTCAGAGTAGACTGTTGGACCAGGTTGAGCAACAGAAACCATGACAACGGTCACTCAGAGGATGAGGCTGCTGCCTCTGTGATAAACCTGACTTCACAACCTTGCAGGACAAAGTGTAGGACAGCAGCCAATAGGGAGACCCAAAGCTACATGTCCCCTGAATCTGTCAAGACCAAGATGGTTACTGTCTCCCACTGAAAACCCATGTATTGGGAGATATCTCACAAGGTAGATGATGAGAGTGCTAGAACAAAATAGTTTGCATGGTGGCCATGGCTAAAGGCAAAATTGTGGACTACTATTAAGTTGTTAATGTAGTATCATCAAGCCCCAATATTTTGGCCACTTGATGCGAAGAGCTGACTCATTGGAAAAGACCCCAACACTGGGAAAGAGTAACGGCAAAAGGAGAAGGGGACAGCAGAGGATGAGGTGGTTAGATAGTATCACCAACTCAATGGACGTGAATCTGAGCAAGCTCCAGGAGATAGTGGAGAACTGAGGCGCCTGGCATGCTGCAGTCCATGGGGTTACAGAGAGTCAGACATGACTTCCTGACTGAACAACAACAAATGGTATTTTCACAATAACATCAAAGCACAGTTGTTGAATTACCCTGCTTTTTACAGGATCACTGATTTTCATATAAGAATAATATATCTTCCCAGTATCAATAATTGTGAAGTGGAAAATGGTCTTGTTTCATTTGCAATGAATAAACAGCCAATTATTGGAGAAGAAAGTGCTCTAAAATACATAGATGGCAAACAACAGGCTATTATGGATCTCTTTTCTTCAGCTATAGAAAGTTATAATTAGGTTTAAATAGGTAAATATGGTAGATTTAACAGACGCATTACTATTCTTTCCCTCCCAAAAGCCCACTGTGTGTGCTGTGCTGTGCTTAGTCACTCAGTCATGTCCAACTCTTTGTGACCCCATGGACAACAGCCTGTCAGGCTCCTCTTTCCATGGGGATTCTCCAGGCAAGAATACTGGAGTGGGTTGATATGCCCTCCTCCAGGGGAATCTACCCAACCCAGGGATTGAACCCTGGTCTTCTGCACTGCAGGTGGATTCTTTAGCAACTTCAGTTCAGTTCAGTCGCTCAGTGTGAACTGATTCATGGGGTCGCTCTTTGCGACCTTCCATGTCCATCAGACCTTCCAGTCCATCAACAACTCCCGGAGTTCACTCAGACTCACGTCCATCAAGTCAGTGATGCCATCCAGCCATCTCATCCTCTGTCGTCCCCTTCTCCTCCTGCCCCCAATCCCTCCCAGCATCAGAGTCTTTTCTAATGAGTCATGTCTTCGCATGAGCTGGCCAAAGTATTGCAGTTTCAGCTTTAGCATCATTCCCTCCAAAGAAATCCCAGGGCTGATCTCCTTCAGAATGGACTGGTTGGATCTCCTTGCAGTCCAAGGGACTCTCAAGAGTCTTCTCCAACACCACAGTTCAAAAGCATCAATTCTTCAGCGTTCAGCCTTCTTCACAGTCCAACTCTCACATCCATACATGACCACAGGAAAAACCATAGCCTTGACTAGACGAACCTTTGTTGGCAAAGTAATGTCTCTGCTTTTGAATATGCTACCTAGGTTGGTCATAACTTTCTTTCCAAGGAGTAAGCATCTTTTAATTTCATGGCTGCAGTCACCATCTGCAGTGATTTTGGAGCCCAGAAAAATAGAGTCTGACACTGTTTCCATTGTTTCCCCATCTATTTCCCATGAAGTGATGGGACCGGATGCCATGATCTTCGTTTTCTGAATGTTGAGCTTTAAGCCAACTTTTTCACTCTCTTTCACTTTCATCAAGAGGCTTTTGAGTTCCTCTTCACTTTCTGCCATAAGGGTGGTGTCATCTGCATATCTGAGGTTATTGATATTTCTCCCAGCAATCTTGATTCCAGCTTGTGCTTCTTCCAGTCCAGTGTTTCTCATGATGTACTCTGCATAGAAGTTAAATAAGCAGGGTGACAATATACAGCCTTAATATACTCCTTTTCTTATTTGGAACCAGTCTGTTGTTCCATGTCCAGTTCTAACTGTTGCTTCCTGACCTGCATACAGATTTCTCAAGAGGCAGATCAGGTGGTCTGGTATTCCCATCTCTTTCAGAATTTTCCACAGTTTATTGTGATCCACACAGTCAAAGGCTTTGACATAGTCAATAAAGCAGAAATAGATGTTTTTCTGGAACTCTCTTGCTTTTTCCATGATCCAGCGGATGTTGGCAATTTGACCTCTGGTTCCTCTGCCTTTTCTAAAACCAGCTTGAACATCTGGAAGTTCACAGTTCACATATTGCTGAAGCCTGGCTTGGAGAATTTTGAGCATTACTTTACTAGAGTGTGAGATGAGTGCAATTGTGCGGTAGTTTGAGCATTCTTTGGCATTGCCTTTCTTTGGGATTGGAATGAAAACTGACCTTTTCCAGTCCTGTGGCCACTGCTGAGTTTTCCAAATTTGCTGGCATATTGAGTGCAGCACTTTCACAGCGTCATCTTTCAGGATTTGAAATAGCTCAACGGGAATTCCATCACCTCCACTAGCTTTGTTCATAGTGATGCTTTCTAAGGCTCACTTGACTTCACATTACAGGATGTCTGGCTCTAGGTGAGTGATCACACCATCGTGATTATCTGGGTCATGAAGATCTTTTTTGTACAGTTCTTCTGTGTATTCTTGCCATCTCTTCTTAGTATCTTCTGCTTCTGTTAGGTCCATACCATTTCTGTCCTTTATCGAGCCCATCTTTGCATGAAATGTTCCCTTGGTATCTCTCATTTTCTTGAAGAGATCTCTAGTTTTTCCCATTCTGTTGTTTTCCTCTATTTCTTTGCATTGATCGCTGAAGAAGGCTTTCTTATCTCTTCTTGCTATTCTTTGGAACTCTGCATTCAGATGCTTATATCTTTCCTTTTCTCCTTTGCTTTTCACTTCTCTTCTTTTCACAGCTATTTATAAGGCCTCCCCAGACAGCCATTTTGCTTTTTTGCATTTCTTTTCCATGGGGATGGTCTTGATCCCTGTCTCCTGTACAATGTCACAAACCTCATTCCATAGTTCATCAGGCACTCATCTATCAGATCTAAGCAACTTAGCCACTAGGAATGGAGAAGGCAATGGCACCCCACTCCAGTACTCTTGCCTGGAAAATCCCGTGGATGGAGGAGCCTGGTAGGCTGCAGTCCCTGGAGTTGCTAAGAGTCAGACACGACTGAGCAACTTCACTTTCACTTTTCACTTTCATGCATTGGAGAAGGAAATGGCAAGCCACTCCAGTGTTCTTGCCTGGAGAATCCCAGGGACAGGGGAGCCTGGTGGGCTGCCGTCCATGGGGTCGCACAGAGTCAAACACGACTGAAGCGACTTAGCAGCAGCAGCAGCAGCCACTAGGAAAGCCCCAAAAGCCCACTAAAAGACACTAAATGTCTTTTGTATTTTATTATTTTATTTATTTTAAAATTTTGGCCCCACCTCTAGACTTGTGGGATCTTAGTTCCCAGACTAGGAATTCAACCCTCACCCTCGGCAATGAAAGCACAGAGTCGTAATCACTGGACTGCCTGGAAATTCCCTAAATGGATTTTAAAAGATCCTTATCTAATATGAAGATTTTGGATGCTGGAAAGCAGATTTGCGAGTTCTACTACCTTAGCAAAAGAAGGAACTAAATTATGTCTTAATAGTGAGGGAAGCTGAGAAGCAACAATTACACTGCATAGAACAAAAAAGCTCAAAAATTGATAGTGCCATATACTTGCATAAGTGGTAAAACAGTGAGAAGTGGTTCAAAGAGTGTAGAGAAATCATCATAACTCCCAGATCTGTACCCAGTGCTGATCAACTTAACCACCATTCTCCTCCTGTAGAAGACTTAAGGTCTTTTTGGTTTTTGCATTTTTTCCCCTTTGAAGAGCGCAAAGTAGAAGATGTCTAGATAGGGGAAAAAAATCAATTACAATAGAGAGTAGACATGATGTACTTAAAACAGAGCGATTAAGTGGATATTTTCATAATGAATGATGAAGCCCTGTCTTCTTTCCCTACTTGGCTTTTAGGTATGGCAGCCAGACTGTCTCTCCAAAGTAAATCATTGGAAGATTCTTATTTGGGGAACTGTTGGTATTTAGTTGTTCAGTTGTGTCTCACTTTTTTGTGATGCCACGGACTGTAGCCTGCCAGGGTCCTCTGTCCATGGGATTTCCCAGGCAAGATTAATGGAGTGGGTTGCCATTTCCTCCTCCAGGGGGATTGTTCTGACCCAGGGATTGAAATTGCGTCTCCAACATCAGCAGGCAGATTCTTTATCACTGTACCACCTGGGAAGCCATCTGGGGAATAAGACCAGTCTAAAAGCTCAGACCTAAGCTCTGTTTCACAAAAACACAGCTCAGCCAAGTCACCCTAAAATGAAGATCATGGCCAACAAGATTAACCTGTGCACTCTAGGTCTCTGTTCCTTTTTTTACTTCCAATTCTTAAATATGAACAAACACTCAAATGTTACCAGGAATTGAGAAAGTATGCAATACGAAAACAATGATGAAAATATATGAATGAAAGGAACGTGGAGGAAATGGAGACTAAGCAGAGAGAACAAAATTCAAAATCTAACACAAAAATCTAACAAACCAATATCCTCACATAGTTAAAAAGGATAGTATATCCACGAAATATAAATATCAACTTTTAAAATGATTCATTCCAGGAGAATAAGAGTGATGGGGGCAGGGAAGGAATGATGGCAAAAATGAAAAGTTCAATAGAAGTGTTGGAAGGTAAAGTTAGGTAAATCTCTCAGTCAACAAAAAAGACAAGTATGAAAGACAGAAGAAAAGATCAGGAAAACTAGAGGGTGAGAAAGGAATTTCTAACATCTACTATATAGTAATATGAAATGCTAGAAAGAAAGAACTGGAGAAACACAGAAAAAGACAACAAAATAGTCAAGAAAAACTCCCAGTGTTCAAGGGCGTAAAATTCCAGATTCTAAGATCCCATTGTCCAAGACAATGATGGGAAAAGTCTCTCAAAGAAGACACAACTTTGTGAAATTTCATAGCACCAGAGAAAAAGAGAAGATTTAACGAGATTCTGGGCTTGGGGAGACAGGCATTTTAGGAATCAAAATCTCAGAAGCAATGTCATTATAATTCTGAAGAAGGTAATTTCTAACTGAGAAATCTATAAATTATCAATCAAGCAGATCAGTCAGGAAGAGGGTGCCCTCCAGGAGGATAATGGAGAAGGCTGAATAAAGGGACTGATTGTGAAGGTTCAAACAGAGCCTATTACCACCAGGGCACAAAGAGAAGAAGGAATTACTAACATGCAGAGGGTCGTAAAACAAGGGTTGCATCCTTTAGGAGAGGATGCAGATAATTGTCTCAAGCTGACAGGAAGGAGGCCAGGAAATAAAGGCCCCAACCTCCCTCCCCGTGCCTCCCTCCAGTCTCCTGCCTGTTTCCATGAACCAGACACCCTGAAGATGAGGAACTCTAACAGTGTTGTTTGTAAACCTCAACTCCCAGCAAACTAAGAAAAGTGAAAACAGGGTGAATAAGTTATAAAGACTAAATTTGTTTAAATATGTAAAGTCTTTAGAATATTGCCCATCACTATTTATTTATTTTTGGTTACGCTGGGTCTTCATTATGGCATGCAGGCTTTCTCTAGTTGTGGTTTGAGGGCTCTCTAGTTGTGGTGTGCAGGCTTAATTGCTCTGAGCCATGTGGGATCTTAGTTCCCCAGCCAGGGACCAAACTTTCTTAACCACTGGACCACCAGGGAAGTCCCTGATCATCACCTTTTAAACACTCAATATATCTTACCCATTATTGTTGTTGTTACTATTTGTTCACTATCATTATCATCATTAACAGGGAACTATGAAAAGTCACATGAAATCAAATACTGACAAAATTTCTAATCGTTTACTAAATTCCTTTCCTCTTTCCCTGATAAGTTTCTTCAACACAAACACATAAAATATATAATAAATTTTATTAGCATAGAAAAAGTTTCTCTTGACTCCCAGGAACTTTTCAAATTTTTTCCAGATTTATTAGGGATATGTCACTTGTAATAAATTTTTATTGGACTTACGGGTAGTGATATGTAACTCAGAAGTAATGTGACTAAGCAGGGATGACCACACAGAATTAAGTCAGCACTACTATTTTCCAGGAAAATGTTATGACTATAACAGTATTTTCCCATGAAGGAACTTAATCAGATCACCATAGTGCAATGTTTGGCAACATAAGTACTATAATCCCCAGATGTGCTAAATAGAATGGGGTAAGAGGTTGGGATGGGTGGGGCACTTAATAGGAAAATAATAGAATTGAATTGATCTCAAAATACAATTAGTTCAAATATCAAATAACCAATATTATATAAAACATATTGTTCACAATGAGATATGTGATAAAACATATTGTATTATCACAATGTGATATAAATTTGATAATAACAAGAGGTCAATTTTGGTCTATCAAATTAGCAAAGGTTTTTAAAATTATGTTATCTAGTACTTGTTGGCATGGAGGAAAAGTGGTACTCATACTGAAGGTGGCATGTATGAATGTGAACTTTGCTAGACAGTAAGCTGGTATTATGTATTAAAAGTCCTTAAAAAGTTTCAGACCCATTACAGTCTACATGGAGGAGAAATATATGAAAAAGATACCAGATATAAACATCTGAATGCAGCGTTCCAAAGAATAGCAAGAAGAGATAAAAAAAGCCTTCCTCAGTGATCAATGCAAAGAAATAGGAGAAAACAAAAGAATGGGAAAGACTAGAGATCTCTTCAAGAAAATTAGAGATACCAAGGGAACATTTCATGCAAAGATGGGCTCAATAAAGGACAGAAATGGTATGGACCTAACAGAAGCAGAAGATATTAAGAAGAGGTGGCAAGAATACACAGAGGAACTGTACAAAAAAGATCTTCACGACCCAGATAATCATGATGGTGTGATCACTCATCTAGAGCCAGACATCCTGTAATGTGAAGTCAAGTGAGCCTTAGAAAGCATCACTATGAACAAAGCTAGTGGAGGTGATGGAATTCCCGTTGAGCTATTTCAAATCCTGAAAGATGATGCTGTGAAAGTGCTGCACTCAATATGCCAGCAAATTTGGAAAACTCAGCAGTGGCCACAGGACTGGAAAAGGTCAGTTTTCATTCCAATCCCAAAGAAAGGCAATGCCCAAGAATGCTCAAACTACCACACAATTGCACTCATCTCACACTCTAGTAAAGTAATGCTCAAAATTCTCCAAGCCAGGCTTCAGCAATATGTGAACCATGAGTTTCCTGATGTTCAAGCTGGTTTTAGAAAAGGCAGAGGAACCAGAGATCAAATTGCCAACATCCGCTGGATCATGGAAAAAGCAAGAGAGTTCCAGAAAAACATCTATTTCTGCTTTATTGACTATGTCAAAGCCTTTGACTGTGTGGATCACAATAAACTGTGGAAAATTCTGAAAGAGACGGGAATACCAGACCGCCTGACCTGCCTCTTGAGAAATCTGTATGCAGGTCAGGAAGCAACAGTTAGAACTGGACATGGAACAACAGACTGGTTCCAAGTAGGAAAAGGAGTACATCAAAGCTGTACATTATCACCCTGTTTATTTAATTTATATGCAGAGTACATCATGAGAAACGCTGAACTGGAAGAAACATAAGCTGGAATCAAGATTGCCGGGAGAAATATCAATAACCTCAGATATGCAGATGATACCACCCTTATGGCAGAAAGTGAAGAGGAACTAAAAAGCCTCTTGATGAAAGTGAAAGAGGAGAGTGAAAAAGTTGGCTTAAAGCTCAACATTCAGAAAACAAAGATCATGGCATCCAGTCCCATCACTTCATGAGAAATAGATTGGAAAACAGTGTCAGACTTTATTTTTGGGGGCTCCAAAATCACTGCAGATGGTGATTTCAGCCATGAAATTAAAAAACGTTTACTCCTTGGAAGGAAAGTTATGACCAACCTAGATAGCATATTCAAAAGCAGAGACTTTACTTTGCCAACAAAGGTCGGGCTAGTCAAGGCTATGGTTTTTCCTGTGGTCACGTACGGATGTGAGAGTTGGACTGTGAAGAAGGCTGAGCACCAAAGAATTGATGCCTTTGAACTGTGGTGTTGGAGAAGACTCTTGAGAGTCCCTTGGACTGCAACCAGTCCATTCTGAAGGAGATCAGCCCTGGGATTTCTTTGGAGGGAATGATGCTGAAACTGAAACTCCAGTACTTTGGCCACCTCATGGGAAGAGTTGACTTATTGGACAAGACTCTGATGCTGGGAGGGATTGGGGGCAGGAGGAGAAGGGGATGACAGAGGATGAGATGGCTGGATGGCATCACTGACTCGATGGACGTGAGTCTGAGTGAACTCAGGGAGTTGGTGATGGACAGGGAGGCCTGGCGTGCTGCGATTCATGGGGGTCGCAAAGAGTCGGACACGACTGAGCAACTGAACTGATGAATAGTAGAGATGTGTTCCATGTGCTATGGGAACAGAGAAGTAGAAGAGTCAAGAAATTAACTCTTTAAGAGAAGGCAAGATAATTTCACAAGAGAGGGCATTCTGATAAGATTTTGAAGAATAAATATTCATCTTTTACACAAAAACATTTCAGAAGTTAGTTACACTCCTCAAGAATTATGCATCACCATGAAAAACCACAGCTGGAATCAAGATTACCATGAGAAATATCAATAACCTCAGATATGCAGATGACACCACCCTTATGGCAGAAAATGAAGAACTAAAGAGCCTCTTGGTGAAAGTGAAAGAGGAGAGTGAAAAAGTTGGCTTAAAGCTCAACATTCAGAAAACTAAGATCATGGCATCCAGTCCCATCACTTCATGGCAAATAGATGAGGAAACAATGGAAACAGTGGCTGACTTTATTTTGGGGGCTCCAAGATCACTGCAGATGGTGATTGCAGCCATGAAATTAAAAGATGCTTACTCCTTGGAAGGAAAATTATGACCAACCTAGACAGCATGTTAAAAAGCAGAGACATTACTTTGCCAACAAAGGTCCATCTAGTCAAAGCTATGGTTTTTCCAGTAGTCATGTATGGATATGAGAGTTGGACTATAAGGAAAGCTGAGGCCAAAGAATTGATGCTTTGAACTGCGGTGTTGGAGAAGACTCTTGAGAGTCCCTTGGACATCAAGGAGATCCAACCAGTCCATCCTAAAGGAGATCAGTCTTGGGTGTTCATTGGAAGGGCTGATGTGGCGGCTGAAACTCCAATCCTTTGGCCACCTAATTCGAAGAGCTGACTCATTTGAAAAGACCCTGATGCTGGGAAAGATAGAGGGTGGGAGGAGAAGGGGATGACAGAGGATGAGATGGTTGGATGGCATCACTGATTCAATGGACATGAGTTTGGGTAAACTCTAGGAGTTGGTAATAGACAGGGATGCCTGGCGTGCTGCAGTACATGGGGTCACAAAGAATCGGACATGACTGAGTGACTGACCTGAACCTGACCTGATGAAAAACCTTAGCAGCATGGAAAAACATACTCATCAAAGTGAGGCTTTCCATATGTCTAGAGAGGTGGGAGATAGTTCCTGACATTGCTTTTTAAAATCATAACATAGGAACAAGTTAAGCAGTTGCTCATCTGCAGTACTCCCCACCCCTCAACCACCAAACACCTGTAATCTGGAAAAAAAAAAAAAAAAAAGAACATAAAACAACAAGGCTAACATAGAGATAAATATTTAAGAAGCTAATATGGAACTTATTTCAAGAAAAAGGGCAGGCAGGTTAGCAAGGAGTGGATATGAACAAGTAGTGGCAAGTAGCCTGAAGTGCCACACTACCATTTATAATTATATTCAATATTTAAGGATAAAATAACCATATTTTAAAATAAATATATTGATTTTGTTGTTGTTCAGTTGCTCAGTCATATCCGACTCTTTGTGACCCCATGGACTGCAGCATGCCAGGCTTCCCGCATCACCAACTCCTGGGGCTGCTCAAATTCATGTCCATTGAGTCAGTGATCCCATCCAACCACCTCATCCTCTGTCATCCCCTTCTCCTCCTACTTCAATTTCTCCCAGCTTCAGGGTCTTTTCCAGTGAGTTAGCTCTTCTCACCAGGTGGCCAAGTATTGAAGCTTCAGCTTCAACATCAGTCCCTCCAATGAATATTCAGGGCTGATTTCCTTTAGGATTGACTGGTTTGATCTCCTTGCCTTCCAAGGGACTCTCAAGAGTCTTCCCCCAGCACCACAATTCAAAAGCATCAATCCTTTCTTGCTCAGCCTTTTTTATGATTATTGATTATTTAATATATTGATTATTTTGGAAAAATTCAATTTTGATAAAGAATTCGTGTCTGCCACTTTTACAAATGAACTTCTATAACCATTCAACCACAAGCACAGGAGAAGAGTGACAGAAATGAGGAAAATTTGGGATAAATTTTTTTAAAAGCAGGAGACAGTTGGCAGTAACTGATGTTAACTAAGAGAAAAGAGAGTAGCAGATGTCTGTCTGCACTGAGTTTCCCCACTTCCTCTTCCCTGGGTTTAGAGTAACCTTCTTTATCCTCTCGCCAAAAATCTCTTTTTCCATCTCCTCATTGCTTCTTAATTGGGAAACCCCAGGCGGAGAAGGGGATGGGGCAGTGTCAGAGTTCACAGTGCCCCTGAGGACTCTCCTGCTCCTCACATCCAGCTGTGTACATATATGAGAGGGACAAAAGCCAAGAAGGGAAAGAGAGGAAACTCTACTTGGAGAATCCTAAATGGACACTATTTCTTGGAATATCTTTCTTCGCTTTATTTCCTCAAGCAAACTGTGTGTGTGTAAGAGAGAGAGACACAGAGAAGAAGGAGGAAGAGGAGGAAAAGATGGAGAGTGGGAGGGAGGGAGAGGGAATTTGAAGTTGTTCAATTGCCAATTTGGTTTGCACTTCTGCTTTCTCTGCCACCCTGCTCTAGTGGTGAGGGGGAGAGGTACGAAGACAATGACAACTTAAGTGGAAGACTTTTTTTCTCAGAAGACCTTTTAAAATACAGATTTAGGACTTCCCTGGTGGCTCAGTGGTGAAGAATCCATCTGCCAACGCAGGAGACATGGGTTCAATCCCCGATATGGGAGGAACTATATCCGTGTGCCACAACTATTAAGCCTATGCTTCAGAGTCCAAGAGCTGCAACTACCGAAGCCCACACACCCTGGAGCCCACACTCTACAACAAGAGAAGCCACCGCAGTGGCAAACCCTCACCGCAACTTTAGAGTAGCCCGTTTGCCACAACTTGAGAAAAAAGCCCACACAGAAATGAAGACCCCAAGACAGCCAAAAATAAATAAGTAAATAAAATTTAAAATGTTTAAAATACAAATTTATGTTTTAATTCAAATGATGTATCCTGGGACTAGCATTCATGTAGCATAACTAATTTTCCAAAATTAAAAATGCTATCTGGATTGTGATACTCTAGTGGAATAATCAATAGAGACTTCTTTGAAAAATGTGATATAAAGCCCCAAAGGGATTAGCCTTTACTGAGTGCCTATTATGTGCCTAGTACTTCTCATGTGTTAGCTCACTGAAATCTCACAGGAATGTTGCAATCTATTTACTCACATATTACAGAGAAGTAAACTGAAGTTCAATGAGATAAAACACACTCGGGGTCACAAAGCTAATTCGTCTGGCTTCAAATTTGTTCTCTTCTCAGTACCATACTGTCTCTCTCTTATGAATTATCATTATTATTATAATGGCTATGCTTCTCAGATTGAAGGTGAATTCAATGGAATAACTGCTATGTTTGTGGCAGGGCTTTTCCAAAACAGGCTTGTTTTCAAGAATATGTTTGTTCATTTGCTCAACAAACATTACCAATGTGACAATGATGTCCTGAAATCACTTTTAATTCAGAGAACACTATCACAAGAATGAACTCTTAAGATAGTCTCAGAGAAATTCATTCTACCTAGGGAGGATAAAGGAAACTTTCATAAAGGAGAGGGAACAAAATTTTGAGTTACAAATAGATTTTTTTCCAGTGGAGGAAGGGGCAACATAGACGTATGTGGTACATTTAGAAATGCCAAATGTCAACACCCAAAAATGACAAAATTCATGTGAAAAGCAATTGCAGGCCTCCAACACTGAAACTCTGAGCAGATCCAGGGGAACTGTGAAAATGAAACTTGTAAATATGTCCTTGTAATACTTGAAATGATCGTAAAGTAGAATCATGAGTGCTAACATTCCTGATTTTTATTTCTTCTTCCCTGAGCTGACTCAATGGACATGAATTTGAGCAAACTCTGGGAGACAGTGAAGGACAGAGGAGCCTGGCATGCTGCAGTCCATGGGGTTGCAAAGATTCGGGCACGACTTAGCGACTGAATAGCAACAACAGAAACAAAGCCAAAGGGGATAAAAAGCCCACAATTCTGGGATCTCTTGATCTGAAGAATTATACATTCTTACAGGTAGCAGAGATGACCAAACCTCAGACATACTTTCATGCTAACTATGAGGTGCATTAGAAAGGAGCATCCCTACACAACTGTTTCCCTGACCTTGTGCAAAGGTAACTCAAAGAAGTCTGAGTCATTATTCTTGTCAATTCTTAAAATTCACCCAGTTTTAATAGTTCAGCCTAACATAAAAATGAAGTTCCAGAAACAGAAATACAAATGATCAACAAGCCTATGAGACTATATTCAATCTCATTGTTTTAGGATTTACCTAAGTAAATGTGAAAACTGTGGGGCTACAAGATATTTCTCAACGTCTCTCATACTTTTCACATTTCTATCCTTTTGCAATATTAAGCTCTAAGATAATTCTTCTTTTCTGTCTCCCAGGTCTTATTCAGTTTTCAGTTGTGTCCATTCTGCTATTCAGCTCATCTAGTTTTCGTTTCAATGATCATATTTTTCATTGCCATCATTGTTCACTGATTCTCTTTCATAATATTCTGTTCTTGTTTCATGGTTACAATCCACTCTTACCTCTTGCTCTATAAATCCAGTCTCTGTAGATGTTAGCTGGGTTTAATGTTTCTCTTCGTGGTTGTGATTTTTCCTTTAATGGTTGATGATTTTGGTTTTCAGTTCCTCTGTGTATTTGAGATCCTACATTTACCTGTCTGAGAATTTTGCTTCTGTTCAACAGAGTCTGCATCAGTTATCGTCAGGAAACAGTTGAATCTGATGCCTGTTTACAGTAGTTTATCTTCTGGAAATACCAGCTCCTTTCTGAGGGTAAAAATCACCAGGATACTGCCCTGCCTTGGACTCAAGTGCTCACCCCCACTGCTCCAGTTAGGAGGGGACAGTTCTGCTGGCTTCCTCTCGCTGGGCCAGGGTTGACCTGGTTGACCATTCTGGATGCTTCCTTAATCATACTAACGATTGCTGAAGAGATCCTTTCTATTCCTTACAGTCACTGTTACGTGTTCAGAGCAATCCTGGAGCCAGTCCCATCTTCGGCAGAAGCGCCTTCCTGCTTATGTATTTTCCTCTAGTTAGCTAATCATGTGTGTTTCTCTTTGGAATTTTTCAAAATTTCTGTGCAATGATGGCATTTTCCCTGATTTTTAGTCCTTCTATGAATATATTTTTCTCTTAATTTTCTTATTTTGTGGCTGCTGTGGAATGTCTCTATAGGAGAGATTTCAGGGCTACAATCTGTTCCTATGGAGGAGACTTAAATTCTTTTCCTATTTAGGTTGTTATGTAATATTGAGCAGAGTTCCCTGTGCTATACAGTAGGTTCTTGTTGGTTATCCACTTTAAATATAGGAGTGTGTATACATGTCAATCCCATACTCCCTAACTATTCCTTCCCCTCATCCCTCCGCCTGGCAACCATAAGTTCGTTCTCTAAGTCTGTGAGCCTGTTTCTGTAAATTATTATTACAAAATTATTCTTTTGTAAATAAGTTCATTTGTATAACCTTTTTTTAGATTCAGCAGATAAGCAATATCTTATGATATTTGTCTTTTTCTGTCTGACTTTACAGAGACTTTCAAATATTGATGATATGCCATTGAGTGCTATTGAAACATGAGTAAATAATTATTTCAAAAATTTGTATATATGTGTCTGTTCTTGTGGACTTCCCTGGCAGTGGTTAAGACAGTGGTTAAGACTCTGTGCTTCCAACGCAGTGGGCATGGGTTCAATCCCTGCTCAGGGAACTAAGATCCCACATACAGTAATGATGCGGCAAAAAAATATTATGTGTGTGTGTGTTCCTATATGTATTTATTTCTATGTATTCTCCCAATAGTACCTAATGGCAAAATATACTAAATATATGGTAACACATACACACACAAATACACTTTGCCATTCAATTAAAAAGTCTCTTCCTTTAAAACAGATTGCAGTCCTTAATTCTCTCAAATAAATGCATTTAACTCGACCAAGGATTCATAGAAGTTTACGAACTAGAGGACTCCTGAAAAAGAGTTGTGAAGTTTGAAAGAATTAAGGAAAGAAACATGTTGGAGATTGTTTCTTGGCCCTTAAAAGGCACCCTTTATAACTTCAGGATAAAATTCAAACTCCTTAGGTTTGCAAAGAAGACTTGGCTTGGCCTCCTTCTGGCCTCACCTCTGATCACTTCCCCATCTACTATGCCCCTTTCCCTGCTGAACTGGAGAACTTGCTGTTCTCCAAATTTATCAGCTGTTTCAGTTTCTGAGCCTTCCTTTGCTTGAAACATTTTGGCCCTGGCAAGATTTTCACATCCAAATATTAACACTGTTTAAAGATAATTCTTTGTTTAAAGACTCCAACTGATAATGTATTTATTACGATTAGCTACCATGTTTCATCCCATGATATGCAACATTATCTTCCTTTTCAAGGATGCCAGAGCATGATTTACGTGTCAGCCTCTCATTGATCCTAAGACCTTCAATATCTCTGGAGCCTTGGCTGTGCAGTGACAGGGTATTAGATAGGTAAAAAGACTTTCAAAAACACCTTATTATTCCTTCTCTGGGAGATAAGAATGATAACATTATTGACTTCTGTAATGATGTGTGAACAGGATTCAGCAGACTTGGGTCTTAATCCAGATTCTGATAAATATGAATTTGACAAACCAAGACAATTTAATTTCTCTCAGCCTCGGTTTCTACACTGAGGATGCATCCTCTACATGAGGGTGCTAGAAAGGTGCTCCCTCACCTCTCTCCCAGGTTTCAAATTTAGTAGCAGATCAAATAAATTTGTTTTTTTTTTTAATTCTGAATTATTTTAATTACTCAGTAACCAACATTATTATTAAAATTCTCAAATAACACTAATAGAAAAATGTTTCCCACCAGTCCTCAGAATTCTTCCTTCTCATTCTTTACACTGCTGCCCCGTACCCCCAAGATATTGCCAGACCATCATTTATTTAATCATTCCTTTGCTGATGTACATCACAGTCACTTCTATTTTTTTGTCTTATTATACAGAATGTTAGCGGGAACATCCTGGTAAGAAGTTGCATATTTTCTAATGTATCTGCTTTACTTACAGCAAAAAGTCTGCTCTGAGTTTTGTTCCCACCATAAATTGGCTGCTGCTGCTGCTGCTAAGTTGCTTCAGTCGTGTCTGACTCTGTGCGACCCCAGAGACGGCAGCCCACCAGGCTCCCCCATCCCTGGGATTCTCTAGGCAAGAACACTGGAGTGGGTTGCCATTTCCTTCTCCAATGCATGAAAGTGAAAAGTCAAAGTGAAGCCGCTCAGTCCTGTCCGACTCTTAGCAACCCCATGGACTGCAGCCCACCAGGCTCCTCATGTCCATGGGATTTTCCAGGCAAGAGTACTGGAGTGGGGTGCCATTGCCTTCTCCAATAAATTGGCTAAGAAGCATTAAAACAAAGGTCTCCAGTGCATGCAGATAAAAGTCCCCTAGAGATGGAAGCTTCAGAAGAGCAACAAAGCACTTTCCCTTGAAGTCTGACAATTGTAACCTGGAGCTAGATGAATATCAGCTGTGGGCAGCCATCCCTTGGAAAAGGATGTCAGGGCTGATATGTAGGGTGTTGACTCTCTTGAGGTTTGGGCCAAGGATGAGCACTGACGAGGGCTTAGAGAGGGGAGTAAATCCTTGAGAGAACCCGGAACCTCACAGCAAGGTGAGCTACTCGATTTGCTGAGTCACTGGAGCCATAAAGACAGGAGATAACAGAGAATCCCTTATCTTGCTCCTCATAAAGCCCTCTGGGTCTTGTGAAAGAAACATGTGTAATTATTGGCCAGAGCAGGAAGGAATCTGGAAGCTTCTCTCTTCAGCTACTGTGGAGGCCACAGAGGGAGGTCAGTGACCACTCTGACCTGAAGAGATGCCACTAGTGAGAGAGAAGCCCTAGACCCATGGAAGGCAGCACCACAGAACAAAATAGCAAAAGCAGAAGTAAGAAGACCAGTCCAGCTGAAAGTGCCAAACAGGCCAAGAAAGACTGTGAACTGACTTCAGATGCTACAGGAGTTCTCCGTACTGAAGGCTACTAAATGCCAGCATGGTGCTAGGGGCGCTTAGAATCAACCTCTCCTGCAGTCCTCATGAGTACTCCAAAAGGGATAATATTACATATCCCTGTTGGACATGTGAAAACATGAGTCGAGCAAGACTCAAAAAATTCTCTTTCCTTTCTTTCTTCCTTCCTTGCACAAATATTTGTTCAGAATCTGTGATGAACCTGGTACTATTCTCAGCACTGCAAACAGAAGTAAACCAGGAGGTAAGGTCCCTGCTTTCATGGATCTATATCCTAGCAGATGATGACAAATAATAAAACAAATAAAGGAGTCAAAATATAAACAAATACATAAACAAGAAAAAATATTAGATTGCAATAAGTGTATTAAGAATATTAGGTTGTGATGGATTTAAAGTGGGGATATTAAGGGAAATTTTGGAAGTGATGGAGTTGCTCTACATATTTTAGAAAAAAAATTTGGAACAGTTGATTTTCAATGCTGTTACTTTCAAGTGAACAGCAAAGTAATCAGTTACAAATATACACATATCCAGTCTTTGATATGCTCTACATCTTCCTTAGGGTGGTTACACAATTGTGTGCATTTGTCAGAACTCATAGAATGGTATACCTTATAAAGGGTGACTCACCATATGTAAATTAAATCTTGAAAAACTTGACCTTAAAAAATAGGATCCTATAATAAAAAGCTACAGAAGACTGCTTTGGGTTGTACAACAGCCTTACCTAGACGGTTGTAATTAAGTTGAGATTTGAATGTAAGGAAAGAGGTGAATTGAAAGGCACGTTTTTTTGCAAAATCTCTATGGTGGGGATGAGTTTTGCATACTCAAGTTAGAGCACAGTGTGTGAGGTTGGAGAAGTGAACAAGACCCAGAACATGGGGAAGTTAGAAACCAAAATCAGAAGATTAAGGCTATTTTTGTGCCACAGGAAAACTTAGGTTTTTAAGCAGGAGAGTTACAAGTTCTGATTTATGCTTTTGAACAATCATTCAGACTTGTAGAAAGCAAGAAGGTAAACTTCCAAACTCATTCTATGAGGCCACCATCACTCTAATACCAAAACCTGACAAAGATCCCACAAAAAAAGAAAAATACAGGCCAATATCACTGATGAACATAGATGCAAAAATCCTTAACAAAATTCTAGCAATCAGAATCCAACAACACATTAAAAAGATCATACACCATGACCAAGTGGGCTTTATCCCAGGGATGCAAGGATTCTTCAATATCTGCAAATCAATCAATGTAATACACCACATTAACAAATTGAAAAATAAAAACCATATGATTATCTCAATAGATGCAGAGAAAGCCTTTGACAAAATTCAACATCCATTTATGATAAAAACTCTCCAGAAAGCAGGAATAGAAGGAACATAAAAAGCTATATATGACAAACCCACAGCAAATATTATCCTCAATGGTGAAAAATTGAAAGCATTTCCTCTAAAGTCAGGAACAAGACAAGGTGCCCACTTTCACCATTACTATTCAACATAGTTTTGGAAGTTTTGGCCACAGCAATCAGAGAAGAAAAAGAAATAAAAGGAATCCAAATTGGAAAAGAAGAAGTAAAACTCTCACTATTTGCAGATGACATGATCCTCTACATAGAAAACCCTAAAGACTCCACCAGAAAATTACTAGAACTAATCAATGATTATAGTAAAGTTGCAGGATATAAAATCAACACCCAGAAATCCCTTGCATTCCTATACACTAATAATGAGAAAACAGAAAGAGAAATTAAGGAAACAATTCCATTCACCATTGCAACGGAAAGAATAAAATACTTAGGAATATATCTACCTAAAGAAACTAAAGACCTATACATAGAAAACTATAAAACACTGGTGAAAGAAATCAAAAAGGACACAAATAGATGGAGAACTATACCATGTTCATGGATTGGAAGAATCAATATAGTGAAAATGAGTATACTACCCAAAGCAATTTATAGATTCAATGCAATCCCTATCAAGCTACCAACAGCATTCTTCACAGAGCTAGAACAAATAATTTCACAATTTGTATGGAAATACAAAAAACCTCGAAGAGCCAAAGCTATCTTGAGAAAGAAGAATGGAACTGGAGGGATCAACCTGCCTGACTTCAGGCTCTACTACAAAGCCACAGTTATCAAGACAGTATGGTACTGGCACAAAGACAGAAATATAGATCAATGGAACAAAATAGAAAGCCCAGAGATAAATCCATGCACATATGGACAACTTATCTTTGACAAAGGAGGCAAGAATATACAATGGGTTAAAGACAATCTCTTTAACAAGTGGTGCTGGGAAAACTGGTCAACCACTTGTAAAAGAATGAAACTAGAGCACTTTCTAACACCATACACAAAAATAAACTCAAAATGGATTAAAGATCTAAACGTAAGACCAGAAACTATAAAACTCCTAGAGGAGAACATAGGCAAAACACTCTCTGACATACATCACAGCAGGATCCTCTATGACCCACCTCCCAGAATATTGGAAATAAAAGCAAAAATAAACAAATGGGACCTAATTAAACTTAAAAGCTTCTGCACAACAAAGGAAACTATTAGCAAGGTGAAAAGACAGCCTTCAGAATGGGAGAAAATAATAGCAAATGAAGCAACTGACAAACAACTAATCTCAAAAATATACAAGCAACTCCTACAGCTCAACTCCAGAAAAATAAATAACCCAATGAAAAAATGAGCCAAAGAACTAAATAGACATTTCTCCAAAGAAGACATACAGATGGCTAACAAACACATGAAAAGATGCTCAACATCACTCATTATCAGAGAAATGCAAATCAAAACCACTATGAGGTACCATTTCACTCCAGTCAGAATGGCTGCAATCCAAAAGTCTACAAGCAATAAATGCTGGAGAGGGTGTGGAGAAAAGGGAACCCTCTTATACTGTTGGTGGGAATACAAACTAGTACAGCCACTATGGAGAACAGTGTGGAGATTCCTTAAAAAACTGGAAATAGAACTGCCTTATGATCCAGCAATCCCACTGCTGGGCATACACACTGAGGAAACCAGAAGGGAAAGAGACACATGTACCCCAATGTTCATCGCAGCACTGTTTATAATAGCCAGGACATGGAAGCAACCTAGATGTCCATCAACAGATGAATGGATAGGAAAGCTGTGGTACATATACATGATGGAGTATTACTCAGCCATTAAAAAGAATACATTTGAGTCAGTTCTAATGAGGTGGATGAAACTGGAGCCTATTATACAGAGTGAAGTAAGCCAGAAAGAAAAACACCAATACAGTATACTAACGCATATATATGGAATTTAGAAAGGTGGTAACAATAACCCTGTATACGAGACAGCAAAAGAGACACAGATGTATAGAACAGTCTTTTGGACTCTGTGGGAGAGGGAGAGGGTGGGATTATTTGGGAGAATGGCATTGAAATACGTATAATATCATATATGGAACGAGTCACCAGTCCAGGTTCAATGCACGATACTGGATGCTTGGGGCTGGTGCACTGGGATGACCCAGAGGGATGGTACGGGGAGGGAGGAGGGAGGAGGGTTCAGGATGGGGAACACATGTACACCTATGGCGGATTCATTTCGATATTTGGCAAAACCAATACAATATTGTAAACTTTAAAAATAAAATAAAATTTTTTAAAAAAATGTATTTCCCTGAAGAAGGGTGTACTCACCTGGCTAATTATACCTAATACTAAGTGAGCGGCCATCAGTCTTGGTGCAGCAAGCAGCATCTAGTCTTACCAGCATTGTTCATACTGAAGATGCTAAGATCAAAAATCTTCCTGGTGGGTTTTCCCTTCACTGAGTCAGAGGATGTGCAAAGACAATGGGTATAGTATTACTTTTAGCTACACCCCTTCCCCAAACTCCCAGGTGAAGAATCAAGCCTACTTGATAACTTTTTAACAGGAAATTTTGAACTCTTTGAAGTCACCTTTTAAATCTTTATATCCAAACCTAGTATACAGCATAATACTTAACATAAACTATGCCCTCTGAGTCCCTTGGACTGCAAGGAGATCCAACCAGTCCATTCTGAAGGAGATCAGCCCTGGGATTTCTTTGGAAGGAATGATGCTAAAGCTGAAACTCCAGTACTTTGGCCACCTCATGCGAAGAGTTGACTCATTGGAAAAGACTCTGATGCTGGGAGGGATTGGGGGCAAGAGGAGAAGGGGACGACAGAGGATGAGATGGCTGGATGGCATCACTGACTCGATGGACGTGAGTCTGAGTGAACTCCGGGAGTTGGTGATGGCCAGGGAGGCCTGGAGTGCTGCAATTCATGGGGTCGCAAAGAGTCGGACACGACTGAGCGACTGATCTGATCTGATCTGATCTGATGCCCTCTGTAAACATTTGTAAAAAATTAAATACTTATATGTAAGCTAAAGGTCAAGATTGGTTATATATAGCACATTATCTGAAAGCAAGCAAGTATACTACAGGACCTCAGTACAAATTTATGAACTATGATTTGGTTTCAGTTTTGATCCCATTATGACTAATCTCATTTTCCTTGGAAAGATGTTAATAAACCATCCATTTATCTAGTTAGACGCAAAATGCTTAATTTTCTTAAGAACTTGTAAAAATTTAATATTCTGTTCTAGTCATGATTTTTTTTTGGTATTCTCTATCAATTTCATTGTCATGTCAATTAAGTTAATGTCTTAAAATCTATGTATATGAATCGCAACTTTTTCACTCATTATACAAATGATACATATTTCTTGAACAAAAATTTACAAAATACAAAACTAAAAACAAAAAGAAGAAAATATAAAATGCTTATAACCCAACCATGCAGAGATATTTGGCATCTGTATGTATACCCTTTTGGACTTTATATTTCATATATATTTATACATATCCCTCCTTTATCAAGGTAGGATCACTCTGAACTTAATATTTCTGCACCTATATTTTAAAAAGTATTTAGAAAGCAAATTCCAAGTGAGAATGTTTTAAATTTATTTTCAAATATGTGTTCTTTGTTCCAGCTTCACACATCATAGTAATTTTTCCTAAAAGCAGATATAGGTAACACTTATTCTATGGACTTCAATAACACAAATGAGTCAAAATTTAACTAAAAGGGTTTCAGGTCAATATAAGTAAGGGCAGCGTAGCAGGGATTTACAACACAGGTAGAATTTGAACCAGTTAATCTTTAAGTCCCCAAAAGTGAGTTCTGTTATTCTCTATCTAGAGTAAGGGAAGATAAGAGGTAGAGAGGAGGAAGCAAGAGTTTTCAAGATTTACCAGAGGTACAGGGAACTGTATGATGGTAATGAATACATATGGGGAGTACTGATCAATAAATTTGGATGGATCGAAAGTCTGTCATATAGAGGGAAGTAAGAAAGAGAAAAACAAATGTCATATATTAATGCGTATATATGGAATCTAGAAAAATGTACAGATGAACCTATTTTCAGGGCAGGAATAGAGATAGAGATATAGAGAATGGGCATGTGGACATGAGGGGAAGGTGAGAGTGGGAAGAATTGGGAGATTAGGATTGACGTATATATACTACCATGTGTGAAATAGATGGCTAGTGAGAACCTGCTGTAAAACACAGGAAGCTCAGCTTGGTGCTGGGTGATGACCCAGAGGAGTGGGATGGGGGTGGGAGGTGGGGTGGAAGTGGGGTCCCACAGGGAGGGGATATATGTATACATATAGCCGATTCACTTCTTTGTACAGCAAAAGCTAATACAACATTGTAAAGCAAGTATACTCCAATTAAAAAAAAATTGGAAGACAGATCATACGCAAATTGGGGTGTTGTGTATTATAAGGAGGCAGGGTGGGGAGAGAAAGGATATTAAGCATATTAATCATTACCTCCTTATCTTTTGTTCTCCTCTTCCTCTTTCTTCTTCTGGCTTTAACTTTTGTATCTGAATGTCCGTAGATCTCCAAAATTCTGAAGTAATTCTTTGCTTTGAATACCCATATACAGATATGTGACTGACTTCAGTATTCTTGCCTGGAGAATCCCGTGGACAGAGGAGCCTGGCGGGCCACAGTCCATGGGGTCACACAGAGTCAGACACGACTGAAGTTACTTAGCACAGCACAGCACAACACATATACTCACTGCTTCCTATAAACTAGGACAGATTAAGCATGCTAACAGTAATGAACAACCCCCAAATCTCAATGACATAAAACAATAAAGATTTATATTTCATTCACGCTACTTAACGTCAGGGACTTCCCTGGTGGCTCAGTGGTAAAGAACCCACCTGCCAATGCAGGAGACATGGGTTCAATCCTGAGAAGGGAAGATCCCCGGGAGAAGGAAGTGACAACCCACTCCAGTATTCTTGTCCAGGAAATCCCATGGACAGAGGAGCCTGATGGGCTACAGTCCATGAGGTCACAAAGAGTTGGACACAACATGTGACTTAGCAACTAAACACACACACACACACACATAACATCAAACTCAGTCAGGGATCCAAGTGATAGACCAGCCACTATCTCAAACATTTCCCTCCATGCCGGAGGGAAAGACAGCTCTAGAGAATCAGCAATCAAATGCTCATCTCTGAGATAACACATCAAATCTCTGCTCATATGTCACCAGCCAGAAATAGTCACATGATCTCACCAAACCATAGGGTACAATGCTACCAAAGTGCTGCTAGAAGGTGAAGAACAAGAAATACTTGGCAGGTTTTACTAATTACTGTCACACCATATGCCTACAGGAAGTCCAATGTCAGTTTCAGATCTCTTTCTGACATCTGTTTTCCCATAAACTTGAAAGCACATTGTTCTGTTCAGTGTCATATTCAGTTTCTAAAAAGCTTTTTGATATAAAATAATTAAATATTTCACTTTTCCATATATTTCCCATTGTTCTACATAGACTCCATTCAGTTCACTGGTGCTGTGAAAGTTTGCAGCACTTGAAGATTGAGTATCTCCACTTGAAGATTAAGTATTTATTGAATAAATGAGTGGAAATTTAAATTTATTCAATATTTATTTATTGAATAAATGAGTTTAAGAAGCCACATGTTTCTTAAAACTTGCTCTATGCCATGCATTAGAATTTCTCTCCAATTGTTTTAAATTGTGCATGAGGGAAGTGAGTTTTATTTCTTTTATTGCCTTCATTCACATCTTGGTCTATATGAAGCTCTTGGGGTGGGTGGAGAATTCCTCTACTGTAATTTCATGGCTTTACTGGCAATGTTCTTAATTATGTCCTCTACTGACATATTTTGTAATTCACTGAGCTCCACCTTTTTCTTCTCTTATCTTCTCCTCTTGCTCTTTCCTTCACTTCCCAAGATTACAAAATACATGATATAATCAACAAATTATATAATTTATGCTTTAGTTTTAATACTATATGCCAAACAATTATGTTTCCCCACAATATCTAGCTATTCAAGTGTATTCCTTTTAGATTATTATAATTAGACATGTGATTTCTTAGAACGTGTTTCTTTTTCCTCTCTTCTTCTCTCTACCGCTTGACCCACACCCACCTGACACTTCACCGTAGCTTTTCCCTGTTAGCTGAGGTTGAACATATCGAAAAGATTTTAAATATCTCCTCTCTTCCTCTGACATTTGAAATTCTGTCTATCTTTAGAGTCTCTTTTTTTTTTAAAGTTTGTGGAATAGTGACATCACCATACCACTATGCCAGTTGAGGCAGTCTTAAAGCTTGCTCAATGCACTCTTAGCCTAAATCAAGTATGACAATCTCCCCACCTTGTCTTTAGGTGTCTAGAAGGGATTGGGCTTATGAGCACTGAAACACTGTGGGAAAGCGGTTGAAAGGGAAGCTGCCTCTGCCAAAAAAAGAAAGGTCCTGCTGGGCTTTCGGTCAGTGACTGGCAAGTACAATTAAGAGATGGAAGGAGTACGGGAGGTAAGGTGACATATCCCTAAAGGCTGAACACTGGACTAGCAAAGTCTTCTAGCCTTTGAAAGGAACTTTCATCAGTGTATCTTCTCTCAACTCCTCAAATACATCATGGGTAGTGTGCACTGGGGGGGAGGGGTGGGCAGGGAAGGTTTATTTTCTTGGGCAACTTTCAAGCTAAGTTCACAAACAAAACTCTTTCTCTCCTCTATCCTTCTCCCTCTGGTTCCCCCCTGAATTCCCACCCACACCCACAGCATCTTTTCCACACAAAACCCTCATTCTCCTTTCTTCTTCCACAGTAGAACTGAACACCCCCTCAAAACCAGAACCCACAAGATTAGGCAGTGTTTCCTCTTTGCTTAATGTAGGGTTTCCAAACACTGTGCAGAGATGGGGGGAATTGCTCAGGGGAAATGGGAGGAGGAGAAAGAAATCCTCCCCCTTTGATTGGGTTAATCCATTAAAGTAATCATTAAATGTTTATGCTAAAATAAGGTGAACATTTACTCCTTGTCATACTTTGAGTTTGTTAAAATGAATAAATAAATAAGATGAATAAAGGGTATCTCTTGTTCATTATTTGGCCTAGTTAAAGGTTAATTTTCAACACTTTACTGGTAATAATTTTTTATAAATAAGGACAAGATGGGACTAAGTGCCTTCAAGAGATGCAGAAAGCACATGAGCAGAGAATGTGACCAGGCAAAGAATGGGAAAAGCTGTGACGGTTCAGTTGTTGCCTTGCGTAAGTTGCAAGTAAAGTTATATTTACTTCCTAAACCATGGCTTAAAATAGTCATATAATTCCATTTTCCAGAGAAATATCATGGTTTGTTCCTTCCAACTATCTCTTTATCCTATTCCCGCTGACCATACCTGTCTTCATAGTCACACCTACCTGGTCTAGACTAGATTCTTCTTGGCACCAAACTTAAACCCTCAAAATTCTGTGGGTGAGCTGGTATATAATCATCTCATCTCTCATTTGCTTTGGATCCAAAGTAGAGATTTTTGAATCCTGACAGCTTTATCCAACCTCAGTGAGTGTGTAGTAAATTCTGTAACCTCAGCCTACCTCCTACAACTGCTCTTTCCAGGGGAGATGAGATCAGGGCAAGCCTTTGATGTACAATGCAAAGCTGCCTAAGAGATTCAAGTTAACTTTAGATCAGAGCAAGTCCAGAAAGCTGACAGTTTCCAAAGATTAAATATCAAAGGAGGGACTAAGAAAGCATGAGAGAAATGAATATAATAGGAACAAATGGAAGCAGTTTAGTAGCAGGAGTAGAGAGGATAAGTAGCAAAGAATGACCAATGAGAAAGAGATGTCAAAGCTGCCCCTCCCCGAATGGCTGTCAATCAACAGGAAAGGCCAGGGAGCATCAGAGCAGTGGGGTATTAACAAACAGGTTACCCAAGGACCCTGCACAAGAGGAGAGGAAAGTTTGGGTATTTTAAGGCATGGTGACTTCACTATGTTAACTGAACCTATTATTTTGATAATCTTCAAAGTTAGAGTGGGGAAGCTAGCACCGTATTTTAATTAACTTTATGACAATCTACTAACCCACCTTCCTCCCAAAATAACAAGGATTTGTGACCTGGAAAATGTTGTGTTCTAATAAGATAGCCCCAAACTGCTGGAATGTCCTAAACATCTGAAATTGAACTACTTTTCTGAAAAATGATGTATTTACCTACCTTGGACCACAATAATCTAAGGACTGCAACAAACCCCACCCTAAGACAGAAGCAGACAGAAAAGAAAGTAAAGAAATCCTACAACACTGGAGACAGTTCAGAATTGGCCAACTATGCACACTTATGTTTCAAACCTTCTATTCAAGCTTGACAATGTTTAGGGGAAACTGAAGTATCAGTAATACTACCAGGGTCAAGTTCAAGATTAGTGTTTAACCCCAAACCCCATACTGCATTTGACTTACTTCAAATGAGATACTCAGGGTTTCTCTTAAAATCTCTTGTTTTTTGAAACCACTGCTGAATCTGCACCAAGTTATAGAGAACTTCCTAACAGAAGAGTGTCCGTGACAGACAGAATAAATGATCCCCTTTCCAAGTAAGTGAATTTTAAAATGTAGATGATCGTTCTATATTCTTAGTTTGAGTTGCCAATGCAAATGAGTCAGAGGATTTGCCTCAGACAGTGAGTTAATTGTGTAACTCTACAGCAGAAAATGCCATTGGAGAGCGCTTGCTGACCTCACAGCTGAAAAAAAAAAAAAAAAAACATTTAAAAGATGTGGAAACCAGATGTTTCAGGCACATTTCAGCCTCTGCTCTGAGAATTTATCCCGAGCAGCCCCTAACAGGACATTCCTTCTCTACGACTGAGATATGATCATCTTAATTTACTTATTTGTCTTGCTATGGGAAGAGGCTCACGGATGGGGATTCAAGAATGGAATTTTTCATAACTCCATATGGCTTGGTAAGAAACTTCACTCATGAGCTTCTTGCTGGGGAAATCACTTCTTTGAATTCATACAGAAGTGAATCAAAGCTGTAAATTTTTCTCTTCTAGTTAAGGCTGTTGGTTTCTAAGAAAATTGTTTGGGAAAAACAGCTGATGGAGTGTATATATCACTTTTTTTTTTAAGTGCTCCTGCCTTCTAAAATTTTAGAATAGCTTTTTATAAAGTGAACTGTTGAGTATAAAATAGAGGTTAATATTTATAGTCCATATGAATATGCCCTTTAAAATTTTCAAAGCAGGTGTGGTAGTATAATGGGGAAAGTGTCTTTAACAAAATAAAGTTACTAATACATTATTTTGTTCTTATTTCAATGCATTTGCAGTCAGATTTCATAACAGGTAACCATAAGAGAATTATAACAGGTAAATTAAAATATAAAGTAATTTTACAATCACTGCTCTGTGTACTCTGACCTGTAGTATAGCTCATATTTTTCCAAACATCTTTCAACTAGTTTTACAAAACCATCTTGTAATATAGAAAAAATGAAAAAAGCTTGTATTTCTTATCACTTGATTTCTTTTGTTTGAGCTAGCCATTTAAATATTTTACTACCTCTTCTGTTAGACAAGTAAAGTTTTTTTGTTGTTTTGTTTTGTTAAATGTAAGGAAATGACACAGGCCTAACTGAGAATATAAACAATAGACCAAAAAAAAAACTAAATAGATAAAACCCCAAATGCTCCATAGAGTACTCTAAACAATGTTTTAATTCTCATGATACAGATTATTATTGCTTTATGTTCACTGTTGTATCTGATGGTGAATTTTAATTGCTCAAGAAGAGAATCCACAGATCCTTATATAAAACAAAGAAATAAAGAGAAAGCAAAATTAACCTAGATCTTGATTTTATGCTTACTAAGCGGCACAGAGTTGTAGAATATCTTCCCTTTCAGCATATTTCTTTCTGGTAATAACTACAGCCATGCGGATTTCATTAAAAAGCTCAATTTGCAATGCACAGCCTTACCGCCTCTTTTTTCAGCTTGAGCCAGCGAACTACTTTCATGCTGAACAGAGCAATCCATTTGGCCAAGATGGGGTCTGGAATTTACTAGAGAAATGAGCAAGTCTTTCTGTTTATTTTCATTACACACCATTGAACTTGGGAAACATACACCTATTTGTCAGAAATGAAAAAGAGGCTCATAAAGCAAGTAAGAGTTGAACCCAAACGGATAAACTGAAACTCTGTCAAATTCTCTAATGATGAAGTAAAATGTAGTTTTGGGTTGTTTTTTTTTAAGTGATGTTGTATATCACCAACACAGAAACCTGGGCAATAGAAGTTCTGTCCCAGAGGTACAGGGAAGCAAACCCAAATATTTGTTAATAGTATGCTGCACATCTGTGGCCTGGAGTGATTGCATATTGCTTCAAAGTAGGACAAATTATTGACCAGTCAGCCTGGCATAAACTGTTTATAGTTGGTTAGATCAATGTAGTATTAGAAAACTGTTTAGAGGGGGAAGAGAGTTGAATTATAAGGCAGGAATCTGCTAGCAGCTATCAAGAATAAGCACTTAAAATTCTTGGTCTCAGTTCCATGCTGGTAAAATGAGAAATCTGAAGTAAGGGACCCTAAGGTTTATTTTTAACTCCTGTATACTCTAATTTCTTAGATAGTAAATTTTAAGACACACAAGGACAAGTGACTCCAACTAGTTTAAATGGAAAATTTAAAAATGTACAAATAAGCAATTCCTTTTAAACATTGTTTCGAATCTGAAAAAGGAGAAGGGAAAAGTAACATTATCATGAGCTCCTACTAGGATCCAGAAGCAATGCTTATAGGTTTCATGGTTTGTATATTCCAAAAAATAACTATCATTAGTCCAATTTGATCAATGAAGAAACTGAGGTTCAAGCAGTAATTTATACAAGGTCACACAACTGGTCTACCACAGAACCAGAAGTAGAAATCAGAGCCAACCTGCTACTGTTACCACTTAGTATTAATAAAAGGAAAAGGAAATTATTGGTTAAGCAGATTTTCAATTTTAACGAATGACAACTAGAAAAATTAATAAATTATTACTTCTTCTGAAAGGTGAAACTCTTTAGATTAAGACTCATTATTCAAAGGACCATTTTAGTAGTATAAATTCTGAATTAAGAAATACTTTAAAATAAATCTGTGCTTAAAATATTCAAGTACACATGCCAAGAGTTCTCAACTTATTCATAAGGCAAGATAATGGCAAGTTTGGGTCTCTTTCAGGAACAATGTGGAATATTAATATCATTTAATCAATTAAAAATTATAGTATAGACATTGCTGCTATTTAAGTTACTATCTTATTACTAGACAAGCTTCAAGAGGTACCAAAGTTTTAAGAAAAACTACTGGGAAGAAAAATTATTTTTTAATCTTTCTGTTTATTTTTTTCACCTCCAAACCTCTGTTAAAAGAAAAACTGAGGCATACTTAAAATTTCGCGTTTATCTGAGCAACAATCCATTTGAATTCAGCAGCATCCAATTTAACCGAAGGAGCTCCACGGAGTGGTACAAAATGCAAAACTTTCATAGGCAGAAAGGAGCAGACATAAGGAAGTTTTACCAGCAAAAAAGTAGGCTTTTGATGGCTAAGTTACATTCCTTTAGGGGATAGCAGCGGTCTATCAGGCAGATGATCTAACTAGTGATGATCAGGAGTCTTCTGACTGACTGGTTTAAGATTCCATTTCTGGGTAAGCTGAAACTATACTTACGTCTTCATTTGGTGATGTGGGACTTACCTTGCTGTCTTGTTTCTAATACATCAGATTTTTATTTGGGGAGTAAAATATAAAGAAAATTTTAGTTTGAGAAATCTGGGCAGACAAAATAATCAATTTTTTTTTCAAATAAAGATCTTTTAGAGAACAAATACAATTCTAACATTTTTAAAAAGTAACAATCATCTCCATCACATATATTAGTAAGTACTACATGTCCCTCTTCTCTACTAAAAGCCTCAGTATCCCTGTACTTCAAAATAGATGTACTTGCCTTGCCCATTAGTGCCCAAGTTGCTTAAGAACAGGGCTTGATTCCCCAGAACCTAGCAAAGTACCTCATGGTAAATTCTTAAAACAGCTACATTGGAAACTGGTAAAGGTTGAGTCAATGAAGCTTTACCTATGAAGGACACTTGGAAAGTAGGTAACTCTCAAAAGGGCAAATGACTTTGATATTCCTTGTGTTTTCTGACCTCTAAGTATCAGACTAAGGCACTGTGTATGCGTGATAGGCTTTTACCATATAAGGTATAAGAGCAGGATCTCATGAGTCTAGAAAAGCAGGGAAAATGCCAAGCAGCATCTCCTATTGAACTGACATTGTCAACTTCAGCTTTGGGTAGAGAGTAAGGAACAGTATTTCTAATACTGCTGGATTCATATCTTGCTGCAAGGCTAGAAATATAAATTCTTGTTGGAAACGGTCTTAACAGTGGCTGATTACACAGGTTGGGGTACAAAGACTTAACAATTATCTTGATAGTCTACACAGACTATGTGTAGTCTACACAGACTACACAGACTATTAGAGCTATGTTATGATTATTGTCCTGGGAATCTTTTCACATTGTTTCTATGGCAAAATGCACTCCAAACTCCAAACAATCAATTTCAACAGTAATCTACTAGGAGACGGCTCACGTGTGACTTAATACCATCTAAAATGTGCTGGGAACAAATGTGAACTAAAAAAAGACAAACCAGGTAAAGAACTTAGGAACTGGTAGTTAGGTGTGTTCCACTTTTTCTCAGCTGTAGTTATATCTATTTTTCTTTTCTTTAATGCACTATTTGGTGCCTTTGTATTCTTTCAAACTGTTCCTCAGTTTTTTATTTGTTTACTAAATTCTCAACAACATTGCATTACTCATTTCCCTCAAATGGATATTTTGGCTTATTTTTCTCCTTCATTATGAGCCAATTTTCACTGGCTTTTCTTTTCAATTTTCATTCCTTTTCTTTTCCTAGTGTTTACCTTTCCAAGTTTTTAAAACAAAGCCAAAAAAACAAGTTAAAACTTTATCACCTTTGGATAGTGCAGAAATACAAGGTTGTATTAAAAGTTTCTTTCAGGCTCTCAGTTCAAAAACATAACTTAGTCTCGAGTTTCTCTCTGTATCCCCCGAAAATTCCCCGCATTCAAAATGTTTCCCAAAGCTTTCTAACAATGAAAACTCAGCCACTCAAGGCAGCCGACCCAGGGAACCCTTTGGCAGGAACAACAGCTGATGTAATCTTCCAGATGAGGCCACAAAATTCCCCTTGTTCAACAAGAATGATAACAATGCATTTACGACATTTTGTGAATTCACAGAACAAGCAGCAGGAGTCTACCACAGGGAAGCGCGGTCCGGCAAATACAAGCTCACCTACGCAGAAGCGAAGGCGGTGTGTGAATACGAAGGTGGCCATCTTGCCACCTACAAGCAGTTAGAGGCAGCCAGAAAAATTGGTAACTGCTTTGAATATAATATTTCTTCTTTTTCACCCTTGGAAAAAAATTTTTTCCAACTTTCCTACAACCACTTAGTAAGACTTACTTCTCCACCTCTGCTAATAGTTCCTCTGGCTTCTCCCATTTTCTCTGCCTAGAGCTAGATGGTGGACAGTTTCTAAAACAAGCAACTGAGTTGGGGTCACCTCCCATTCAGAGCAAATAAATTAAAGTCAAAAGAAAATGAAGATATCATCTCGATGTCATTTAATTTCCTCATTAATTCTAAGCCATTGCTATTCATTTTTAATATTATACCATTTTATCTTTTCTTGGTCTCTGTGGGTTTCCTCAGCTGTTAAATGATGTTACTATGTTGAATCTTACAGAGAAATTCACTTGGTAGAAGAAACAGTGAATTTAGTGATTTTTTTTTTCAAGTTTTTCCTTTTCTTTTTTGACATTAAGTGGGAGAATACATTTGTATTTTAGGATCAAAAGCCATGAGGAAAAGAGTTGTAAAGCACCAGATGAAAGATACTGGGAAGATGATGTCAGGACACCTGGTGAAAACTCAGTAATTAACAAATACTGTTTGCTTCTTTATAATAAAAGCTAGGGGTTGGGAGAGAGCGAGGGGGCTGCTACTGTCTCTCCTGGACTTTCAGGAGAATCCAAAAGGCCACCTCCATTCAGAATTATCTTCTCCATTAAAGAAATCCCTTTGCTTATAGAAACATACCTGGCAAAGCTCATGAAAATATTTTATATTACCCAAGACAAAAATAAAGGAGTTTTCAAAGATGGCCCAGAGTCTTCCCCAGATGACGGCTCAGACTATACCCACAGGGCTGTGTGTGACACAGTAACTGGAATGATGCATGCAAAAGCCAGAGCCATTACTAGCCACCAGGGACTTGTAGTCAAATCGTTCTTGAACGGCATTGGCAAATATTAAAAGAGCCTCCAAAGCTGAGCAAGGAAAACAGGGCTGAGGCTTTGTTTGAAATGTTGAGTACTTTTATCTTTATTCAAATTTTTAAAAATATTAGCAATATCTTAATTGATACTGAAAGAGACACAATCATTTGAAAAAATTTTTTTCAGTATTGGTGATAATTTTAGTTATCTCATGGCACTGCTGCTGCTACTGCTAAGTCACTTCAGTCGTGTCCGACTCTGTGCGACCCCATAGACAGCGGCCCACCAGGCTCCCCTGTCCCTGGGATTCTCCAAGCAAGAACGCTGGAGTGGGTTGCCATTTCCTTCTCCAATGCATGAAAGTGAAAAATGAAAGTGAAGTCGCTCAGTCATGTCCAACTCTTTGCAATCCCACGGATTGCAGCCCACCAGGCTCCTCTGCCCATGGGATTTTCCAGGCAAGAGTACTGGAGTGGGGTGCCATTGCCTTCTCCTCTCATGGCACTAGTAGGGTTATTTGTGAAAAGAAGCCAGCTCTGAAATTGGATCGTTTTCATATCCATTTTTCATATCCATTATTTCTTAGTCCATCTTTTTTTTTTTTTTTTTGCCAAGATGTCATTTTCTAGTAAAAGTCAGATGTTATAAGAACTTTTATATGTGTTTAAGCTTTATTTTTTAAGAAAACCGTTTTTCCCCTTATATATGAACTGGATTTCGGCAGTTAAGACACTGTCCCTGTTGGGAGGGGCCATCTTGGTTGAGATGACCTTTGCTCAGCTGAGGGAATATACAAGTTAAGCCATTACCCTTCCATTCTCTTGCAGGATTTCATGTCTGTGCTGCTGGGTGGATGGCCAAGGGCAGAGTTGGATACCCTATTGTGAAGCCAGGGCCCAACTGTGGATTTGGAAAAACTGGTGTTATCGATTATGGAATCCGTCTCAATAGAAGTGAAAGATGGGACGCATATTGCTACAACCCACATGGTTTGTGGAAAACAGTAATTTTATACTATACAAAAACAGTTACATGTTATGAAAAAGAAATGTCTTCTTTTTCCAGAGACAAATCAATTCAATGATGATAATTTAAAAAAAAATTTTAAATATACATTTGGCTGCATCAGGTCTTAGTTGCAGCGTGTAGGCTCAGCTGCCCCATGGCATGTGGGATCTTGGTTCACCAGCCAGGGATCAAACCTGTGGGTCCTACACTGCAAGCCAGACTCTTAAGTACTGCACCACCAGGGAAGCCCCCAGTAATGATAATTATTATAACAACTACCATTCATAGAATGATTATGTTGGGCCAAACGCTGACTTATGTCCCTTCATCCACACTGTCACTTAATATTCACAACTCTTCAAGGAGTTATTGTTATACTCATTTTAGAATTCAGGAAACTGAAAGTTCAAGAACTTAAGTACTTTCCCCAGATCAGACAGCTGATAATTAGTAGGCAAGTGAGATCTCAAATTTAGTTTTCTGTGCCAGGGAACTTCCTGAGCACAAAGGAAAAAAAAAAAAAAGCAGATTATAAACTTATCACAGTGAATTAGCTAAAACTATGATGTAGTATAATACTACAAAATGTTAACTGTTCAAAGTTATCTTTTTAATAGAATGAGAAAAAGGAGACAGAATAAACAAATTGTTTTTCCTAATTTCTTTTTGTGTATAAACTCTTAAACTTCCAAACTAAGCAACTCCCACTCTGTGTTTTCCCACTCTGTGTTTTTTTAAATGAATATATACTGGATATTCTAGTTATTATTATATAGTATATGTTATTCATATTCTGTTTCCATGGTTGATTGTAGTCAGGAAAACCTTAAAGAGAAAATTAACTCATCATAATTACTATGAAGAGTAATTCTTGCTCCATGCTCTTAGAGAAAAAGTAGACTGTTTGGGGATTTATTTCCCCCAGGATAATATTACAAACTGTTACAACATGTCACAAACTATTTCCTACATTTATGGTCATAAACATCCTCAGGTGGTATCCCATTTGGATCTACTTTATGAGAAAGTCTGTAGCACAGTAGGAGAGTTACAGTGAAGTTCTAGCATAGTATTATAGAATTTGTTACTGTTTAATAATATTAGTCATTGGAGAACAGTTTCTCACATTTGTAGCTAACCTATATCTCAAAATAATATGTACTCTGGTAGAAAAGAATTTTGTCTAGAGCTATCACCTACTCCCACTTGAGACAAAATATGAATAAATACTTACAGTGCATTCATATAGACTCTTTCAAACCACTTTGACATACATTAAGCCTATACTATACTATACATTTATGGAGTAGGAAACGGCAACCCACTCCAGTATTCTTGCCTGGGAAATTCCACGGACAGAGGACCCTGGCTAGCTACAGTCCATGGGGTCGCAAAGAGCTGGATACAACTGAGCACGCAAGCACACATACAACATTTAGTCCTATATTTAGTCATTGTTAATAATTTACATTCCTCCTTTTCCTCTCTCTCCCCTCCTCTCTTCCTTTTATTATTATTTTTTTTTTTTTTGGTTGTGCTGCACTGCTTGCAGGATCTCGGTTCCCCAACCAGGGATTGAACCCAGGCCAAGGAAGTGAAAGCCCAGAATCCAAACCGCTAGGCCACCAGGGAACTCCCCCTTTTCCTTAAATATACTTATACAGGCATTTCTCTTTTTACTCTAACTTGGAGATACTGATTAATTAATAATCATTATTTTCCTGATACTGTTACGATTTTTTTTCATTCCAATCATTTTTCAGTGAACTGTGCTTCTCCCATTGCTAGTTCAGGTGGCCCCCTGTCCCCTTCAGGTTAACCACATCCTAAATAATCAGCATGTCACTGAATCTAAAAGTAAGCTGAGAATCGAGTAAGAACAAGTCTCCTAGGATTCTGTACATTTCATTGCTCTTTTATAAGAATGCCAAATTAACTTACAAATTTTTGTAAGTTGTATTTATTTCTCATAGAGGCTGAATACTTTTCACTCTGGGAAAATGTGCACAGAATCCTAGGAGACTTGTTCTTACTCAATTCTCAGCTTACTTTTAGATTCAGTGACATGCTGATTATTTAGGACGTGGTTAACCTGAAGGGGACTGGGGGCTGCCTGAACTAGCAATGGGAGAAGCACACTTCACTGAAAAATGATTGGAATGAAAAAAAATCATAACAGTATCAGGAAAATAAATTAATCATTATTAATTAATCAGTATTACCAAGTTACAGCTGCTTAAAGCAAGGAAGAACAGGGTCATTCAGAAGTGTTCAGAAGTAACCTTGCTCATTCAAGTTCTGACCATGTAGCATGATGCTGACTCCCTCCTGCATAAACACTTCTTAACCAATTAGCAGTCAGTCCTCAAATTTATAAAGTCAGATTTAAGAAGTCTGCTTCATAAATCTGTTATTTCCTAAATAAGCCAGAGATGAGGCAATAGTTATATATAACATGAAATATAGAGCTGATAGATATAGCTAAAATATACAACCAAAGTAGTTCAATATTTGGATTTTTTCCTAATCTAGTGATATATACATCAAAGATACAGGAGGCTGGGAGTTTCCTAGCGATCCAGTGGTTAGGACTTCGTAATTTCACTGCCAAGGGTGTGGTTTCAATCCCTGGATGGGGAAGTAATATAGTGCAAACCGCAAGACACGGGGATGTATATATATATATATATATATATATTATTTATATATAGATATTATATATATGTAAATGTAGGATGCTATGGGACAGGGAAAATCACTCCCAAAGTAGGCACTTGTTAGTCACTCAGTCACGTCTGACTCTTTGAGACTCTATGGACTGTGTAGCCCACCAGGCTCCTCTGTCCATGGAATTCTCCAGGCAAGAATATTGGAGTGGGTAGCTATTCCCTTCTCCAGGGGAATCTTACCAACCCAGGTATCCAACCTGGGTGTCCTGCATTACAGGCAGATTCTTTACCATCTGAGCCACCAGGGAAGCCCCTTATGTGCACATAAACACTATATATTTTATAATATTTAATAACAATATGAATAGCTTACACTTTGCATAATACCATTAAGCTATCCTCTATATTTATCCTCAGAATAGTGCTATGAGGGAGGTAACAGAAGAGGCATGACTACATTTATTTTATCAATGAAGACACTGAGGTACAGACTGGTCACCGAGCTCAGACTAGGTTGCTCACCTTCCTTGTCACTCCCTAGCCTTTCTAAGAGTCTATTCTGCCCTGGAGACACAAGCTCCTTAACCTCTATGGTGTTAAGGATTCTAGCACAATTTTTTATCATAGTTATTTTAAAGAAGAATATTCTTATAAAAAGCCTCTAATTGATACAATAAAAATATCTTTGAATACTACCAAAGTCACCACCTCCACACCATCACTCAGATTATTTTTGAATTTCCAGTTTCCATCTTTTTTTTAAGACACTAGACATTTAGTTGATATGGAATTAAAATGAACTGGGACCCTTCTATAGCTTCCCTTCTAGGTCATACTGCAAAATTACTGTTCTGGTAGAGATTGTTCGCTCTTGTAAGAGGTTATGGGACATGACAGAAATCTATGAAATGGTAAATGACTTGAAAAAATCAACATAGATATCTCTACCAAATCCTCAAATCGTATTAGAATTAAGTTGCTAGTTTAAACCAGTAAAAGGAGTATAGAATAAGTATAGAAAAAGAAATGAATATCTTTTTAGAGTAGGAATCATCTTTTTAAATGCTTTATTTCTTTCTTTTCTCATTTCAGCAAAGGAGTGTGGTGGTGTGTTTACAGATCCAAAGAGAATTTTTAAATCTCCAGGCTTTCCAAATGAGTATGATGATAACCAAATCTGCTACTGGCACATTAGACTCAAGTATGGTCAGCGCATTCACCTGAGTTTTTTGGACTTTGACCTTGAAGATGACCCAGCTTGCTTGGCTGACTATGTTGAAGTATACGACAGTTACGATGATGTCCATGGCTTTGTGGGAAGGTATGTGTTGTTCTCCATACAGGAAGCTAATGAACATCTGATATTTTGCATGATGCTTCTTTAATTTCTCCCCAACTGCCCCTACAATATTGATTTTCCAGTTTATCTATTCCCCTGCAACATTCTTTCCTTTCCTAACCAAGATTTTTCTTTCCACTGTTAGTCCTAACAAGCCATAGTCAGCTGCTATCTCTACTTATGATTAAAATAGTGATAGCTACTTTTTGATTTGTTAAGTTGTAACAGTTAAATATTCTATTTAGGCAGACCTCAAGATCTGACTAACAGGAGAAAGAAGATATGTAGGATGGGAAATTTGTTGGGGTTTTTAAGTGTTCTGATTTCTGTCAACCTAAATTCAGTAATTGTTGCCTTTCTTCTGTGTACAAAGCACTGTACTAAGCATTAAGGATATAAGGTAAACAAGTACTCTAGAGCCCCTTCTCTCATACAGTTCAGCTAATTATACAGTGGGTATCTTCTTAAAAATAGCTTTCTTTGCCATGAAAACACAAATGTTCCTTTCCTCAGTATTTCTCTCCTGGTTTTTCAACATGCTGGGACACAATATTTTTGGTGCGTGTTCTCACCCAGTATCTTTAATATAGTTTACATTTTACAACAAATTTTGCAACATTGTATGAAATATTATAAATTAAAGAGAGCACAGTTAGGTGTTTTATATATTCAGGTCCCCACTTAATGTGTATTTTAAAATATCTATCATCAATGGATTATTGGTTATCAATTCTCTATTACCCATGGTAGTAATTTAATGAAAGAAAATAGTAGTGGGGATAACTTAAAATAATAGACAATATCTTTTTATTGACTTTGATATCTGTAACTTAAGTAGAAAGACAAACAAAGGTATTTCTTGCATAAATGAATAGCAGTTTTTGGATGGAAAGTGTTTTTTTGCTGTTGTTTTGTTTTTTAGCTGAGACTACTACTATGGAAAGAAATACAAATAGTTTTAAAAAATAGTTTGAAGAAGACTAGAAGTAGGATCTGAGGACTTAAGAACAAAGTCTTTTTTGAAAGAACGGACCTCCTACCTTGGGACTTAAGATAACATTTTTATTCTAAATCTAGTTTCAGAAATCAATTACAGTTCTAGATAAAATGACTTTTAATCTACAGGCTAATTTGTTATTTATTGGATTATATTGTGTGATTTACCTTTATGATAGACTTTCTCCTTCTCTGGAATAAACTACTTTTTCATTAGAAACTAACAAAACCCCTTACTTTTTATATAATTATGTGCAAGGGAATTCCTTTCAAGCCATGATTCAGATAAAAATCACATCATCTTATAAGGTCCAACGTAATTTTTTCCTTTTTAAATCAGTCATACCCCCCATTCTTCTTTAACTGTGAAGAAAACTTCATGAGATTAATCAGAAACAAATTTTTTAAATTTCCCAAATAGATTCAAATTGTCTACCACACAAAAACTTTGTAGACACACAGAGTAGAAATGCCACAAATTCTTTCCTAAGAATCTCAATACTGCAAGAAGTCTATTTCAAACAATATTTTAGCCTCTCTTCTCTCTTACAAGGGCTTTCCAGGGGGCTCTAGTGGTAAAGAACCTGCCTGCCAGTGCAGGAGATGTAAGAGACTTGGGTTCAATCCCAGGGTCGGGAAAATTCCCTGGAGGAATGCATGGCAACCCACTTCAGTATTCTTGCCTGGAGAATCCCATGGACAGAGGAGCCTGGTGGGCTATGGTCCATCGGGTCACAGAGTCAGACATACTGAAGCAACTTAGCACTCACTCAGGTTCTCTTATAAATTCTAGTAAAAATAAACAATAAAATGTTGTAAATAATAGAAAAGTGAGCCATTACTGGCACCCCACTCCAGTGCTCTCGCCTGGAGGGTCCCATGGACAGAGGAGCCTGGTGGGCTGCAGTCCATGGGGTTGCTGGGAGTCAGACACGACTGAGCGACTTTACTTTCACTTTTCACTTTCACGCATTGGAGAAGGAAATGGCAGCCCACTCCAGTGTTCTTGCCTGGAGAATCCCAGGGACAGGGGAGCCTGGTGGGCTGCCGTCTACGGGGTCGCACAGAGTTGGACACGACTGAAACGACTTAGCAGCAGCAGAGCCATTACTTAGAGGAACTGGAGTAGGCAATGGCATCCCACTCCAGTATTCTTGCCTGGAAAATTTCCATGGACAGAGGAGCCTGGCGGGTTATAGTCCATGGGGTCGCAGAGAGTCAGGCATGACTGAGCACACATGCACCTCTTAGGAGAAATATAAAGTACATCAATTATGTTAGTCACTTGCAAGAGCTATATTATAATCATTCATGTGACCTCTCCTTTTTAAAAATTCTCTTTCAGATACTGTGGAGATGAGCTTCCAGAAGACATCATTAGTACAGGTAATGGCTCTAAATCGAGGAACAAAACTATGATTTGCTTTCTCAGTGTCACTGAAAGTGAAGGATCCAACAGTTATTACTACATAACTTTTTAAAGTTGAGAACTGAAGACAGACATGGCTTGCTAGCTTGTAAAAGGCAAAGAACTATTTAAGCTTAAAAAGTGTGTAGTCTCTGGTTACTTGCAGGAAATGCAGTCTGAAATAGTCTTGAGTCTGCAAATCCATAAATACTGCTGTATCTTATAATTCCCATAAAATGTGGTAACAAAAGGCCCAAAGTTTTCATCTATAAAGGATTGAAGTAATTTGTCATGTTGTTAAAAATATCTTTCATCACTGAAAAAAAATTTAAGTTGTATTTATTGCATTTTCACATTAGTACAGCAATCCCAAGGAAGTCTTATGAAGATCACAGATCTGTTAGGTGTTTCTAATAGATATTACATGATAAAAGGGCTCTAAGGTCAGGTAAATTGGGGAAACATTGGGTTAAACAGGTTTCTTTGTTAGAAGACATTAGAGAACTTTTACTATGCTAATTATGCATAGTTAATCTTAAAAGACTAACTATAGTGAGCAATGTTTTCCAGATCTTTTTCCTCTTGCTAATTATTTTATGAGACTGTTCCTTGAAATGTGCACCAAGAAATGTTCCAGGAGCAGCATACATTTATTGCAATGAGCAATACCACTGCTATTGCCTCAAACTGCTACTTTCTGGCTAAGAACTTTTACTTCGATGTCTTCATTTTTCTCTTTATTTTCATCACTCACACCAGTAATTTGCATTCTGGCTTGTTTTCCTCCGAAACATTAAAAAAAAAAAAAATTATCACAATACTTCTGCAACTAAAAACACCAAAGCTACATTGAATTGCAGTTTCCAAACAGTCCTTAAACTGAGATACTACAGGCTGAATTAGTCCCACACCCTAGCTTTGCAGTGCCTGCAGTTTTCATTGATGAATCATTACAAGAGATGGAAATTCTTGTTCAATACTGGAATGATTAATGCTTAAAGTTTATTAATTCATTACTCTGTCACAATCTCCTTAGAAGAGTAATCTTTTAAACTTTTTATTTATCTCTTATTCTTTACTTGAGAACATATTTCATGTTAACAGAAAACTAAAAGAAGACATTTTATGAGATGTAGGAGGGTAGCTGGGAGGGGGGTGAGAATTCTATTTTTAAAAAAGTGAAACAGAGGGAGAATCCAAAGGAAGCCTGAAACTTGACATTTTTCTTATTTTGTCTAAAACAGACTCCAAATGTAACACCAAATCAGTGTTTTTCTGGCACAAGTGCAAGAAACTAAAAAAACAAAAACCCACACAATTTATTATTTAAAGACAAAACAAATCAACAGAAAGAACATAGTTAAATAAAATGCCAAAGATTTAGCAAAACAGCAGGAAGAATACACACTGATACAGAGTAATAGAAAAAGAATATATAAAATAAGTTTAAAGTACTATCCTCTCAGTCAAGATACTGCTGTTAACATTTTGATCTAGCTTTCTTCTTAAATACATGCTTACTCACCCCAGGATATTTATATTAAAAAACAAAAACAGAAAATAAACTAAAAACTACCCATAGTTGTACCACTTTAATAAAAGGTATATAAGGAAAGAAAGTGTCCACTCTTCTCACCTCTCCCTACCCAAGAAAGACAACTATGTGGTGTCCATCTTTCCAGATGTCTTCCTGTAACAAACATTACATACATGGAGACTATGGAGCTACTTCCAAGTCACAGTGTAATTGGGAAGCCCTGTATATTTAGATCACTCGAATTTTTTTTAATGACTCTTAATAGGTGCCATAATTTGTCATACACCAATATTTAACATCCTGAAGGCAGTTGTTGCTGATTTTTTTGTCTTTTGCTATTCAACATTTCACTAGACATTTAAAAATATATATTTATTCATTTGTCTGTGCTGGGTCTTAGTTGTGGCATGTAGGATATAGTTCCCTGACAAGGGATTGAACCCTGGCTCCCTGCATTGGGAGTGCAGAGTCTTAGGCACTGAACCACCAGGGAAGTCCCCTAGATATTTTCATACTTCTACTTGTTAGTGCTATTTTTTTTAAGAGTCAATTCCTAAAAGTGAAATTTTGGGGTCACAAGTAATGTACACTTAGGGGTGTGCATGTGTGTATGTTCGGTCGAATCTCACTCTTAGCGACCCCCAGACTGTAGCCCACCAGGCTCCTCTGTTCGTAGAAACTTCCAGGCAAGAATACTGGAGTGGGTTGCCATTTCCTTCTTCAGGGAATCTTCCTGACCCAGGGATCAAATCCACAACTCTGTGTCTCTTGCATTGATAGGCGGATTCTTTACTACTGTCCACGTGGGAAGCCATAGATGTGGATAGATGCCAGCAAATTAGCAGTAGGCCCCACTGTGCCCATTTTTATTTTAACCAGTTGAGTAGTCTACAAGAAAACATTTCTTTTTTTCATTTAAGCAGCTCTCCCAAGTTTGAGAAGAGTGCAGTAGACAGAGCATGAACTCTAGGTTCAAACCTGGTTCTGCCATTTAAAACCCTGTGGCCTTGGGCAAGCTACTCAAGCTCTCTGTGCCTCAATTTCATTTATAAAATGACTATTTTAATAGTATGCACTTCATCATGTTACTGTGGAAAATAAGATGAAAGACACTTAAAGCTGTGCTTGACAAAACCAAACATTAGCATTTAGTGTGTATGGGGTTTTGCAAAGAAATCTGGATTTGTGATTTGGATTAAGAAGACTTTACCCACATGAAAAAGAAAAATATCCCTACATATTTCATATAATGAAGTTTTTATTTTTTATTTTTGGTACATGTTGGTCTTTAATGCAGGTAAAATGTAGTTACGTGCTTTGTTTAAAAGAGAGATCTAGCTTTGTGGCTTTTTTTTCTTTTTCTTAACAAATGCAAGGTTTGTTGCCATCATTTAGTAAATAACCCATCTATATCTCACTGGTTTGAACTGCCTGCTGTTCTCCTGTAATTCTATGGATGTTCCTTCTATATAGAAAACCTTTTAAAACAGAATAGACAAAATTTCCTGTAGGACAGATTAGAGAGCCACAGGAAAAATCTGGAAGTCCTTGCTTCACCTGGCAATGATACTACAGACTCAACAACTTGAAAATATAGTTCTGAATTCTAGGAGTCTTGTTCATGAATTTTTATATTCTCCATATGAGAATGATGAGTCTTTGAACTGTCAGCCAAATTGAAGGAGAGTAACATCTTGGTTCTTCTGCATCTTCCTCCTCCCCAGGAAATGTCATGACATTGAAGTTCCTAAGTGATGCTTCAGTGACTGCAGGAGGTTTCCAAATCAAATACGTCACAGTGGATCCTCTATCCAAATCCAGTCAAGGAAAGAATGCAAGTACTACAAGTACTACTTCTACTGGAAATAAAAACTTATTAGCTGGAAGATTCAGCCATTTATAAAAGAAAAAAAAAAAAAAAGACATTCCGTATTTATGTTTCTATCTTTTGGAACACTTTTGATCTCACTTTTATATTATTATTATTAACATTTATTTATTATTTTTCTAAATGTAAAAGCATTACCTGATAATTTAAGGAAAACTGGAAAATACAGAAAACTCTGAATGAGAAAATAAAATCTCCCATAATCTCCTTGCATAAAAATAGCAAGCATTAAATTTATACATACTTTTTAGTCATTTTTCAATTTGTGGTATATGTATATATGCATCTATATGTATTCATACTTCAAATTATTGAATCCTACTCTATGTACAGTTTGACATCTTGAATATTTTTAACCTTGAACTATATGGTATACACATTTTCCCCTATCACTGAGTAGTCTGCAAAAATATGATTTTGAATAACTGTAAAATGTCCATGGTATGATTGTCCCATACTTTCTGTAAACCTGTCTCTATTGTGGGAATTATTGGTTGTTTTTATAAATATTGTTTCAATAAACATCCTTGAACATATATGTATTTGGACATCCCTCTCATTATTCAAGATAGGGTCCTAGAGGTGGAATTACTGAGTCAGAGATTAATTAAAATAAAAAAATTTTGAGGTAGATCAGCTGGACTTTATGACACCGAATGGGATGGGTGGTAGGCTGGGTGGCAGGTGGGCCATACTCTCTCAGCAGAAGAAGGTATCTTCTAGGGAAGCTAGAAAGTGAATGGACTAGGAAAATAGTAGGTTTTAAGGGGCACACTAAGGGCACATTGGAGAAGGCAATGGCAGCCCACTCCAGTACTCTTGCCTGGAGAATCCCATGGATGGAGGAGCCTGGTGGGCTGCAATCCATGGGGTCGCTAAGAGTCAGACACGACTTCACTTTCATCTTTCACTTTCATGCATTGGAGAAGGCAATGGCATCCCACTCCAGTATTCTTGCCTGGAGAATCCCAGGGACGGGGGAACCTGGTGGGCAGCCGTCTATGGGGTCGCACAGAGTCGGACACGACTGAAGCGACTTAGCAGCAGCAGCAGCAGCAAGGGCACATTTCATCTCACAAGCTAGCAAAGTAATGCTCAAAATCCTCCAAGCCAGGCTTCAGTAGTATGTGAACTGTGAACTTCCAGATGTTCAAGCTGGATTTAGAAAAGGCAAAGGAACCAGAGGTCAAATTGCCGACATCCATTGGATCATTGAAAAAGCATGAGAGTTTCAGAAAAACATCAACTTCTGCTTTATTGACTACACCAAAGCCTTTGATTGTGTGGATCACAACAAACTGTAGAAAATTCTTCAAGAGATGGGAATACCAGACCACCTTACCTGCCTCCTAAGACATCTGTATGCCGGTCAAGAAGCAATAGTTAGAACTGGACATGGAACAACAGACTGATTGCAAATCGGGAAAGGAGTACGTCAAGGCTGTATATTGTCACCCTGCTTATTTAACTTATATGCAGAGTACATCATGAGAAACGCTGGGCTGGAGGAAGCACAGGCTGGAATCAAGATTGCCAGGAGAAATATCAATAACCTCAGATATGCAGATGACACCACCCTTATGGCAGAAAGTGAAGAAGAACTAAAGAGCCTCTTGATGAAAGTGAAAGAGGAGAGTGAAAAAGTTAGTTTAAAACTCAACATTCAGAAAACTAAGATCATGGCATCCGGTCCCATCACTTCATGGCAAATAGATGGGGAAACAATGGAAACAGTGATAGACTTTATTTTGGGGGACTCCAAAATCACTGCAGATAGTGATTGCAGCCATGAAATTAAAAGATGCTTGTTCCTTGGGGAAAAGCTATGACCAACCTAGATAGCACATTACTTTGCAAACAAAGGTCTGTCTAGTCAAAGCTATGGTTTTTCCAGTAGTCATGTTTGGATGTGAGAGTTGGACGATAAAGAAAGCTGAAAGTGAAAGTGAAGTTGCTCAGTCGTGTCTGACTCTTTGCAACCCCATGGACTGTAGCCTACCAGGCTGCTCCATCCATGGGATTTTCCAGGCAATAGTACTGGAGTGGATTGCCATTTCCTTCTCCAGGGGATCTTCCCAACCCAGGCATTGAACCCGGGTCTCCTGCATTACAGGCAGATGCTTTATCCCCTGAGCCACCAGGGAAGTCCTAAAAGAAAGCTGAGTGCCAAAGAATTGATACTTTTGAACTGTGGTGTTGGAGAAGACTCTTGAGAGTCCCTTGGACTGCAAGGAGATCCAACCAGTCCATCCTAAAGGAAATCAGTCCTGAACATTAATTGGAAGGACTGATGCTGAAGCTGAAGCGCCAGTACTTTGGCCACCTGATGCGAAGAACTGACTCATTTGAAAAGACCCTAATGCTGGGAAAGACTGAAGGCGGGAGGAGAAGGGGACAACAGAGGATGAGATGGTTGGATGGAATCACCGACTCACTGGACACGAGTTTGAGTAAACTCCAGGAGTTGGTGATGGACAGGGAAGCCTGGTATGCTACAATTCCATGGGGTCACAAAGAGTCAGACATGATTGAGTGAGTGAACTGAACTGAACTGAAGGGCACATATGAACTTTGCGATATGGACCTTTCTTTTTTTAACTAAAAAAAATTGTTTTTAAATTTTTTGGCCACCCCACATGGCATAAGATTTTTTAGTCCCCAGACCAGCAATAGAATCTGTGCCCCTGCAGTGGAAGTCTTAACCACTGACTGCCAGGGAATTCCCTGTAGTATGGACCTTAATTGGAGATGGGTCAGCAAGGCTATTTTTCTCTGACCATGTTCAGCTATATAAGGACAAGGACAGATTAGTGAGAGAGTAGGAATCACCAGAGTTGGGCTTTTGCCAAGTGAGTGTGATAAGACAGGGGTAAGGGAATAGAGGATGTAGGTCAGGCGGCATTGCAATGATAACTCAGGAAATTTAGATTCATAAAGAGTGAAGAGAAGACAGGAAATAAGGAATAGTAGAAAAGTAGTAGACTCAATGAAGTAAAGGTCTCAAAGGGGCTTAAAGGGCTGTCGAATCAGTATGAAAGGGGACACATTGGAGAGATAGTAGGTTGTGGTCTGAGAATGAGACATTAAATTTATGATAGGCAGAGCAGTGCTCCCCCTAAGATGTCTGCAACTTAATCCCCTAAACCTATGAATATGTTCCCTTACTTGGCAAAAGGGACTTTGCACAAGTGATTAAGTCAAGGATCTTAAAATGGGATATTATTCTGGATTGTCTGAGTGGGCCCAATGTGATCACAAGTATCCTTAAAAGTAGATGAAGGAAGCTTAAGAAAAGAGAGTCAGAGAAAACATGTGACAAGAGAAGCAAGGCCAGAAAGATGCAACATTGATGGCCTTGAAGATGGAGGAAAGGGGCCATGAGCCAAGGAATGTGAGTGACTTTTGGAAGCTGGAAAAGGCGAAGAAAGAAATTCTCTCCTAGAGCTTCTGGACAGAATGCATCTCTGCTGACTCACTGATTTAGCCCAATGAGTCCCCACTGGATTTCTGAACTATGGAACTATAAGATAATACATTCATAGTGTTTGTAGCCACTGGGTATGCTATACTTTGAGGGGAGCAGTGATAGAAAGCTAATATACCTTTTAATCAATTTCATGCAGGCTTAGACACAAGAATAAAAGTCTAATTCTAGATAACAAAGCATACACAAGAAGTTGTAAACAGAAGAGTGTTGTTTCTCTAAACTCAGCAAAATTAATTTAGGTAAATATTATTTACCTAAATATCATTTCTCTGTTCATATGCTCTCCTGACTACATCTAATACTTTTCCACTTCCTTACTCAAGATTTTTTTTCACCCTTTTTTAAAAAAAATTTTCCCTCACGTCCATAGGCTTTTTGGTCTTTTTTCCCATAGTTTTCAGAAATTTAAGGATAATTGAATAACAATATTATATTATTTCAGGAGTACAACATAGTGATTTGATATTGTTATACATCACAAAATGATAACCATTTTAAGTCTAATTATCATCTGTCACCATACAAAGTTGTTGTTAATCAGTCGCTCAGTCGTGTCCGACTCTTTGCAACCCCGTGGACTGCAGCATGCTAGGCTTCCCTGTCCTTCACCATCTCCCAGGGCCTGATCAAACTCATGTCCATTGAGCCAGTAATGCCACCCAACCATCTCATCCTCTGTCGTCCCCGCCTCCTCCTGCCTTCACTCTTTCCAAGCATCAGGGTCTTTTCTAATGAGTCAGCTCTTTGCATTAGGTGGCCAAAGTATTAGAGCTTCAGCTTCAGCTTCAGCATCAGTCCTTCCAATGAATATTCAGTGTTGATTTCCTTTAAGACTCACTGGTTTGATCCCCTTGCAGTCCAAGGGACTCTCGAGAGTCTTCTCCAACATCACAGTTCAAAAGCATCAATTCTTTGGCACTCAGCCTTCTTTATGGCCCAACTCTCACATCCATACATGACTACTGAAAAAACTATAGCTTTGACTATATGGATCTTTGTTGGCAAAGGAATACTATTGATTATATTTGTACCATGAATAGGAATTTAAATAATAAATCAAAGAATGTGTAAACATTTGAAAATTATAATGCTGTCTAGGATATAAGGAATTATTATTGATGATAATCGTGGTAAATATAAATCCTTTAAAATTTTCCAGAAAATAATATTACAATGAGTAAAATATTTAGAATGATATTCTAAATATTCTGTTTAATACATGGCATTATCACACTGACCTAGATTCCCCTATATCCAAATGGTATAGTGAGAAGATTATACACCATCAGAGACAGGTTATAATGACTTCTACAGATTTGGCTGAATCATTTACAAACCTTTCTACTGAGATTTAGGATACATTATGATCATATTCTAAGATCTATAGAAATATTTGGAAAAGAAGAGTTATATAGAGATAATTTTTAGCAAAAATTTTAGTACAAAAAATGAGTAAAAGAAAAACTGACATAGAGCATTTTTTAAAACATGATTTTCTTAATTCAGCGTCTTTTGTATTTCTAATCTAATATTTTTTATGTTCTAGAAATTTCACTTTATTTGAATGTTTTCAACTTAATACCTGTTCAGATGTGTTTGTAGATTGTTTCTCTATTTTTTTTCTTTGTCATGTTTATGTGTGGGTTTGGGAGGTTCTTTTTTAAGCTTTACTTACTTTCAATTGAATGTGATCTGATATCAATATCATTCTCTGACAATAAAACAAATTTACTAATATTTATATGTATACATATTCAGTATTTTATTTAACATAGCATTCAAATTTATATTTTTTTGAAGAAAATTTTTTGCAAAGGAAGTTTTTTAGGAATATGTTTTATAACTCATTCCTCTCAAAAAAAATTTTCTTCCAGGCTCTGTTTATTTTGAAGGGAAGTTGTTTTCATGTCTTGTATTGTTTTTAAATTTCTAAAATATATATCTACAGCTGGTTAATTTCCTTCTGAACAAATGCCCAGCAAAGAAAACCACAAGAAGAAATCACATCCCACAAAACCTCAATATATAAAAGTAGATTCCCTAAAAACACAAACTCTTGGGCCTCTGCTGGGAAAGCCACATCCTTAAGAGTATTTTAAAAATATTCTTTAAAAAAATTAAAATTTGACTGTCAAACAACTATAAACAGGACTATTACTTGCCTAAGTATTAATAACTTTACATTTGTTCTCATGATGTCAAAAGAAAAGTTACATGGTATTAGATTTAACTGAATCGAGACACTCATTTAAAATAAAATTACATGTAGAATACAGTACAAAAAATAATGTTCACATTGCTTTTTGAAATATTATCCTTGCTACAGTGAATGAGTATCACGAAACAATTTTTATAGTGTTCTTTTTACTTCTCTTCTATAAAACACCAAGTATTTTAGTAATTAACATTTTTCAAATACAAACAAGAACACTTAAAATAACAGTGTACTGGGACTTCTCTTGTGGTCCTTCTCTTGTGGCTGGAACTCCATGCTCCCAGTGCAGGGGGCCTGGGTTCTATTCCCAGTTAGGGAACTAGATCCCACATGCTGCAACTAAGACTTAGTGCAGCCAAATAAAATAAACGACAGTGTACTGATGACGCCAGTGGTGACAGCCTCGCATCTCACTCAAGAAAAGCCAATGATTCCCGTGACTTAGAAGACCCGTCTAAGTCATGATCTGGCCCCCTCCCTACTCTTTCATCTCATCTCCTTTTTCTTCCCTCACCGCTCATCCATCATTATTTCATCCCAGCTACACTGATATCCTTAGTGGGCTCTTTATTCTAAACATCTTCTCCCTAAAATTTCATATTCCCTTCCCTACTTTATTCTTATCCTTAGAAGTTACTGCTACTTACATATTTAATTATTTATCTTGGTTTGATCTCCTACTAGAATGTAAGCTCCATGGCAACAGTGACTTTTGCTAGGATTTTATTTGCTTGTTTAACTGTTCTATCTATAGGCCCTGCAAAAGAGCCATCACATAGAAGATCCTCAATTAAATGAAGGAATGTATTAGTATTAGCCTTTTATCTAGAATGAAATACAGTATATGAAATATAACTTGCTTAAAAGTCATAAGGGCTTCCCTGGTGGCTCAGCAGTAAAGAATGCCAATGCAGGAAACATGGGTTCCATCTCTGGGTTGAGAAGATTCTTTGGAGAAGGAAGTGGAAACCCACTCAGACTTTTGAGAGTCCCTTGGACTGCAAGGAGATCAAACCAGTCAATCCTAAAAGAAATCAACCCTGAATATTCATTGGAAGGACTGATGCTGACGCTGGCCACCTGATGCAAATTGCTAACTCGTTGGAAAAGACCCTGATGCTAGGAAAGATTGAAGGCAAAGGAAGCGGGCAACAGAGGATAGATAGATAGTATCACTGACTCAATGGACATGAATTTGAGCAAACTCTGGGAGAGAGTGGACAGAGGAGCCTGGCGTGCTGCAGTCCATAGGGTCACAAAGGTGGGATATGACTTAGTAACTGAACAACAGGTGCATGCATGCATGCTCAGTTGTGTCAGACTCTTTGTGACCCCATGGACTGTAGCCCACCAAGCTCCTCTGGAATTTTCCTGGCAAGAATATTGAAGTGTGTTGTCCTTTTGTACTCCAGGGGATCTTCTCAACCCAGGGATCAAACCCACATCTCCTGCTTCTCCTGCATTGGTAGGTGGAATCTTTACCACTGTGTTACCTGGGAAACCCAAACAAAAACAACAAAGTCATAAAGTCAAGTGGAAAAAGTATTAAGGTGTGGGCTATCATGAATATTCTTACCATCTGCCAAGAATTGAGTAATCAGTTCAGTTCAGTTCAGTCACTCAGTCATGTCCAAGTCTGCGATCCCATGAACTGCAGCACACCAGGCCTCCTTCCTACATTCTGTCCTACACCAACTCCCGGAGTCCACCCAAACCCATGTCCATTGAGTCGGTGATGCCATCCAACCATATCATCCTCTAAGGTCCCCTTCTCCTTCTGCCCTCAATCATTTCCAGCTTCAGGGTCTTTTCAAACAAGTCAGCTCTTCACATCAGGTGGCCAAAGTAGTGGAGTTTTAGCTTCAACATCAGTCCTTCCAATGACCACCCAGGACTGGTCTCCTTTAGGATGGATTGGTTGGATCTCCTTGAAGTCCAAGGGACTCTCAAGAGTCTTCTCAAACACTACAGTTTAAAGCATCAATTATTTGGCGCTCAGCTTTCTTCACAGTCCAACTCTCACATCCATACATGACCACTGGAAAAACCATAGCCTTGACTAGACGGACCTGCTGGCAAAGTAATGTCTCTGCTTTTGAATATGCTATCTAGGTTGGTCATAACTTTCCTTCTGAGGAGTAAGCATCTTTTAATTTTAGGCTGCTATCACCATCTGCAGTGATTTTGGAGCCCAGAAAAATAAAGTCAGCCACAGTTTCCACTGCTTCCCCATCTATTTGCCATGAAGTGATGGGACCAGATGCCATGATCTTAGTTTTCTGACTGTTGAGCTTTAAGCCAACTTTTTCACTCTCTTCTTTCACTTTCATCAAGAGGCTTTTTACTTCCTCTTCACTTTCTGCCATAAGGGTGGTGTCATCTGCATATCTGAGGTTATTGATATTTCTCCTGGCAATCTTGATTCCAGCTTGTGCTTCCTCCAGCTCAGCGTTTCTCATGATGTACTTTGCATATAAGTTAAATAAGCAGGGTGACAGTATACAGCCTTGAAGTGCTCCTTTTCCTGTTTGGAACCAGTCTGTTGTTCCATGTCCAGTTCTAACTGTTGCTTCCTGACCTGCATACAGGTAATAGAAAGTGTATATTTTACACTGTATCAGTAGGGTCCAGTCAGGAGACTTGAAACCACATAGTATTAAAATTTGAACAAGGCAGGTTTACATAAAGAATTATCAACTACTGCAAGAGATTTTTTACAAGCAGCAATATATGGGCTTGCAGAAAGTAAAAATATAAAGAGATATCAGCATAGGTACATAGAGCCATGAGCTCTACAAGATAGAGCATCCTTGATGGAATCCCCCAGGACTGAGACCCAGACCTTGATGGAGAGGGTAACATTGGCTCCTGGGTGGCAAAGAAGTCACAGTGGAAATCAAGCAGGACCCTGCAGGGTCCTCCCAAGTACAAGCCCCTCTGTGTCCCCACTTCTTATTTATAGGAAAAAGCTTTAGTATCCTAGGCCTTCCCTGAGTTCCAAAGAGCACACTCAAACAATTAATGATTAGAGAAGTGAGAGAATACAGAAAGTAAGGAAAAGCAATCAAGCCAGGAAAGTAATACTAGCTTGAACAACAGTTCAGTGATAAACAGAATCACAGGATTCCTAGCTTCTCCTCAAGGGATATAGATAACAATCTGATATGTATCTCTGAATGATTTTGCAGAAGCCAAACCCCTACCCACCCTGCACACAGTGAAGGATGTCGATTATGTGCTGATCAAAAGCACTAGACCCCAGGGCTTCCTAGGTGGTGTTAGTGGGAAAGAATCTGCCTGCCAAGCAGGAGGCACGAGAGATGTGGGTTCGATCCCTGGGTTGGGAAGTTTCCCTGGAGTAGGAAATGGCAACCCACTCCAGTATTCTTGCCTGGAAAATTCCATGGACAGAAAAGACTGGTGGACTAGAGTCCACAGGGTCACAAAGAATCAGACACGATGGAGCACACACAAAAAAAACAGTGGATTTCTGTGAAAGAAGATACTGAGATAAAAGCACTAGACCCCAGACTGGTTGGAACCAGAAGACTGATTAAGATTCCTGAAACAAACATCAACCTGCTCCCTCACTACCAGCCAATCAGAAGAATGTCTACAAGCTGACCATGTACCCTGTGACCCTTAGTCATAATGCTGCCTGTAAACATCCTTGCCTGACAGCCACTGGGGAGTTCAGGTCTTTTGAACATTAGCTGCCGATTATCCTTACTTGCATGCATGTTAAGTCGCTTCAGTCGTGTCTGACTCTTTGTGACCCTATGGACTGTAGCCTGCCAGGCTCCTCTGTCCATGAGGATTCTCCAGGCAAGAATACTGGAGTGGGTTGTACCCTGCAAATAAATGTTGTACTTTTCATCACCATGATCCAGAGTCAGTAGATTGGCTTTGCTGTGCAACATGCGAGTGAACCCAAGTTCAGTTTGTAACAGGACAGTGCATGTGGAAATTTCTGGAAAGCACCCTACTGGGGAAAACTATTCATAGAGCGGTGTCTCGTGGAAGACCCTACATTACTCAAATCATTTGATGTGGGAGCTAAGGAGACCTGGGTGCTGTTGGTCTTGAAGCACTGCAGGAGTTGGATGTTGATGAAGCCCAGTGTACTCTAAGAACTTGCTGAGCAAGCACTGTAAAACCAGGAGGGAAAGCAGAAAGCCCCTCCCCCATCTCTCCAGTGCTCTCCACTGACAAAGCTTAACATCGTGCAAAGATGCATAAATGATAAACTTTAAAAATTTTTTTCTTTTTTTTATTCACATGTATGATGGAATATTTGTAATCCTATAACATATATTTTATTACCTAACAAATTCTTTCTTTTTTTATTCTTTTTATTTATTTATTCATTTAAAAATATTATTTTGTTTGCACCCCATGGCATGTGGGATTTTAGTTTTCAGTTTCCTAACCAGGGATCAAAACTGTACCCCCTGCATTGGAAGCAGAGAGTCTTAACCATTGGACCACCAGGGAAGTCTCATAAAGGATCAATTTTAAAGGGCCCATCTCCATTTCCACAGAGCAGGCAATGAAATATTTAGAACCGAAAAGAAATGAACTGAATACCAGCACAATATCTATTTCCTAAAACTATAATAAATGGTACTATTTTACATACTCTTGAATATTTGGAAAAATGCATATTTCCTACCTGAAACCTATATTTTTAGGAGACTGTATGGTATAAGCCGGAGAAGGCAATGGCACCCCACTCCAGTACTCTTGCCTGGAAAATCCCATGGGCAGAGGAGCCTGGTAGGCTGCAGTCCATGGGGTCGCTAAGAGTCGGACACGACTGAGCGACTTCACTTTCACTTTTCACTTCCATGCGTTGGAGAAGGAAATGGCAACCCACTCCAGTGTTCTTGCCTGGAGAATCCCAGAGACGGGGGAGCCTGGTGGGCTGCCGTCTATGGGGTCGCACAGAGTCGGACATGACTGAAGTGACTTAGCAGCAGCAGCAGTATGGTATAGGCAAACATTTTATTCCACAGAAGTACCATCTGAAATATACAGGCCTTCAGAATACATGGACTTCCTAAAGTAAAAACATCATCTATGCTCAAGGTCTGGACAAATTCATTTGAATGTTATAAGTGATAGCTATATTGATAAATTTAGTGAGCTGCTCAGGAATGATAAATTCAAAGGTAAAAAGATGAAAGGCTTAAGAATTAGAAACACTTAATATTAACTGCAGCAATTACAAATATGTCTTACGTTGTCATTTTTGCTGGGAAGTGTTCATGTTTGAATTACAATAATAAGATCTTAAAATAGTAAGCAGTACACTTTGAACAAAAGTCTAAGATACGTCAATTATAGGAAAACTTAGGCCCATTAAGGATTTTAGGCATGAAAATTGCCTGAACTTGAATTTGGTTTGATGTATTCTTAAGCTGTTCAAACATTCTCTTTCAAGTATTCTCAATAAAAGTTAAGCTTAAAAGTATTTCCCAATAGAATCCACAGTTTCCCCTTTATAAGAGTTTATTCTAGATAGATAAGACATAGCTCCTGCCCTAAAGTCAATCTGAAAATATAAAATAGCATTAGGCTTTTAATGTTACAGAGAGGGGGATTCCCTGCCTGTCCAGTGGTGAGGACTTGGCGCTTTCCACTGCCGGGGCCACTATTCAGTCCCTAATGGGGAAACTAATATCCTGCAAGCCCTGGAGCACGGCCAAAAAAAAAAAAAAAACAAGCTGTCACAGAGAATCAGATTTGGAGGGGTGCATAGACCAGAGTGATTAGCAAAACACAGCAGGTTGAGTCTAGACCATTGGCTGCATTTGAAATCAATTTTTTCTATGTATATTTTTATACCTAATAAGTATGCCTCATCAACAGTTAATTCACATGTAGGCAGAAGTAGGAAAAATTGCCCCAGTATGAGCTGTTTCTTGCAAAACCAGAAAGAGCAAGGTTAGAAGATAAAAATGATTAGAATTGTGAAGTGTGACGAGCTGACTTTTTCTTTTCAATTTAAAAGCTATATGTCATTAAATTTAAGAATGCTATGGAGGACAATGCAGTGCTAGATAAATGCTGGCGTTCCGGCTACAGTTTCACTGCTATGGGGAAAAAGAACGTGCTGCCTAAATGGCAGTATGTGCAGCACACTGGATCTTCTATTTTCTAGAGGTATAAAAGTCAACTAAGACTTCTGTTTCTTTTTGTTTTCAATTTAATTTAACTTGGGGCTAGTTTATCAGCTCATATTAATAAAACTTAAGAATTGACAGATGATGTAATATGAGTATTGTTCTTTCGATCCTGTTTCTCCATCTACTCATTTCTACTCCTTGAGAGCTATTTCCAGTATCTCGGATAGCCTTCAAAAAACAGTCTACATAAACATATATATTTTTTAAACAATTATTTACTTACTTTAATTTTTTTTTTTTTTTTTTTTTTTTGGCTGCACCAAATCTTAGTTGCAGCACTCAGGATCTTCACTCTTCACTGTGGCACTCGGGATCCTTAGTTTCGGCACGAGAACTCTTAGTTGCCACATGCAAGCTCTTAATTGAAGCACATGGGATCTAGTTCCCTGACCAAGGATTGAATCTATGCCTCCTGCATTGGGAGCATGGAGTCTCAGAGCAGACCGCCAGGGAAGTCTCCTACATAAATGCAAATATATATATTTGCACACAGATACATATATTCTATTTTCTCTTCCCCACTCCACTTTTTTAGTAGCATATTATATACACTCATCTCTGTCTTAATTAACTTCATTTATGATATATTACACAAATAACACAATTTACCAAGTTTATGTGTACAATTCAACGAGCTTTGGTAAATGCATACACTCACATAACTGACACAATAAACATGGTATAGAATATGCCTATCTTTTAAAATGGCAACCTTGGGCCTCTTTGCAGTCAATCTTTTCCTGCCATCCCTTGGCCCCTGACAATAACTGAGTTTTTTTCCACTAGAGTTCTGTCTTTATTAGAATTTCACTGAAATGGAGTCATAGAGTATGTAGTCTTTTGTGTCTGGCTTTTTTCATTTAGCATAGCTCTTTTGAGATTACTTCAGGTTGCTGTTTGTATAATTTCTTTTTATTGCTGAGTAGTATTCCTTTCAGAGAAGGCAATGGCAACCCATTCCAGTGCTCTTGCCTGGAAACTCCCATGGACGGAGGAGCCTGGTAGGCTGCAGTCCATGGGGTCGCGAAGAGCTGGACACGACTGAAGCAACTTAGCAGCAGCAGCAGCAGTATTCCTTTGCATACAGTTTGTTGGTATTCATCAGTTGATGGACAAGTGCTTTTTCCAGTTTTTGGCTACTATGAAAGAAGCTGTCATGAACATTCATGTACAAGCTTTGTCTTGACAGATATTTTCACTTCTCTTAGGTGTAAAAAATACTTAGGACTGAAATTCCAAGGTTGTATAGTAAATTTACATTTAACTTATTAAGAATCTGCCTATTGCTTTCAAAATGTCTACTATTTTGCATTCCCACCAGCAATGAATAAAAATTCTAGGTGTTCATATCATCATATACTTGGTATAGTGTTGTTGTTTTTGTTTGTTTGTATTAGCTATTCTAGCAAACATTGAGTGGATATTAATTTGTATTTCCCTAATGGCTAACAATGTTGAGCACATTTCCATGTGTATATTTGCATTCTTTATACTTTTTATAGTAATGTGTCTGTTCAAATCTTTTGAACATTTAAAACTTTTATTTGCTTGTCTTTTTATTATTGAGTTGTAAGAGTGAAGAAGAACTAGAGAGCCTCTTGATGAAAGTGAAAGAGGAGAGTGAAAAAGTTAGCTTAAAGCTCAACATTCAGAAAACGAAGATCATGGCATCTGGTCCCATCACTTCATAGCAAATAGATGGGGAAACACTGGAAACAGTGACAGACTTTATTTTTCTGGGCTCCAAAATCACTGCAGATGGTAATTGCAGCCATGAAATAAAAAGACGCTTACTCCTTGGAAGGAAAGTTATGACCAATCTAGATAGCATAATCAAAAGCAGAGACATTACTTTGTCAACAAAGGTCCATCTAGTCAAGGCTATGGTTTTTCCAGTAGTCATGTATGGATTGAGAGCTGGACTATAAAGAAAGCTGAGTGCTGAAGAATTGATGCTTTTGAACTGCGGTGTTGGAGAAGACTACTCTGGTGTTGAGAGTCCCTTGGACTGCAAGGAGATCCAACCAATCCATCCTAAAGGAGATCAGTCCTGGGTGTTCATTGGAAGGACTGATGTTGAAGGTGAAACTCCAATACTTTGGCCACCTGATACGAAGAGCTGACTCATTGGAAAAGACCCTGATGCTGGGAAAGATCGAGGGCAGGAGGAGAAGGGGACCTTAGAGGATGAGATGGTTGGATGGCATCACCGACTCAATGGACATGAGTTTGAGTACACTCTGGGAGTTGGTGATGGACAGGGAGGCCTGGCATGCTGCGTGGTCCATGGGGTTGCAAAGAGTCGGGGACGACTGAGCAACTGAACTGAACTGAACTGAAGAATCCTTTGTTCTAGATACAAGTCCTTTGATGTACTTTTGCAAATATATCTATTGGTCTGTTTTTTCACTCTCTTAACAGTAGTTTTTGGAAGAGCATGTTTTACATTTTAATGAAGTCTAATGTATCATTTTCCTTTATAGCTTATGTTTTTTAAGTCCATTTAAGAAATATTTACTTACTCCGAAGTTATTAAGATTCTCTCCTATATCTTATTCCAGAAATTTCATAGGTTTTATTTTCACATTTAGGCCAGTTAATATGACTTAATTTTCTAAATGGCAAATGGTCATCTTTCTTTCTTTCCTCGCACTAAATTGCATAGGCATCTTGGTGCAAATTCCATTGACTATACATGTATAGGTCTACTTTTGGATTCTGTGATCCACTGATCTATAGGTCTATCTTTATACCACCTTCACTTGATTACTGAAGCTTTATAATAAGTTTTGAAATCAGAAAGTTCTCCAAATTTCTGCTTATTTTACAAATTTGTTTTGGTTATTCTCTCATTTTAATTGTTGTTTTCCCTTTAAATAGGCCATGTTTCCTTTTCTTTGTTTTGCGCTTGTTTATTGAGATTTGGGCATCTGAAAAATAGCTTAGCTAGAGATTTGGGCATCTGCAAACTAGCTTAGCTAGAGATTTGGGGACCTGTGAAAACTTTTCTGGGTAAGGATCTTCTCTGGACTTGTACAGGTAACTTCCCAAAGAGGTTTGTTTGCCTCTGCTGCTTCTTGGAGCTCATACTCTTCTTCTCCCTCTAGTGTCTGTCTGAGGTACTGCAGTCTCTCTGGCTGGGTAGTGGTGGTCAGTCCCTAGGTTCTGTCTCACATTTTGCGACTCTATGGACTGCAGCACACCAGGCTTCCCTGTCCTTCACTATCTCCCAGAGTTTGCTCAAACTCATGTCCACTGGGGCTTCCTTGGTAACTTAGCTGCAATGCGGGAGAATTGGGTTCGCCTGCAATTCGAGAGACCTGGGTTCAATCCCTGGGCTGGGAAGATCCCCTGGAGGAGAGCATGGCAACCCACTCCAGTATTCATGCCTGGGAAATCCCATGGACAGAAGAACCTGGTGGGCTACAGTCCATAGGGTTGCAAAGAGTCGGACACAACTGAGCGACGAATCACACAAATGTCCGTTGAGTTGGAGATGCCATCCAACCATCTCATCCTTTGTTGCTCCTTCTTCCTCATGCCCTCAATCTTTCCCAACATCAAGGACTTTTCCAATGAGTCAGCTCTTCACATCAGGTGACCAATGTATTGGAGCTTCAGCATCAGTCCTTCCAATGAATATTCAGGATTGATTTCCTTTAGGATTGACTGGTTTGTTCTCCTCACAGTCCAAGGAACTCTAAAGAGTCTTCTCCAGCACCACAGTTCGAAAGCATCCGTTTTTCAGCGCTCAGCCTTCATTATGGGCAAACTTTCACATCCATATATAACTACTGGAAAAACCATGGTTTTGTCAGCAAAGTGATATTTCAACAAGCAATCTTGATTCCAGCTTTGGTTCATCCAGCCTGGCATTTCACATGATACACTCTGTTCAGTTCAGTTCAGTCGCTCAGTCGTGTCCAACTCTTTGCAACCCCAAGGACTGCAGCACGCCAGGCCTCCCTGTCCATCACCAAATTCCAGAGTGTACTCAAACTCATGTCCATTGAGTCGGTGATGCCATCCAACCATCTCATCCTCTGTTGTCTCATCCCCTTCTCCTCTCACCTTCAATCTTTCCCAGCATCAGGGTCTTTCAAATGAGTCAGCTCTTTGCATCAGGTGGCCAAAGTATCGGAGTTTCACCTTCAACATCAGTCCTTCCAATGAACACCCAGGACTGGTCTCCTGTAGGATGGATTGGTTGGATCTCCTTGCAGTCCAAAGGACTCTCAAGAGTCTTCTCCAACACCACAGTTCAAAAGTATCAGTTCATCAGCACTCAGCTTTCTTTATAGTCCAGCTCTCACATCCATACATGACTACTGGAAAAACCATAGCCTTGACTAGACGGACCTTTGTTGACAAAGTAATGTCTCTGCTTTTGAATATGCTATCTAGATTGGTCATAACTTTCTTTCCAAGGAGTAAGCGTCTTTTTATTTCATGGCTGAAATCACCATCTGCAGTGATTTTGGAGCCCAGAAAAATAAAGTATGACAGTGTTTCCACTGTTTCCCCATCTATTTGCCATGAAGCGATGGGACCAGATGCCATGATCTTAGTTTTCTGAATGTTGAGCTTTAAGCCACCTTTTTTCACTCTCCTCTTTCACTTTCATCAAGAGGCTCTTCAGTTCTTCTTCACTTTCTGCCATAAGGCTGGTGTCATCTGCATATTTGAGGGTATTGCTGTTTCTTCTGGAGAAGGAAGTAGCAACCCACTCCAGTATTCTTGCCTGTAGAATCCCAGGGACGGAGGAGCCTGTTGGGTGCCATCTATGGGGTCACACAGAGTTGGACACAACTGATGCAATTTAGCAGCAGCAGCTGTTTCTCCTGGCCATCTTGATTCCAGCTTGTGCTTCATCCAGCCCGGCATTTCTCACGATGTACTATGCATATAAGTTAAATAATCAGAGTGACAATATACAGTCTTGATGTACTCCATTTGCTATTTGGAACCAGTTTGTTGTTCTAACTGCTGCTTCCTGACCTGCATACAGATTTCTCAAGAGGCAGGTCAGGTGGTCTGGTATTCCCATCTCTTTCAGCATTTACCACAGTTTATTGTGATCCACACAGTCAAAGGCTTTGGCATAGTCAATAAAGCAGAAATAGATGTCTTTCTGGAACTCTCATGCTTTTTTGATGATCCAACAGATGTTGACAATTTGATCTCTGGTTCCTCTGCCTTTTCTAAAACCAGCTTGAACATCTGGAAGTTCACGGTTCACGTACTGCTGAAGTCTGGCTTGGAGAATTTTGAGCATTACTTTACTAGCGTGTGAGATGAGTGCAATTGTGCAGTAGTTTGAGCATTCTTTGGTATTGCCTTTCTTACAGATTGAAATGAAAACTGACTTTTTCCAGTCCTGTGGCCACTGCTGAGTTTTCCAAATTTGCTGGCATATTGACTGCAGCACTTTCACAGCATCATCTTTCAGGATTTGGAATAGCTCAACTGGGAATTCCATCACCTCCACTAGCTTTGTTCATAGTGATGCTTCCTAAGGCCCACTTGACTTCACATTCCAGGATGTCTGGCTCTAGGTGAGTGATCACACCATCGAGATTATCTGGGTCATGAAGATCTTTTTTGTACAGTTCTTCTGTGTATTCTTGCCACCTCTTCTTAATATCTTCTGCTTCTGTTAGGCCCATACAATTTCTGTCCTTTATTGAGCCCATCTTTGCTTTGCATGATATACTCTGTATATATGCTAAATAAGCAGGGTGACAATAAACAGCCTTGACATACTCCCTTCCCAATTTTGAAGCAGTCCATTGTTCCATGTCTGATTCTAATTGTTGCTTTTTGACTTGCATACAGGTTTCTCAGGAGACAGGTAAAAGTGGTCTGATAGTCCCATCTCTTTAAGAATTTTCCACAGTTTGTTGTGATCCACACAGTCAAGGCTTTAGCACAGTCAATGAAGCAGAAGTTTTTCTGGAATTCTCTTGCTCCATGATGTGATAGATGTTGGCAATTTGTTCCTCTGCCTTTTCTAAATCCAGTTTGTACATTTGGAAGTTCTTGGTTCATGTGCTGCTAAAGCCTAGCTTGAAGGTTTTGAGCATTACCTTACTAGCATGTGAATTGGGAGCAATGGTAAAGTAGTTTTTCAACATTCTTTGGCATTGTTTTTCTTTGGGATTGGAATGAAAACTGAACATTTTCCAATCCTGTGGCCACTGTTGAATTTTCCAAATTTCCTGACATATTGAGTGCAGCGCTTTAACATCATCATCTTTAAGGATTTTAAATAGCTCAGCTGAAATTCTAGCACCTCCACTAGCTTTATTCATAGTAATGCCTCCTAAGGCCCACTTGACGTCACACTCCAGGATGTCTGGCTTTAGGTGAGTGAACACACCATTGTGTCATCCAGGTCTTTGAGACATTTTCTGTATAGTTCTTCCATGTATTCTTGCCACCTCTTCTTAATCTCTTCTGCCTCTGTTAGGTCCTTACCATTTCTGTCCTTTATTGTGCCCATCTTTGCATGAAATGTTCTCTTGGTATCTCCAATATTCTGCCTGATATAACAAGCTGCTGTACAGCATCCTTTTCGGCTTCCCCCAACCCAGCATTTAATGTGCACATCCATTCTTTTCCCATCAGCACACTGAATCAGACAAGACAGAAATCAATCCCTTGGGTAGAAAAACCAGACCATTAGATTCACTTTTTTGTTTCCCTTCCCAGGGAGAATCTAGGAGTTGGGAGTGCCGGTGCTTTACTGGGGAGTAGGCAGGGGAGACGGAGGAGCTAAGATAGGCAAATGGGAAGATCTTTCCTACTTGCTTCTTTATGTCTCTTCTTGGCTTTGCACTTGGCTTATATGCAGAGTACATCATGAGAAACGCTGGACTGGAAGAAACACAAACTGGAATCAAGGTTGCCAGGAGAAATACCAATAACCTCAGATATGCAGACGACATCACCCTTATGGCAGAAAGTGAAGAGGAACTCAAAAGTCTCTTGATGAAAGTGAAAGTGCAGAGTGAAAAAGTTGGCTTAAAGCTCAACATTCAGAAAATGAAGATCATGGCATCCGGTCCCACCACTTCATGGGAAATAGATGGGGAAACCGTGGAAACAGTGTCAGACTTTATTTTTGGGGGCTCCAAAATCACTGCAGATGGTGACTGCAGCCATGAAATTAAAAGACGCTTACTCCTTGGAAGGAAAGTTATGACCAACCTAGATAGCATATTCAAAAGCAGAGACATTACTTTGCCAACAAAGGTTCGTCTAGTCAAGGCTATGGTTTTTCCTGTGGTCATGTATGGATGTGAGAGTTGGACTGTGAAGAAGGCTGAGTGCCAAAGAATTGATGCTTTTGAACTGTGGTGTTGGAGAAGACTCTTGAGAGTCCCTTGGACTGCAAGGAGATCCAACCAGTCCATTCTGAAGGAGATCAGCCCTGGGATTTCTTTGGAAGGAATGATGCTAAAGCTGAAACTCCAGTACTTTGGCCACCTCATGTGAAGAGTTGACTCATTGGAAAAGACTCTGATGCTGGGAGGGATTGGGGGCAGCAGGAGAAGAGGACGACAGAGGATGAGATGGCTGGATGGCATCACTGACTCGATGGACGTGAGTCTGAGTGAACTCCGGGAGTTGGTGATGGACAGGGAGGCCTGGCGTGCTTCGATTCATGGGGTCGCAGAGAATCGGACACGGCTGAGCAACTGATCTGATCTGTTGCAGCCTCTTAACTGCTTTCTCATAAAGGTAATTTGGCACCTATATTGTGTTTTTTAAATTTTTAGATATTTATCTTTTTGTTTTTTGGCTGCACGATGTCTCTTTGCTGCGCTTGGACTTTCCCTAGTTGTGGTGTGTAGGCTCTCATTGCTGTAACTTCTCTTGTTTGGAGCATGGACTCTAGGAGGTGCTGGCTCAGGAGTTGTGGCACACGGGCTTAGTTGCCCCGAGGGCATGTGGAATCTTCCGGGACCAGAGGTCCAACCTGTGTCCCCTGCACCAGCAGGTGGATTCTTTGCCACTGGACCACCAGGGAAGTCCTACTGTTATTAAGTGAGTGTCTCCATGGGAAACAAAGGCCTGGAATTTCCTATTCCACCATCTTCTTGCTATCACTGCCCTTGTTACATTTTTCAGTTTTGAAAAGCTCAAACTTACAGAAAAGTTCAGACTATTATAATGAACACTCACCTAAATTGACCAGCAAAACTATGGCTAATATTTTCACACATTTGCTTTATCTCTCTGTCTCTCTTATGAACAAACACTGAACCATCTGAAGTTAAGTTACAGACACATGTTTGACTCTAAATATTTCATGTGTATTCTTTAAAACAGGATGATATTTGTCAAATGATGATAGGATCAACACTTGATATAACAGTATCGAATTGATTGTTTACTATAGAAAAGAGTTTTTTTAAATAGAACTTTTGGGATTGGCAGGCTTTTGGAAGCATCCGTGGGTTAACGTCATTAATTGTGGTTTGGTGACTTAGGCTACTGTTGACTGTTTGGCACTCCACATCATGTTTACTGGACTGAGTTCATACCTGATGGGCTGACTTTAAGAAGTGAGGCCCTGATGCTGATTAGTTTGCTTTTAAAATCCGTGTTCACTGAGGTGAGCTGCTGATCAATCAAACAGGCTTAAGAACAGCTCTGATGGTTACTTTTAATTATGGCTTCTGAGCAAGCAGTGTTTTCCAGCATTTGTGGGGATCCTTTTATAATCAGTCCTCTTTTCATCCTCATTCAGTCAAAGCTGAAAGAGCGACCGAATGTCCAGATTTTTACCACCATTTTTGTTGATTGTTCCTGAGTGTTCCCTTTATGGAGATATGATTTTCAATTTGCACATTCATCATTGTGATTTTATCTTGCTTTTATCTTTGAATCATTTGCTGAGTCACTGTTAGCCCAGTGGCTGGGTGGAATCATTTAAAAGTTTGGACAACAGACACTGAACAACAGTGACACAACAAATAAAATGAGAAGTTCCTGTACTATTAAAAGGGAAAGGAAGACACGCCATAACCATGTACCAAGATTTTGCAAGACTGAGGAACAAAACAAGGCCTAACAGCTCATTGAGTTTACCTTAGTCAGTTTGTCTTTTCTTTCAACTTTAGTTTTATCTCCCCTAACACATGGGATCGCAGAGTCGGACACGACTGAAGCGGCTTAGCAGCAGTAGCAGCAGTGTATTACATAATATAGTTATTAATATATAAGCCATATTATATATTATAATACTGTATGTTACAATATTATATAAATTTTTAAAATATTTAATTTTTATTATGTAACATACCTTTAATTCCTTTTCAACCTGGCTGTATTAGCAAAGCTTGCTGCTGCTGCTAAGTCACTTCAGTCATGTCTGACTCTGTGTGACCCCATAGTCAGCAGCCCACCAGGCTCCCCCGTCCCTGGGATTCTCCAGGCAAGAACACTGGAGTGGGTTGCCATTTCCTTCTCCAATGCATGGAAGTGAAAAGTGAAAGTGAAGTTGCTTAGTTGTGTCTGACTTAGCGACCCCATGGACTACAGCCTACCAGTCTCCTCCATCCATGGGGTTTTCCAGGCAAGAGTACTGGAGTGGGGTGCCATTGCTTCTCCAATTAGGAGAACTAAATTACAGATTTAGAAAAGTGATTGTTTTTATTTTTAATTTTTTCTTTTCCAGCTTTAAAAAATACATTTATTTATTTAATTTTATTCTTTTCCAGTTTTACCGAGGAGAGGTGGTGGTTTTTTTTAGTAAAGTTTACATCTAAGCACATCATTATTATTGGTTAGGGGAACATGATAGACTGAATAAAAAATACAAACTTTCAATCAGTATAGAATAAAAAGTATTATTATGTAAAAGTATTTAAGAAGGAGTGTGATATATAGAAGAGTATTGCTCCCACTGTCTTGGGAATTATAGATTTTTTTTTCTGATTTTCTGTTCTTTTGGCCACACAGCTCGAAGGATTTCATTTCCCTAATCAGGGATTGAACCCAGTCCATGGCAGTGAAAGCCCAGAATCCAGCTAGTCCACTAGGGAAATCCCCCAGAGGTCTTGGGAAAACACATTTTCAGTGTGTAGCTACCAGCTTATTCTTAAGATCTTGAATCAGCAACCCACTTTCAGGAAACATCAGTTACTGGAGGGTCTCTGGAGAATGTCAGTTCAGAATCTCCAATAGCTGTAACTTTTCAGTTGTGTTAAGGTCTTTATATTTTTCTAGAGGATTGTCAGTGATATAGACAATAAGGTTTTGGAGTAAAGAACAGAATCCTGTGTAACTAAAATTTACCCCATATTGCTGGATAAATAAAATGAAACATTCTATATAGGAAATTCAAGATCTAATAGTATTTTAACCATTGTGAGTGTTGTGGCTTTCAACAGGCAAATGTTTTAACTTATCCAGAAAATAAATGTACTATTAATAGTATATATTCATAAATGATCAGTCAGTTCAGTCGCTCAGTCATGTCCGACTCTTTGTGACCCCATGAATCGCAGCACGCCAGGCCTCCCTGTCCATCACCAACTCCTGGAGTTCACCCAGACTCATGTCCATCGAGTCAGTGATGCCATCCAGCCATCTCATCCTCTGTCGTCCCCTTCTCCTCCTGCCCCCAATCCCTCCCAGCATTAGAGTCTTTTCCAATGAGTCAACTCTTCGCAGAATGATAGAGGGAACCAATTGCTAGAATTCCTTCAGTGATCTCAAAGGATCTTTTAGGGCATGATCTTAGTGTTTGCCTTATTTTCACAATTTTTCCAGGTTAATTTATGTTGTAATAGGGCATGAACTGGCTAAGTCCTCTGTTCCTGGAAGTGTTCACATAATGGTTTGATTCTGTGGCCAATTTGTCCCTACTATGATGGGCTGTTTCATGGAAGATTCCACAAATGTTCATTTGGGGTGTTACTGGGTGCTGTCAGATGGCCATTATGGATTTGCCAGACTTTATCCTCATAAATTGGATACCTTAATCATCCCCAGTATTTCTTTTCAGAATTTGGGTATTCGGATTTTATCCATCTATGATGAACTCTTTAAACTTGTACATGAATTTATTGTTCTTATTTTTGTTTTTGATGATTTAATGATGTCCTTGTATAATGACTTTAATCAGGGAAATCTATTTAGCATGATAATCTGTAAATGTATTTATATAGTATATGCAAAGTATTTCTATAGTGACTATAGAATAGTATACTCACTTTTGTAATATCTCTACTATGAGTGTCTAGCTTTATGACAGCAATTATTTTAGCATGAAGACATCAGGTAATTGATGTATCTGTTATCTGTATATCCTTTTGGTAATGGTTGCACAATCTGTGACTATACTAAAGCCACTGAATTGTACACTTCAAATGGGTAAATTGTAAGGAATGGAAATTATCTCAATAAAGCTGTTGGGAAAAAAGGGAGGAATGAAAAATATGACATTTATTTCACATAAAAGAATAAATATGAAAAGTTACTCAAATTCATTATCAGAAAAAGGCAGATCAAGACCACAGCAAGATACTCTTTTACACCAGTGTTCAAAAGTATCAAGTTCTAGGAAAAAAATATTGAGCTCTCCTATAAAATTGCTTGTGGAATTATGAATTAGGAACAGTACTTGGGAAAGCAAGTTGTCATTGCCTTATGTTCTTATTTCCTGTGACTCAGAAATTCCAGTAAGTATATACCAATAGAAAGAACTTTCTGATGAGATTAGTAGTGAACACATGCATGCTGAAATGTGTAAACATTTGAAAGATCCAAATTACTCAATGACTCAATATTTTTCAAATGACCAATGCAAACTGATACAAAATCATGCATGATTAAAAGATCCATTCAAAATTCAAGATACACTAATGTACTTTAATGTAACAGAATATAAAAAGTTCACCTGATTTCAGATTCCACATTGCAATGAATCTTTAAGAAACTATTGCTTGTCAAGTTTTGGTGTTACATAAAAGAAGAATATCCACAATTATTTGAAGAGGCTATAAAAGCACTGTTTCTTTTTCCAACTACCTCCCTATGCCAGGCTGGATTTTCTTCCTGTTCTTCAACAAAACAACACAGCACAATAAATTAAAGGCAGAATACTTTCTGAGAACTCAGCTGTCTTCTGTTAAGACAAACAAAAAAGTAAAACATAATGCTATACTTCTAATTATTTTCATAAAATCTTGTCATTAAAATATATTATTTATACTAACACATAGTGGACTTGTTTTTGTTTTTAAATGAATTTTAAAAGTAAATGTTTTAAAATTTCTAACAAAACAAAACCAAAGCAAGCAGCAGGAGAATATGCAGGTCAATGGCAAACATGTTCAAATGGTAGAGCTTCAAAGCAAAAGGTCTAGTAACCTTGTTAAACTCCTCCATGTAGCTACCAAATGACACTATTCCAAACCAAAAGGTCTAATTACTTAGAACAAAGACCTAAGTGTAACAACCTTATGCAAAAACTTAAACATCCCAGGCTAAAACAATAAACACAGTAATAAGAAGTCAATGAAAGTAGAGCTCAGGTGGTTACTGAAACTCACTCATCTGGGAGCTGACCTGACAAAGTTTGGACACGAGAGCTCAGTAAGAGCACCTGTTGATCCAGAGCTTACCTGGAATAATGCAAAATCAGCTTTTAAAACAATCTTAGTGGAAATTCCAGAATTGCCAAGGGATAATGAGACTTCCATTGCCATCTGAAATACAAAGACAAAGCTGAATTTACTTCTTACCATAGTAATGGAGAACTACACTGATCAGGCAGAATCTGAGCAAACCTAACTGCAGGAGTCATAGAGTCTTTGGAAAGCATGGCATTCAGGATGGGTGGGCTTTGAGAGACATAGAAGGGGTGGCATGATCCTTAAAAGCTTGGTTACGCAAGTGACTATTGTTGATTGGTTGGTACTCTAAGGCATAATTTTTGGATTGAGTTTATCCCTGATTAGCTGACTTTTATAAGCAAAAGGCTAATGATGATCAGTTGGCTTACAAAAGCATGTTCACTGAGATGAGTTGTGTTTATCAGCTGAATGTGTTCTCATAGTGACTTGGTTCTATTTTTGTTTAGTCACTCAGTTGTGCAAAGTTGTGCAAAGAGTTTGCAGAGTTCCGACTCTGCAAACCCATGGTCTGTAGCCTACCAGGCTCCTCTGTCTATGGGATTTCCCAGGCAAGAATACTGGAGTGCATTGCCATTTCCTTCTCCAGGGGAGCTTCCTGACCCAGGGATGGAACCCACATCTCCTGCATTGGCTGGTGGATTCTTTACCACTGAGCCACCTGAGAAGCCTGACTTGGTTTTATAGCTGCAGAAAAATTCATCTTTTTCTAAATTTGTGAGAATTTCTCATTCTGATTTTCTTATAGAACCATAGGACAGTTATCAAATATATTTGTTATAACATGTCGTTGTTCAAATTTCACTACTCCCTTAGAGCAAAAAAATTTTCAATTGAAGCATAGTTGATTTACTAGATGAGTTATAAGCTGGAATCAAGATAGGCGGGAGAAACATCAACCACCTCAGATGTTCAGATGATATCACTCTAATAGCAGAAAGCGAAGAGGAACTAAAGGATTCTTGATGAGGGTGAAAGAGTAGAGCGCCAAAGAATTGATGCTTTCAAATTGTAGTGCTGGAGAAAACTCCTGAGAGTCCCTACTGATCCATGATCATGCATGCATTTAGTTGTTATAGCCCTTGAATCATCTTTATTCTGAAACAGTTCCTCTGCTTTTGTTTCTCATGACCTTGTTATTTGAAGAACATGGGCCAGCTTTTTGTTTGACATTGGTTTTTATAGAACACCCTTCAAATGGATTTTTCTGATTCTTTCTTAATGGATAGATTTAGTTTATAAATTATTGGTAGGCACATCACAGAAGTGATGTTGTTACCCCAGTGAATTACTTCAGGGAACCTCAGTGATACTAGTTTGTGCAAGTTTTGGTGATTTTCATAGTTGTCTCCACTGGAAGGTTACCATTTATCTCTTATTTACTAAGTATCTTATGAGGAGATATTTTGAGACTGTGCTCCTCCTTAGACTTTTGCTCAATGGTTTTAACATTACTGATAATTATTGCCTGAATCAATTATCATGGTTGCAAAATGGCATTTCTTAACTCTGTCATTCTCTTTCTTTTATTTACTAATATTTTTAGTATCAGTATAGGCTCATGATTCTTATTTTATTCAATGGCCTATGATTCCACTGTTCCAGATTCAGCCAGTGGGAGCCCTTTAAGCTGGCTCTTGTGTCCTTTAAACATATTCCCAACATTTTTAAAGTACTTGTTACTTTCTGACACAAAATAGATATTCCAGGCTCTTCTTATACTTTCTCAACACAGCCCTGGTATTAGTCATTTCTCTAAGGATATTTGGATCCTTTCAGTGAAACATTTTTTTCCCATTAAAGTAGTTTGGATTTCACTACATATTAGTAAGTACATAGATAGTTGCATAGTATTCTACAATATAGTTGTACCTAATCTATTTAACATGCCTTCATTGAGTTGTTTCTAATCTTTTTTCTTAAATCAAACAATCCGGCAATGAAATGTCTCCAAACTTTATGAATGAGCATATTTGTAGGATAATCATTTAGAAGTGGTATTTTTGCATCAAAGAATTTGTAACTTTGATAAATACCGCAAATTGTCTTTCCTAGAGATTGTACCAATTAACATTTCTAACAGTATTATGAGGGCCAAAAACGAAGCTTACAAATTTAGGTCCAAATTCTGTTTTATCCATAGTACATTTAGAGGACTTAAATTTCCGATTGTATTATTTTACTAGAATAGGCAGTTTAAGAAAAATTTCCTTGATCCAGTGATCAGGAAAAGTAGAACATGTAATCCTGCCTATGAGTAGCCCTGGTTATGAATTCAAACTGGATTAATTTTCTAAATTTATGGTTATGTTCTTTCTCCACAAAGGCCTGAAGCATAACAATGAGTCACTATTCCTTTTGGCTGCTCAAGACTGTCAGTTTCAATTATCTTTGTAGCTCTTGAGCTTCTAAAGACTTGTTTTCCCTCTGTAAATATGTTTTGAAATATAGGCAAATGATTTCTGCCATATACCGAGGGGTCCTTTCAAAAGCAGATATTTGTATTTCAATTGCAAATAATATTAATAGTTAAAAGCTGTCCTATAAAAGTTATAGAAAATTTGTGCCTGGAGCACAGTAGGAATCTCAGACTTTGGTTCTGAAAAGAATAGTTCAGGGGCATATTAAAAATGTAGACTACTTGACTTGTCCAAGAACAACTGATTCAGTAGATCTGAGAGAGATGCAATGATTCTGGAACCACATTTTGAGACTTGAAGTCAAAGTCAGTCGTGTCCGACTCTTTGTGACCCCATGGACTATATAGTCTATGGAATTTTCCAGTCCAGAATACTGCAGTGGGTAGCCATTTCCTTCTCCAGGGGATCTTCCCAACCCAGGAATTGAACCCAGGTCTCCTGCATTGCAGGCGGATTCTTTATCAGTTGAGCCACAAAAGAAGCCCACATTTTGAGAAATATAGCATTAAATAACTATTGATGAACTGTAGTCTCATACTTTTAATGTGGGCTAGAAAAACCATTTCAAGGAAAAAGTGTTTTGTTGTTGTTGTTGAGAGAGTATTCATGGTTTTCTAACATGTTTTATTTAAATCTGAGAAACCAATGTTTCTATGGCTAATATTTTCTGAATATTTATAGCATGTACCCACTCATTGTTTAAGCATTTTTCATGTATTGATTTACATATACCTCATAAGCCCATGGATGGAGGAGCCTGGTAGGCTGCAGTCCATGGGGTGGCTAAGAGTCGGACACGACTGAAGCGACTTAGCAGCAGCAACAGCATAAGCCTATGAGGCAAGTGCAATTACTCCCATTTTACAGAAAAGGAAACTGAGGCACAAGAGGTCAAGTGACTTGCCAGTCACATCGTTAAGAAGTTGTAGGGTCAGGATTTAAACCCTAGTAATCAGCCGCTGTCATACTATATTGCCCCTCTCTTTTCATTTTAACTTGAAGGAACTCAATTTTCTCATCTGAAAAGGAGTTGACTTGGTCTTAAATGGCAGGAACCCTCTGCACAGTTCAGTGGAAAGTGTGTAGTTACATGTACAGATAAAGCTCTTGGTCTGTTAAAGGATTAAAACACCTCTTAGTTAATATAATTATATAACATTGTGTAGTAGGTCTGAATGCAAGGGTAGTAGATTTCATGATGGTCATGGGTTATGTTGTTAGTTCTATATTTTTATTGTATAGGAACTAATAATGGGATAAAATAATCTTTAAATATTTTTCCATCTATTAATTATTGAAAAGTCCATCTCTGAGTAACATAGGATTTAAAAAGCTAAAAAGATCTCAAAGTCTGCCTTTCTGTAAATGAATCTAGCAACCTAGATAGCATATTAAAAAGCAGAGACATTACTTTGCCAACAAAGGTCCGTCTAGTCAAGGCTATGGTTTTTCCAGAGGTCATGCATGGATGTGAGAGTTGGTCTGTGAAGAAAGCTGAGCACTGAAGAATTGATGCTTTTGAACTGTGGTGTTGGAGAAGACTCTTGAGAGTTCCTTGGACTGCAAAGAGATCCAACCAGTCCATCCTAAAGGAGACTGGTCCTGGGTGTTCATTGGAAGGACCGATGCTGAAACTGAAACTCCAATACTTTGGCTACCTCATGTGAAGAGTTGACTCATTGGAAAAGACCCTGATGCTGAGAGGGATTGGGGGGCAGGAGAAGAAGGGGATGACGGAGGATGAGATGGCTGGATGGCATCACCGACTCAATGGACATGAGTTTGAGTGAACTCCGGGAGTTGGTGATGGACAGGGAGGCCTGTTGTGCTATGATTCATGGGGGTCGCGAAGAGTCGAACACGACTGAGCGACTGAACTGAAGTCATTGGATTGAGGGTGCAAGACTTTTATGTTCTGAGGGGAAACAGAGATACAGGATTTGGAGAGGCAAAGAAGATAGAAATTAGTTGAATGAATAGATGAAAGATGGATGAGTTAATACATGGACAAATTGATAAACTAAAATAAAATATTCATTGGGTGTCAGGTAATATAAAATTCAGTGGGAGCCGGTTCATGGTGGTCGCTTCAGAATTCCTATAAAAGAGAAGCTTGGGTATAGCAATCTAGTTGGAAAGATGTCTGGAGAAGGGTCTATGTGATGAATGAGATTTGTCTAGACTCTGTATCTTAGTATTGATACTTTAGATCAGACTGAGCAAATACCAAAGAACAGGGAGGAGGCAATGATTGAGATAATGGCTGGAACTAATGCCCCTCAGGCTAACCTGCAACTCTTCCACTTCAGGCATATGTAAGATACTTTAACAGGTTTACATACAAAGAGCTATCAGCAGGGAGACAACATTTAATTCTCCATTGGGATAAAGTAGAAAAGAGAAGGATTTCATTAAAAGGTATATTTTAGTTGACATTTACCACACTTGAAAAATTGACTTAATGGTTTAAACACAAAGAATAACATAGACCTTCAAAGGCACAGAAAATTTACAGATTTTGGCAGATTGTTTAGAACCTGGCTGAAGTGGGGCTCAGGCTGGAGGTGAAGCAGTGACCCAATAATAGGCTTGCATGTTATGCCAAGAATTTTGAAATTCATCCTGTGATTGATGGGAACTGCTAAAGGATCTCGGGTGTGAGAGTGACAATGATAAATTACAAAACATTTCAGGAAGAGCATGGTTGTACACACTTGAAAGAGGAGCAAGATGACCACCCCAACCTCTTTTTTATAAATGAGGAATTAGGGGGAAAAAAAGAGTAGAACAAAGGCCCTACACACAAGGGATTGATATTCTAGTGGGGAGAAGCAGACAATAAAAAAATAGATACACAATGAAATATCAGAGTGTGATAAGCGTTAGAAAGAAGAGAAAAGCTGAGCGAGGCACACCAGCATTGGGTGGAGGTACTGAATACTTGTCTCAAGACAAAGTTAATGTTTTTTCCACTAATCTCACACCCTTCATAAAAAATAACAGGATTTCAAGATCCTCTCTCTTTCCAAAACAAGAGCTCCACAATACTGAGATCTCAATCCAATGCAATGCTGTCCATATATTTCAGTCTAATAACCTCTTTCCCTTCTTAAGTATCTGTGTTTTGCCAAAATGCAGAAAACGAGCAAATTCCCCTCCAAATGTTTAAGGATTTGCTACCAGACTGCATTGAAAAGCTTTCTCCTCCATTATGTCTAAAGTGTCTCTACATTTCATCCAGACACAGCTTTAAACTATTTCTTAAAATCTTTAATTTCCACAGCTTGGCTCACAAGGACTTGTGTGTCTCCTCTCTCTTCCTTCATCTTTTTCTTTAAGAAACACGCTCTGAGAGCTTGCTTTGGTAGACGCTTTGCTAGGTGCTGGAGAAGGCAATGGCACCCCACTCCAGTACTCTTGCCTGGAAAATCCCATGGATAGAGGAGCCTGGTGGGCTGCAGTCCATGGAGTCGCTAAGAGTCGGACACGACTGAGCGACTTCACTTTCACTTTTTCACTTTCATGCATTGGAGAAGGAAATGGCAACCCACTCCAGTGTTCTTGCCTGGAGAATCGCAGGGACGGGGGAGCCTGGTGGGCTGCCGTCTATGGGGTCACACAGCGTCGGACACGACTTAAGTGACTTAGCAGCAGCAGTAGCAGTTGCTAGGTGTAGATAACACAGAGCAGGGCAAAACCACAGCCCTGAATTCAGTACAGCTGATAGTTGTACAGTGTGGATAAGTAGAGGCTCAAGCCGGGTGCCTGCACCCATGAGACCAGGGTGGAAAGACCAGTTGGTCTTGGGCCTTGGATGCTATTTTGAAGTAGATACAATTTTGAGCGCAGCGGGAAGTGCTCAGAGGTCTATAAAAAGGGTAACGACTTTCATTCCTCGGTGGCTCAGACGGTCAAGAGTGCTGGAGACCTGGGTTCGATCCCTGGGTTGGGAAGATCCCCAGGGGGAAGGAAATGGCAACCCATTCCAGTACTCTTGCCTGGAAAATTCCATGGACTGAGGAGCTTGGTAGGCTACAGTCCATGGGGTCGCAGAGTCGGACACGACTGAGCGACTTCACTTTCAATGACTTTCATTAAGGGTATAAGTAGGTTCTTCAAGTATTAAGTCTCCCAAGAGTTAAGTGTTAATCAAGTCCCACCCTTCAACACCTGAGGCCAATTAGAAGAATGTAGATCCTAAATCGACTGAATCAAAATATCTAAGGCGGTAGGGGGTGGGGGGGCAGAAGCAGGCAGTTGAATCATGAATATGCTCCCGGCCATTGTTATGTACACTTAAAACATGAGAGCCTCTGGCCTCTTCAACGTTTTCTCACTTGGCTTTCACCTGAAGTCGGTACTATTATCATCCATATTTTACACAGGAGGAAGTTGAGGCATAAAAACGTTGATTAACTTGCCAAGGTAAGGCGGAAGTAGGGTTGGAATCTAGACCAATCTAAACGCTGCTCTTAAATATTAGAGTACAGTTATCTCCTGTTGTTAAATGATTTGTTGCTAATACTTCAACAAATACTGGACTTGCAGTTTGAAGATCCACTAAATTTAGTCTGGTGAACTTGGCGATCCGCTTACATTTTGAATTTCAAGTTTCTAGATGGTAAAATTTGGGCCCAACCTCCCTCCCCACCCCGCAAGGTGACCTGAGGGGTAGGGCGGGACAACAGGCGGGGAATGAAGGCGATCGATGATTTGGGCACTCCGCCCCCTGTTGGATTGGCTCGAGCCTCTCCCGCTAGGCCTGTTTTACTCCCGCGCGCTCCGAGGCCCGCCCCCGCCGCCATCTTGGTCGAGGAGGGAGCGGGCCGCACGCGGGAGTAAACAGCCCGAACCGGGAAAGTGGAGCTGTGGCCACGTCCGGGTGCTGCAGGGCAGCGGCGGAGACGACGCAGGCCTGTCCTCGTACGTCGGGGTGAATGCTGGGGTGTCAGTGCTAGGCGGCGGGGAACCTTCAGCCTGATCAATCTCCGCCCCCTCGCGGCGAGACGCCTCGTTCCCCGGGCTTCTCCCGCCCCCAGCTGGTCTCCTCCCCCTGTTGAAAGCTGCCCGGGAAAGTGGTGGCGGGAGCGGGTCGGGACCGGATCGCGGCGTGGCCCTGGGTGCGTGTTGCGGCGCTCAGGGGAAGGTTAGGCCTTTGGGTTTGTGTGCCAGAGGCCCCGGTGTGGACGCGGTGGGGCTGTGAGCCCGCGTCGGGAGCGCGGGTCTGGGGCCCGGACTCACGCCGGGCCGCCCGGGTCGGTTTCCATCGGTCACCGGATTGTCTCCTCTTCCGGTCCGGGCCTCAGGGTGGCCGACATGACGGCCGCGGATCAGAGCCCCCTGGCACCGCTGTTGGAGACTTTGGAAGACCCTTCCGCCTCCCTTGGAGAGCAGACCGACGCTTACCTGACCCTGACCAGGTGAGGCCTGTTGGGGGCGGGTGGGGGTGGGGCGCCCTGGTGGGTCGTAGGGGGAAGACAGTCCGAGTGCTGCACGCCGAGCGAGTTTGTGTATTCAAGAAGCTTTGCAGCTTGTTGGGGGACGCCGGGGTCGCTAGTGAGGCGAGGTGGGGTGGAGGGTGCGTGCTGGGTGACATTCCGGGGTGCAGGTGCTGCTGCCCTTACGGTGTCTGTTTGGAATGAGGAAGCCTGCACGTGTGTCTTGTAAGAGGAGGATTAAGAAAAATTTGGGAGGGATTTGGCCAGAGTAGTGGTTTTTCAGTGTAAGCCACCTGTATTTCGGGACAGTGGGGAAACCCAGAATTGGTTTTTTAATATAGAGCAATAACTCGAGTTTTATTTAACCGCAAGTGCTTCGCAGACTGTATTTTTCCGACTTATCTGTCGGTTGTTTGGAAATTGATACAAAACGATAAATGTTGAGTAAGTTTTAGTAAATTTGTAACTAGCGATAGGTTTCCTTATTTCCTCTTCACTTAGTGAAGCTGTCAAAACGTGTACTGTGTGGATGCACAAGTTATTCTGAGGTTTATTCGCGTTTAGTTGTTTAGTCGCTAAGTTGTGTCGAACTCTTTGCGACCCCATGGACTGTAGCCCACTCTATCCATGGGATTTTCCAGGCAGGAATACCGGAGTGGGTTGTCATTTCCTTCTCCAGGGGATCTTCCCGAGCCAGGAATCGAACCCACGTCTCCTGCATTGGCAGGCAGATTCTTTACTGCTGAGCCATCAGGGAAGCTTCACTTTTCCAGATGTATATCGCATTAAATATTCTTAAGTATCTTAAGTACTGCATCAATTTGCCAGTGTTCTAACATGATGTTTAAAAAGATTGTGCAGATATTTCATAGTTCATTTTTGTATTTGCCATTTGCATAAACTTAATGCTCTTTCTGCTTTTAAGTCGTATGACTGGAGAAGATGGAAAAGAAATCATTACAGAAATTGAGAAAAAACTTCCTCAGCTATTTGAAGTTTTAAAGGTACGTATCTGTGTTGTAAATAGTAAATAGTTTTTTTTACTTTGTGGAGGGAAAAAGATTTTGCTAACTAACTCAAAAACTTTGACTCTAAAATAAAATAACAGGGTTATTATAGTACTATTTGAGGACTTGCAGTGTATCAAGTGCTGTCTAATTTTCTTGTTTTCTCTTAATCCTCCCTGTCCAGCTGAGGCTCCTCTTTAAACCCCACTTTGCAGAAGAAATGGGTTTAATGTGTGTAAATTTAGTTGCGGTGACCACTTGAGTCCAAAACTTTCACTCTTAATAGAACAGTGCTTCTAAATGATTCTGTAGTTTTGTCTTTGATCTACTGTGTCGGTAACATTCATTTTTTTATCTTCACTCACCCATATTTCTGCCATTCTTGCTTGGTTAAAAAACAGTTATTATGCTTATCTTGTTTGCTTGTTTATAGGGAGGTTGTGTAGTTTTGCATCAAACTGAGGACATATATTCTTGTCCTCGTTTGAGTATACTGTGGCTTTGTGGCTTTCCTAAACACCTAACTTAATTTCCTTGTTTTTGGAATGAAGAGGTTGAACTAAATCTCCAAAGTCCCTTTGAGTTCTTATTTTTATGACCCTGTTTTTGTGCTTCTACATGGAAGTAGTCTAAAGATGTTTATTGCACACTTAAGCATTATTTTTGTCTAAATATTGAGGCACTGGGGATACTGCCTTGCCTAACCTTAAATATTTTTACAGCTTTCAGTTCTTTTTGTTCATATAAGGAGGAACTTCACTGTGTAGTAGTTCAAGACTTAGCAATAAGTAAACAATGTTAATGGTATTATCCCATTTTTCTTTGTCATTTTCACATTCCAGTACTGTTTGATGTGATGATGACATGTATCATCTATTTGGTATTTGAGAGTATGTAGGATCAGGAAATCATTTACATGCAATTTGAATCAAGTTGCATTGTTTGTAAATAGAGTTGGTAACTAAAATGCCTGATGAATAATTATTTAGAAGCCTGTGGATGGTTAATGATAGGATGATCAAAAGTTGATCACACATATGCTAGCTGCTATTTAGGAGATACAGTATTAGCTCTCATAGTCTTCAGTGTGTAAGATTTCATCTATTTGTGATTATCTGAACTGATTGCCTTAATATCCCATGTATCTCAGGGTTTAGTATTTTCGATGTTTGGTTGGATTAATTATAAAATGGGTGCTCCAAGGAAGTGTCTGTTCTTATATATGACTGCTAACATTTACCATTCTTCCTAGTCAAGCATAGCAAATAGTTGAAGATTTCTTGGATATCTGATTTTAGAAGCAAGGGGGAGACCTGAAGATACATTAGTTTGGAATAGGAAATGATGCCAAGAAAGATGCAAGGTTACAAGTAAATGTAGGGTTAGGAACAAATGGCAAGACTTTTGCGTTTGACAGATTTGAGATTTTATAGCTTTTACATGTAGAATATGGGGTTGGGCTTTGAACTCCAAATGGTCATGGATTCAGAATCTTCTATCTGAAGTATTGAGATGACATTTAAAGCCACTTGCGCTTCAGCTACTTAGTGAATGTTACTTCTAACTCCTTCCCTCTCTGTTAGAGGTGTTGTTCCACTCTATAGCTGAATGTCAGCTTTTGCCTTTGAATCTTTGCTTACTTTATGTAAGTTTTGCTCCTACTTTTACTTCTTTTCTAGTGTCTTCACCATCTTCCATTTGTTGCCCTCCGCCTTTTTTTTTGTTTTTTTTTTTGCTTTCAGGTATGCAGAGATGCCCTTTTTTTTTTTTTTAAGGAAAATTCTTAGCTGATCTCCACATAGTTTCCCTCTTTCTTTGTCAAGCTGTATCCATGGTCTCTAAATCTTCAGTTCAGTTCAGTCGCTCAGTTGTGTCTGACTCTGCGACCCCATGAATTGCAGCACGCCAGGCCTCCCTGTCCATCACCAACTCCTGGAGTTCACTCAGACTCACATCCATTGAGTTGATAATGCCATCCAGCCATCTCATCCTCTGTCGTCCCTTTTCCTCCTGCCCGCAATCCCTCCCAGCATCAGAGTCTTTTTCAATAAGTCAACTCTTCACACGAGGGGCCAAAGTATGGAGTTTCAGCTTTAGCATCATTCCTTCCAAAGAAATCCCAGGGCTGATCTCCTTTAGAATGGACTGGTTGGATCTCCTTGCAGTCCAAGGAACTCTCAAGAGTCTTCTCCAACACCACAGTTCAAAAGCATCAATTCTTTGGCGCTCAGCCTTCTTCACAGTCCAACTCTCATATCCATACATGACCACTGAAAAAACCATAGCCTTGACTAAATGAACCTTTGTTGGCAAAGTAATGTCTCTGCTTTTGAATATGCTGCCTAGGTTGGTCATAACTTTCCTTCCAAGGAGTAAAGCGTCTTTTAATTTCATGGCTGCAGTCACCATCTGCCGTGATTTTGGAGCCTAAAAAAATAGTCTGACACCATTTCCACTGTTTCCCCATCTATTTGCCATGAAGTGATGGGACCAGATGCCATGATCTTCCTTTTCTGAATGTTGAGCTTTAAGCCAGTTTTTTCACTCTCTTTCACTTTAATCAAGAGGCTTTTTAGTTCCTCTTCACTTTCTGCCGTAAGGGTGGTCAGATCAGATCAGATCAGTCACTCAGTCGTGTCCGACTCTTTGCGACCCCATGAATCGCAGCACGCCAGGCCTCCCTGTCCATCACCAACTCCCGGAGTTCACCCAGACTCACGTCCATCGAGTCAGTGATGCCATCCAACCATCTCATCCTCTGTCGTCCCCTTCTCCTCCTGCCCCCAATCCCTCCCAGCATCAGAGTCTTTTCCAATGAGTCAACTCTTCGCATGAGGTGGCCAAAGTACTGGAGTTTCAGCTTTAGCATCATTCCTTCCAAAGAAATCCCAAGGCTGATCTCCTTCAGAATGGACTTGTTGGATCTCCTTGCAGTCCAAGGGACTCTCAAGAGTCTTCTCCAACACCACAGTTCAAAAGCATCAATTCTTCGGCGCTCAGCCTTCTTCACAGTCTAACTCTCACATCCATACATGACCACAGGAAAAACCATAGCCTTGACTAGATGAACCTTTGTTGGCAAAGTAATGTCTGTGCCTTTGAATATGCTATCTAGGTTGGTCATAACCTTCCTTCCAAGGAGTAAGCGTCTTTTAATTTCATGGCTGCAGTCACCATAAGGGTGGTATCATCTGCATATCTGAAGTTATTGATATTTCTCCCAGCAGTCTTGATTCCAGCTTGTGCTCCTTCAGCCCAGCGTTTCTCATGATGTACTCTGCATACAAGTTAAATAAGCAGGGTGATGATATACAGCCTTGACGTACTCCTTTTCCTATTTGGAACCAGTCTGTTGTTCCATGTCCAGTTCTAACTGTTGCTTCCTGACCTGCATACAGATTTCTCAAGAGGCAGATCAGGTGGTCTGGTATTCCCATCTCTTTCAGAATTTCCCACAGTTTATTGTGATCCACACAGTCAAAGGCTTTGGCATAGTCAATAAAGTAGAAATAGATGTTTTTCTGAAACTCTCTTACTTTTTCAATGATCCAGCGCATGTTGACAATTTGATCTCTTGTTCCTCTGCCTTTTCTAAAACCAGCTTGAACATCTGGAAGTTCATGGTTCACGTATTGCTGAAGCTTGGCTTCTTAATCTTACTCCCTTTTAATCTACTCAAGGATTTGCTGATTTTTGCCATTAAAATATAATTTTGTTTTTAATCAACTTTTCCATCTAAAAATTCATTTGCAGTTGTACTTATTTGTAAAAATGTGGTTTTGTTTTTGTAGACTCACATTGCCAGTCAAAACTCAGAGCTCAGTAGTGCTGCTCTACAGGCCTTGGGGTTTTGCTTATATAATCCCAAAATTGCCTCTGGATTATCAGGTAGGTTTGTTGTGATGGAATATTTTTAGAGTTTATAGTTTGATATTGTTAAAAGTACTGTTACTTCTCAATTTCACAACCTGTAGTTTAGGGTTTGCTTTTGAGAATGAGTCTGTAGATTATATCATTAGATTATATCATTGTAGTAAAATTTCTTAGACATAGCTCTAGCTTTGATAACTATAAAATTTGTTCTAAAAGAAAATACAGTAAGCCTATTTTAAAATGTTGAGAAACCATCTTGATAATAAACATACCTGTTTTGGAAGTTTATAATTAGATAGAATTAATTTTGGGAGGTGGATGGGTCATTTATTTTATACAAGCATGTGTTAAGGAATTTACTATTAGAAAAGTTCTTTTACATAGTGGTAAATTAGATAATTTGGAGCTAAAAGTGGTAATGAAAGCACAGGATCTGATGCTCTTCTGAGTTTTATAGCATCCTTGACCCTCTGCATCCTTGGATGCAAAACTCATGGAGATCTCAGTACTACACCATTTCATGTAAGGGACTTGAGCATCTCCTGGTTTTTGATATTCTTGAGGGGAAGTCCTAGAACCAATCCCCCATGGATATCAGGGGAGGACTGTAATCCTAATTGTTGGCTCTATAAGTAGCTTCTCGTAGTATAGGTATGGGGATGATCTTTAGAGATGGATAATTAGGAATAGGGAATAAAGATATCAGAAAGGTGTTACCATCTTTTTTTCCGAGGGAAAAGTTTCCACTTATTTAATATACAGAAATGTTAGCAATCTGAAGTAGGAGTTGTTCATTTTGTAGCAGAGATACAGGATTTATAACATATTGCCAAAAATTGACTCGTACGTTCAAACCTAATCAGTCAGTTCAGTTGTGTCCAACTCTGCCATCCCATGGACTGTAGCACGCCAGGCTTCCCTGTCCATCACCAACTCTCGGAGCTTGCTCAAACTCATGTCCATCAAGTTGGTGATGCCATCCAGCCATCTCATCCTCTGTTATCCTCTTCTCCTGCCTTTAGTCTTTCCCAGCATCAGGGTCTCTTCAAATGAGTCGGTTCTTCACATCAGGTGGCCAAAGGGTTGGAGTTTCAGCTTCAGGATCCGTCCTTCCAATGAATGTTCAGGACTGATTTCCTTTAGGATTGACTGGTTTGATCTCCTTGCGGACCAAGGGACTCTAAAGAGTCTTCCCCAGCACCACAGTTCGAAAGCATCAAACCTAATAATAAGATCCTATAGGAATATTTTGGTTGAAAAATTATTGATTTCAAGTCTACTATCTGTTTTCACTGAGTATACATTCTCTCTGACCAGAATTTTGTGTTTTTGGGGGAAAGTTTGATTATTAGCATAAGTTTTCTGGTCCTTTTCTCTGGATATGCATTTAATTTTAATGACAATGACAATGATTTTTATCTGTTAGGGATTTTAAAGGATGTAAAAGATTCTGCATAATTAAAATTTTTTTTGCTTGTTTTTCAGAGATAAATATTCAAGAACTGCTTTCAAAACTGAATGATATTGTTAAAAGTTCAGATAAAAATGTACGTACTAGGGCACTTTGGGTGATATCCAAGCAGACGTTTCCCACTGAAGTTGTTGGCAAAGTAGTGAGTATGGTTTTTGTATATGTCTTCTTAACTACATGCCACTTAAAAAATAGAGGCTTACTCGATTTGTGTTTGTTTGTTTCTGTCTTTCAGGTTTCTAGTATAATTGACTCATTAGAAATAGTATTTAATAGAGGAGAGATGCATTCTGCTGTTGTGGATTATGAAGCATTAAATGTCATTATAAGGTATGAGTTTGGATACTATACAAATTAGAATAGTTTCATTAATTTAGAATTGAAGGAGTAATCTTTTGGGACTTGAAATTGAATAAGACATTGAAAGAAGGAAATGTCTTCTAGACTAAAATTCTCAAAGTAATAGGAAGAGGAAAGTAGATGTGCATTAAGTTACTAGGTTTTTTATTTTTACTGAAATAGTCTTAAAAATATTTCTGTTAAAGCTTTTGCAAAAGTTTAAAAAATAGAGACTTCTAAGTTGGCTATAGCAGGTAATTTGAAAGTGAAAGTGTTAGTCACTGAGTCGTGTCTGACTCTTTGTGACCATATGGACTGTAGTCTGCCAGACTCTTCTGTCCATTAGATTCTCCAGGCAAGAATACTGGAGTGGGTTACCATCCCCCTCGCCAGGAGATCTTCCTGACCTGGGGATGGAACCTGGGTCTCCTGCATTGCAGGCAGATTCTTTACCACCAGGGAACCCGGTAGCAGGTACTTAGGAAAGCATTAAAACAATTTCTAACAGCGGATGAGGGGAACAGGGAAATCTTCTGTCTTCTTCCTACCCATCCTTGCTGTTCACAATGGGTATGCTGACAACACAAACTATTGATGTGCTTTATCTTAACTTGTTTTTCATTCTTTAGTTGAAACTGTTCTTTAGTTGTTGAGCTATGTGCTTTAACTAGTATTCTGATGCCCTGATTGATGTTCACAGTATATCATGGTTCTCTAGCTGTTCTCTCCTGTAAGAATATAATTTGTGTAAAAATAATTACTAAAGTTTTTTAATCTGAAGAAAGATGATGTGTTTTCATTATTTGAAAATTTTATTAAAATAGGGAAGTCTACAAATTAAGTTACGTTAGATCTATTTGTGTGTGTGTGTATTGTAGATAATATTCTAAAATAAATGGACCATACTGTGCATATTTCTGTGTACTGTTGACTTTCCCGGTAGTTTAGACATAAAGGTAGTTTAGAAATAAAACTACTTAAACTAATTTAGTCATTGATTTCTCTATTACAGACTAATTGAACAAGCCCCAGTTCAAATGGGAGAAGAGTCAATTAGGTGGGCAAAATTGGTCATACCTTTACTGGTTCATTCAGCCCAAAAAGTACATTTGCGGGGAGCCACTGCTTTAGAGATGGGAATGCCTTTGTTGCTTCAGAAACAGCAAGAAATAGCATCTATCACAGAGCAGCTTATGACTACCGTAAGTAATACTTTTTTGGATATTGCACTGTGAGGTTTTGCACCAAGCATAGGACTCATATTGGTGTAATTGCACTATGATCTAGGAAGTTCCTCTTTGAATTAAATTTAAGAATTGCTTGAATTAATATCACCCACTTCTAATTACGGTAAGGAAAGGAGCTGTCTATTCAGTGTTAACTGCAATCCAGGCGTTTTATTTCATCCCTAAAGAATGAAGAAATTGCATTTTTGGAAAACGGAGAGCATTATCTGATTCATCGCTATCTGGATTGTTACAGCATAATCCCAGGAGCTACAGATTTAAGGCATAAAAGTGCATGTAGTGTGTACAATTTCCTTTTATTATTTGCCCAAAGTTTTAGGTTTTTCGGTCTTTCTTGTAACATTTATTGAGTACCTGTTATATATTGGACATTGGTTTAGGTACTGTGTATATAGCAGTGAACAAAAGCAATTTGTTTTGGAGCTTATTTTCTAGTGGGAGCAATAATAAAGTATGTAGTACATTAGGAAAGAGATTATGGGAAACAACGGGGACTGGATGAAAGTGCTTTCCAAGAGGAAGGGTGATGTGGTCAGGGAAGGAAAAAGAATAGATGATTTGAAGGTGTAATAGGAGTTAGCTAATTGAATGATAAGGAGTAAACTTATTCAAGTTAGGAGGAACCGTGGAAGCAAAAGGCCTTGTTCTGATGTGCTAGGTTGTGTTCATCAAACACTGGGCAGTGTGATAGAGTGAATGAGGATGAGAGGGTAGAAGATGATGTCAGAAACAGGGCCAGGCCACATAAGACCTTGTAGACCATTGTAAGCACTTGGCTTTTATTGCTTTATTGCTTGGTTTTAAAGCATCTGGATTATATTGAAAATCATATTTGAAGGTTTTGAGTCTATGAGTGATACATGTACAAACTTGGCTTTTAAGGGGATCCCTCTGCCTATGTTGAAGAAATTCTAGGCAGGGGTTGCATAGGAGCAGGGAACCTAGTTGGGAGATAGTACAGTAATCCAGGCAAAGGGGGAGATGTCCACATTCTAAAACCTGGGGTTTTGTTTGTTTAGTTTTTTAAAATTCAGGATTCCTCATGGTAATGCCTGAGCTAAAAGCAACTCCAATGTTTTTGTGAGATTTTTAGCTGATAAATTTATTAATTTTTTAAGAGCTTATATAGGCAGTCCTTGAACAGCTCAAGTTTAACCCGTGTGTAATTTATAATTGACCCTCTGTATTCGTGGTTCCTCTGCGCCTTTGGATTCAACCAACCACGGACTGTAGTACTGTGGTATTTACTGCTGAAAAATACCCAGGTGTAAGTGGACCACACAGTAATAACACACTTTATTCAAGCATCCACTGTATAAAGTTCTTAATAATAAATTTGAACTCAAATTTTCTCAGATGTATTACCCATGAAGCTATTAATGTATTTTTTAAGTTAATAGAGAAGTTAAAACATTATCATTTGAACTCTGATGATATGCATGCTGAAGTGTTTAGGGGAAAGTATATTGGTAGGGGAAAAGAAAGCTATATTGATGGATGGAAGAATGGCCTGACAAGCATAGTAAAAATGTCCAAGCATATACTTGGACATTTACTATAAACGGTCAGCTTTGCTATATGTGTGAAACTTCCTGATAAAATATTGGGAAAAATTACTTGGCTGAGACAATCAATTTAATACTGCATTCTTTTCAGGAGTCTTTTGGTAAATACTTTTGCTTTTGTTTTCAGAAATTACTTTCAGAACTCCAGAAACTGTTTATGAGTAAAAATGAGACTTACGTGTTAAAATTATGGCCTTTATTTGTCAAACTTCTTGGGAAGGTAAGTTCACAGTTAAGGTTTTTATACACACCAGACCTTTTATTTTCTTAACATAGTATAGTTGATCCTCATTATTCATGTGTGCCATATATATGAAAATTGACCTATTTATTAAAATTTATTTGTAAACCCAGTGTCAGTATTTGTGCTGCTTTTGCAGTCAATTGTAGACATGTAGAGTGGCAGCAAATTTGAGTCTTACATGTAAGCATGCATGTTCCAGTCCGAGGTTGAGCCAGGGTTATGTTCTGCTTTTTTTGCTTTAATTCTCAATGTCCTTTAAACAGATGTCCATTTCATGATACATTTGGTGCCACATTTTTCATGTTTTGCACTTTTTCTTGGAGATGTCAGTTTTAAATGGCCCCCAAGTGTAGTGCTGAAGTGCTCTCTGGTTGCTAAGTAGAGGAAGTCTGTTGTGTGCCTTAGGAGAAAAGGCGTGAGTTATAGTGCTGTCTGCTGTGAGCTCAATGTTAGCGAGTCAAACTGTATATATTAAATAAGTTGTCTTTAAACCAAACACACATGAAGCAAGATTGTGTGTCAGATGATTGATGAAAATGTGATCAGAGGCTTGTAGGAACCTAATCCTGCATTTTCCTTAGAAGCCATGGCACAGAATTTGCTAATAGAGTATCAAGGCAACTTTATAGAACATAACTAGTGAATAATAAGAATTGACTGTATATTCTTTCTTTAAGCCTGGTTTTGAGGGGGAAGTTGTGATTTTTTGTGTGTGTGATAAGCATAATATTTATCATAACCATCCTAAGGTATACAGTTTAGTGATATTAAAAGCATTTACAGATGTATAAACATTATCACTGTCTATACCCAGAACTTTTTTGCCATCCGCAACAAAAACTGTACATGTTAAATAAGTAGTGGCTCCCTCTGCCCCTCTTCCTGCAGTCCCTCGTAACCTCTATTCTGCTTTCTCTCTGAATTTATTTGCTAATTCATAAGTTTTGATCTTGGTTCCATTTTGAGTTTATTTTTGTATGTAAATAAGACAAGGATCCAGCTTCATTTTCTTGCAGGTGAATACTCCAAGCACCATTTGTTAAAAAGACTGTTCTTATTGAATGCTCTTGGTAATCTGGGTAATTCTTATTGGTTATCAGTTAACAGTATATGTGAGAGTGTTTTTGGAATCCCTTTTCCATTGGTCTATTATGTTTTTCCTTAAGCCATTACCATAGCTTTATTTTTGGCGGCTGCATCATGTGGCATGAGAGATCTTAATTCCCCAGTCAGGGGTCAGACTCATGCCCACTGATTTGGAAGCATGGTGTCCTAACCACTGGACTGCCAGGGAAGTCCTCACTACCATACGCTTTAATTACTGTAGTGTTGTAGTAGGCGTGGAAGTCAAGGGAGTTAAGTCTTCCAACTTCGTAATTTTTTTTTCCCAAAATTGTTTTGGCTAAAGGGGATTCTTTCATAATGAATTTTTGAGGGTAAGCTTTTATTTCTCAGTTGGAAAAGGACTTTGGAATTTTGATAGAAATTGCGTTGGACTTGTAGATTACTTTGGATAATATTGCTGTTACAATGATATTAAATCTTCCTATTCATGAACACGGAATGATTTTCCATTTATTTAGGTCTTTTCAAATTTCAACAGTACTTTGTAGCCTTTAGTTTAAGTCTTTCATCTCTGATTAAATGTATTTCTAAGTATTTAATTCTTTTAGGTGCTAATTCTTTTAGGTTATAAATGGAATTGCTTTCCTAATTTGCTTTTTAGATTGTTCATTGCTTTTGTGTAGAAACAACTGATTTTTGTGTGTTGGTCTAGTATTCTGTACAGAGAGCCTGGCGGGCTACAGTCGTAAAGGAGTCAAATGAGACTTAGTGACTAAACAACAGCTTGTACTCTGCAACATTGCTGAAAGTATTTTATTAGCTCTAGTGGCTTTCTTAACAGTTTTTGTGAATTTCTAAGCCAGTTTTTTATTTATATTCTGTTCAGATTATGTGTGGATTGTAATCACTTGTGACTGTTAATGTTCTATCCTGTGTATTTTTTATTGGAATACATTAGACGAATGTTAATAGTGCCTGTAATTGTTTCAGGCAAGTAAAAAACTTCTTAATGATTTTTCCTTTTTAGACCTTGCATCGAAGTGGGAGTTTCATTAATTCTCTATTACAGCTAGAAGAACTGGGATTTCGTAGTGGAGCACCCATGATTAAAAAAATAGCTTTTATTGCTTGGAAGAGTTTAATAGATAATTTTGCTTTAAATCCAGGTAAGTAATGTTTTAAGACTGATTTTTGTTATGAGTTTTACTTAAGCAAGATGAAAAAGCTCTTCTTTTTTTTTTTTGGACTTAATACTGAATATTTACCTATCATTGAGTATTTTAGGGGAATAAATTTGTAGCTAACAATAGAGTTTGTAAAGGTCAGGCATTATTGAAAATCATAGGTATAAAATTTACACTATTTCAAAAACTGAACAAAGTGACATGCCATTTGTGGTTTTCTTAGTACATTCCAGCACTTACTTGAGCATTTATGTACTTCTCAGTTATCATAATAGACCTCAGATGGTAAATAGTAACACTTTCAGAACGATTAAGTATTATCAAAAGTCACAAAGCCAGTAGACTACAGCAAACAGTTGTGATTGCTGTGGAATACGAGTATCAGTAACAGAGGAATTTTTTTTCAGGACCTTTAAGAATAGCACCTAATAGTGGGTTAACATTAATATATAGGAGTGATTCCTTTTGATGTTTCTTACCCTTATCTTGTTATTGTCCATTGAAAGTGTTTAATATACGTATGAGAAAGTATTTTTCCCATAAGTGAGAAGTATGAGTCTGCCTGTGTAACTGTAGTTAATCTTGGATGTAATTGATAGTTTATAAGATATGCTAAGAAATGTTGATTTCATCCTGTTTTCCCTTGCAAAGACTATTAATAATCCTTGTTCCCTTTGAAAATGTGCATTATTTGCATTAACTGCAACTACTTTTATTTGAAAATATTGGCAGGCATATATTTTAATTGGAAATGTCACCTTTGTTGATAAGCTCTCAGTGTGAGGTACTGTATTGTTGAGGATTAAATCTACTGAAATTGTGTATCTTTGAGTTAAAGAATAAAATGGGAGTGACTTGAAGATCAATAAAATGCTATCTGATTTGAAATAGGTCAAGATCTAGAGAGTCTGACTGATACTGTGTATTCATGAACTCATTAAGGAATCAGATGCTTGTCTTTCGCTTGTGGTTGTCAGTATGCTTTTGTTGCAGCCTATAGGAAGGAGGGAAGGCAGAAGGGGCAAAAATAAACTTCTTCCCAGAGAAATCAACAATCTATAAACAAAGTTTCAGAAATTCCACATACACTTCTGCTTAAATCTCACTGGGAGAGTGGCTAAATGGGAGACTAGATAAAGTAGTTCAAAAGTAGACACCTAATTCTAAATAATTGTGAATATTTAGATAATATATCCTAAGTCATTTTAACTGTTGGCACCAACAGTTAAAATGTTTGATAAAAGAGATAACTAGTAGATTTTTTGAGATTTCCCTAGTGGACTAGGAATTAAGACTTTGCCTTCCAATGCAAGAGATGCAGGTTTGATCCCTGGCGCGGAGCTAACATGCCACCTGCCTCGTGGCCAAAAAACAAACCCAAACATAGAAGCAGTGCTGTAAAAAAAAAAAAAAAATTCAATAAAAACTTAAAAAAAAACTAATAAAATTTTTAAATGACAGCCTTTTATGAGGTAAAAAATACGCTATATTTTGTGATCTGTAAAATGGGGATAATGAGAATACTCAAGCAGTTAAGAGTTACTGAACATTTTATCATTTAGGCTGGGCAGTTTGTTGTGAAGAACTGCCCTGTGTGTCAGTGGAAGTTCAGCAGCATTCCTAGATGCAGCCCACTAGATACCAGTAGCGCTCTCTATCCCTGCCTCCCAGTTGGAACAACCAAAAATACTGCAGACATTGCTGAATGGTGGGAAAATCAGCCCTGGCATAGGGTATCTAATAAATATAAATATTACTGTTTTTTTGTTTCTTTTAAATAAGTCTTATTAAGTATTGTGACCTAACTGTATGTCAGCATGAAAATTTTGGGGCGAATAGGAATAGCCACTGACTAAAGAATTTTTTAATTCTCTTGCTAAAGTAAAAGACTTATTGCATGCTGTCATTCTTAAAGTTTAATCTTTAGCTCTTCAGTGTTTTCACTTGGGTGTTTCTTTTCTTTTAAGAAATACTATGTAGTGCAAAAAGACTGAAGTTGTTGATGCAGCCTTTGAGTTCTATCCATGTGAGAACAGAAACTCTAGCGCTGACAAAACTAGAAGTCTGGTGGTATTTGTTGATGAGACTAGGACCTCATCTTCCTGCTAATTTTGAACAGGTAACATTACAAGTGTTGATTATGATACTTGATGTGTTTTTTTTAGTAGTATGTTCTTAAAATCCTACCAGTCTAACTTTCAGTGCTTAGCAGACCAGCGGACCATGTTACATATAAAAAATGTTTTTCACCCTGACACAGAACTTGAGGTCATTTTCCTTAAAGGATATTCTCCAGATGTCTGAAATGGGCCTCTACAGCCTTTTTAATCAGTAGACACTCATATGTCTGTCCTTACTCTAGAGGCATTATGAAAGATTTTTTAAAGGAATTGCATATGACTTGGAATATAATTGAGAGTAGAGTCAGCATTACTGAAATAGAAATCATGTGCTACACTGGGTAGATGATACAAAGTTGGAGTAATTCTAATTTTTAAATCTCTTTCTAGGCTATGTAGTGATAACCAATCATTTAATACCCTTGTAGCTTTTCATTGTTACACATGAGTTTATTCCTTTAGATTTTGATATCTTTGCTGGCATTTAAACTTGTTATTTTGTCTAAGTTAAAAAAGGGTAGCTGTGATAACTACTCTTATTTATTTTTAATTTATATTTTAATAATTTTATTTTTATTTTTGTGCTGGATTTTCGTTGCTTTACATGGGCTTTCTCTAGTTGCAACAAGGAGGGGCTACTCTTTGGTGTGTGGACTTTGCACTGCAGAGGCCTCTCATTGCAGAACACAGGCTCTAGACGAGTGGACTTCAGTAGTTGCAGCTCACGGGCTCTCGAGCCACAGGCTCAGTAATTGTGGTACATGGGCTCAGTTACTCCACAGCATGTGGAATCTGCCCGGACCAAGGATTGAACCCATGTCCCCTTCTTTGGGGACAGATTCTTATCCACTCTGCCACCAGGGAAGTCCTTAATTTATTTTTTATTAAAGTGTAGTTGATTTACATGTATTAGTTTCTGGTGTACAGCAAAGTGATTTAGTTACATATTTTTCATATTTTCCATTATTATAGGATACTGAATATATTTCCTTGTGCTCTACAGTAGGACCATGTAGTTTAGCCATCCTGTATTTAACAATTTGTATCTGCTAACCAAGTTCCCTGTGGAGTCCACCCCCACCTGCCCTCCCCCTTGACAAACGCAAGTCTGTTCTCTATGTCTGTGAGTCTGTTTTGAAAATAAGTTCATTTGTGTCATTTTATTTCCACATATAAGTGATACCATGTGGTATTTTTCTCTTTTTGACTTCACTTAATATGATAATCTGTTGGTCCATCCGTGTTGCTGCAGGTGCTATTATATTTCATTTTTTTTATGACTGAGTAGTAGTCTGTTGTATACATATACCATGTTTTTTAATGCATTCATCTGTTGATGAACATTTACATTGCTTCCATGTCCTAGCTATTTATTACATAGTGCTGCTGTGAACATAGGGGTGCATGTATCTTTTCAAAGTATAGAGTTTTGTCCAGATAGATGCCCAGAAATGGAGTTACTGGATCAGATGGCAACTCTATTCTTAGTTATTTGAGGAAATTTCATACTGTTTTCTATAGTGGCTGTACCAATTTACATTCCTACTGACATTGTAGGAGGGTTCCCTTTTCTCCACACCCTCCAACATTTGTTGTTTGTAGAGTTTTTAATGATGGCCATTCTGACTGATGTGAGGTGGTACCTCCTTATAGTTTTGATTTGAATTTCTCTAATGCAGTTAATGAAATTGAGCATCTTTTCATGTGCCTATAGGCATGGAAAAGTTTCTGTTTAGGTCTTCTGCCCATTTCGATTGGGTTTTCATTACTGAGTTGTGTGGGCTGTTCATACATTTTGGAAATTAAGCCCTTGTTGATTATATCACTTGCAGATATTTCCTCCCATTTGGTAGATTGTCTTTTCATTTTGTTATGCCTTCCTTTACTGGACTGAGTACATTTAATTAGGTCCCATTTGGGATTTTTTTTGCTTTTATTTCTATTGCCTTGGGAGACTGACCTAAGAAAACATTACTATAATTTATGTCAGCAAGTATTTTGCCTATGTTACTTTCTAGGAATTTTATGGTGTCCTGTCTTATATTTAAGTATTTAAGCCACATTGAATTTATTTTTGTGTATGGTGTAAGGGAGTGTTCTGCTGCTGCTGCTAAGTCGCTTCAGTCGTGTCTGACTCTGTGCGACCCCATAGACGGCAGCCCACCAGGCTCCCCTGTCCCTGGGATTCTCCAGGCAAGAACACTGGAGTGGGTTGCCATTTCCTTCTCCAGTGCGTGAAAGTGAGTCACTCAGTCGTATCCAACTCCTAGCGACTCCATGGACTACAGCCCACCAGGCCCCTCTGTCCATGGGATTTTCCAGGCAAGAGTACTGGAGTGGGGTGCCATTGCCTTCTCTGAGGGAGTGTTCTACTTCATTGATTTACATGCAGCTGTCCAACGTTCCCAACAGTACTTACTAAAGAGACTGTCTTCTCACCATTGTATGTTCTTTGCTTTGTCAAAGATTGACCACAAGGTTTATTTTTGGGCTGTCTGTTCTGTTCCATTGATCCATATATCTGTTCCTGTGCCAGTTATCACGCTGTTTTGATTACTGTAGCTTTGTAGTAGTCTGGGAAGGTTATACTCCTGTGTTATTTTTATCCTCAGGATTGCTTTGGCAATTCTGGGATGGTTCCATATGGCTAATTTAATAGCAATCCCATTAAATTGTTTTGGGTAGTATGGCTATTTTAACAATATTCTTTCAGTGCAAGAGCATGGGATATCTTCTCATTTCTTTTTTTTTTTTTTTTTGTCTTTATAATTTTTAATTATTTTTGACTGTATTGGTTCTTCATTACTTTGCTCAGGCTTTCTCTAGTTTTGAGGAGTGGTGGGTACTCTGTTGCGGTGCACGGGCTTCTCATTGTGGTGGCTTCTGTTGGCAGAGCACAGACCCTGGCGTGGGACTCGTTAGTTGGAGCACTTGAGCTCGAGAGCACAGGCTCAGTAATTGTGCACAGACTTTCCCGTTTCTTTAAATCATCTTCAGTTTCCTTTATTAATGTTTTGTAGTTCTCAGAATAAAAGAATTTTACCTCCTTGATCAAGAGTATTCCTAGGTATTTTTTTATGTGATTTTAAAAGGGATTTTTTACTTTCCATTTCTGATGATATTACTGAATAGAAGTGCAGCAGATTTCTGTGTGTTAACCTGGTATCGTGCATACCTTGCTGAATTCGTTTATCATTTCTTCCTCAAGTATACTTGGGCTTTTTTAGCAAGTTCTTTTTAAATGCTTAATTGCTTACTATATTGAAGTTTTTAAATTTGTTAAAGCATGGTCAGTTCAGTCGCTCAGTCGTGTCCAACCCTTTGCGACCCCATGAATTGCAGCATGCCAGGCCTGCCTGTCCATCACCAACTCCTGGGGTCCACCCAAACGCATGTCCATTGAGTCAGTGATGCTCTCCAACCATCTCATCCTCCATCATCCCCTTCTCCTCCTGCCCTCAATCTTTCCTGGCATCAGGGTCTTTTCAAATGAGTCAGTTCTTCGCATCAGGTGGCCAAAGTATTCGAGTTTCAGCTTAAAGCATGAACTAATTAAAATTGGACATTGATTGTTAGCATGTGATTGGGATCATAATTTTTCCAAATTCTACCATAATTAGTTCCTAGTTGGCTATGTGTGCTCAGTCATGTATGACTCTTTGACCCCATGGACTGTAACCCACCAGGCTCTTTCCATGGGTTGCCATTTCCTTTTCCAGGGGATCTTCCTGACCAAGGGATTGAACCCCCATCTCTTGCTTCTCCTTCATTGCCAGGAGGATTCTTTACCACTGCACCACTTGGGATGCCCTCCTTGTAGGCTAATCTTACCCAATTGTCCCATCCATTCCTTGGCATAATCTGCTTACTGGCTAGATTTGACAGGTCTTGGAATAATCTTAGAAATGAGCTTGAAGTTGTCTTAGTTCGTATTTTTTAAGGTGTTTTTTAAAAAAGCTTAAAATGGTCTATCTGCCAGTAACATTAAAACTCATGTATATGTTATTTGTAAAAGCTCTTTACGTGTATAATTTTCCATCTGGAATGTAGTACTGAAATTTATAAATAATATATATTTAGGGCAAATATGATTGTAATATGATTTTTCACTTTTCCAGATTTCAGTTTCTACCTTGTGTATCAAGGCTGATAAAATTTCAACATACTAAGACAATTGATACTGCTTCTTAAGGAAATTTAACTGTATTTTGTAAGACTTTTTTAAAAATGACATTTATGCAGTTTACAGATACAGTTCCCTGTCTCTTTTTTACTTAATTCCAATAGGTTTGTGTGCCTCTGATTCAAAGCACAATAAGCATTGATTCTAATGCTTCACCTCAAGGGAATTCATCTCGTGTAGCTACTACTCCAGGTTTAAGCCCTATGACCCCAATACACAAAGGTAAGAGGTAGAACTACTTGTTTTTTGTTTTTTTCTCCCTGTATTTTTTTTAAAAGACTTTGAATCAAGTTTTTGTTCCATATAATTTACATAAAATTAATCACATAATTTTGGCTCCCATATCACAAAATTGTTTTGTTTTCTGTATGAATTAGGACTTCCCTGGTGACTCAGGTGGTGAAAAATCCAATTACTGTCTACTGCTGTCATTGCATTATTATAGTTGGATAAGACAACTTTTTTCCATGACATTATGTGAAGTGCATTAGATCCTTAGGTTTGTTTTTAGAATCTTAAGAGTTATTATTAAAAGTAGCAGGTCTATTCTGAGTCAATATTTTTAGAAATGCCTGCATGTTAATATTTTAAGGGTATAGGTAAATGCCTGAGATTTATTTTCATTTAAATGGTGTATGACACTCATCTTCTGTGTGTGTAGGACTCTAATCTTGTTCTTCTTAACCTGGTATGTTTAATTTTGTTTTGGGGTTGTGACTTCCTCGACCAGGGATCGAACCTGCACTCTGCTGGGGTGCAGAGTCTAATCAGTTGGACCACTGGGGAAGTCCTTAGTAAGATTAGTATTAGGAACTCTGTTATGAGCTTTAAACAAAAACTCTTCAACTTTTATTTGAGAAACACATTATTTAGTCTTAAAGGTACATTGCATTGAAATGAAGTAAAATACATTTGAGTAACTAATCATGCATAACTTAGCTGTTTTGTTTTTTGAAGGTGCTTCTCCATATGGAACTCCTGTAACCCCTCGGATGAACTTGAATTCAAATTTTGGAATGGCCACAATCCCCTCTATACAACTTTTGAGGCTTGAAATGTTGCTTCATTTTTTGTTGGGTCCAGAAGTCGTGAGTTTTGCTAAGCAAAACAAACTTATACTGAGCCTAGGTATTTAATTTTTTTAAAAATAATTTCAATTATTAAAACAATTCTGAACACTGTAATTGGGGTGAAGAAATTTTATGTCTTTTAATAGAAAACATAGCAGACCACCTAACATTTTATATTGGGAAATTTATTTCATAAAGCTTTGGTTTTGAATAACTTTTTTTTTTTCTCTTTTAGAACCACTTGAACATCCATTAATCAGCAGCTCTTCTTTTTTCTCCAAACACTCAAATACACTTATCACTGCTGTTCATGATAGCTTTGTTGCAGTTGGAAAAGATGCTTCTGGTGAATATTTAAGAGAAGATTTTTATTGCTTAAACTTGTGTTTAAAAATAAAATAAATATTTATATGGTGCCACTTGCTTCTAGATTGTTCTACAAGAGGTTTATATATAATTGGTTTAATCCTAATAGTAACCTTATTCTGTATTAGCCCATTTTGCAGATAAGGGATTGTGTTGTACAGAGAAGTAAGTAACTTGTGCCTGGTTACGTAGTAAGTGATAGAGCTATGATTCAAACCTGGGCTTTGTGATTTTAGTATCTATACCTAAACCTCCTGTGTTCTAAAGCCTATCAAATAATGACACATTTCAAAAATAAGATAGTTTGCTATTTAACTTGCTGGAAGATTTTTTTCTAGTGGCTTTCGGATATCCTTCTGAATCTTGTTTTTTCCTTGTATCAAAAATAAAAAGTGTTCAATAACAGAAAATATGGTTGATAGAAGAAAATTACCCAGAGTGTTAGTCCATTTGAAAACATATTTCTCTAAACAGAAATGAGGTGATAGTATATTATAAACTGAATTAAAAGGTTGACTATTACAAGGAGAATTGTATTTCAAAGTATTTCTCAGTTTATTTCAGTAGTATAAGCATAAAAGGGGGAGCCTTTGTAGTTATATATACTTCATTCTAAAGTACCTTTTATTTTGTTTGGCAGATGTAGTTATTAATGCTATTTGGAAGGAGTTAATTAGCTTGGTGAAGTCAGTTATTGAATCAGGTAAGCACTGTAATGATTAAGACTTTTATAGCAGCCAGTGAATTTTTTGGCTTTCATATATAAAATTTATTTTGAAATCACTTAAAGTATTGTATCTTCTAGACTTCTATTTAATCAAATTATTTTTTAAAAATTACTTTTTAATAGCTCTCTGAGTATATATTTTTACTCCTGAATTTACTGTATTTTCACTCCTAAAGATACATCTTTAGAACTATAACCCTTCTTGTGCTTTTGGATAGGTAACAAAAAAGAGAGACCAGGTTCTGAAGTTTTGACTCTCTTATTAAAATCTTTGGAAAGCATAGTGAATTCAGAAGTATTTCCTGTATTGAAAACACTGGTAAGTACAATACCTGTATGCTGGAATTTTAAAACCATACTCTGAAATTGAATTTTATTTTGAAGGTACTAGCACAGATCAAGATTTGGGAAGACATTTTATATCAAGTATTTATCAGCAATTTAGCACTGAAATAAATGCTGTCCCATTGGTTTTGCAGTCATTTGAAACCTTAATAAAGTAAATGAAGACAATGGCAACTCTCATCACATCTTCCAATATGATGAGAAAAAGCATAGGCTGTACAGAGAAAATGAGATAAGTGTGAAACTTGAACTGAAGAAACTCAGATGAACACTAATTTTGTAACAAGATTGCTGGGCTCCACTAATTGTTACTTTGTACATTTGAAAAAATACCTAGTAATAATCTTGTAGAGCTTTTGCATTTTAACTGTGACCGATATAATAGAGAAAAGAAAGCAAATTGGGAATACTTTTTGTAATAATGAGTTTCGCAAAATAATCTGCAGATGGAACAAATCATACCCTTACATAAACTTGGAGTCTGTTTCCTTTATGTGCATGACAGTGATATCTGCTGTGACAGTAGAGGATAGTGGTTAATAGCCAGGCTCTAGTATGAGGTTGAACCTCAGCCTAACTATTGACTGAGTGAACTTGGATACTTTATCTATTCCCTTGCCTCTCTATAAAGAAGAGATGTAGTAGTAGTTTATAATTAAATGAGTTGATAAATGCAGAGCACGGTGGGCTGGAACAAAATAAATGTGTCTATGAATGCATAATTATCATTAGTTTCTGTTGAAAATGAGAGTATATGAAACCATTTTCACTAATTTTTGTCATGTCACTGTTATATACTTCAGGTTAATACTTGCGTATTAATACATTTGGATGGCAGTTTGATAGGCTCTGTCACATTTGAGAGATGTGTCTTAGATCCAGCTTTTAGTTAGAAGTCCTTTGAATATTGGCTTCTGGCACTAGTGAGTATGTAATTGATTGCAGAATTTCTTTTTGTAGTATAAAAAATAGCCTCTAGGGCCATTAGTTTTTAAAAAATTTGAATAAGCTATGCATATTCATTTATCAGTTAAGAATATGTCTGTAGACTGAAAACTGTTTCAGTCAGGTGAAGAAAGTTCAAAGTATCTCATAGTATAATATCAATAATGTCATAAAAGAATAGATACATGACAGCCAGCTCAGGAAGTTATGTTCTCTATGTACTTTATATGGAAAATTAGGTCTAAAAAAAACTCCAGACTGACAGCATTGATTATTCCTGGAAATAAGGAAGGACCTTTTTATTTTATTTTTTGTATTTCTGTACTTGAATGTTTTAAGCTAATAAGAATGTGTTTACATTAATGACTGAACATTACTTATAATAAATTGTTACAACTATAGTGAATACTAATGACTAATGTACAGTAAAACCTTTTGTCTTTCTTAGGTTCTCATGGAAATTACAATTAAAGGACTTCCTCAGAAAGTATTAGGTTCTCCAGCATATCAGGTTGCTAATATGGATATTCTTAATGCAAGTATCTTAGATGTAATGATATGATTAAATTAGCCAAAAATCCATGTTTTTTTAAGTTAGAGACACTTAGATTGCAAAGTTCGAAAAGAATTGAATTTCAATATACTGATTATATTAAAGGAAAAAAATCATAGACAAAGTATAGGTGTGGCTCAGAAATAATTACAAGTTCAGTTCCAAACCACTGCTAAGAAAGTGAATATCAGAATAAAGCAAGTCACATGAAATTTTTGGTTACCTAGGGTATGTAAAAGTTATGTTTACACTATATTATAGTCTACTGAGTGTAAGTAAATAGCATTATGGCTTAAAAAAACAATGTACATACCTTAATTTAAAAGTACTTCATTGCTAAAATTGTTGCTTAATCATTTGAGCCTTCACTGAGTCATAATCTTTTACTGCTTGGGGGTCTCGCCTCTGTATTGATGGCTGCTGACTGATCAGAATGATGGTTGCTGAAAAGGTTGGGGTGGCCATGGCAATTTCTTAAGACAACAGTGATGTTTTCTGTGATTGATTCTTTCATAAATGATTTCTCTGTAGCATATAATGCTGTTGGATAGTGTTTTACCCACAGTAGAACTTCTTTCAGAATTGGAGCTAGTTCTGTCAAATATTGATGCTGCTTTATCAGTTAAGTTTATCTGGTTGTCATTTCAACAGTCTTCACAACATCTTCACGAGGAGTAGATTCCGTCTTAAGAAACCATTTTCTTTCGTCATCCATAAGGAGCAATTCCACATCTGTTTATATTTTATCTTAAAATTGCGACAATTCAATCACGTTTTCAGGCTCCACTCCTAATTCTAGTTCTTTGCTATTTCTACCACATCTGTAGTTACTTCCCCTGGTCTTGACTTTAAGCATGCCTTCACTATTAAGTTTAATCATTTCTAGCTTTTGGTTGAAAGTGAGAGATGTGCAGCTCCTTTCACGTCAATGTTTAGAGGCCACTTGAGCGTTGTTAATTAGTCTAAATTTAATATTGTGTCTCAGGGAATGCGGAGGCCAGAGGAGAGGGAAGGAGACAAAATAATAGCTGGTCCATTGAGCAGTCAGGACATATACTAAGTTTGAAAAATCGTGAAAATTACCCAAAATGTGACAAAGTAAACAAATACTATTTAGAAAAAGGGTTCCAGTAGACTTGTTTAAAACAAGGTTGCCACAAACCTTCAATATGTAAAATATGCCATATCTGCAAAGCACAATACAATGAAGTGTGCTTGTGAGGCATTAAATAATGGCATATTAATGGAACTATTTTCCTGGATTAAAGGGTTCTAGAATAAAAGGTTTCTCTTCGCTTTTATGTAAATGTAGTTTTGGTTATTACTGTTACAAGTTTTGGAAGCTTTGTAACACTGGCTTAGTTATAGTGAAATATATTTAATATCTGCTGGATGGTAGGTATTGTTGATCCAGCAAGTTTTAAGTCAGTGTTTATATCTGGAATCTTTTAATATTCTTCAATTGCTTGACTAGATGGAACAGCTATAATTAAAATAAAGAACTTGATTTTTGTGTGTAGTTTATGGAAGTACATTTGCTATCATTTTTGTTGTATCCTAAGTAATTTCAAAATTCCTCAAACTTAAAAGGGTCATATTTCAAATAATTGTAGAAAACAAGTGTAACAAGAAGAGTGTACTGTTGGTAACAAGAAGATTGATTGCCATCTCCCATCTTTCTTCAGGGAACCCCTGCTTTGTTCTTAGTTCAGTTAATTTTCAATAATAATCTATTGGAATGTGGTGTGGAAGACGAAAGGTAATTTTAAACAAACTATTTTGTTTATTTTGGAAAGTTTGTTGAATGATATTCTTTTGAGTTCGACTATTATAAATTTTTTTAAAAATTAAAAAAGTTGAGATTCATTTTTGGGGTAACTTTGCTATAATGTAATTTATTTTTACAAAAAGAACAGTTAATGCATAGTTCAAAATTTTTTTTCCATCAGGTTTTTTCTCAACCTGGAAACACTTGTGGGCTGTGTTCTTTCTGGTCCAACTTCACCACTAGCTTTCAGTGACTCTGTCTTAAATGTTGTCAATCAAAATGCAAAGCAGTTGGCCAACAAGGAGCATCTTTGGAGAATGTGGAGTATTATAGTCACCCCATTAACAGAATTGATTAATCAGGTATGATATAAGTCAGCTGCATGTTTTCTCTCAAGTTTAGTACCTTGCCTTTTTTTTCTTTCTTTGTTATATAGTGCATGAGTATATGAATAGAAATTTGTATTTGAATGGTAGATATTACATATTTTATCTGTGGGATTGGTTCATTTTCTGTTCTTTAAATTACTTGATTTCTTTTCGTTGTGTTTCTGCCTTATTCAAAAAAGTGTAACTTAATGGGGACTAAATAGTCCATTTTCTCTTATGATTAGAAAGCCAGAAGGCTCACATGATAGATATGGATTTCCCTGTTTATATCTTGGATTCTTGCATTTGTGCTGTGGGGAATAATATGAATGTCTTGACTAAACTATATATTCTTAGATTTTTATGGCAAATCATGTTGGTGAACACCTCAAAGCCATATAGTAGTTCCTAAACCTCTAATTCTTGAGTTGACTGACCTTTACATTTAAATACTTAAAAAAGTGATAATATTGGCAAGGTATGGAGCTCAAGTTCTGTCACTGTTAATAGTTCATTAGCAGCTTTATCAATCTTGAATGGAATTATTCTTTGTGAAATAGTCTGTTATTACTTACAAATGGAGTGAGGACTCTGAAGAATTATGTGATTATACAGTAGTCCTTATTTTAGCTACTTGAGCCAACACTCCATTAAACATATTCCTTTGGAAGAACAAGATTTATGTTCCTAAATGGTTTCCTACAGTTTGAGGTCTGTTAGAGGCCATTTTTGGAGAAGGCAATGGCAGCCCACTCCAGTACTCTTGCCTGGAAAATCCCATGGGCGGAGGAGCCTGGTGGGCTGCAGTCCATGGGGTCGCAAAGAGTCGTACACGATTGAGTGACTTCACTTTCACTTTTCACTTTCATGCATTGGAGAAGGAAATGGCAAGCCACTCCAGTGTTCTTGCCTGGAGAATTCCAGGGACGGAGGAGCCTGGTGGCCTGCCGTCTATGGGGTCACACAGAGTCAAACACGACTGAAGCGACTTAGCAGCAGCAGCAGAGGCCATTTTTATAAGTCCTTGCTTGAGTCTTACCTTCTACGTATAGTAAAAGATTGTGGAATCACCTCTGGGATTCTTTTTTAGGACTTAAAACACAGTATATTGTTTCCCAGGGTTGCTTGAGAGACTACCACAAACTGGTGGCTTAAATCAACAGGAACTTATTTTTTAAAGCTCTTGGGGCCGGAATTTCAATAGTAAGATGTTGGCAGATTTGGTTTCTTCTGGGGCTGTAAAAGAGAGTGTGTTCCATGCTTCTCTTAGCTTCCAGCAATTGTTGATGTTGTGAATCCATCACTCCAATCTCAGCCTATCGTCACATGGCGTTCTTCCAAGTATCTTCTATTAAACTTCCTCTTTTATAAGGACACCAGTTATTGGATTAGAGCGTGCCTTAAGTCAGCATGACTTCTTTATTGCATGATTACATCTGCAAGGACCCTAATTTCAAAGATTACAGAGGTTAGGAGTTCACCATCTGTTTTAACATCTCGACATTGGGGAACATGATTCTTACTACATGTGGTAAGATGTCACTATTTAGGACTAGAATTAGATGGTGATTTGTCTAACTTCATTAATTTTCTTTTTTCAGACCAATGAAGTGAATCAAGGGGATGCCTTAGAACATAATTTTAGTGCTATCTATGGTGCACTGATTTTGCCAATAAACCATATTTTTCCAGCACAAAAAATTCCAATGGTAAGGCAAATTTTTACTTGAGGAATTGGCGGTTTTTAAATATTATGTTACTCTTTGTAATGAACTTCTATAAGACTTTCTTATGACTTATAATCAGCTTAGGAGAAAGGAAAGTGGTGAAGAGAGTGAAGTTCCTCTTCACCTTTGTTAATTGCTGGTATTGTGGTATTATTACAGTTCTTCGGTTAGAGCTCTGGGAACGTGGGCAGACTTATTACCCTGTGCTAGTCTCTTCTGACACCTTAAGTGTTACTGTGTTTTTAAAATGTTAAAGATGTATTCTATTAAGTTATTTGATATATAGATACACATTTTCTAAATTTTTTTTTATTATTGTTAGGTCACCATGAAGACCTTACTTAAAACTTGGTCAGAATTATATAGAGCATTTGCTCGCTGTGCAGCTTTGGTGGCAACTGCGGAAGAGAATTTATGCTGTGAGGAACTTTGTTCCAAGATAATGTCCAGTTTGGAAGATGAAGGCCTTTCAGTGAGTTTATTCTGATACCGACCTTTTTTGTATTTAAAGTAAATTCTTTTCAAGTAAATAGAGATAATGTTTATGAACTATCATTAACTAATGCTTTTAGTTTATAAGTAATGAAGTTAAGGTATAAAACAGGTAACAGCTTTGTGAGACAATTTTGTGTCATTGGACTCTAAGGTCCATGTATCAGGACCACTTGATGGTGATGTGCTTTTACTACTCTGGTGTGCCTTTGCCATTCTAGATGAACAGTACAAGGACTTTGACATCCTATATCTTGTTTTTTTCATACCTGTTAGCTTTTTTGTTTAAATCTTTTAATTAAAAGATAATTGCTCTACGATACAGTGTTGGTTTCTGCCACACTCAACATGAATCAGCCATAGGTATACATAGGTCTTTTCCCTCTTGAATTTCCTGAGTCATTCAGCAAATTCCCACTGGCTATCTAATTTACATATGATAGTGTATATGTTGGGCTTCCCAGGTGGTGCTAGTGGTAAAGAACCTGCCTGCTAGTGCATGTAATGTAAGAAACGTGGTTTGATTCCTGGGTCAGGAAGATCTCTGGGAGGAGGACACGGCAACCCACTCCAGTATTCTTGCCTGAAAAATCCCATGGACAGAGCCTGGCGGGCCTAGACTGTTCATAGGGTTGTAAAGAGTTGCACACAAGTAAAGCGACTTAGCACAATATATATGTTTTCATGGTATTCTCTCCATTCATCCCACATTCTCCTTCCCCACACCCTTGTCCATAAATCTGTTCTCTACATCTGCATCTCCATTACTGCCCTGCAAATAGCTTCATCAGTACCATCTTCTAGATTCCAAGTATATGCATTAATGTATGATATTTGTTTTTCTGTTTCTAACTTACTTCACTCTGTATAATAGGCTCTGGGTTCATCCACCACATTAGAACTGACTCAAATATGTTCCTTTTTATGGCTGAGTAGTACTCTATTGTATATATGTACCACAGCTTTATCCATTCATTTGTCTATGGACATCTAGTTTGCTTCTGTTTCCTAGCTATTGTAAATAGTGCTGCAATGAGAACATTGGGTTACATGTGTCTTTTTGATTTTGGTTTCCTCAGGGTATATGCCTAGTAGTGGGATTGCCTGGGTCATATGGTAGTTTTATTCCTAGTTTTCTTTTTGGCCATACGTGTGGCCCGCGCCCCCATCCTGAACCCGCCCCCACCTCCCTCCCCACCCTGTCCCTCTAGGTTGTCCCAGAGCACCAGCTTTGGGTGCCCTGCTTCATACATCAAACTCACATGGGTCATCTGTTTTGCATATGGTAGTGTATATATTTCATTGTTACTCTCTCAGATCATCCAATCATTGCCTTCTGCTGAGTCCAAAAGTCTCTTCTTTACATCTGTGTTGTCTTTGCTGCCATGAAAGTAGAATTGTCGATACTGTCTTTCTAAATTTCATATATATGTGTTAATATAGAATGTTTTTTTGCTCTTTCTGACTTCACTCTGTATAGTAGGCTCCAGGTTCGTCGTCCTCATTAGAACAGACTCAAATGCGTTCCTTTTTATAACTGAGTAATACTCCATTGTGTCTGTATACCACAACTTTCTTATCCATTCATCTGCCAAAGGACTCTAGGTTGCTCTTTCAATTCTGATTTCCTCAGAATATATGCCCAGCAGTAGCATTGCTGGATCGTGCGGCAGTTCTGTTCCCAGGTTTTTGAGCAGTCTCCACACTGTTCTCCACAGTGGCTGTCCCGGTTTGCATTTGCACCAGCAGTGTAAGAGGGTTTCCTCTTCTCCAGACCCTCTCCAGCATCTATTGTTCGTAGACTTTCTGATGATGGCGGGTCTGATCTGTGTGCAGTGATGTCTCATGGTGGTTTTGATTTGCATTTCTCTAATAATGAGTGATGTTGAGTATCTTTCATGTATTTATTAGCCATCTGTATGTCTTCTTTGAAAAAATGTCTGTTTAGGTCTTTTGCCCACTTTCTGATTGGGTTCATTTTTTTTGGTATTGGGCTGCTTGTGTATTTTGGAGATTAATTATTTGCCAGTTGTATATGCTGTTATTTTCTCCCATTCTGAGGACTGTCTTTTCACCTTGCTTACAGTTTTCCTGCAAAAGCTTTTAAGTTTAATTAGGTCCCATTTGTTTATTTTTGTTTTTATTTCTGTTTCTCTGGGAGGTGGGTCATAGAAGATCTTGCTGTGATTTATGTTATCAAGTGTTATGCCTTTGTTTTCCTCTAAGAGTTTTAGAGTTTGTGGTGTTACATTTAGGTCTTTAATCCATTTTGAATTTATTTTTGTGTGGTATTAGAAAATGTTCTAGTGTCATTCTTTTACATGCAGTTGATCAGTTTTCCCAGCACCGCTTGTTGAAGAGATTGTCTTTTCTCCATTGTACACTTTTGCCTCCTTTGTCAAAGGCTTCCCTGGTGGCTCAGACGGTAAAGCGTCTGCCTGCAGTGCGAGAGACCCAAGTTCGATCCCTGGGTTGGAAAGATCCCCTGGAGAAGGAAATGACAACCCACTCCAGTACTCTTGCCTGGAAAATCCCATGGACTGAGAGGCTCCTCAGAGCCTGGTAGGCTACAGTCCATGGAGTCGCAAAGAGTCGGACATGACTGAGCGACTTCACTTTTGTCAAAGGTATGGTGTCCATAGGTGTATCGGTTTATCTCCAGACTTTCTGTTTTGTTCCATTGATGTGTATTTCTGTCTTTGTGCCAGTACTATACTGTAGCTTTGTAGTATAGTCTGAAGTTAGGAAGGTTGATTCCTCCAGCTCCATTCTTCTTCCTAGAGGATTGCTTTGGATATTCAGGGTCTTTTGTGTCTCCATATAAATTGTGAAATTTTTTTGTTTAAAAAAAAAATTGAATTTAATCTATAGATTGCTCTGGGTAGTATATTCATTTTCACTATATTGAGTCTTCCAATCTAAGAACATGGTATATTTCTCCATCTGTTTGTGTCATCTTTGATTTCTTTCATCAGTGTTTTATAGTTTTCTGTATACAGGTTTTTTGTTTAAGTTAATTTATTCCCAAGTATTTTATTCTTTTTGTTGCAGTGGTGAGTGGTGGTGTTTCCTTAATGTCTTTTTCTGATTTTTCATTGTAAGCATATAGGGATGCAAGGGATTTCTATGTATTAATTTTATATCCTGTGACTTTACTATATTTGTGGATTAGCTCTAGTAATTTTCTGGTGGCATCTTTAAGGTTTTCTATGTAGAGGATCATGTCATCTGCAAATAGTTTTACTACTACTTTTACAGTCTGAATTCCTTTTATTTCTTCTCTGATTGCTGTGGCTAGGACTTCCAAAACTATTGAATAGTAGTGGTTAGAGTGGGCACCCTTGTCTTATTCCTGATTTTAGAGTAAAAGCTTTCCTTTTTTTCACCATTGAGGATAATGCTTGCTGTGGGTTTGTCATATCTGGCTTTTATAATGTTGAGGTGTGTTCCTTCTGTGCCTGTTTTCTAGAGAGTTTTTATCATAAATGGGTTTGAATTTTTTCAAAGGCTTTCTCTGCATCTATAGAAATAATCACGTGGTTTTTATCTTTCAATTTATTAATATGGTGTATCACATTGATTTTGCAAATATTGAAGAATCCTTGTATCTCTGGAATAAAGCCTGCTTGGTCATGATGTATGATCCTTTTAATATGTTGTTGGATTCTGTTTGCTCGAATTTTGTTGATTTTTGCATCTGTGTTTATCAGTGATACCAGCCTGTAGTTTTCTGGGTTTTGTGTGGCATCTTTTGTTTGGTATCAGGGTGATGGTGGCCTCATAGAATGAGTTTGGGAGTTTTCCTTCCTCTGCAATTTTCTGGAAGAGTTTGAGTAGGATAGGTGTTAGCTCTTCTCTAAATTTTTGGTAGAATTAACCTGTGAAGCCATCTGGTCCTGGGCTTTTGTTTGTTGGAAGATACGGTTTCGATTTCTGTGCTTGTGATTTGTTTAAATTTTTTATTTGTTCCTGGTTCAGTTTTGGAAGGTTATACTTTTCTAAGAATTTGTCCATTTCTTCCATGTTGTGCATTTTATGGGCATATAGTTGCTCATAGTAGTGTCTTAGGTTCCTTTGTATTTCTGTGTTGTAATTTCTCCATTTTCGTTTCTAATTTTATTGATTTGAGATTTTTTTCCTTTTTGTCTTGATGAGTATGGCTAATGGCTTATCTATTTTATTTTCTCAAAGAACCAGCATTTAGTTTTATTGATCTTTGCTATAGTCTCCTTTTTTTTTTTTTTCCCATTTATTTCTGCTCTGAATTTTATGATATCTTTCCTTCTACTAACTGGGTTTGTTGTTGTTGTTGTTGTTCTTTTTCTAGTTGCTTTTAGGGTAAAGTTAAGTTGTTGATTTGATGTTTCTCTGGTTTCCTGAGGTAGCCTTTGTATTGCTATGAACTTCCCACTTAGCACTTTAACTGAATCCCATAGATTTGGGATTGTTGTGTTTTCATTATCATTTGTTTCTATGCCTGTTTTGATTTCCTTAGTGATCCTTATTAAGTGTGTTATTTAGCCTCCATGTTTGTGTTTTTTACATTTTTTTCCTGGTAATTGATAGTCTAATCTTACAGCATTGTTATCAGAAAAAAATGCTTGAAATTATTCACTTTTTAGAAATTTACCAGGGCTTGATTTGTGGTCCAGGATGTGGCCTGTCCTGGAGGATGTTCCATGTGCAGTGAGAAGAAGTATGTATCACAGCTTCTTTATCCATTCATCTGTCTATGGACATCTAGTTTGCTTCTTTGTACTAGCTAATGTAAATAGTGCTACAGTAAACACTGGGGTTCAGTTCAGTCTCTCAGTCGTGTCTGATTCTTTGTGACCCCATGGACCACAGCACACTGCACCCTGTCCATCACCAACTCCTGGAGTTCACTCAAACTCATGTCCATTGAGTTGGTGATGCCATCCACCCATCTCATCCTCTGTCATCCCCTTCTCCTCCTGCCTTCAATCTTTCCCAGCATCAGGGTCTTTTCAGATGAGTCAGTTCTTTGCATTAGGTGGCCAAGTATTGGAGTTTCAGCTTCAGTACCAGTCCTTCCAGTGAATATTCAGGCCTGATTTCCTTTAGGATGGACTGGTTGGATCTCCTTGCAGTCCAAGGGATTCTCAAGAGTCTTCTCCAACACCACAGTTCAAAAGCATCAATTCTTCGGCGCTCGAGTTGCTTTATGGTCCAATTCTCACAACATTGGGGTAGATGTGACTTTTTTAGTTTTGGTTTCCTCAAGATATAGGACTAGTAGTGGGTTTGCTGGGTCATAATGATAGTTTTATTCCTAGTTTTTTAAGGAGTCTCCATATTGTCTTCCATAGTGACTGTATCAATTTACATTCCCACCAACAGTTTAAGAAGCTTCCCATTTCACTCCACCCTCTCCAGCATTTATTGTTTGTGGAGTTTTTGGTGATGGCCATTCTTACTCATGTGAGGTGATACCTCATTGTAGTTTTGATTTTCATTTCTCTAATAATGAGCAGTGTTGAGGATCTTTTCATGTGTTTATTAGCCATCCATATGTTTTCTTTGGAGAAATGTCTGTTTAGGTCTTTTCCCCACTTTTTGATTGGGTTTTTCTGGTGTTGAGTTGTATGAGCTGGTTGTATACTTTGGAAATTCTTTGTCAGTTGTTTCATTTGCTATTGTTTTCACCCATTCTGAGTGTTGTCTTTTCATCTTGTTGATAGTTTCCTTTGCTGTGCAAAAGCTTTTAAGTTTAATTATGTCTCACTTGTTTGTTTTTATTTCCATTACTTTGGGAGGTGGGTCATAGAGGATCTTGCTGTGATTTATTTGTCTTACAGTGTTCTGCCTATGTTTTCCTCTATGAGTTTTATAGTTTCTGCTCTTACATCTCAGTTCAGTTCAGTTCAGTCGCTCCGTTGTGTCCGACTCTTTGCGACCCCATGAATCGCAGCACACCAGGCCTCCCTGTCCATCACCAACTCCCGCAGTTCACTCAGACTCACGTCCATTGAGTCGGTGATGCCATCCAGCCATCTCATCCTCTGTCATCCCCTTCTCCTCCTGCCCCCAATCCCTCCCAGCATCAGTCTTTTCCAATGAGTCAACTCTTCACATGAGGTGGCCAAAGTACTGGAGTTTCAGCTTTAGCATCATTCCTTCCAAAGAAATCCCAGGGTTGATCTCCTTCATAATGGGTCTTTCGTTTAGGTCTTTAATATACATATTAGCTTTTTAAAGTCTGTCCTTTGGAAGTTTGTGATCTTAAAAATGTAGGTTCCAATTCACACCTTTCCTTTACTCTATAAAAAGAATAACTGGCGTCAGCAGTTTGATATGTATCATTCTAGAATAAACCAATAAGTTACATATTTATATGCACATATATATGTGAATACAGTGTTCTTCCCAGTTGAAATTTATTTTATTTATTACTCTGAAGTGTGCCATTTTTTTTATTTGAAAAGATTTCTAGTCCTTGATAGTGGTTACCCTGCTGAGAAGAATAGAGATAGTTATAATGTGTCAGTTCTGATTATGGACTTTTGATATCATAGTATTTGGCAGAGTGGCTTTAAAAGTGTGCTGTTACTGGCCACAGAGACAGTGAACTTGTTGAATGTTTTTGTGATTTTTAGGGAAAAGCTTGACCCTTGGTTTTTGCCTTTAAATTCTTGTCTTGGATGGACTTAATTTTGTTCTCTTCTGAAGAAATTTAGAATCTTCCTGAATTTCATAAAATACCCTGTTGGGATTTTGCTTGGCATGATTGGTTATATTGCATTCAGAGATTAATTTGGAAAATAATTTCTATCTTTATAACATTGAGTTTTTCTGTTCAGAAATATTTTTTTTAGTTCTAAACTGAACCTAGCTTGCTTGATTTGGGGGGTTTTATAGTTGTTTTATCTAGTATAAATGGTCTCTTCCCTGCCTGTACTTGGTTACTACTGGCATATATGAAATCTCTTGTCAATATACATTTCTGTATATTAAACCAATTTTGTGTCCTTGAGATTCTCTTCTTGGTCACAGTGAAATTCTTTTAAAACATTGTAGATTAGTGTTTTAAGATTTTTTGCAGATACCTTCATTTGTGAGATTGGAGTTCCTCATTGTCCAATTTTTATATTGTAGTAATGATAAACATGTGACTAATAACATCTTGTCAAATATATAACCAATTAGTTACAAGTTTTAGGTTCCAGAAAATTTTTTATCACAGCTCTGAAGTTATAGGCTCATTTGTTCCCTTTTCTGTAAAGTTTTTCATTTTCTACAAAATACACATCTAAGACTTGTTATTTTTGTTACTGCTGCTGTTGCAAATTCATCATTTGATACTAATTTTATTATTATCAACCTGTTTTTTAGTTTAAGTTTAGGATTTTCTTTTTACCTTTGGAATTTAGACATTTCACCAAGGTTGTGTCTTGAGGCATCTTTTAAAATCGTTCTGTTAAGTACTTGGTGGATCCTTTCAGTTTAAGGAGCTGTGCCTTCATCTGAGGAAAAAGTGCTGAGGTCTTCAGGTGTCATCCTCTGTGTCTCTTCTTTCTCTGTATCTCTCTGTGTTTTGCTTTATTTCTGGTCCTGCTTTCTGGGAACTTGATATTTCTGTGTCTATCTTTCGGTTTAAATGCTGAAGTGTTTTATAATTTTAATTTTACATTTAATGTTTTTAAGTGAATATGATTTCTTCTTACCTTTGAGAGTATTTTATTTTCTTGTGTTTCTGTTATTGCCTCTTTCCTTGTTGATTAGTTCTGTTCATATTTAACCCAGGAGAGAACTCCTGTTTATCTGGCTTTGATAGCGAATTGTAGTTATAAGGAAGCTTTGCCTTGTAATTGTGATCAAAATTGAAGCATCTAGATCTTTCATGTCTTTTCTGTATGGGTGTGTAGATTGTCATTTGGACTGAACCTTCCATGTGGTATTCATAGGTTAACAGGCCAGCAGGGCTCTCCCTTCCCCTTCTTGGTTCTTAACATCCACTGAGGAAGGTTGTCTTTGGCAGACCTGCGAATTAGTCCAGTTAATTGGAGAAGTGAACGGTATTGGAGAATAAAGGAAGGGCAAATGTATAGAACTGTAATTTCAGTAGTCTTTTACCCATATGGTTTTTCTAATAACGATCAGATCTTTTTCTCAGAACCCTCCCTGTGTCTTGTTACTCAGTTTCTTCTATGAAAGCTCACTGTGTGTTTTTGTTTTGTTTTGAGATGTTCTTGACTGGTGGTACTGGGATTTCCTTTGTTCTGTTTCATTTGAATCTGAGGAAGGAGATGGAAAGAACATCAGGGAGCTTAGCAACTTTTTTATGTTTGGTTTTTCTGGGTTTAGTGAACACTTCCATTTCAGTATTGAGGGAAAAAAAGGTATAGTATTGAATACTTGGCACACAGCAGATATCTGGGAAATAGTCATAACCATATAGTTAATTGGAGAAGGAAATGGCAACCCACTCAAGTGTTCCTGCCTGTAGAATTCCGTGGGTGGAGGAGCCTGGCAGACTGCAATCCATGGGGTCACAAAGAGTTGAACACGACTAAGGACTAACACACACACACATATAGTTAATGTGTCTTAAATGACATAAACTATGGTGTGTGTTACTATATGTCATACATGGGAGTTAAAGTGTTATATTTTTTATTCATGCTTACAAGTTTTATAAACCATGCCATTAGTTAAAAGGTTGTCATGCAATACCTAACTGTTCTTTTCCAGAATTTATTGTTCTTGGATAGGATCACTCATATTATTACTGTAATGGTTGATTGCATCGACTTTTCACCATATAATATTAAATATCAACCCAAAACTAAATGTAAGTATTTTATTCATTCAGTATAAACAAGGCTGTCTGAACTGTATCAGGGCAAATCCTAATAGCTTTTCCCATCTAATTTTACCTACTTTTAATGTTATATAACCATGTTATTTTGCTAGTTCACATGCTTGCTCTCTTTCCCTCTCTCCATGTATCTCTCTCACCCACCCCTGCAATGTATAACTCCTTTTTATGATGCAGAAACAAATTTTGTCCTATGTAGAGATTGCCTAATAATACAGATGATTTTACTTACTCCATCTGGTTACAAGGGATTATCTGGACAAAAAGCTTGAACTTAGTTAAAATGTTCTTATTTGATAGCCTTATCTGAAATGATCATTGAATTGATGTTAAATTGCATAGAAAATCATGGCAGTGGTTAATTGGTTATGGTTTTATAGGAAATGTAAAATGACTCTAAAAGTGTAACACAGTTTTTACTGTATAAAATTTGACAATTGAAATCTTAAATCTTATTTTCATAACTATATGCCTTGATTAATTCTAAATTATATTATGAGCTGTTAATGTACTAATTGGTTCTTTGAAATTATATATTTTCTACCAGTGATTATATATGATCATACTGAATAGAAAAGAACCTTCTAGTTACAAAAAGTATTTTGTTTAAAGGTTACTTTTCCTGTTTAAAGAGTGGGAACATACTCAATTTTCCTTGAATAAGATCTTTCTTTGCATTAGTGTAAAGATTTCTAGAACATAAAATATTTGCAGGGCTTTTTGGGGTGGGGGTAGTTTTTTGGTGTTTCATTTTTACAGTAATACAGAGAAACTTGTTTGGTAATTAAAGCATCCCAGCCTCAAGCCACAGAAATAGATTTTTTCTTTAGTCTCAGTCCCCTTTCAGACTGAACAATACTTAATCTAATTACCTCTTTGTCAGGAAAATTAAAATTCTCTAAATATAGAAAGGTTATATAGCAAATGATATCAGAATATATTTTTTAAGCCCCTGAAGTTTGATAAGGCATAGATGATGATCCCGTTGTTGAAAGTTTTACATGTTTTGTTAACTTATGAAAAATTAGAATTAACTGAATATCATCTCTATCCATGATCTATAAACCCAGAATTAGAAATGTTTTTTGTTTTCAATCCTTCTCTTGCAAGAGGTGTTCCTGGTTATTTAAATGTATTGAAACTAGGGGAAAAATCTAAAAACTGCCAGCACAAGCTGAGAGGAAACAAAATTTACAAATAGTTGAAATAAAATTGTTGTTATTCATAAATATGCATAAGGATCACTTTGAGAGTTTTTGATAATTTTTACTTTGTAATAATTTGTTTTAGAGAAACTTTGCAAAAATTAAACACAGACACTACTTTTTACTAGGGTTCCTCAGTTATCAGTTGATGCTTTTGCCTTGTTTTCACCCCCACCCCCTTTTCTACTTTTATTTCCTAGAACATTTCACAGCACTTGTAAGACAAGTCTTTGATCTAAAATATTTTTCAAGTCTTGTCTTTCATGACCATTAGAAGTGAAGTAAAGGCAAGGTTAGATTTTGAAGGTCTCTCAATGGGGGTTTATCGTATTTCCTCAATATTAGATTGAGATTCTGTTTCTTTATGGGGCTGCTGAGAAGTAATTCGGTGTTTTCTCATCAGTGCATTATGTCAACAGGTACAGAAGTCAGTTTGTCCCACTATTGATAATGATAACATTTACTGTTTGGTTAAGATCATATCTGTCGGTTTTGCACTATAAAATTCATTAGGAAACACAGTTAATAAATTAATGTTTTGTGGCAAGTTGTTGGAGACTTCGTAAATATGTTGTTACTCAGCATACTTTGATTCATGAGTTACTCATCCATTGATGCTTCTTGCTTAAAACAGTTTCCCAAAGTAGTGGATCATACTGTTTCATTTAATTACATTAGTTTGCTTTAATTACCATTAATTCTAAAAGCTGTCACTGTTTTATCTTAGCACCACAGAGACCTACAGATTGGTCCAAAAAGAAGAAGGAACCTTTAGGGAAGTTGGCTTCTTTAATTAAACTTATTGTGAGAGTGATCTATTCTTTTCACACACTGAGCCTCAAGGAAGTACATTCTGATACTCTCCTCACTATTGGCAACTCAATCACCAGCATTCTTTCCAATGTATTTGGACGTATTTCTCTGCCTTCTATGATCCGGAAAATATTTGCAGCTTTAACAAGACCTCTGGCATTATTTTATGAAAACTCAAAGTAAGTATTTTGCCTTAATAGCTCTTAGACTTAAACATATATAACTAGATATGGGTAGCAAACTTGTTGTCATATCAGCTTTGTTGTTAAAGATCTTAATCTTTAAAGTTTACTGGAGTGGATGATATATGAAACTATGCTTTTGTTAAAAAGATAGCTCAAATAATAAAATATGAGGTAGAAATTGGAAGTCCCTTTATTTTTCATTCTTAATCCAGCACAATTTTTACTTTAGTGCATCTCTTTACAGAATTGTTAATACAAAAAGCTTACATGTTAAATATATAATGTATATGACTTGACATACTACTTAGCAGTTAAGTATATGATATTCACTTAACCTAAGTATCTCATTGTTTTTAATGTCTGCATAGGACTCCATGACACTTTACCCAATTTCCTGTTGGACATGTTTTCTAGTCTTTGCTCTCATAACTAACAATATCACAGGTCAATATATTTGTACATAAATCATTTGCCACTATTCCTGCAGAACAGGGCTTAAAATGAAATTGTTGGTTCAAAAAGTATGTGCATTTAAATTTCTGAATTACTCTTCAGAAGTTTGTGTTGTTTTATATTACCTTTTGCATTTGAACCAAAGCAAGCAGTATATAAGAGAAAAACCACGAAAAAAATCCCAACATATTTTAAAGAAGTATTTTGAGAGAATTCATCAGTGTTCTTTATAGCAAGCTTATGTGGTTCAGTAATAATACAGTCTGCTTTTCATAAACACAGAGGAAGCTTTAGGAACAGATTTAATGGAACTTCAAATTTATTAAGTTTTTGCAAGTCTTTTTTAGTCCTTAAACTTCATAAAAATTCTTTAAAAAGCATAAAAACAGGTGACTAGTAATAATACTTTGAGATCTATTCCAGGTGTTTTTCTTTAACTCCTGTGTTAAAAGACAGGTTTGTTTCATATTTAAAAACTTCATTAAAAAGCATAGAAACAGGTGACTAGTAATAATACTTTGAGGTCTATTCCAGATGTTTTTCTTTAACTCCTGTGTTAAAAGACATGTTTGTTTCATGTTTAATGTTTGCAGTTTGACATTTTTTGTTAAGTCTTTGGGCACCTTTTTATATCATTATACGTCTCAGTTTTGGGCTGCATTACAGTGTTTCTAGGTTTATGTTCTAAAATATAAACGGTACTCTTTGTTTTTCTTCTAGGCTTGATGAAGTTCCTAAAGTGTATAGTTGTATGAACAACAAGGTACAAATAGACATTGTTCATAAAACATACTTTCATGAAGAAAAGTTTTAGAATTTAAATGTCTCCCTTCAATATAATTCTGCTGATTGTTTTAAAGGGATATCATTATGCTTTAATTTTAATGAACTTTTGATATGAAATGGGTATAATCCAAGGATCATTCATGATTTAATAATATTGCCTTAAATTCATATAACTCAACTACTCCTGTCTCATTCTTTTATGTGTGAAGGTAATTGGCTCCAAGGTTAGGCAACTATTAATCTCACAATTTATGTGAAAACAAGTTTCTTCTGTTAATGGAAAATAAGCTTGAATTCAAGCTGTTCTATCAATAAAGTAAGTTCTTGTCAGCTTATAGAGAGTATTATATATTGAAGGTGATGAGAGCTTTTAAAAAGCCACTTGAGGACTTCCTGGTGGCCTGCCAATGCAGACGACATAGGTTCTTTCCCTTATCTGGGAAGGTCCTGCATCCTGCGGAACATAGAAGCCTGCATGCCACAGCTACTGAGCCAGTGCTCTAGAGCCCTGGAGCTCAACTAATGAGCCTGTGTGCTGCAGCAGCTGAAGCCTGTGTGCCTTAGAGCTCATGCTCCACAACAGAAGTCACCCCAATGAGAAGCCCAAGCATCACAACTAGAGAGTAGCCCCCACCCATTCTGTGCAGCTAGAGAAAAGCCTGTGCAGCAACAAAGACGAAGCACAGCCAAAAATCAATAAAAATTGTTTTAAAGTCATTTGAGTTTTAAAAATTGAAATGATAACATACTCTGTGAGTTGTTTAGTATGCATTGTGCTTTTATTTTTTCTCTCTGAAAAGTAACATTTCTAAGTGTTACCCTAATGAACTTTTTCTTTTTCCTAGTTAGAAAAGCTACTAGGAGAAATTATTGCTTGTCTACATGTCAGCTACACTGGAACTTATGACAGTGAACTTCTTGAACAGATCTCGCCATTATTATGCATAATATTTTCACACAAGAACAAACAGATAAGAAAACAAAGTGCTCAGTTCTGGAATGCCACATTTGCTAAAGTGACGATGTTGATTTATCCTGAGGAGTTAAAGTATGCTAACAATAAAACTTTATATAGTTACTCTGTTCTGATTATGTAAATTGACATTTTGGTTTTAACATAAATCCTTATGTAGAATCACTGTAGAGGATTTCCTAGTTAAAATATTCTTGTTTGGAGTACATGGTAATTATTAAAATTATTCGACCCTTTGCTTTGGTCCTTAGAATAAACTTAGTTTTAGAAACATAAAAAGCAGTTTCAAATTATGCTTAACAAAAGGAGTTTCCAACAAGGGGCAGGAAGCTGATGGCTATTAAATCTACCTGATATGTACTTAATGTAACAGTCTGCTCTTGTTTGAAATTTATGGTGAAAGTTTGAGAAGTTTTTAAAGAATAAAATTCAGAAACTGAAGAGTTTAGTGAAAAATTCTAATATTGTCTGTAAATTTATCCTGGTTTTATGTATGTAGAGTAAGAAACAGTCTAAGCTGGATGTGTTTTTATCACTTTAAAATTGTAATTGAACTGTTCTTAAAATGCCAACAGTACTACTTAATTCAAAGTATATTTACTTATATTTGAAGGCCAATACTAAAACAAGCCAAACAAAAATCTCTGCTTTTATTGCCTGGTTTGGAAAATGTTGAAATTATGGAGGAATCCAGTGGACCATATTCAGATATGGTAAGTTGAGGGAGGGGCGTTTTTGTTTACTTTTATATGATGTTTGAGTGATTTATTGGATATCATTGTAACTTTAAAAAGGACAGAAGCTTAAGACTGATTGAAGAGATAAAACCTGAACAGAAGAGTTCCACAACATAGGGGTTTTGCATACAGTTAGTTGTGTGGCCTGGAAAACTTACAAATTAAAAGGCAGTAAATTTCACCATAGGTTCTCATGTAAATAATACTCAATTCTTATTCATTAATGATCTTTTATTTTAAAAAACTGGCACCTCATGTATTGCTTTACAGAGGTCAGTATTATTAAGATATGGTTAAATGTTGCTTTGTATAAACTAGGAATTCTAGTTACTATTCCCCACCTAAGAGCTACACTTCATTTTCTCATTTCTTTCATTGAATCGCATTCCTTCTGTTAGAGAAACAAATCATTGATATCACATTTTCCATTTGGAACAAGGTTACTGTAGTTAATAATACTAGATGACTATGAAGATTAAGGAGTAAAGATAAAAGTACTATATACGCATCAGGTAGAACACTCTTAGGCACTTTGTTCCTATTCAACAACAAAAGAGTCTAGCTATTATTTGTTTAGAACCTGTAAGAGAATACATTATAGCTAAGTACTCTATTTAGTTTTATTTTTTGGATAAAATTAAAATTCTCATCAGAAAATTATCTAGACTGTTTGAGACTCATTCAGTGTAATATGGCTCAAAAAAACCATATATTCTGGTAGGGGGGCCTGATAGTATTTTCTGTCATGTATGTTTTATTGTTTAAAGTGTTATGGTTTGGGTTTTTCTGTTAAAAAAGTTTCCAGTAATAAGTGGGATATTTGAATCCCGTAATTTGTTTTTAGAATATTTATTTGGTATAGCTTATTTTAGAATTTATAAAATTAAATGATGCAAAGCTAATGCTGTGTAAGTTGGAGACACCAAATCTATTTGCTGTTACTGTATTAGACAATGGCTTTGTTTTCTTTGACATGATCTAGTAGATTTGAATACTCAAATTTGAAATAAATATTGATTACACTGTAATTACCAGTGTGAAAAGGATAAATAAACATTTGCACATAATGAAATTGTTTTATTTTTATAAAAACAGACAGAAAATTCCCAATTAAATATGAAGATAAGTGGCATGGAAAGAAAATCAAGTGGAAAAAGAGACTCTTTTTTGGCACAAACAAAGGATACAAAAGACAGTATGAAACCACCAGCTAAAGTATGTTTTTCCAAAGTGTATTTAATAGAACTCCTAAGATTAATATATATACCAGCTTGAGAACATACAACTTCTAACTGGAAGAAAAAGCTGTTAAAAACTAAATAAAAGATGGGATTATAGGGAAATATAGTTTGGCCTAGAAAGACTATCAAGATGGTATGGAAATCTTGACACTTTGGGAGATGATTACTTCTTAGTAAAGTTAAATCTGCATAATACTAAGTGTTTATTTAGTATAATTACTCCAGGCAGTAACCCTCTTCAGATAGAATGAAACTAGATTTGAATAACTTAGGTAGGATGAAAGTAGAATATTTTAGAGCTTCCTTTATTGACTAGAAAGAGAATGCCTACATAAGACATTTGTCATAACCTCATATATAAAACTAGATATCTAGTAGCTAGTGGCAAATTAACCAAGTTTCAGATAGTCTTTCTTCTAGGACCTCCAGTAAAGAGGTTATTCTAGAATCTTAAGACCATGGCTCTGGAAAAATGAAAGAAAAATATTTTTAAAGAATAAGTTTGACACAGTCTTGTAGCATTATAAAGTAAAATGGAAACACCTGTGCTGAAATTGTGTAAAAGTGGCATTGGGTACCAATATTAGTATGTTGGGCATATGATTTTGGCAACTTTTACTTGAGTAGTTTGTGCTTCAACTTGAAATCACAGATGTACTTTTTTTCCTGCCAAACCACTTGATTTGTGCGTGCTGGGCTGAAAAACATATTTGTTTTACCATGCTTCCCTGGTAAGCACACATTTGCCTGCTACTTAAAGAGGTGTAATTTTATTTTCTGAGTATTTAATACAAGCAGAATGAAAAGAAAGCTAGGGACATGGTACTAATTATAATTATCCAGGAATATCCAATAGGTTTGAGCTTCAAACTTCCTAGTCATCATCCAAAACCATTATCAGAGTGCCAAAGAGAGATTGATTGATGTATTGGAAAATAATTTAGAAACTCAAAATGTGCATTTACTGTTTCAATTTCCAGTTGCAGCTAGAGTCTTCAACTCCAAAAGCAAAGAGTGAAATGCCTTTAGAAGAAGAAAAGTCTACTGACTTTGTGTTTATACCTCCAGAAGTAAAAGAAACAAAGGAAAGAATACTAACTGAACACCAGAAAGAAGTACTCAAAACAAAGAGGTTTGTAGTACTTTTATCTTGAATTGAATTTTCTGTACTTACATTTAGATTTCATGCAGCAAACATAATTTTGAGTTTAGAACTAAGATACTGGTATATTGTACAGTATTTGAAATGTCAAAAAGATTGTACATAGCCATATTTCATAGTGTGTCGGGCTATCTTGAAATGCACCAAATGTTCCTAAACTGAATCCCTTTATTAAGGTCTTGAAAGATCAGGGAAATGGTTTCATGGAAAATCTGGGAAATAGGCATCTAAGACTTGATTTTATATTGTTCTTAAAAGGTAACTAGATGTAGAATTGTAAGCTTAATTGTAAGAATATCAAATATTGAAGTTGTTGTTTAGTGGCTAAGTCATGTCTGACTCTTTGCAACCCCAAAGACTGCAGCACGCCAGCCTTCCATGTCCTTCACTTCTCCCCAAGTTTGTTCCAAGTCATGTCCATTGTGTTGTTGATACCATCCATCCATCTCATCTTCTGTTGCCCCTTGTTTCTCCTGCCCTCAATCTTTCCCAGCATCAGGGTCATTTCCAGTGAGTCTGCTGTTTGCATCAGGTGGCCAAAGTATTGGAGTTTCAGCTTCAGCATTAGTCCTTCCAGTGAATATTCAGGGTTGATTTCCTTTAGAATTGAGTAGTTTGATCTCCTTGCTTTTCAGGGTACTCTCAAGGGGCTTCCCTGGTTGCTCAAGCAGTAAAGAATCTGCCTGCAATGCAGGAAATCTAGGTTTAATCCTTGAGTCAGAAAGATCCCCTGCAGAAGGAAATCAGTATTCTTGCATGGAGAATTCCGTGGACAGAGGAATGTAGTCTGGCGGGCTACAGTTCATGTGGATGCAGTGTCAGACACGATTGAGAAACTTAATAGACACAATATTAAAGTTAGTCTTAAAATCTTTTTCAGGTGTGATATTCCTGCCATGTATAATAATCTGGATGTTTCACAAGATACTTTATTTTCTCAGTATAGTCAGGAAGAATCTATGTAAGTATAGAAATTGCTGAAGTAACTGATTTTCTGGTTCTTTATTAACAGTATTCTAATTTGCACACTTATTTATTTCAGGGAAATATCTACTTTAATTGAAAAATCAAAAGAAGACTCCAAGATGATATTTAAGGTATATTGTTATTTTCATATTTTGGGGTTTTTCAAATCAGCTTTCCATTATTGAGTCTCTTATATTAACGTTAAGATTTGTTCTGTAATATCTTAACTCTCCTTAGCAGTCTTTAGCAGAATTATAGTTGTTTTATGTGTGGATCTGTATCTGTGTGAGTGCATGTTTGTTTAAATGTATTTGGCTTTATCAAATACTTAAATTGGAAACACAAATTAATGAGCATCTACCATCACCTTTGGAATATTTTTAAAATGTTGAAAGTCAGATTGCCCTTTGACTTGCTAAAGTTTTAAACAGAATTTCTCCAGAAAGTCAGACTTATTTGCTGGTTAATCTGTATGTATGTGTACATTTTTGTGCAGGAGGAACAAAAGGAGAATGACATTGTCGTTCCTCAACATGTCATGGAAAACTGCGGTATGGATGAACATCTTGAAAAGGCTTCCCTTTTGAATAATGAGTGTGGTTCTATTGAGGAAACCAGTCCAAAAATACTGAGCAGTAATAATGATGCCAGGAAAAAAGCTTTAATTGCTTCAAGTAAACCAACAGAATGTGCATCTACTACAGAAAATCCATCTGGTGTCAGCAGTAGCTCGGTTTCTAATGCCACCATTTCTGGAGCTCCCCTACAGCCTACAAGTCGAAGGCAATCCTTTATTACTTTGGAAAAGTTTGATGGTTCAGAAAATAGACCTTTTAGTCCGTCACCCTTGAATAATATGTCGTCAACTGTAATAGTGAAAAGTAACCAGGAAGGCATGGCTAAAACAGATAACCCATCAAAAGCAAAGAAAAGAGAAGTGGCTCTTCCCAAATCTGATTCTGAAAAAATAACACATGGGACTAAGAGATCAAGCCGAAGGTTGAGTAAATCTGAACCAATAGGGAGTAAAAAGTCTAAACCCTTAATGAGATCTGAACAAGAGAAAAGTACTCAAGAATCTGTTGATGGCACAATAGCCTTAGAAAATAACCCACCTGGCTTGCTTAATCAGACAGAATGTGTGTTAGATAATCAGGTTCATCTCTCTGAATCTACAGTGGAGTATGAGGATACAATGCTTGAATCAACAGTGGAGAATACTGTATTAGAAAACAATACTGTAGAAGAGAGAACCTTAGAAATTAACTTGGAATCCAAAGAAAACACACCCCCAGCCATAATAACGGATCAGACAGTAAATGAGGATAGTCATATTCAGGTAACTCCAAATCAGAAAACTCTTAGGCGATCTTTAAGGCGACGTTCAGAAACAGCAGAACCAACCACTGATAGCCAAGATAAAGAAAATAATCATCAAAAAAGAGAAAAGACTCCGCAGAAGAGTCCGTTACATGTAAAAGATGATGTTTTACCTAAGCAAAAATTGTTTTCTGAACAAAGTGTACAGGAAAACTTAGTTGACAAAGGAAATAATTTACATGAGAAGGCTTTTGGGGAGACCAGTGCTAATGCTGAAATTGATGAAAATAGAAGAAAGCCAGATCTTGAGAATACTAAATCTGAAGGAGATGGTGTGCAGGACATGGCAGATAAATCCTCTGAGAAACCAGTAAGGGGACGAACACGATACCAAACGAGAAGAGCATCCCAGGGTTTACTTTCCAGCATTGAAAACTCAGAATCTGATAGTTCTGAGGCAAAAGAAGAAGGTTCTAAAAAGAAAAGATCTGGAAAATGGAAGAACAAAAGCAGCGACAATGTTGACATTGAAGATCAAGAAGAGAAAATGGTAAAACAGGAATGTATAAAAGTTGAAAATCAGGCACATGATTATAAAGAGAATCCTGAAGTAGACAAAGATATAAAATCTCAAATCGGTGAAAAAGGAGATGAAAGTAATACTGTAACTCTTCAAGATTCTACCGTATCTCCAGATTTATTACAAGTTTATGATGATGTATTGAGTACTTCTGAGGGAAAAAGTAAAAGTAACAAAGATGCAGACCATTCCTTTTCAAATCCTTCTGTGCCAGAATCAAATCTAAGGACTAGAAATGCCAATAAGAGGTTACATAAGCGGGATTCTATAGAAAATAGCATGGGGGAATCCTCAAAAATAGGGACATCAGACATTCCTTTGCTTTCTGAAAAAACTCTTCAGACAGTAGAATGCCAGCACAAGAGAAGTAGGAGGGTGAGGCGATCTAAAGGTTGTGATTGTTGTGGAGAAAAATCACAGTCTCAGGAAAAGTCATTTATTGGGTTAAAGGATACAGAAAATTACGATGTAAAAGTCAATGAAACAAAAAAGACAGATGGGGAAACACCTGTATCTATTTCAGAAACTTCGAAAGCTGATCTGTCCTCGGAGGTTAAACTTTTAGATGAGCATCATAGTGTGAATTTCCATTTGGATCTCAAGGAGGAGAATGATACTACTAATGATTCATTAATTATATCTGAAACTGAGTTAAAAGAAAATACTACTCAAAGCTTTCTTCCTTCTGAAATGGTAAAATTTAAAGAAACTTCTCGTAGGGATTCTGAGGAAGCAATATCTCTAGAAACCCAGGAGCCATCTAATAAGAAATGTAAAACTGTTGACCCACATTTAGATGTTTCCAAAGATATTTCACTGAAATGTTTTTCTTTGGAGACCAAAGAAGAAAAGTCAGAGGCCGCTCCGAAAGAGGAATTGAGTACAGAGAACATTGTTATTGTTGAATCAAATGCAGAATCAAATCCTGAAGAAGTAGATGCTATGGAATTGAATGTAGAAAATGATCAGTCTGAAGCTGGCTTCTCTGAACAAAAGAATGTCAAAACTAGTATTTCAGGGAAAGAAGTAACAGAGGAAAACAGTGAAAGAATGGATACACCTGAAAAACTGAAAGCCAATGAAGCAGTAACTGAGGAATTTAATTTAGCTACTGATTATTTGGATACTCGGACACCTGTAAAAGTGAATGCTCAGGTAGAGATCTCTGAACAAATAGCGGTTGGGGAGCTAGGCAGAGGAAGTGATGAATCTGATCCAGGCTCATCTGAAGAAATGAACGCTGAAATGAAAAATTGTGAAAGAACAGCGGTTGGTGAGGTGACTACTGAATCCGACCACGTCACTGAAACAGAAGACGAAGATTTAACTACCACAGCTTCTCTGCCTATAGAAGCTGAAACAAAGGAGTTAGATGTAGAAGTCGATCGCTTTGTTCCCGACACACTTGAGATGATCACTGAAGAAGGAAAGGTTGACCCTAACAAAACTGAAACGAATACTGAACCTAATAAATTGGAGGAAACACAGTTAGATGACAATCAGATGGTAGTGGAAAGTAATGAAACTTTACTGGAAGTTCACCATACTTCAGAGAAAGTAGAGGAGATAGCACAACCTCTGACATCTGAAACAGGTATTTCTGGACTTATATCAGAAGACAGTAATACATCTCCTCAAAAATTAAAGGATATTGATCCTTTACTCATGTCAGCAAACGAGAGTCCTAGTGGCATGCACACACGTTGTGTGTGGTCTCCTTTGGCTTCTCCATCCACCAGCATTTTAAAGAGAGGACTAAAAAGACCCCAAGAAGATGAAATCTCGTCACCTGTCCACAAGGTAGGGGGATGGATGCTGAATGTTCATGAGTCCAAGGTTAATTGGGAGAGTTTGGCCACTTGCTGACTCTTGGTGAATGATGGGATATTGGGTGTACATGACCATTCGTTATGAATATATGCTATGATAGGGAAAAGGGCAGGCAGAACGCGGACGTTGAGAAAAAGACTGAAGCCCTTTAGGTATTCCTTTATTTCAGGACCTGGTGTCTGTCGCTCAGTTGTGCTCGACTCTTTGCCACCCCATGGACTGCAGCCTGCCAGGCTCCTCTGTCCATGGGATTTTCCAGGCAGGTATACTAGAGTGGTTTGCCATTTCCTTCTCCAGGGGATCTTTCCGAACCAGGGATCAAACCTGGGTACCTTGCACTGCAGGTGGATTCTTTACTGACTGAGCTACCAGGGAAGCCTAACACTTAGCTATAAATCTTTATATAACCATCACCATTTTTCACATTTTGCAAAATTGATAATCTCTCATAGTGATTTTTTCTCTGCTATATAATACACAAGGAAACACTTAGAAACCGATAAAGGAGCTTTAGTTAGCACTTACTGTGTACTAGGACATTATGCTGTCTGTTTCGCATGTCTTTATATAAACTTAGACCTTTAACAATTAAAAATTTCTTTAGGCTATGCCTTCATTAATTTCTGCATATGATTTCATTTGTAATTAATCTTGTTAACGTCCCCATCTTCTTCACTACATTTAATTCTTGTAGTTTGTACACATATGGATTACCTATGTATCTGCTTTAGTCTCTGACCCTGTGACTTGCACATAGTTTAGAAAGGAAAAGTTGCATGTGCTTTACATAGCTCCACTTGTCCTCTATAACTAGCTATTTTATAAAGGTACTGTATGGGCATTCCTTAATTTTGAAATTGGACCTACCATTTACTGTGGAATATATGTGTTTATGTATACAAACATGTATATATAGATAAAATCATACTGACACGTAATTTTGCCTTTAGCCAGCACATTGTGAAAACTTTCCCAAAATATACTAAAAATTTTTATATTGAGAGTTCAAAGATTAGTTCTTAGGAAACTTAACACTTGAGGGTTTTGGGTTTGGTCTTGCTTTGCTTTTGAATCTTTTACCTTTTTTTTTAATCTTAGGTTTAAATAGGCCATAGAAGTTCTTGAAAAATTTATGAAGATGAAATGTCTTCAGTATACTTTAGATTGTTAATGCCAGTTAACTAGAGTCATGTTTTGTTTGATAGTAGCTCATTTTTAATTTTTATTTACATATGATAGTTTTCTATAGCAGATATTTATAGAAAGTTCCCAATATTTTGGGAATAAGACATTTATATACATATTATGGTTTTGCATGCCCCGTTGGATACTTTTATCAGATAGCTGAGTAGCTGAATAAAGAGTTTAGAAAAGGCCAAAATAACTTCAAGCTGGGCTAAGCTTTTGTTTTTTGTTTAACAAAAAATCCCACCCCATTGCTGTGACTCTCTTACACTCAAAGAATTAAGAACTAAGATTATTAAGGTATACCAAAGGCCAGTTAGTACTGTCTCTGCCTCTTTACCTCGTTCTTTATGGTTTGTAGTAAGCCTATGAGGTTAGTAGAAATTTGTATACTTTTAACTGTCACATGCAATTTCATCAAGTTTCTGCTACTATCCTTTCATTCTCCTCGTTGCTGTACTTTGTAGACAGTTTAGACCATGGATACTTGGAGTGACCTTTGGTCTTGAGTAATATTTGTAAAAACAATCATCAGGAACAACTGCAAGTATGTGCAGTTGAGATAAATTAGGCCTCTAAACATACATGCTATCTTTGGCTGACCTTATAATGAGAGTTTATGGTATTTTTTAAAACTTTTTAAAAATAAAAACATGACTTAAATGTTTTCAGGTTCGCCGTGTCTCCTTTGCAGATCCTATATACCAAGCAGGATTGGCAGATGACATTGATAGGCGATGCTCTATTGTTAGGTGCCATTCTTCAAATAGTTCTCTCATGGTAAAAAGTGTTAAAACTTCACCTACTGTGCAATCTAAGGTAAGCTGTAGGCTTTAAAAAATACATATGCAAACACAGAATTGCATCGGGTAATTTGTCTTTTTAAGAAACAAAGCATACTTCGTTTGGATGTATTTTTCTTTTGTCTGCTTAAGGTGGTAAGAAGCATTGATGAGCCAGCCAGTAATTGATCCAGTAGTAGTAGTATTACATTTTACATTTTCTGAAAATTGTAAGATATGACTGCAGTCTGTCAGTTGTAAAAATAAACTTGTAAATCTAGGGTTCTGAGTTTTTTTTCTCCTTTCTTCTGTCTAGCATAATACCACTTCAGCCAAAGGATTTCTGTCCCCAGGATCACGTAGCTCTAAATTTAAGAGCTCAAAGAAGTGTTTAGTAAGAAGTGCTTTAGTTTTCATGCAACTTTATATTTTCATGTTCAGTTAGGTGACCTCTGTTTAACAGCTTTTGAAATTTATTCTAAGATTGCAGAAATGGCTAAGGAATCGGTGCCATGCCCAACAGAAAGTGTTTACCCTGCTTTGGTGAACTGTGTAGCACCAGTTGAAATCATCTTACCTCAGATTACATCCAACATGTGGTAAGTGGTTATTGATCTCTGGCCTATACCTAGAGATGCCGCTTTGTTAACAGGGATGTTTAAATGATAAGGGTTCTCATGTTTAGAATTAATTTATCCATACTTTCACACATTTAATTTTAGAAGTAAATGAAAATACAGCTGGGAAGATGGTTGAGATAGGGCTGTAATAGAAGTATTGACCGGTTGATCTTGCTTGAGCCAGGCATATACATCAGATTCAAATTTTGTTGTAAATGCACGTATGTCCGTCCTCTGTGGGATAGGTGTGTCTACGTAAATTTTGTTATGATTGCGCTTAAATCAGAAAATTCAATTGGATAGGCCCTTACAAATAGAAAATATAAAACTTTGTGACGTTTTTCCTGTTTCTCTTATCTCTTTAGGGCAAGAGGACTGGGACAGCTCATTAGAGCCAAGAATATAAAAACAATTGGCGATTTGAGTACCCTTACAGCATCTGAAATAAAAACTCTTCCTATCCGTTCTCCAAAAGTGTCTAATGTAAAAAAGGCTCTCAGAATATATCATGAGCAGCAGGTAAAGACATAGATGTTAAATTGTGTATGAGTAAATGATGAAACAGTACAACTCCAAAAGTTTGCGTTTCAAGTATTGCTTTAAAAGCTCATTTTATATGATGCCTTAACTTCCTTTCCCTTGCAGTCAAGAGTAACTTAAAAGGTTGATTTATAATTCCACAGAGAAGTTTACTTATTTGTTTTGTACTGTTATTGTGTATTACACCTCTTTATTCTTTGAATTCTACTTTTCTAGCTCGTCTTTTATGTATACCAAATAAGTGATTGGTTTCCTGGCTGCTATTTCTAAAACCTAGATGTTCAGATCTAAACATTTACCCCCAAAAAATCTTGCAGATTTGTGGTTAACAGTATTTTGATTTTGATATCCAAGGCAGTTGTGATCATTTTTTTTTTAACTTGTTCTTCCTATCAACTTTTAACACACAAACATTTCAGGTTATGGACATTTCTTAAGATTCTTATGAAAACCGAGATTCTTTTCCCTCTAAAAATACGTGTAGAAAATTTTGTATATCATTTCAGAAGAATTTACAAACTGTCTGAAACCCATTCAGAAACCTTTTATGTATTCATCGATAGGCAAAACTGTGAATAAATAAAAAATGGAGTATGTTAAGAGTGAAAATGGTGTTCTGTTAGAATTTCTGAGATTGGAGTTTGCAGGCTACTGAAGACTTCAGTATTCTTAAAAGTCCTTGATTTATTAGTTTTGTTTGATCTTTTAAAACATTTAACCAGTTCAAGAAAAACAAAAACTATTAGTAATTTGCATTTTTGTAAGATGAAGAGTTGAAAGTGCTTTATTGAGGTACAGCCACATACCATAAAATTTGCCCCCCCAAAGCACACAAGTGGTTTTTTAGTACAGTCACAAAGTACCACAGCCTTCACCAAGACCTAATTTTAGAACATTTTTTATTCTTTTAAAAAACGGAAAAACCTCTCACCCATTCATCAGTCACTGCATTTCCATCTCCAAAGCAACTATTAATTTTGTCTCTCTTATTGTGGACATTTCATAAAAGGTGGGTTCTTATAACCTGTATATAGTCTTTTGTGATTGGTTTCTTTAACTGAGCATAGTGTTTTCAAGGTTCACAAGTATTAGTACTTCATTCTTCTTTATGGTTAAATAGTAGGTTGATGCAAAAGTAATTGTGGTTTCAGACCTTGACTTTTAAAACATTATATGAATAACTAGGTTCAAACACATCTTTATTAATCAAAATAGGAACTATTATAGTCAACACATTTTTCCCGGTGAGAAATGTTTGTTTATTCTTGTGGTGTAAAAATCTATCCTTTGAGAGTCGATGAACCTCTTGAAAGTAGTTTCTGCCTACTGCTGGTTGTGGAAATGTTTTCCCTGGAAAAAAGTTGTCGAGATGCTTGAAGAAGTGGTAGTTGGTTGGCGATAGGTCAGGTGAATATGGCAGATGAGGCAAAACTTTGTAACCCAAGTTGTTCGTTCAACTTTTGAAGTGTTAGCTGTGCAACATGCGGCTAGACATTATTATGGAGGAGAATTGGGGTAATTCTGTTGACCAATGTCAGCTGCAGGGGTTGCAGTTTTCGGTATATCTCATCAATTTGCTAAGCATACTTCTCAGATGTAATGGTTTCGCCAGGATTCAGAAAGCTGTAGTGGATCAAATGGGCTGCAGACCACCAAACAGTGACCATGACCATTTTTTGGTACAATTTTGTCTTTGGGAAGTGCTTTGGAGCTTCTCAGCCTAGCCACTGAGCTGTTCATTGCTGGTTGTTGTACAAAATCCACTTTTCATTGCGTGTCACAATCTGAGAAATGTTTTGTTGTTACTGTGTATAATAAGAGATGACGACACTTAAAAATGATATTTTTTTGATTTGCAGTCAGCTCATGAGGCACCCACTTATCAAGCCTTTTTACCTTTCCAATTTGCTTCAAACACGGAGCAACTGTAGACGTTGAGTACTTGGGCAACTTCTCTTGTAGTTGTAAGAGGATCAGCTTTGATAATGGCTCTCACTTGGTCTTTGTCAATTTGCGATGGTCAGCCACTATACTTCTCATCTTCAAGGCTCTTGTCTCCTTTTCAAAACTTCTTGAACTACCACTGGACTGTATGTTCCTGAGCAGTTCCTGGGCCAAATGCGTTGCTGATGTTGCGAGTTGACTGCTCTTTTTGTGACTCATTTTGAACTCAAATAAGAAAATTACTCACACTTGTTTTTTGTGTAATATCATTTCCATAATCTAAATAAATATAAATAGCAAGTAATAAGTCATTAGCAAAAAAACATAAAGCGAGAAATGCTCATTAAAATGATGTATAACATAACCACATTTATTTTGGAATGTATTTCAGTATCAAATGATGAATTTCAACTGTGAAAACTAGAATTACGTTTGCACCAACCTAATAATACCTCATTCTATGACTGTACAGCATTTTGGTTATCCATTCATCACTTAGTGAACATTCGGGTTGTTGACACCCTTTTCTATTACAAATATGCTGTTATGTACATTCATATACAAGTTTTTGTGTGGACATGTTTTTTATTTTTCTTAGGTATATCTGTAACAGAATCTAATTTCTGGGTCATACGGGAACTCTGGCTTCCCTGGTGGCTCAGCAGTAAAGAATGTGCCTGCCAAATGCAGGAGATGCCGGTTAGATCCCTGAGTCAGGAAGATCCCCTGGAGAAGGACAAAGCAACCCACTCTAATTTTCTCGCTTGGGAAATCCCATGAATAGAGAAATCTGGTGGGCTGTAGTCCATGGAGTGGCCAAAAGAGTCAGTTGTATATAAACAACCCCCAGTGATTTTAAGCAGCTAAGTATAACCCCTTAATTTTATTCTCCAGATTACAAATCTTGCAGGTAGTGTCCCTTCACATTTTTATAAACCTAAGTTGTGGGAATGGTTATGGGTGTTGAGGAAGGGGAAATTCAAAATTTGATAAATTTAAGTCATTGAATTCAGGGGTCTTTTCTTTTTGGATGAAATTATCAGTCCGTGGAGTTGCAAAGAGTTGGACACGATCTGATGACTAAACAGCAGAAACTTTAACAATCTGAAAGTAGCATTTTCTCAATCAGCAATCAATAAGCCCTGTTCCCAGAGCTTTGAAAATTGTGTTCTTTTTTTAAAAAAAGAAGTCCATATATTTAAGCTTGAAAATGTCTGCCTTAGACTTGCTTTTCCCATGTTCCCAAACCTGGAGACTAAAATGTAATTTTTCTTGGCTACCACGGCTATATTTCTGGACAAATTCATTAAGAAATAATATAAATTCCTTAACCATCTCTTTGAAAAACCACTACATAGTTCTGTTTTTGTGTTAGTAGAACCATCGGTTCTTAACAGTATTAGCTAGACTGTAAAACATAGTATGTCAGATTCTTTTCCAGTATTAGTGGTTTTATTATTATTAGTCCTGTTAAAAATAACTCAGTTTGTCACTTTTGTTTTTATTTTTACTTATCTTAACGCATAAATCAAGGTGAAGTCTCGTGGACTAGAAGAGATTCCAGTTTTTGATATTTCTGAAAAAACAATAAATGGAATGGAAAATAAATCTATCTCTCCTGATGAAGAAAGACTTGCCTCAGGTATATTTTAACAAAACGGGACAGTTTTATAAGATTGGTTGACTTTATTGAAGAAATATTTTGTTATTCTGCTTTTAGTTCTAATTTGAGCATGCTCTGTGAATTTTTTTGTGTGATAGTTGTCAAATAACATGAAAAAATAACTGACTTCAAGTATATCCAGTTGCTTTTTCTCTAATTGACAACTTTTATTCTATCAAGATATAAAATCAGGATATAAACATTGCGATCAAGTTATGTTCATGAAAATGAAGTAGTCAGGATTTCTTTAGTGGCACAGAATAAGCTATGGTGATTTTTCTGTAGCCTCACTCTCTTGATCTTGAGCAGGGGCTACCTCAGCAAGCACTCTTAATTTGAAACCTAGGCACTTAAATTTTTTATTAACTTAGAAGGAAATGCAAGTTAAGATGTATCTGGAATAGATTTTAATAGTGCTATTTTCTTCTCTTTCCTTTAGATTTAATCGATCCTGTTGCTTTAGAAGCTCCGTTATCTAAAAATCTTGTGGCACAGATTAGTGCACTTGCTCTTCAACTAGATTCAGAAGATCTCTATAATTATTCAGGAAGCCAGCTATTTGAAATGCACGAGAAACTTGGTAGCATGGCAAACTCTATAATTAAAAATCTGCAGTCACGTTGGAGGTCACCAGCCCATGAAAATTCTTTTTAGTGTTTTAAGAGAAAATTGAATTTTTTTTTTTTAAATCACTGGATTTGTTGACTCATAAAGTAAGTTCTGAAATATAGCACAATTTCGGACTGAATGTTTGCAAAGTTGGTAATTTCAAATGCTAAAGAACAGTAGCTTATTAAGTTAATTTTGTGAGTGAGAGCAATCTTTCCTGTATAACATATTTTCTTGGCTGCTATGCATAGTTTTTCCAGAACTTAAAGTAGTTTACTGAAATGTGAAAGCAGAAACTACAAGCAAAAGCATAAATTTTGTTTTACGTATTCATGCATATTTTAATGAAACATTTTATGTAATATACCTCTTCTAAGTAAGAAAAACTGAAATTTTTTATTTGAAGTTTTTGCTTAACTGATAAGATGTTTATACTTTCTTTTTTTTTTTTGGTGCTTGAGGTTTAAGAAATATGTTCTTGGTAAAACACCCCAAATGAGAGGCAAAAGAATTTTTTGGAATGTTTTTCACAGACAGAGCAGCTTCATTTGGACAGCTTTCAAGAAAAATAATCAAAAGTTTCAACTTTAGGGGTTAAATATTAAAGCAGAATTTAGTGATTCCATTCATTTGCATTAGCAAATACTTGTGCAGCAGCATTTGCCTGTGAAAATATACTCTTATGAGATACATACTATTCATTTAAAAATGCACGACTGTTTGTACATTATGTATAATTAAGTCTTTAATTTATAAATTTCAGTCTTCGTTAGTTGCATGAGTTTTTCTGTAGCCTCTTGTGAATACCTTTGTTTAATAGAAACATAATTTTGTATATATTGAATACTGAGATATCAGTATGGATAATAGACGTGCTTCGTGGAATTGCTGCAGATATTTGTAGGATTCTGTATCTACAAATAAAACAACAAAAAGTTTTGTACTTAGTTAATAGTTAAACATGAGTTTATTTTCTAAAGTAAGCAGAACAAGTACTAGAAATGAGAAAGTGTTACATGACAACCTTGCTGTTCATTCCCATAACCTTTTTTTTCCCCCTTTTGGTTTGAAAGAGGGGATTAGCCACTAGAAATAGTGCCTCGTTAACATTTCTCTTTAATGGGGAGTTAGCTTGAGTATTTTCATTATAACTTGGATCATAAGAAACCTAGAGCTTATCTGCTCTTTCCACCTATACCTAAAGCAAACTTGGGAGAAATCTGAAAACTGTTCTTTAAAATATGTATGTTTTATTGAGTTAAAAAAAATAGGGTGTATGTAATTAAAACATTTCTAGTTTTACCAACTGGTATTAGTGCCTGCCTTTCCCATATTTGTTTCATCTTTTTAACAAATATCTCACTTGTTTTCTAAATAGAATGAGTAATCTCAGTTTTAGACTTAATTCAGAAGTAACCCCTACTTGAAAAAGCACACATTCATTAACAACTTATGGAAAGTTTAATCCTTGTGTCTTGGTTAGCTTTATATTCGGAAGGGGACTGCCACCCAGTCACGATAAAAGTTGGTTTCATTTTCATGATCCATTATCATTACATTTAAATATTTTGGGGTCTAAGTTTGATATTTATATGCTGAGGATGGTTTTAAAAGAAAATCTGGGACCATTGAACCTGAAGGATTGTAGCTTGAATTTAAACACTTATAATTTTGGTTTAATTTGTCATTTATTCCCCAAGTTCTATGTGAGTAAATAGGCACGTTTTAATTGAACAGGTGTTAGTAGAAGGGATATGTATGTATGTTGAGAGGAATCAGAATTAACTCATTTCGCAACCTCATATCTTAATATTTGTGTGAGCTAAACTTACCTGCTGGTGGACTGAAGTTCCTGGAAGGTGGACAGTATAGCAGAAAATGTGACCAAAATGAACACCATTTACTTAAATCACAAGTTTGATACAAGTGCAGATACTAAATTTAGAACATCCTGGTTTAACCAGGATATATTCTAAAATATTTAAAAACCAATTTGCTAAATCTTCAGTTGGTGATAAAGTTATGTGTTTATTTAGGCTCCTTATTTTCAATATTCTTGCCTTAAAACTTTCTGCAGATTTTTTTCCTGAGTATTTCTGGAAGAGCAAAAAGCATTAATATTCCACGATCAGCTCCAGTGTGTGTCTTTTTACCATTAAAGTGAAATAAGTTTTTTCAAATAATTTCTAATGGTTAATAAAACATGACAAACGTTACTAAGAACACTCAAATGTCATTTTTAATTTTATGCATTTATAAAGAATATAGTTGCATGTAGAACCATAGTATAATTTTTGATGTTCAAAAGTGAATTTCCAGTATCTCAGTGAGCACATAATTAAAGATGCTGTGCAGTTTGAACACGTTTGAAAGCCATTGTTGAATAGTGGAGAGCTTTTGCTCTAGTTTCTTTGTCGATTATAGGATGATTTAGGTTAATAATGCAGTAGGGTAACAGTCAAAAATAAGATTTGAATATGAATTTCCCATGATTCTGTTTATGTGCAGGTTGGTAGTAGTCAGTGTTTTACATTTAAGAATCATAAAAATGTCAAGAAAATTCAGTTATGTTTTGACTAAAGGTGGGAGGGAAGACTGGGAAATTGGAAAAATGGGAGGGGTATGTGGAAAATATACAGGTAGAGTTTTGTTTTGATTTTTAAAGAGATGAGTAGTTAAAAGTGCTGTTTTAAAGGCAGGCTTAGTTGAAATTTAACAAAAGATGTGAAAACTTAACTCATTTTCTTTTAATGCCATTCCTTCTGACGTCGACTTTATAATCCACTAAGAAAAGCCTAGTTTCTACTTAGTATTCTTCATAACTGATTTTCTGGGAGATTATTTGTTATCCAGGGTTAGAGGTCGTTAAAAAAAGCAGTTGTTAACGTTATTAGGCTGGGGCTTGAGTCAGGGGAGTTAGCTGCCTGCTTGTTATTACAACACATGTCCATTTTATCCCTAAGCCATTAGAAAGGTCTTATACTTTGTATGCAAACATTAGGGTGAAGTCCTGACTTTATTAATTACTACAGTGCTTCTCAAACCTACATGTATTTGTTAAAATGCAGATTCTGATTCATTATGTATGTGATGAGGGCCTAATAGTTCATTTCCAAGAATTCCCATGTGATCCGTACAAATGCTGATGTCTGTGTACTGCATTTGTGGTCATAGGTCTAAGAGGCTTCAAGATCCAAATTAGCTTTTGGTAACCCAGGCAGATTTATATCCTTAAAATTATTGCCACAAAATATAACAACTAGTCTTTTTTTAAGAAACCTTTTCAGATGTCTGAATTGAGGATTCTGACTGGTCTTGAAGGCTTCATATTAAAGTTAAAAATTTTAAATAAAATTGTTAAAGGTAGAATTTTGCCTAATATGGGGCCTTTTAATATAGAAGATAAGTATTTTATGTTACCAAGAAGCTGATTAAGCAGTTCGGACCATGTGGAGTCTTATGAGTATATATGAATTATGTTCTGACTTTTAAAATTTTCATAATATTAGAGATGAATTTAGTCTCTAAATCTTGGCTTCTAGGTTATAGGACTTCATTATTTTATTAATAAACATTGAAAATAGGCTACCCCTAACAAAGGTTAATTTGGCAGTGGAGTTAGCAGTGCTGTAATGAGTCCATTCTGACAAGTGTGCCTTGATACTCAGTTTACTGAAGACCTCTGGTGAGTGCTGTGACAGTATGTGATCGAAACTTCCTATTTTGTTGTAAAAGGGAGTTGAAAGAGTTGAGTAGTCTGATCTTCAAAAATGAGGGTTTTTTGGGCATTCTTTTAAGATGATATTTTCCTTCATATTTATTAAAAATACTTTTATTGTAAGAACTGCCCTCGTCTAAAGCACTTAATTAAGGAAATGTCAGAAGTAATGGGTTTTAAAAACTGATTATCAAAATTTATTGATTGTTCAATCTATAAAACAAATCTGGTCTTTGTGGTTTTTCATGGCCCGGTTAATTGTGTCTGTTATATGCCAGGTTTTGTATATTGCTCTTTGAAAGTTCCATTAAAATCTGAGTCATTTTGATTTGAAGATCTGTAAATTAGATCTGTAGTCGAATACAATTATGAGTGTTCATTTAGTTCTTGGAATAGAATGTTAAATTTTACAGTGTGATCTTTACCATTTTTTTTCTTTCTGTGCCAAGCCTTTAACCAAAGAACAGTTAAAACTAAGTGCCAAGCTGTAAAGGCTTACTCCCCTGAAATATGTCATTAGAATAAAAGTTAACGTCTCCCTTTACCTGTGATTGTAAAATTAAAGACAGTATTTTAAATTGATGTCACATGGAAGAAAAGAACCTCCGTAGCTTTTGGTTTTCTACATGTAAGAGAGGGAACAATACCTTTATGTCACAGTGTACCATTTTATAATTGGATGAAACTAAGCTTATCAGCAAATTTACATGATGATTGAGATTGATGCACTGATAAATGATGAAGAGAAGAGAAAGATCGATTGAAATAGCAATAAAGAATTAGACCATTAAGTATAGAGAAACAGTTACCTTTATATTTTGAAAGTAGCTGACAGCCAATGGTCCCTGAGTTATTCTATATATAACACAGTATCATAATAGTTTATTAATCCCTTGGGTAGTTATTTAGAAATATATTATTTTATACTCCACCTCCCATCAGTAAATAATTCCAACAAAAGACTGATTTCTTAAATGGATGAACTGCATAGAAGTAGAAAGCTCACTTTCAAAATAGTGTCATGAAACTGAAAATGGAATATAGAATAATAGCTGTTTTGATACTTAATTGAATAATTAACAGGTGTCTGAAGAATTTATTTTTTATGGAATGGAAATTTTATAGAAAAATGGAATTAATAGTTGATTTTGATAATAGGAAACAAAAGACAGCAGTCTTTAATAAGTTTTTAAAGAGCAGGGAGGGATTGACAAACCATAGCCTGCCACTTCTTTTTACATTTAAGGAACTGAGAATGAATTTTATGTTTTCTAATGGTTGGAAAGAAAATATTTTCTGACAATGCATAAAATTGTTTTGTTGGTAAATCAGGTTTTTCTGGGACACAGCGGTGCTTATTTACATGTTTGGCTGCTTTCCTGCTATCGTGGCAGAATTGAGTAGTCTGAAGACTGGGTGGCCTGTAATAATGAACATAATTACATATTTACTACTCGCTGACCCTTAAATTGTGCCAGTCCTTGACATATGCAGTTGTTTTGTTCATATATAGCATGTTGTCAGTTTGGTTACTTCTGGCTGGCAGAATAGGGTTTTTTAATTTAATTTCTATATCCATTATTTAGATTTTATTTTATAAAATGAGTTCCCCTGATTTCATTTATGTCTTACTGTTGCTTAACTAGTATTTTTTAGGTATACCTTTTTCTCCTTAAATTCTTAAAACATTATTATGTATTTGCCATGGATATTAAGGTACGTGATATGTGAAAGAAAGGCATCTGGCACTAATTGGTTAAATCACACCTGTAAAACAAATTTGGGAGAGGGGTTGGGAGTTTGCTTTCTGTGTTGGTGAGTAATCAGTTACTTTCAATCTTAAACACTACCTCTTGTGGATAGACTTGACTAATATGCACTTAGAAGAGGACTGAGAGAAGCCAAATCAGTCATTTATTAGCCCTATAATATTTTTGTTTTCATCACTTGATAAATCTAAGAGAGCTTAGTTTTACATTCAAAAAGTATTTATATTTGATAAGTCGAATGATTTAAGTTGAAACTTCACAGAAGTATGTGTTCATTCCTTGATTACCTATACTAGCAGATGGGAAATAAGGGTACAGTCAGTTTTGTTTAATGTTTATACAATGTTTGAAGCAGGTGCACCTAGACTAAAGTTGTATTTTCAGGTTCATTTTGACTGGTTGAAGGAGAGAATTCTGTGTCTGATCCACAGTAAAACTTTCATGATCTATTGAGAGTTGACTGTTACCACTTTGCCAATCGAAACTGGATATTGAAACATTTTTAAAGAAATGCACTTTAATCTGAAATAAAATTTAAAAAGAAAAAAGTAAATTCTGGTACTTGTTTTTCTTTGGTGTTTGAGTTTTTAATTTTTTTTTTGTTTCAATGAGACCTCCTGAAATTAATTAAATGGTTCAGACACCAGCCAAAAATGAGTATTGTATTCCTCCACGATGATATGAACCGTTTATATTCTTGCCCTCTTTTATGGCCTGTTTTTAACCAGAGAGGATCTCTCTGTTTTATTCATAGTTTCAAGGGTTCCACACACTTCTAAATATCATACTTTTAAAAAAATTGAAAAATAGTTTGTTTATAATATTGTGCTAATTTCAGGTATACAGCAAGGTGATTCAGTTTTATATTTATATATTTTATTTCAGATTATTTCCATTATAGGTTATTAGAAAATACTGAATATTGTTCCCTGTGTTACACAGTAAATCTTTGTTGCTTACCTGTTATCTGTCTTATAGTAGTGTTTATCCGTTAGTCCTATACTTAAAGTTTATCCCCCTTCCTCCTTTCCCTCTTTGGTAACCATAAGTTTGTTTTCTATGCCTATGAGTCTGTTTTTATAGAAATTAATTTGTATTTTATAGATTCTGCATGCAAGACGATATTTGACTGACTTTGATATTTCCTAGGTCCATCCATGTTGTTTCAAATGACAATGTTACATTCTTTATTATGGCTGAGTAATATTGTGTGTGATTTATATATATATATATAATTTACACACTACCTGATTGTAGGTTTGATTTGGCATTTCTCTAATACTTAGTAATTTTGAGCATCTTTTCATGTGCCTGTTGGCCACATGTTGTCTTTAGAGAAATGTCTGTCCAGATCTTATGCCAGTTTTTTGATTGGGTGGTTTGGTTTTTTTGATATTGAGTTGCATGAACTGTTGGTATATTTTGGAACTTAAGCCCTCATAGGTGACATCGTTTCCAAATATATTTCTCCCATTGTGAGGTTGTCTTTTCATTATGTGATGGTTTTCCTTTGATGTGTGAAAGCTTAAAGTTTGATTAGGTCCCATTTGTTTATTTTTGCCTTTATTTTGCTTAGAAGACTGTAAATTCATACTTTTAAGAAAAGTGTAAGATTACTGTCATTAGTTTACTATGGCTTCTGTAAAAATCAAAAACTGAAAGGCTTAAATAATAGAAATTTATTGTCTTGGTTCTGTAGGCTAGAAGTCTGAGATAAGATTCAGCAAGGGTTGGTTCCTTCTAAAGGCTGTGAGGAAGGCTATTCCATGCCTCTCCTTTAGCTTCTTGTGGTTTGCTAGCAATTTTTGGCTTTCCATCACCCCAGTCTCTGCCTTCATTTTTACATGTGCTCTTTGCTCTGTGTCTCCAGACACAAATTAAGAAGCTTACAGAGAACATTATTACTACAGCAATAAAATAACGTGACAGATCTTTTGCTTTTTAGTAAAGATACTCTGTACACTGAAGCAACAAGCCATTATTGCCCATTTAATGCCTTTGACACAAACTGCCAGCCTACTGGATCCAGATGAGGAAGATCCCTTGAAGATTGGATCCCACAGCTATTTCTAAAACTTTATAAGCCAAGCCATAAGGAAAGCTTGCTGAACACAGTCCAACATTTGTTCATATTTTTTAATTGAAATAGAGTTGATTTTCAGAGTTGTGTCTTGTGCATTTTTAAGTTTAGTTTTTGTGGTGAAGTCTAGCATAGATTTGCTTTGTTGAAGTTTTTATTTGTAGATCTTAAAACTATTAAAAAGTAATGCTCATTCCATCAGTGGTGTTTGTTGCAGAATTATAGATTTTATTAGACACTAGTGTAACACCAGTTTATATTGACTTATCAGCTTCATAACTTCAGAACTGGATTAGAAATAAAAGTATCAGCAGTCAATAAGCAAGGAAAAGGTGAGTATCTGCCATTTTTAAAAACTGTTTAACATGTTTAGAATTCTTGATTTAGAAAAGAAATACTGTTAAACATAGTAATGGAGAAAGACTCTGGGTTGATACAGCAATAATAATGCAGAAACTTCTAAAAATGTCTGCTGAAATCATTTAAAACCCAAAAGAAAATATTTTAATTATAAAAAAAAAACCTATGGGTTTAATGTTGTCTCAGGTTTTATGTGCAAGTCCAGAAAATAGAGGTAAGTCTAGTTTAATAATTGGATAAATTAATTGTACTAATACACTGGTGAATTACTTAGGTATGTGTAGAAACAAATTAAGGGATGGTACAACCGTAAATCATAACAAAAACTATTAGGTAGTTTGAGAACTCGGAGAATAGTGGAGAGTCTAAACTGAAATACTAACAAGATTTGTAGGTCATGTAGACAGGATTGATGCTTTGAAGTGTCTAAATAGCTTCAACGTAGTTGGCTGGGAGCATGCCAGTCCTGCCAGTCCTCTGCACAGTGCCATACATCCAACCTTCATCAATAGCTTGAACATTGACAATGGCATCTCCATCTTTGAAGGATACCTCATCTGCATCAGCAGCCATATAGTCATACATGGCACGGAAGATTTTCTGTGGGTAAGGACAAAAAAGGGAAATGTTAGATTTGCAACAATTAACCTAAACAGCTAATTTTAAAGTCTCTTATGACACCAGAAATTTAAGTTGCGTGAAACAGAATGTGCAACTACCACCAAAACTAAAAGACAAACTAGGAGAACATATTTGCAAATCATATATCTAATAAGGATTACAGTCTATCTTATCTGATGACTCAGATGGTAAAGAATCTGCCTGTCAATGCAGGAGATTCAGGTTCTATCCCCGGATCAGGAAGGTCCCCTGAAGAAAGAAATGGGAACCCATTCCAGTATTCTTGCCTAGAGAATTCCATGGACAGAGGAACCTGGTGGGCTACAGTCCATGGGGGTCACAGAGTCAGACATGACTGACTGACTACATACACACACATCTATTCAGATCCTTTGCTGAGGATCTGAATTGTTGACGAGAGATAAACCAAGAGCTAACATGCACATGAAAATACTCTGCGTTATTAGTCACCAGGAAAATGTAAAGCTACAATGCGATACCACTACACACTGGAATGATAATTGAAAAAAGGTATTGGGGAGGATGTGGGAAAATTGAAAGCTTTTATAAACTGATAGAAATGGAAAATGGTGCAGACACTGTGGAAAACAGTTTTGGAAATTTCTTCTATTTTAGATAGCTCCCATGTGACCTAGCAATTGTACTCCTAGGTATATACCCAAGAGAAATGAACGTATGTCCACACAATAACTTGTATACCCTTATTCATAATAGCTAAAAACTGGAAACAGCCCAAATGCCCACCAACTGATGAAGGAAACATTTTCATACAATGTAGTAATATTTGCTAATATAAAGGAATTAGTACTGATAAATGATACTGGATAAATCAAACATAAAGCCAGTCACAGCAGGCCACATATTACATGATTTCATTTATATGAAATGTCCTAAATAGGCAAACACGTAGAAATTACATTAGTGGTTATCAGATCAGATCAGTCGCCCAGTCTGACTGTTCGAGACCCCATGAATCGCTGCACGCCAGGCCTCCCTGTCCATCACCAACTCCCAGAGTTTACTCAGACTCACGTCCATCAAGTCAGTGATGCCATCCAGCCATCTCATCCTCTGTTGTCCCCTTCTCCTGCCCCCAATTCCCCCCCCAGCATCAGAGTCTTTTCCAATGAGTCAACTCTTCACATGAGGTGGCCAAAGTACTGGAGTTTCAGCTTCAGCATCATTCCTTCCAAAGAAATCCCAGGGCTGATCTCCTTCAGAATGGACTGGTTGGATCTCCTTGCAGTCCAAGGGACTCTCAAGAGTCTTCTCCAGCACCACAGTTCAAAAGCATCAATTCTTCGGCACTCGGCCTGCTTCACAGTCCAACTCTCACATCCATACATGACCACAGGAAAAACCATATACTTGACTAGACGATCCTTTGTTGGTAAAGTAATGTCTCTGCTTTTGAATATGCTGTCTAGGTTGCTCATAACTTTCCTTCCAAGGAGTAAGCGTCTTTTAATTTCATGGCTCCAGTCACCATCTGTAGTGATTTTGGAGCCCAGAAAAATAAAGTTAGCCACTGTTTCCACTGTTTCCCCATCTACTTCCCATGAAGTGGTGGGACCAGATGCCATGATCTTCATTTTCTGAATGTTGAGCTTTAAGTCAACTTTTTCACTCTCACTTTCATCAAGAGGCTTTTGAGTTCCTCTTCACTTTGTGCCATAAGGGTGGTGTCATCTGCATATCTGAGGTTATTGATACTTCTCCTGGCAATCTTGATTCCAGCTTGTGTTTCTTCCAGTCCAGCATTTCTCATGATGTACTCTGCATATAAGTTAAATAAATGGTGACAATATACAGCCTTGATGTCCTCCTTTTCCTATTTGGAACCAGTCTGTTGTTCCATGTCCAGTTCTAACTGTTGCTTCCTGACCTGCATACAAATTTCTCAAGAGGCAGATCAGGTGGCCTGGTATTCCCATCTCTACTGTGGAAAAGTCTGAAAGATGGGAATAGCAGACCACCTGACCTGCGTCTTGAGAAACCTATATGCAGGTCAGGAAGCAACAGTTAGAACTGGACATGGAACAGACTGGTTCCAAATAGGAAAAGGAGTACGTCAAGGCTGTATATTGTCACCCTACTTATTTAACTTCTACGCAGAGTACATCATGAGAAATGCTGGGCTGGAGTAAGCACAAGCTGGAATCAGGATTGCCGGGAGAAATATCAATAACCTCAGATATGCAGATGACACCACCCTTATGGCAGAAAGTGAAGAACTAAAGAGCCTCTTGATGAAAGTGAAAGAGGAGAGTGAAAAAGTTGGCTTAAAGCTCAACATTCAGAAAACTAAGATCATGGCATCTGGTCCCGTCACTTCATGGCAAATAGATGGGGAAACAGTGTCATACTTTATTTTTGGGGGGCTCCAAAATCACTGCAGATGATGATTGCAGCCATGAAATTAAAAGACGCTTACTCCTTGGAAAGTTATGACCAACCTAGATAGCATGTTCAAAAGCAGAGACATTACTTTGCCAACAAAGGTCCGTCTAGTCAAGGCTATGGTTTTTCCTGTGGTCATGTATGGATGTGAGAGTTGGACTGTGAAGAAGGCTGAGTGCCGAAGAATTGATGCTTTTGAAACTGTGATGTTGGAGAAGACTTGAGAGTCCCTTGGACTGCAAGGAGATCCAACCAGTCCATTCTGAAGGAAATCAGTCCTGGGTGTTCATTGGAAGGAATGATGCTAAAGCTGAAACTCCAGTACTTTGGCCACCTCATGCGAAGAGTTGACTCATTGGAAAAGACTCTGATGCTGGGAGGGATTGGGGGCAGGAGGGGAAGGGGATGACAGGATGAGATGGGCTGGATGGCATCACCAACTTGATGGATGTGAGTTTGAGTGAACTCCAGGAGTTGGTGATGGACAGGGAGGCCTGGCGTGCTGCGATACATGGGGTCGCAAAGAGTCGGACACGACTGAGCAACTGAACTGAATGTTTTATTAGAGAAAAAGAATTTGAAAAATCAGCAATAATGCATGTTTCTCTCACTTTGAGAATTTAGGAGCATACCAGGAATAAAATTTTCTGGAAAGCTAATCTAAACAGTGGTGAAAACAAAAAATACAGTATGGTGAGAAAGGAAAATGGAGTGTTGCTAATCAACAGCAAAAATTCTAGTTAAGCAAGATGAATGAATGCTAGAGATCTGCTGTTCTAGAGACAACTCAACCTTGAATACAAATAAAATTTGAAAGTGCCCAAATTTTCTTCATAGGAGCAGCCATTGGTTAGTTATTTGGCATGAAACCTACATATTTTTCCCTAGCATTTTGAAACACACATTCACATTCAAGGATAGCCCCCCCGCCCCATAAGTGGAATACTACAAACAATACTTGGTTCTTTCTATTTGATATAGCTTGGAGGTCTGTCTGTATATAGATTTATTCTGAAGAGAAATCCATATTTTAATAATAACAAGTTATTTAGCTGTTTCTGTATTTCTAGATAGTTAACCATCACTCTATATTCGTCCACTAACCCCATAGTGTTTGTCTTCAGGTGTCTTAAGTATTAGGTCAAAGTTAACATGCCTTTTAAGTTTTCTTAAAAGTTTGCTACTATAATAGAATACTTTGTTATAATTTGTATATTTCTGGCTAGTAGTCATGGTGAACCTCTTTTTCTTGGCCATTTGTATTTCTTTTATTGTAGATGGTTTAGTCATATTCTTCCAGGCCTCATTTTGAAGGGAAGGGGAATAATGACCTCAATGAATTTTGGATACTTTATGCGGTTTTAGATATTAATCTTTTGTTATGTATAATTTCTCCCAGTTTCACATTTCTTTTTGTTACAGTCTTCCTTTACATTCCTAGGTTTTTGAAGTTGCCAAGGAAGATGTTCCCATCTCCAGTATTGTAAAAATAGTCTTTTTCTGTAGTATTTTACAATTTTGTTTTTTTTCCTCTGCTTATTTGTAACTCTTTTCGGGTCTGTTTTTGGACTTGTTTTAAAATCTATTCTCATGCTAAATTCATATTTAATTATAATAGCTTTCTAGTGTATTTTACTCTTATGGTTAAGTCCTTTCCTATTGTCATTTTCAAAATTTGCTTGATCTTACATCTTTACTCTTTCAAATAAATTTTAGGATTAATGTATAAAATTTTTATAATTATTGTACTAGGATTTGATTGGAATTGCCTTGAATTTATGGATTGATTTCTGGAGAAATGACTGCAAGATTCCTTTCCTGAACTATAATAGGTTTTAATACTTACCAATCTTTATGTCCTTTAGTAAAGGTTTTCTTCATACAGATATTGTTCATTTCAATCATAAAAGAATTATGTTATTATGTTTTAATATTATGAAATGAGATCCAGGGTTTTTAAAAAATATTTATTCATTTACTTGGTTGCACCAGGTCTTAGTTGCAGCATGTGGGATCTAGTTCCCTGACCAGGGATCGAACCTGGGCCCCCTGCTTTGGGAGCTGAGAGAGTTAACCACTGGACCAGCAGGGAAGTCCCAAGAGATCCAGGGTTTTAAACTGAGTTTTAAGATAGTCTGGTGAATTGGTGAGCATGATTTGACTTATCTCTTGTACTATAGGACATGTACATATGTACACATGTACATATACTACATAAGGCCATGGGAATCATGAACTCCTTCGTCAACGACATTTTCGAGTGCATCGCTGGCGAGGCATCACGCCTGGCGCATTATAACAAGCGCTCGACTATCACATCCAGGGAGATCCAGACTGCCGTGCGCTTGCTGCTACCTGGGGAGCTGGCCAAGCACGCCATGTCCCAGGGCACTAAGGCTGTCACCAAGTATACCAGCTCCAAGTAAATATAATATGCCTTGCCGCTGTTAATGGAGAAGGCAATGGCACCCCACTCCAGTACTCTTGCCTGGAAAATCCCATGGACAGAAGGCCTGGTGGGCTGTAGTCCATGGGGTCGCTAAGAGTCGGACACGACTGAGCAACTTCACTTTCACTTGTACATATAAGGTATAACTAGATTACATGTGACATCTGCACACACATATACTATGGAAGAATGATTCCAAACAACAGATGCTTTGCTTTAAGATGGTGGGTGGGTCTAATGAGCCCACAATGATTATTTTGCTTTAGTTTTTCTGTGTGTTTTGTGTGTATCCATGTGTTTGTTTTAAATCACTGAATAATGCTCTTTAGTTATGAGAGTTGTTAATGAAGTTTCTCTGATATTTATTACTGTTGCTGCTAAGTCACTTCAGTTGTGTCTGACTGTGCGACCCCATAGATGGCAGCCCATCAGGCTCCCCCTTCCCTGGGATTCTCCAGGCAAGAACACTGGAGTGGGTTGCCATTTCCTTCTCCAATGCATGAAAGTGAAAAGTGAAGTCACTTAGTCGTGTCCGACCCTCAGCGACCCCATGGACTGCAGCCTACCAGGCTCCTCCATCCATGGGATTTTCCAGGCAAGAGTACTGGAGTGGGGTGCCATTGTCTTCTCCAATTTATTACTGTTAACATTATACAAAATAGAAGTTTGGGTTTAAAAAAAAGATCAGCACACCTGTAACCATTATTTCACATATCAAAAAAGGAGGAGGACTTGAGTTACTTACTCCAGCAGTGGATGGATGGGATGGGATGGAGGATACCGTTGTCTGCTGGGTAGCAACCGAAGATGATCGTTGCTGTGGGAGCTCTGTGGTTCTTGCATGTTTGTAACCTGAAAGGAAAGGGGAAAATAGCATTAGGAGAAAACGTGACTAGATATCATTTACTCTGTGTTTAGCAACTGAGCAGCAGTGTCTTTCCCCCCTAATTTAAAAAGAATGATTTCCAAGAAAGGAGGAATGAAAATTAAATAGCTAACTGCATGTACCTCTCCACAATTTTAGACTCATTAGAAGAAAAGGTCCAGATTTTTTTCTGTTTCTACTCAAAGCATCTCTTACAGTAACATCCAGTGAACTGGCTCCCATGGCTATCGAGGTCAAGGCCATCCACTTGTACCTGTTGAGGCTGCAGAGAAGAAGACGCCCCCATCACTGTAGGTAGAGAGGTGGGCAGCTTCTGAATGCTCAGACTTCTCCTCACCACCACTGATGCTCAGCCCACTGGCTGATCGAGACTGCTCCCGGCTCCGGCGCTGAGCTTGTGCTGAAGGAGGCAAGATCCATCAGAGAGTGGGCAGAAATGTAATTTTCCTAGGAGTAATCCCTAATGGTAATTGAATCTCAGTTGGTTTTTGTTCATTATCAAACAGTTTTTCGTAGATTTCCATGGATTAAACCCTCAAAACTCTATAATACAAGGTGGTCCTCATTTTCCAGTTGAGAGTTTAATCACCCAAGGCCCCCTAACCATTCAGTGGTATAGCCAGGCTTCCAATCTCTGAGTCTGTCCTTGACCACTATTTCTTCCCTCTAGCCT